>NC_142243.1:154026863-154704363 GCF_052056855.1 Sturnus vulgaris | reverse complement strand
CCCTGGAGCCTTCCCTTCTCCAGGCTTGACATTCCCAGCTCTCCCAACCTGTCTCCAGCCCTCTGAACATCTCCAGAGACTCCTCTGGACTTCTCCAGCAGCCTCACATGCCTCTGATGTTGAAGACCTCAGGGATGGATGCCGTGCTCCATGTGGGATACCCAGGATGGGTGGGAGAATCTCCTCCCTCACCCAGCTGGTCCCATGTCCTTTAGTGCAGCCCCTGACGTGGCTGGAGTTGGGTGAATTCCCATTCCAGCTGTCTCTGTGCTGCTTCAGGACATCTGCAGCCTCCCTGCCTCCACCTCCCAGCTGGAAAACAATGGCACCCACACTCCTCAGCCCTGTTCAGGTTGCAATCATTCCAAGGGAAAGGTTTTTCCTCCTCACAGCTCCTCGCCTCAAATCCCAGCTGATGCTTCCAGGTGCCTCTGTTGTAAAAATACTTGTCAGGAAGTGTCAGAAAAAGGCAGAGCTTGTGCTTAGGATTTGAAATTTGCGTGGAATCACAAGCAGTGGTTAAAGTTGAGGACTCTAAAAATCCTGCCTGGATACTTCCAGCATGGCTAATGCTCCTCAGCTATTAAGGAATCTGCTCCAAGGCCCTAGATTTCCATATTACTGGAGAAGGAGATAAGCAAAATCTATCTGAAGAGATTTTATCCAAACCCTTGGAAGAAGAGAGGGAAAGAGACTCGAGGCCTTCTCATTTCCATGATGCTGAGAAAGCTGATCTGTGGCAGAGGAGTAGGGAAAGCACGCCTGGAACAAAGACATTTCTGCTTCAAAAGAGGCCTTTGTCCCAAAATTCAGACTGGAACAGGACTTAGCTCTTGTCACTTAGGGGAGTAACTTCTGGGGGTTTACAGTGAACTCTTCTCAATTTTAGCAGTGTGACTGCTCCCAGCTGAGCTGGCTGCAGTGGAAGGTTGGGCTGCAGATTATCCAGAGAAATTGTGGATGCTCCATCTCTGGAAGTGTTCAAGGCTGACTTGGACAGAATTTGGAGCAGCCTGGTCTAGTAGAAGGTGTCCCTGCCCGTGTCAAGGGGGTGGAATGAGATGATTTTACAGTCCCTTCCAACCCAAACCATCCCATGATTTTGTGATTCTCTACAAAGCCAAGCTGTGTCTCAGAGCATCAGGGGCACTTTCTCGCCTTGAGATCCAAAATGCCAGAGGTGCAGCTCCTCTGCAGATCCAGCTGTGGAACCCTGGGCAGGAGAGGAGCTGCAGGTGGGTCACAACTCTCCTCCTCTTGTGGATGAAATCTTTCTCTGTCACATTTTCACAACTCACCTTGGAAGAGATTTTCATGGCTGGGAGGTGGGAAAGCACCAAGTAAGACTTGCTGCTGATGCTGTGAGTGTGTCCTCACCATCTGAGGTAGAAATCCCTGGAAATAAGAGATGGAGACACCATCACCTTCGCTGAAATTGTGTCTTTGGACTCATATTTAGACCCCAGTGTCATTTCAAGAGTTTAAACTCCAAACAGCTCTCAGCAAGTAAAGCAAGAATTTACAAGATATCTAATCCCTCTTTTTGTATGGCCAGGAAACACTCATGGCTTTTCAAATCACTCTAAATACTCCTTTCATTATTTTTTCACAAAAAGCCTGTGCTGAGAAACCAATGTATTACAGGGATCTGATGGATTGCTGAGTGTTTATAGAATGTCACCTAAAATAACTCACAGCAAAGAGGTGTTTGCCTGTTCCTGAGATGCAGCAGGAATTGCTTCCACACTGTTGTGCTGCTAGGAGATACAAATGGCAATCATTTAAACCAAATAAAGGCTTTAAATCACTTAACACATTTCCTTTTACTGCTTTGCATTATTTTTTAAAGGCAAAAATGTCTGAAACATGCAGACTGGATTGGTTATTCATTATTCCTGAGGAATAAACTTCAAGGCCAGGCTGGATGGGCTTGGAGCAACCTGGTCTAATGGAGAGTGTCTCTGTCCATGGCAGGGGGTTGGAATGAGATGATCTCGAAGATCCCTTCCAAGAGAAACCATTCCTTGAACCTATGTAGATCATTCCCTGAGCATTTCCATAAATTTAAACACACACACAAAAAGAGAAAATTTTAATAATAATAATAATAATAATAATAATAATAATAATAATAATGATAATAGATTAATTTGGAAAGAGCTTTTGGGACAATTTGCTCAGATCTTGCCTTCTAAAATCACCAACTGATTTGAAAGGGGAAGCCTGGTTTCATGGAAGGGAAGATGAAGTTGATAAAGGAGTCATCAAAGATGGGCTCTTGGTATTCCCAAGGTTATGGAAAAAGGTTTGTTGGATCAGGCACCAGATCTGGTTAGATCAAGAAGGACTTTCCCTTTATAATTTCAGTCATCCATGCAAAATTGACTTTTATTTTTACTTTCCATCCTGCCCAAACTAAAAATAACTCAAAAGACAAATTATGAAATAGTCCTTAAGTGCAATTGCAGATTTAATCTCCGACCCTTTGCTTCATTTAGTAATAGTGATATTTAACTTATATAAAATCTCTGACTAAACTGAGGTTGTTAAAATACAGAGAAGAGAAATTATCTCTGTATTCCTCCTCCTTTCCCAGCACTGAGTTTGAGTCACAAGACCGTTTTAAAGTCATTTTTAGGTTCGTAGCCTGGAGTGTTCCTGGCTCCTAGCAGAGTTTGCTGCATCTGTGAGAGGAAAATTTTGCACCCCCAGCGAGGGGCTGTGATGAGGAGCTGAGCCCTGCTCCTTCTCACAGTGCCAGCAACAGATGGGATCTGCTGGTGAAGGGCTCCAAACCTGTGTGATCCACGTGGATGGGAGGCTGGGGTCACCCTGTTCTGCAGGACAGGCTTGGGCTGTTCTGGTGGCTTCTGTTGGGACAGGATTGAATCCTTCCAGGAGCAGACCAGGAGGTGGTAAAATCACAGAGTGATGAGGTCTCAAAGTGCCACAGTGCAGGTGCAAGACAAGAGGGAAGAGGTAGCAACAACAACAACAGCAAAAAAAAAAAAAAAAAAAAAAAAAAAAAAAAAACCAAACCAGAAAAAACAAAAACAAAAACAAAAAAAAAAACAAAAACAAAAAATCCCACCCAAAAACCAAAATAAAACAAAACCAACCCCCCACAAAACCAACAAAAACCCCAAAAACAAAAACAAAAAAACCACCCATACACAAAAAAAATCAAACAAAAAAATCCCCCCAAAAACCCCTACCCCAAAAAATCCCCCCAAAAACCCCCACTCCAAAAAATCCAGAAAAACCCCAAACAAAGAAAAACCAAAATGGAAAACCAGGGGGACACCACAAGGATTCCCAGTCAAGGCTCCTTCGAACACCAGCAGTCACTGCATGAGGTCACGTTTGTTTCATCTTTAGGGATTTGGGGTTGGAAAGAATATGAAGATAAAGTGACAGTGATAAAATTTTCAAAAAGGAAGAAATTGAGGGTCTGGAGCATCAAGAGTGGCTGAGGGAGCTGGGTGGGCTCAGCCTGGAGAAAAGGAGGTTCCTGGGGGGACTTTATTGCTCTCTACAAGTCCCTGAAATGAGGTTGTGTGGTCTCTTCTCCCAGGTAACAAGCAACAGGACAAGAGGAAATGGCCTCAAGTTGTGCCAGGGGAGGTTTAGTTGGAGATCAGGAAAAATTTCTTCAACAAAAGGCTTGTCACAGTGATCTGAGGGTGCCAGGATATCTAATTGGGCATCTTGAAAAAAAAAAGAAATGGGGAAAAACTTAAACCTGGTTTATACATTCTCAGATAGAAATATTTGGATTTAGGTCTCTGTAGGTCCAGGATAAAATGTTCCCATTTTAAATGGAAATGAAACTGTTTCAGAGTGAATTACCTGGAAAAAAAAATGTTTTTCAAGTCCCATTGCTTCTAATTTCCTTTGTGCTCTCCCCATTTATTGCTCCCTATAGCAGCCTCTCCCTGAGTCACTGCAATCTTCCAGGAGATCTGTGGATCCACATGTGAGCTTAAAAAAAATCAGGGAGAGCCTCACTGAGCCCATCTGGGGCTTGTTACAGAGATATTCCCTCTCCTGGTGCTTCTGTTCACTCCATGTCACTCCAAAACTTGGGTTGAGGATGGAATTCATTGTGAGGTTTTTTTAGCTCAGTTCTTTTTCAGTTCAGACTTGTCCATCAACATCCAAGTTAATGATGGGTTTAATTTTGCAAGAATTGTGTGGCTGAGTGTTCAAGACATCTGAGAGAGGGAAGAGCCCATTCCAACTCCCAGTGCTGGGATTTCACAAATTTGCTGTGAAAACCTTCATCTCCCACCCCCTCCCCCCTGTTTCTCAGGATCCATCCCAAGGGAATCCCTCTTAGCAGACCTAATGATTAGGGCAAGGTCAGAAAGCAAAAGGATTTGTCAATTCTTTGACATCAAAGCACTGAGATATCAAAGGAACTAAAGCACCTACAGACACAGAAACAATTTTTGAAGAAACCTCCTGGGTCTACATATTTTTCTTGGCTTCTTTGTTTCATTTGATAAAAAAGGTGATCCCCCATAACCCAGAGCTGTTCTCCAGAATTTTAATTCAGATTACCAGGCTCTACAAAGAGTTGAGAGTCGTTGTCTGGATGGGGAGACAATCCCAAACCCTCTGGAAAACCAGAGAAGGGAAAGTCTGGCTGTTGGTTTGATCTGTGTCATCTGCAAGTCAGGAGTGGCCATAGGGATTTAGATAAGAACATCTGGATAAAGTCAGGATGAAATCCCTGTAAGCTGACATCAAATATTCACAGGAAATAAGAGGATGTGCTGAAGAAAAGCTATAACAGGGTGAGTATAATGCTGAAATGGTTTGGGATGGAAGCGACCTTCAATATCATCCAGTTCCAACCTCCTGCCCTGCAGGGACACCTTCCCCTGGACCAGGCTGCTCCAAGCCCATCCAGCCTGGCCTTGAACATTTCCAGGGATGGGGATGTAGTGATAGATTCCCCTGAAGTGCTTGTCCTATGTCAGGACATCATGATCCAGGATTTTTGGACACAGACACTGGATTTTTGTGTTGTATATCCCTGTATTAATAGCTCTTCCCTTCCTCTCCCAGGAATTTATCCTGTTTATAATCACTTTAAGTGGACACAATATCCTGTGGGAAGAATTTCACATCTCCCTGTGTGCTGTGTCAGGAAATGGACACTTTGTGCCAGCTTTGTGACACCTTTGTGTCACAAATCTGGATGTAGTTTTTAGGTCACAGGGATCATCCACCATAAAATACAAGTAGCAGTTGGATATTCCTTATTTATTCCAAAGCCTGGATGCTTAACTATGGATCAAAGCCCTGTTGTGCTGAGCACTGTGGAAACACAAAAAATTTCTCCTGCAGCAGAACAGAACACCAGAATGTCTGCAGGGCTTCTCCTTGGCACTGCTCCAAAGGCTGGACAAAGGAGCTGTCTTTGTAGAAAGTCATGGAATCATCTGCTCCAGGTCATGCTGGCAGAGAGAGGAATAAACCTGGAATAAACCAAATCCTCTCTTTGCCATCCCTGCTGAGACACCACAGATATTCCTTATAAATAAGGACATATCAAGGCTGGGAGATCCCAGCTCTCACCTTGCACTCTCAGGCTCTTCAGCATTTCCCACAGTCTGGGGGGTGGGTTATTAATATCAACATCCCAATTAATAAATAAGACCCAGAATTAAATAATAAATGGGGGAAAAAAAAAAGAATTTGTAAATTGTTTCCCTTCCTTCAATCAGACACGTGGGATCAGACACACAGGACACATGTACCTGGGTTATTATTGTGTGTTAAAGTCAACCACAACCTGAGGAGTTCCACAGGGGAATCAAGGAACAAAGTAATTTAATGTGAACCTGGAGATTCACCTCAGAGACAGAGAACAGTCCCTGCACTGATTTATTTCATATCACAGACAGAGACTTGGTAAGAAATCATGGAACGGTTTGGGCTGAAAGAGAACTTAAAGATCACCTTGTTCCAACCCCCTTCCACTATTCCAGGTTGCTCCAAGCCCCATCCAACCTGGTCTTGGACAATTCCAGGGATCCAGGGGCAGCCACAGCTTCTCTGGGAAACCTCTGCCAGGGCCTCACCACCCTCACAGGGAAGAATTCCTTCTCAATATCCCGTCTAACCCTGCCCTCTGGCAGTTTAAAGCCATTCCCTGTGTCCTGTCCCTCCATCCCTTGTCCCAAGTCCCTCTCCAGCTCTCCTGGAGCCCCTTTAGGCACTGAAAGGGGCCCTGAGCTCTCCCTGGAGCCTTCTCTTCTCCAGGCTGGACATTCCCAGCTCTCCCAGCCTGGCTCCAGAGCAAAGGGTTTCCATCCCTCTGAGCATCTCTGTGGCCTCCTCTGGACTCGCTCCAGCAGCTCCACATCCCTCTGATGTTGGATCCCAGACCTGGATTCTGTGCTTCAGGTGGGGTCTCATGAGAGTGGAAGAGAAGGGAAGAATCTTCAAATAGATGGCAAAGAATTTTGTGGATCAGGAATATTCCTTGCATCTAAACTTTCCACCTCTAAGATGAAGACAATGATCCTTTTAGGTAGATAAATTCCTTGATAATTGTTACATCCTTCTCTTCTACAGAGCAGAAGGTGCCTGAAATGGGACTTTTTTTCCCCCCCTAATTTCTAAATAGACAAAAAGTATTGTATTATATTAGCACCGTGTGGGGTATAAAGCCATGGACACAGACCACGGTTTCTCCAATAGATTTATGGCAGAATTCCAGACTAAAGCTGACTCACATGTGTCTGGATTTGAGGACAAGTGGTAAATTCCTCCTTTGGCTGCATCTGTCACAGCAGGAAACCTATCCCTGCTATCCAGGCAGAAAAACTTTCAAACAACACCTGCCAAGTTGGAGCAGGGAAAGTCTCCATTTGTTTTTGGATGATTTGCCAGAGGAATAAAATGCAGACATGTCTTGTTTGACTATGGTGCAGAGTTAGCAAGAAATGAATGGAAAACGGGATGGGATTGTACTATAAAATGCCACACTGTGGACTCCGTTTTCCCTACAGGGTTTATTCCAAAAGAAAAAGTGCACAGCAGAATCTTCCTGACGTTTTTAATGGGCAGTGGTCATTAGAGCTTTTCTCCTTGGGTGGACAATTAACCTCTCACTTTATGGAAGGTGAAAATGGTCATTCTCTGTTTCAAGCATAAAATTTGCCTTGCATGAAGGGGGAAGAATAAACCCTATAAAGCACAGAACAAAATAATCAGGATGAACAAAGATCTGTGAGGAATTGCTCTGCCAAATGATGATGGGACTCAACCGAAGATTTCTAAACTGGTTAAAAAGAAAATGAGTTTTAATTCCTTTCCCAACTCTCAGCATTGTCTGCTGCATATTTGAGTCCTGAATACTCATGAACAAAGATCCTTAATTTAGCTGTTTCCCAATTTTTGGTAGATTCCAGGCAGCAAACTGCAAAGTCTGATTTAGTTGCTTTGCATCTGTGACCTGAAATCAGCAGTGGTTAATGAATGTCACTTAATGACAGAGGAGCTGATGATGGAAATCCAAAAATCCCTTCCAGAAAAGGGGCTCACATTCACAGTGGCTCCCTAAAATACAAAAATTTGGGCTTTCCTGTAGAGAATGGAGACAAATTTGCCAGGCAAGGTGGTTCTGGAAGTGCTGTGAGGCCAATTTCTCTGCAAGGCTGAAAATGAGCTGATGGTTTATCTCCTCCAGAGATTCCCTTCCTAATCCTTTCCCTTATCAGGAACAAGTCTCTTATCAGTTCTCTACAGGGACATTAGTAAAGAGAGAAGAGGGAGTTCAGCTCTCTGAACAATCCATGCAGGAAATTCATCCAGTTCCCAACAGCTCTGCATTTCATGCATCCCTCAGAGGCCAACCTGCACCTTCCTCCAAGATACCATTAAGGTCCCTTTGTACCTTGTTTTCTTTCTCCCCCAGAGAAAGGAAAACAAGGCTGGAGCATGATAACATTTTCATATTCCTACACCACTTCTTCCCTTCTCACTTCTGTAAATTTCCTAGAAACCATGGAATGATCTGGGTTGGAAGATCATCTCGTTCCACGGGCAGGGACACCTTCCACTATCCCAGGGTGCTCCAAGCCCCATCCAACCTGGCCTTGGACACTTCCAGGGATCCAGGGGCAGACACAGCTTCTCTGGGCACCCTGTGCCAGAGTCTCATCACCCTCATAGGGAAGAATTCCTTCCCAATATCCCATGTAAATCCATCCTCTGCAAGTTTAAAGTTGTTCTACTCTGTCCTGTCCCTCCATCCCTTGTCCCCAGTCCCTCTCCAGCTCTCCTGGAGCCCCTTCAGGCACTGGAAGGGGCTCTGAGGTTTCCCTGGAGCCTTCTCTTCTCCAGGCTGGACATTCCCAGCTCTCCCAGCCTGGCTCCAGAGCAGAGGGGCTCCAGCCCTTGGAGCATCTCTGTGGACTCCTCTGGACTTGCTCCAAGAAATACACGTGATATTTCCAACAGAGATACATGAAATCCTGAGACAGTCTTGCCTGAATTTGAGCACAAAGGTAGAAATCCCAGGATTATTTTGTTGATTCTGTGGTGTGGCAGGAGTTTGGGCCATTCCCTGTGAGGCAAAATCCCCTTCCTTGCATGAAAGAAATTATCAGTCACACAATTCCTGGTGTGAACAGCTCCGTGCCAGGATGGTGTGACTAAGAACTGCTCTCTCCCTTTCACAGTACATATATTTAGATCCCTGTGTGCATCTCTATCTAAATCATATAGATCAGTATCTATAGCTACATCTATCTATATCTGCATGACAGAATCATAGAATGGCCTGGGATGGAAGGAATCTTAAAATCATCCAGTTCCAACACCTTCCACTATCCCAGGTTGCTCCAGGCCCCATCCAACCTGGCCTGGAAAACTTCCAGGGATGGAGCAGCCACAGCTTCTCTAAGAAACCTGTGCCAGGGCCTCACCACCCTCACAGGGAAGAGTTTTTTTCCTAAAATCTGATATAAACCTATTTTCTGTCAGTTTGAAGCCATTCCCCCTCATCCTGGCACTCCATGCTCTTGTAAATAATCCCTCTCCATCTTCCTTATCTCTCTCAGGTCCTGGAAGGCCACAGTTAGGTCACCACAAAGCTTCTCTTTTCTGGGCTGAGCAATCCCAATTCTCTCAGCCTTTCCTCACAGCAGAGCTGCTCCATCCCTCTGATCATCCTGGTCCCCCCTCTGGACTTGCTCCAGCAGCTCCAGGTCCTTCCTGTGCTGGGATGCAAGGCTGGAGGCAGCTCTGCAGGTGGGATCTCACCCGAGAGGGGCAGAGGGACAGAATTCCCCCCTTTCCTGATGCTCAGACTGTGGGATTAACCCAGGACACGTTTGGATTTCTGGGATTGGAGCACACACGGCTGGGTCATGTCCAGCCTCTCACCCACCACTCCCCAAATCCTTCTCCCCAGAGCTGCTCCATCTGCTCATCCTCAGCCTGGATTGATGCTGGGATTGAGCCTGGAGCAACACCAACACTTGGTGTTGTTAATAAAAGCTTAATACAAACACAACATTAATGCAATTACAATATTGATATTGATACAATAGATAAAATACTCATTTTTTAAAGCAAGCCTATTTCCCACTCTCCTTTTTTTTTTTTTTTTTGTACTAGGAATGGAGATAAATTCCTCTTAAATGCTTTTGTGCTTCCAGACTCTCTTTTTGCAGCAGCTCAAGAGCAGAAAATGAGGAATTTTCTCCCAGTTCCCCCTGTATCTCCTGTAAACCATGACCTGGAAGGCATCCCCTGACCCAGAGAACAGAAAACAGCATTTTCTTCTCTGTGCAAACTGCTATCCCAGAGTTTTTGAAGGGTGAAAATCCTGTCTACAGCCAACCTCAGAGAAGGTTTCTCAGCAGGAAGTGTGGCTTCCTCTTACAAGCTTCACTCCATAAATTATCTTTCGACAGAAATAATTTGAAGACAACAAAAAAAAAAACCCAACAAGCCAACAGAGTGGCTTTAAAAGCAGTGAATGGTGTAAATAACTAGAGGAGCAAATGCCCTTGAGCAGGCTCTCAGCTGCCTGTACCTTGCTGAGCCTTTAGCAGGAGTCAGTGCGGGTTTAATTAACACCTTCCTTGGCCCCAAATCACCACGCTGCTCTCAAAGACAGTGAGAGTGACACCCGGGTGAGAGCCTCCAGGTTTTGCTGTGCCTTCAGAGCCTCGGCTAACCCAGGTTTTATGGCATTTCCTGGGACAGCAGGTTGCAGCAGAGTGCCTGGTGACAGCCCTGATGCCACCAGGGATCCCAGATGTGTCTCGGGAGCCCCAGGACAGGACTGTGCTCACAGACAGCATCCAGTGGCTTGGCTGGATCCGAGCCTCTGCTCCTCCCCACGTGCCAGCAGCACAGGAGGGGATTTCTCCTCTGGATGCCCTCGCAAAATTCTAGTGGCAGAACAAGAGCACAAAGTTTGTGACATTGGAGCGGAGTCGGAGCCTTTTGGGAAGCGAGGGAAGGCAGCGAGGTCCAGATGAACTCTGAGAGCTTTTCCTTTGAGCAAATCCTCTTCTTATCTCCCATTTCGCTGCAAGGTCTGGAAAGGGATTAGACTTTTGATGTTGGCTCTGCTGTCACCTGGGAGCTGGCTCACCCCTTATCCATTTGGGTCCATGCTGTAGGATTTGACTTTGCTGTGAGATTCATCCCCTGACTCCCTGCCCTGCTTTGTGGGGTCATGGGAAGGACATTGGACACGGGATGCTCCTTCCTGCCCATGCACAGGATTTTAAACAGATTTAACATCTGCAGTCCCAGAGATGCAGGCTGGATCATTCATCTCTAGGCAGGAACAAACACAAAAACCAGGATTGGAACTAAATTATCCCTAAAGTCCCTTCCAACACAATCCAGTCTTTGCTACTGCAATTCTTAATTGCTTTCAGACCTTTCAGGAATCTGCCTTCCAACACAATTTCCATAGGAGACAAGTTCAGACTGTGTCTTCCAACAAGTCTAAAACGTTTTAAAGCAGAAACCTTGCCTTTTCTTAAGGGCAATGTGTGTTTTGCCATTTATTTTTCAGTAGATGCAGGATTTTACCCACTGATTTCAGCTTCCAGCAGACTGAGTCATCTCCTCAAGATCATCTTAGAGATTATAATTTCTGAAGGGTGAAGAACTGAGATGAACAGGGAGTCTTGGAAGCCAGATGTTGCATTAAAATTGTGGAATTAACCCAGGTGCCATCACCTTAACTCTGACCCTTTCCCATTTCTCACAGTCATGTAGATTTTGTGTTTAAGAACCAAGCTCTAGGATGTCATTTTTGGTACAGATGACTGCCAGTCCAAGTGTGCTGTGCTAGTTTTACGACATTTTTAGCATAATAACATATTCTGTTCAAAACTGGTGATGTATGAACATAAATATATCTTATTTGCCTATTAACGTTAGACAGGAAAAGTCATTCTTTGTGCAACATCTGTAATGTGATCATTTCAGTTTTATCTTCTCCTTTTAGGTGTCTGAGCAATAAACCTTGAAAGACATTATTTATGGAATTTGGTGCAATTCCATCACTGTTATTACAGAAATAGGATTTTTCTGCTCAAAGAAGTTCTAAAGGTTGTTGTTTTTTTTTTTTCTTTTTTTATTGTCCCTCTAGAATTCTGAAGTGGGAGGACTTTGGTGCGTTTCAGAAAATCATGGAATAGTTTGGGTGGGAAGGGGCCTCAAAAATCATCTCATTCCACCCCTACCATGGGCAGGGACACCTTCCACTATCCCAGACTGCTCCAAACCCCATCCAACCTGGCCTTGGACATTCCAGGAGTGGGGCAGCCACAGCTTCTCTGGGCTGCCTCATCACCTTCACAGGGCAGAATTTCTTCCCAATATCCAATCTTAACCTACTCTTAGTCAGTTTGAAGTCATTCCCCCTTATTCTGTCACTCCAGGCTCCTGTAAAAAGCCTCCCTCTTTTTCCAAGGAGAAACCCTTTTGCAAGAGAGAGGGAAGGCATCATTTCCATGATTTTGGGTTGCATTTTTGAAAGAATGGGCACCACTGCCTGAAGCATCATGCACAGAAATTAAAAGTTTGGAGGAACTTCTCTGGGCTGCCTCATCACCTTCACAGGGCAGAATTCCTTCCCAATATCCAGTAACAAAGAGAAGACTTGTCCTGATTGGGGACAGTAAAAATCCAGCCCTAAAAAATGCACATACTACATTGGGATGAATAAATAAAACACTTCTGGGAGGATTTTTCTGGCTCCAGGACCCCCTGATACAGCATGGATCACATCCAGGGGTGTGACCTCTCATCCCCATCCCCATGAAAGAGGGAACACTGCTCATTGCAACTGCTGGGCAGAGCCCTTGGCTTGTGCTGTGTCCAGATCATGACAAAAAACATCTGAGCCATTAAGAAGGAATTCTTGACTGAGAGGGTTGTGAAACACTGGAATTGGCTGCCCAGAGAAGCTGTGGCTGCCCCGTCCCTGGGAATGTTCAAGGCCAGGTTGGACAGGGTTTGGAGGAACCTGGGATAATGGAAGATGTCCCTGCCCATGGCAGGGGGTGGAATAAAATGGGCTTTAAGCTGCCTTCACCTATGAAGCCTGCACACCACCCCTGAAGGTTCTTATCTGCTCTCCATGTCCTGTGCAGCTGCACAGCCCAGTCACCAAAAAAAAAAAAAAAAATCAATGTTTAAGTGGAAGCGAATATGAAAATGATTGCTACTGTAAGGCAGGGAATAAAAGACAGAGGAGGAATATCTTTTCTAGTGATAACATGTGAATAAATCCCTGTGGCTTATTTTGATATCGCTGACATTTTTCATAAAGACATTCTCCAAGGAGTCAAAGACATCTGTCAGCACAGAGTGAAGTGTGTACAAATGAAGCACAAATCCACCCTCCTGAGGAATGACAGAGGTGTTGATAATTTCAGTACCTGGGAGGGAGCAATTCTGATGCAAAACCTGGAGGAGTGAATCCCAGCTCGAGGGAGTTTTAGCTCAAAATGTGGTCACAGTGACGCAATCATGGAACAGCATCACCCTGCGCAAGGAAAGCTGCAATCCTTGAAAATGCACCAGGCGAGTGCAAAAGAGAGGAGAATTCAGGATATGGCATCATGCCTGCTTTCTGCCGTGTTTCTAAAAATTTGTCTTGCAGGTCTCTTTTGGGAAAATAACAATTTAAAAAAGAATTTTCTTTATTTTTTGGGGTTTTTTTAAAAATATGACAGAATTCAGTGAAACTGCAGAGAGTACCTGGCTCCTGGTGTAGTGAAAATTAAGGGAACCATAAGGAATCAATCAAAGGGAATGCCAAGGGACCAGGGCAGGGATTGTCCCTCTGTGCTGGGCTGGAGCACCTTGAGTGCTGTGTCCGGTTCTGGCTCCTCAGGACAAGAAGTACATTGAGGGGCTGGAACGTGTCCAGACAAGGGAACAAAGCTGGGGAAGGGTCTGGAGCACCAGGAGCAGCTGAAGGAGCGGGGGGAGCTCAGCCTGGAGAAAAGGAGGTTCAGGAGGGCCCTTCTCACTCTCCACAACTCCCTGAAGGTGCAGCCAGGTGAGGATCAGGCTCTGCTCCCAGGGAACGAGGGACAGGATGAGAGGAAACAGCCTCAAGTTGAGTTCAAATCGGGCACTAGGAGGAATTTCTTCATGGAAAAGGTTGTCAAGCATTGAAAGGATCTGCCCAGGGAGGTTTGGAGTCCTCATTCCTGGAGGTGTCCAAGGAAGCCTGAACGTGGCACTCTGTTCTGGGCTGGTGACAAGGTGAGGATTGGTCACAGCTTGACCTTGATGGCCTTAAAGGTCTTTTTCAATCTAAATAATTCAATTCTCTGATACTCAATTCTCTGATAATTAAATGTGTCTATGAACCTGTCTCTTCCTTTGGCACTTACAGCTGTGATTTTTAGCCTGTCTGTCCATCTATTTTTCTGAGGCAGAAAGTTGAAGGCAACCCAGAAAGAAAAACTCCAGGACAGTGACCTTGACTGCAAACATCAGCTGCAAAATATTTAAGGGCTGTTAACTGGGAAATATTAAAGTGCCCTGGGGCAGTGTTGGAGGTGAACACTGCCCTCACATTAACCCAAGAGCAATGCTGAGTCACACCTGCAGGACTGCAAAACTCAGATTATCTTTCATATCCTCCAGAAAATACCTGGGAATTTTGTTTCCTTTAGTGCAAATCCTGGCACAGACGTGCCAGGCAGTGAGACTCCCACTACAACCCTTGGGAGACATTATTGTGGTGTAGAAGGTTCTTTTTTTCCCCTCTCCATCAGAATTTAGGGCTCTGTGTGGCTGGGGACAGTTGCATCCTGCAGGGATGTGTCTCCCAAGGCAGAGCACTCATTTGGGATAACTCAGGGGAGTGGGAAAGGCTGATGTTCAGTCCTCAAAACGGATCCTGTGCTTCCCAAAGTTGCAGGAGAGTCTCTCTGGCTGCAGGGGAAGGTCTCCAGGAGAGTGTTGGTTTGCCAGCTCATCCCCCATGGACATGTTTGGTTTTCCAGGATTAACCACACCGTGGCAATACAGGCAGATTCTGGAGGTTTTTTTTTGAAGGAGAAACATTTTTTCTTGATCTTGGCATCGAAATCTTCAGCCAGGGAATGGAAGCTGCTGGGGTAAATTGGGAGCAGACACCAGCAGGTCCCAATAGGCACCAACTCTAAGGAAGAGAAATGCAAGAGAGGGATCTCAGGGCTGGAATTGTGCTTTTGCCTGGTTCACTTTGCTCTTTTCCATATGATTATCTTCTCCTTTCCTTTAAAATCAACCCCATCCTGGCACACAACAGGTAATATCCAGTCAATTCACCTTTTTATGAAGAATCTACATCAAAAAGGGACATAGGAGAGCTTAAAAAGGTCATTTAACCCCTATTCCACTTAACCATGGAACATCATCCTGCAAAAGGAGCCCCTGTGGACAAAAACCTATATGACATTTCCTCCAAAAAGCTTGGAATTATGTAAATAGCATCGTTCACATGGGAGGCCACAAGGATTCACACACATTTTTGCATTTCTAGAGGCAACTTTCTTAAAGGCCCCTCAAATATAAAGAAGCCTGGGAAAAAAGGAAAAGGCAAATGTTTGTAATTCCAAGCTCCATCCAACCTGACCTTGGACATTTCCAGGGATGGAGCAGCCACAGCTTTTGGAGAAACCTGTGCCAGGGCCTCACCTCCCTCACAGCCAAGAATTGCTTCCCAATATCCAATCTAACCCTGCCTTCTGGCAGTGGGAATTCCTTTTGACACATTCCCTGTCTCCAAAATCCCTCTCCATAGCTCCTGGAGCCCCTTCAGGTAGCAAAAAGCCACAAAAAGGTCACCCCAGAGCCTTAAATTAAATTCTGTTCCTACTTTTTTTTGGCTGAACATGGAAGCTGTGGGGTTTTAGGATGTGAGGATTGATTGTATGATCAGCTCATGGAATCATAGCAGAGAATCATGGAATTATTATGGTTGGAAAAGAGCTTCAAGATCATCAAGTCTCACCTTCAACCATCACCACTGGCCTGTTCACCACTAACCCACGTCCTCAAGTGCCACATCCACAGGTTTTTGAACAATTCCAGGTTCCAGGTGATTCCAATTCTGCCCTGGATAGTCTGTTCCTATGATTTACAAACCTTTCAGTGAGAAAAAAAATCCCAAATATCCAGTCTAAACCTTTCTTGGTGCAACTCGTGGCCATTTCCTCTTGTCCTATCTCTTGTTCCCTGGGATAAAACTGAATCCCCCTCACCACAACCCCATTCCAGGGAGCTGTGGAGTGTGGTCAGATCTCCCCATGCCAGCTGTGATGCTCCAATTGTTTTTGAAGTCCTGTTTTGCCTCCTGTTGTGTTGTTCCCCAAGACCATGAAGGAATTCTGGAGTAGCTGGTTGGATGACAATGTTCTTATCCCCCAGGAAAATCTAGGGATTAACTAAGCACTTGGACTCAGTCTTGGACTATAATGGAATTTTTACTTCCTGCTTTTTTTTTTTTTTTTTTTTTTTTTTTTTTTTTTTTTTACTTTTCCTGCCTTTTTTTTTTTTAACTTTCCTGCTTTTTTTTCTTTTTTTTTTTTTTTTTAAATGCCCCATCAGGATCATCTCTCCCCACCAGCTCCAGGCTGATGCAAGTTCCAAGCACGCTGAGATTTATCCTTTTTTTAAAGCTCCAGTTTTAGGAAGTGGAGAGGGGCGGCTTTTGCAATTCCTGAATCATCATGGAATTCAGTCCTGCCTACACACTTAAAAGCTTCTCCTGCTTTCCATCAGGGACCTGGCTCCCTTTTTCCAAAGAGTTTGCACGGTAATGCAATTGTTATTTTCTCAAGGTTCTCTGTACTTAGATGAACCTCAGACAGAGAGAGGAGAATGGTTAATTAGCCAGACTAATGAGACCTGAGATCCCCAGCTCCAGTGCAGGGTTAAGGAGGGCTCATTAAAGCAAAAACCTCGTGGAATGAGCCAGCTCCAACAAAAAAGAAGAAGGAGGAAGAGTGTTAACCCTTGAGGAGGCTTTGATTTATATCCAATGTAGATGGAAGAAGGAAATAACACAGGGAATGGAATTAACCATTGCAATGGATTTGCTGGGCTGCTGAGTGGGCAGATTTTCCATGGAAAATAAACCAACACTCTTCAAATAGTGGCACTTTTCCCATGGGAAAGGAGGGAGAGGGACAAGGTGCAGGAGGCTGGGTGAGAATCCATGGGATTTTTTGGAGGGGTACAGAGAGGAGCCCAAATAAATTAAATGCCAACAAAAAGGAGGAAAAAATAGGGTTATTCTATCCCTGTGAAATTCAGGGAGGCAAGGAGGTCATTCCTGGTCAGCTGGGAATAATTTCTCCAGTGTTCAACCAAATAAATGATGAAACACAACACAGCCGTGGAGGTTGTGCTTTTTCTCTCCTCTTTGCTGCCTTGGTCATTGCAACCTTTGGCACATTTGGGTGGTGATGTCCAGGTTCAGGTTAAATATGAGGAAAAATTTCTTTAGTAGAAGAGTGGTTAAGCATGGAGCAGGCTTCCCAGGGAATGGTGGAGTCACCATCCTTGGAAGTGTTTCAAAATTGAGTAGAGCTGGCATTTCACCATAAGGTTTAGTGGGAATGGTGACACTTGGTTGAAGGTTGGACTTATCCAACCTTAAAAATGATATGATTCTGTGATTTATTGTCTTCATTTCTGTTGCTCTCAAGCCCTTTTGCTGACACAAAACCCCAGCTCAAAGGGAGCAGGTTTTATCTATTTTATATATTCCTTTTTAAAAATCTACTCTACTGTGTACTAAAGTACCAAGGGAGCAACAAATTGATTTAAACAAAGCCCAGAGAAAAATAAACAGACTGAACCTTTGCCTTGCACTTACAGTTGTTACATTGGTATTTTCTTTTCTTTTCTATTTATTAATCCCTGTTTTGAAAAACAGAAGGGGTAAGAAAGGGTGAGGGGAAAGTTGTCCAGAAGTTAATGAAGTGTTTTGTTTTGCTGTTCTTGCATCTTTTTTTTTCTCATCTGCTTACAAAAAGAAAAAAAAATATAAAAGAGAGAAACACAAAGCACAAAGAGGAACTGGTCTTTATACATGTTATCCTTTGGAAAATATTCCATAAGCTTCATGCTAAGCCAAGCTAAGCCCAATTTTTAATTCTGCCCTCATTTACAGGGACACATCTCATTGACGTAAATCCCCTGGTGGTGCAGAATCCTTTTTTTTTCTGGGGGCCCTGGAAGATTGGATCCAGCTCTGGGAAGGTGGGTGGGAGCTTCTTGGATGAGCACAGCAACAAAGCCTGAGTGCTAGAGAGGATGCAAAAACATTTGAAGGAGGCAAAACTGTAGGAGGGAAATTGGGGAGTTGTAGAATTCCTGGGAAATTGGGGAGTTCTAGAATTCCAGGGCTGGACATGGTGGTGAGTGGCCCTGTTTAGGTTAAATATGATGATAATAGCAACAAATTATGCAACTTTTTCTCCTTTTCTGCTGCCACTGGGTGAGAATTAGTAATGGACAGCTCAACTGTGTTAATTGCAGTGTTAATTAATAACATCCTCCACGTGTAGATCACCTCATGTTGTAAAAATGGTCATTTCTGCAACTTAATAGATGGAAAATATTGATCTGGGAGTTAAAACCAGCAGCTCTGCTCCACTCACCTGACGGAATTTCCATGATGGATGAGACAAAAATGTTATTAATGAGGTTTTTTGAAAGGACAGCACATCTACAGGGCATAAACACACAGAGGAGCAGCAATGATGAACCCAAAAGTGATTCCAGTGTGAGATGATGGAAACCCCCAAGAATGTCACACCGGGGGATGCTCATGTGCTTGTGGAATGTTTAATGATCCCAAATGAGATGGAGAAGTTTTGTTAGATCAGTGGGAAGGAAACTGAGGAAAGGAGCCAAATGCTTTATTTGGCACCTGAAAGATCCATTTGGAAGGGAAAAGAATGGATGGATGTGACCATGGATAAAATACCTCTTAGTTTTCATGAGCTAGGGGATGTGTTTGGAAATCTCACAGATTGGGAAAACTCAGATATAATGAAGAAATAGAGAGATTTTATAATGTAAAAGTAGATCTACCCTGTCTCACTTTATTCATGGCCAACTCCTGTAGAGAAACAATTTTCTTTGGAAAAAAACCCACAATTATTGATTGCCTTTTTTCCAGTTCTGAACTACAATTTAACTTTCAGTAAAATGTTTAGATTTGAGTAAATTATTCTGCTCAGAGATCTTGTAGATTCCTCATCCCTGGAAGTGTTCAGGGTCAGTTTGGACAGGGCTTGGAGTAACCTGGGATAGTGGAAGGTGTTGGAAGAGGTTGGAGGTGAGTGGGTTTTGGGGTGGTTTTCCAACCCACATCATTCCATGATTCTGTGATTCCCAAAGACAAAGAATCAACAGATGCCATAAATAAATTCAACTTTTTTATGCTTTGACCTTTTGCTTTTATTTTTAACGAGTTCTATCTTGATTCAGTTTCAGTGAAATGCTGATTTTTACATCTTTGTAAAACTAAAACCTCATAATATTCCCATTTTCTCTCATCTTTCCTGTTAAATAAGTACTGGAAAATGGGAACTGTTGGCTTCACAGGGAATAGAGTGGAAAAAGAGACAGAAATTGTCAAAAGGAGTACAGGTAAGCACCCACTGTACCTTTCCTGATCTCTTCCAAAAAATCCCATTAATTCAATGTTAGGCAGGATGATTTACCTTCCTCAGGTTTTATGGAAAATAAAGTGCAACCCAATATTGAGCAAATATAGGCCCATTTCAGCCCAGTGTGAAGTGGTGCTGAGCTAGCATGAAAATGAGTCACTAAAAATCAACAGGAAATTATGAATCATCCATTGATCCCACAACCATAAGTGAGAAATTTTGGAGAACAGTGTGGTGGATCCAATGGAATGATGTCAGAGAAAAATGAAATTGCTGGAAAAGATAATCAGAGTAGCTAAGGACATCTTTTTTTTTTTTTTTTGGATGCACACAGCATGGAAAGAAAAGCATATCACAACCTCCAGAAATGGCCTCTTGCCTGCTTTTCCCAGGAAAACTGGAAAAAAAGTGGAGATGGGCAGCCAGGCAAAAAATCTATATATCCTGAGGAAGTGTCCATCTCTATAGATGCAATGAAGTTTTTGTTTTATAATTCAGGATTTTCAATATCTCGTGTCAAGACTGCTGCAGCACTACTTAAAACCCTGATTTGTAGATGAGATAGGACATCAGGAAATGTGCTGTATTTTCAGGGCAAGGAATAAAACAAGATGAAAAATTAGCTGCTTTTTTTCCCCTCCCTAAATCTTGTTACTTCAGGAGTAACAGCAAATTGAACAAAACTGAAAAATAAATAGCAGGTGATTGGGGGGAAATTATTCATTTTTCTTCCTATTTGTTTTCAAGGGGAAAAGAAAAATAATTATTTTTCTGTCTAAAAAAACCTGTTATTTCGATGGGAAAAAGTTTAGGAGAAATTAATTATTAATAAATATAACTTTAATATACTTATCTCCAAAGGTAGGGAGATTCTACTTTATCTTGGAAGAAGAGTTGAAGGAATATCAGTTCTTCAGGAGATTTAAATACACCTTGGATCTTGTGTCCAGTTTTGTGCCCCTCATCCATGAGAGGGACATTGAGGGGCTGGAGCACGTCCAGGGAAGGGACTGGAGCTGGGAAGGGTCTGGAGCACCAGGAGAGGCTGAGGGAGCTGGGAAAGGGGCTCAGCCTGGAGAAAAGGAGGCTCAGAAGGGACCAAAACTCCCTGACAGGAGGGTGGAGCAGGATGGGTGTCAGGCTCTGAGAGGACAAGAGGAAATGGCCTCAAGTTGTGTCAAGGGATTGGGCATTTGTAAATGGGGTAACTGCAGCACTTAATTAGTGACTTGTCTTCATTTTCTTTTGTCTTTACTCAGAATCAGGATTGAAAACACGAAGGAGACGAATTTGTCATGTTCAGACTTGGATTTTTATTAAATTTTATCTAAAGTACAGAGAGTTCTGCAACACTTCTAGCTACCAGCTAAAAGCCAGTAAAATGGAGGTGAATTTAGCGAGTTACAAGGTCTTTTAAAGCTAAACAGTGCAATAAAGAACTAACACCTATATTATTTATACTTTTGACCCAATAACCAAACTCCTGTGACCCACAGTGCAGCACTTGACTGTCCAACCAAAAACTGCCTGAAACCATGAAGAAGGAAGAAGACAGAAAGAGACAACACTCAAAACCTTCCATCTTGTCCCATACCTATCACTATATTCTAAGACCTTCAAATTCAAAACCCTTCACCATGTGAAATCACACACTTCTATTTAACTACACACCAGTGATTCCAACTCCATCACTCAAATTTGGAAGCCTTCTCCAAGGCCTCAGGCCCAAAGCAGTGTTCTCCTGGGGGTCAGTGTCAGAAAGCACAGAAAGTTCAAAACTCCCAGGTTTCTGGGTTCCAACAGGTGATAGGAAAGATTTCATCATGGAAATGGGTTGCAAAGCTTTGGAACAGGCTGGAATCACCACCCCTGGAAGTGCTCAAACACCACGTGGATGTAGCATTTGAGGATGTGGCATTTGAGGATGTGGTTTAATGGCGAGCGTGGTGATGGTGCTTGGTTGAAGGTTGGATTTGCTCTTAGAGTTTGTTGTTTTTTTTCAAAATGTAACCATTCTGTGATTTTCTGATTTTCTCATTCACAGCCAATTGTTTCTTCTCCTGGTGTGGGTGACAAGTGGACAAAGCCTCAAGAGCAAAGAGCTGGGATGCAGTGGTTTGGTTTGTGCCCAAGGTAATGGAGCCAGATGTGGGAAAATTAACTCAGGTGTAGTGGAGAAGGATTTTCATTTCGTGGTGGCATGGCTGCCTGGTGGAGCAGTGCAGGAACACCGAGTCTTTCTGAGCTGCTCTAGGTATTTTCACACTTGATTTTCACCCTGGTGACCTTGCTGTGCCTGACAACCCAACTCAACCAAGGAAACCACTGGAAAATGCAGCAACAGGCAGCACATTAGGATTCAAAATGGTCATCAAACCATCTGTAACAACCAAACAAATAAATTTCCAAATGAACAGGATGGGATAAGGAGTTTATATTTATATTGCAGCAGCGTTCCAGCTAAGAAGAAATAAAGATCATCAATGATTTACCAATAATAGCTGTGGGTACAGAAGGAGATAACATTCATGGCATGACTTCAGGGCTTTGGGATAACCTATCCTGGCACAATTAGTAATTTTAGAACTCCAGCATGGGTTTGTTGTCACTTTTCAATATCCCAGAGTGTTATTTCCTCCCTTCAGATTGCCAGTGTCCCAAAGGAAGACTGCTAACCAAAATCACCACTTTAATCTTAATTAAGGCATACCATGAAAATGAAAATGAGCTATTTAAATGGGTAAAAAGGAAACAAAGCTATTGGCAAAGCTTTTAAGATTTTTGTTCTACATCAGAATAGAGCTGAATGAAGATAGTAGAGAAGTGGATCAGTGGAGCAAGTCATAGGGGTGATATGAGCCAACAATGGGTCTAAAATCTTATTTTAGTGAATGCATTCCTGATGAAGCCAGTGGAGAGAGCAGGATTTGAGGCCCTGAATTTTATGGTTTTATAGATCCATCAATAGAGGAGATGGAGCATGTCTGACTGAGGAGCAGCTGAGGGAGCTGGGGGGGCTCAGCCTGGAAAAAAAGGAGGCTCAGGGGGGACCTTCTGACTCTCCACAATTCCCTGACAGGAGGGTGGAGCCAGGTAGGGGTTTGGGCTCTGCTCCCAGGAAACAAGGGACAGGAGGAGAGGAAATGGAATTGCACCAGGGAAAGTTCAGGCTGGATATTAGGAGAAAATTCTTCACTGGAAGAGTGGTCAAGCATTGGAACAGGATTCCCAGGGAAGCAGTGGAGCCACCATCCTTGGAAGTGCTCCAAAGGAGCAGATGTGGCACGTGGTGATGTGGTTCAGTGGGAATGGTGATAATCAGTCAAAGGTTGGACTTGATGGTCTTGGAGATCTGCTCCAAACTTCAGGATTCCATAATTCCCTAAATGCCACTGAGGTCACCCAGCAGTGACAGGAGTGGGAGTTTACATTCCTCACATCAATGCATCTATACCTAAACCTCCAGCTGATTTCACCCTCAAGGCTCTAACAAAACATTAAAGTGGGTGTTAACCACTTCCTTATCTGACTCACACTTTCAAATCCATGTACCACAACTTTTAACCTACAAATGGAACAAACTGATAAATCACACAGCTGAATATTCTGCAATTGTACTTTTTTTCCCTATTTTTACCCTCTTTGCAGACACCTTGTTTCAGTTCTTGTGTTCCCCCAGGGATGTACGGCCTCTCATTGGGCCTGGGATGCTGCCAGCAATAATTTAAAAATTACATTAATGTAAAAATTGCAACAATTTAAAAATTATTACTATTATTGTAATTTTCTCTTGAGATATGACCTGCCTACACTGGCTGTGTCTGTCAGGCTTTTTCATGTTGGAGTGTTATTTTCCACAGTGTGGAATTATTAAAGAAAACACAGGTTTTCCTTGGAAAATGAGGGTATCAGTTTAATTAAATGTTGTGGCAGGAGCAGATTAAAGGGTCAAGAGCCTTTAGAACAGAAATTGTCTGTTCCTAACAGAGATTTTAGAAGAGACCAAGTGAACTATACCAGAAAATTGCCCATTTTTTTTTTTTTTTACTGTGAAAAAGAGACACAGAATGATCCAATAAGCATCTGGAGTGATACAAACCTCCGAAATTTCCTCCAGTTTGGAAATCTCTTTTTATCTGTTTCCAGTGGCAAAGGGAATGTAAAATCTGTGGGGAAGTGCTGAGCTCCCCAGCCCGGGGAATGGTACCCTCTGCTCTGGCAGGGGTTAATGAATGCAGGGCTTTGTGCACAACTTCCCACTGATATTCCTGATTTTCCTGTGAGCAGGAACGTGGAGTTAAGCCACTTAATGCCATGTCTGATAGTGTCAGCCAGGGAAGATAAGTGGTGTGGAACGTGATGAGGCTGTGGGGGTGGTGGGTGTGAGTGTGAGAACAGGTGGGGTTTGCTGGGATGCTCCCCTCCAGCAGGATCCAGGGAATATCCAGGGAGCTGCACTGCAGGGAGCTCTCCTTGTCTTCAAATACTGCTTCATAAATACATGTATTAATGCTTTAGTTTCCTCTCTTTTAATATCAAACAATTTAAAAAATTGCTGTCTAATTTCCACTTAGGATGCAGCAACAGGGAGTGAAGACAGAGCAGCATTTTGTTCATTCAGTGACACATAAATTTTGGAATTGATGTAGTTTGGTCTGTGTTACAGATATTGAGTGTCCTGTAAATACAGAATGCATTCAGCTTCCAGCTTTTTCAGGATCACGGGATCACAGAATGGTTTGGGTTGGGAGGGACCTTCGAAATCATCCAGTTCCAAAACAATTCAGATTATACCAGTTTGCTCAGGACCCCAAACTGGAGGCTTTTGGGAATTTTTATGGCACCTTCCAGTGCCTAAAGGGGGCCTGAAGGCTGGAGAAGGCTTTGGATAAAAGCACGTAGTGACAGGACAAGGAGAAATCTTCAAACTGACAGAGAGCAGGTTTAGCCTGGATATTGGGAAGCAATCCTAATGAAAAGGCACTGGAACAAATTTCCCAGAGAAGCTGTGGCTGCCCCATCCTGGAAGTTTCCAAGGCCAGGTTGGATGAGTCTTGGAGCAACCTGGGAGAGTGGAAGGTGTCCCTGGCCATGGCAGTGGGGTGGAACTGGATGATCTTTAAGGTCCCTTCAAACCCAAACCATTCTATGAGCCATTAAAAAAATAAAATATAAAAATCAAAAGCTTGATGGTTGCTAAAATCAACCCCTGAGGTCCTTACAAATGACAGCTGCTGCTCAGCCGGGTGGGAAAGAAGCTGGAAAAGCTTCTGGGTTTTGCTGGATCTCTGCTGATCAGCTCCATAGATTGCTCCTGATCCGGGATCTGAGATCTCAGAGAACAAAAAGCAGCTCCAGTCTGACAAAATGCAGTCTCCCAGCACCAATGTCTGACTATTTCCTTCCAAGTATGTTTTAGCATTCCAACTGCCTGGTCCCATAAGCTTCAGAGAAGTTACAGCTACTTGGGATTCCAGAGGAATACTCCCAGACTTAATAAAACTGTCTTGGGGACTAATGAATTATTTAAAGACTGCATAAAGAAAATGTAACCTATGCATTTAAAGTAGGAAAATCCACTTTAAAGTCATCATTCTTCTGTCTTTATCAATCTTACAAGGTTTTTTCTTCATATATTGGTATTTTGTTTGTCTAGGCTGGATGAATTCCGAATGGGAAGTATTGTCATTTAATTTAGACCAATACTTGGCTCTGCATATATTTATATTGATAATAAATATAAAGTATTTTGTTTTATGTATGTATTTGCCCTATTAAACAATAAAAAGTGCTTCACACAAAATTGGAAGGAATGACACAGGTATAACTTCCTTGGGGGTGTGGATGTTTTTATCCTGGAGCTCACCTTGACCATGAGGATCGAAGATCTTTTTCTTTTTTGCATAATAATGGGGTTGAATTTCAAGTGGTGAGAAAGAGAAGTGTCTGGAGAGAAAACCGAGTAGCTCAGTAGCACCTTGAGAGGTCAGAAACCTCCAGTGAGCTGAATGTGGAGGACTGAATAGGGAAGAGGAAAAGAAACAGGAGGTAAGGAAAAACCTCTGAATAATGTGATAGGCATGAAAACTGTGGAAAATCTCATGCTTGCAGGTGCTGAGCCTGCTCAAAGAAATGAGGAGAAAGTGCTGGAAAGGAAGAAGAGAAAATTCCCTACTGGGGTCTGAGATGAAATCAGCAGAGGCCAAAGTGCACAAGCAGTGATGACATCCCTTCAGCTTGTGCTTTTGAAACTTTTAATATTTGCAAAACCTCTGAGGATTAAACACGGCCTCCCTCAGGAAGCAGCTAAAGAGGGTGACAGTGTCCCTGGAGCTGGAGATGTTTGGCATTCTTACATCCCCTATGGATCATGGAATCACAGAATCATTAATGTTGGAAAAGACCTCCAAGATCATCAAGTCCAACTTTTGACCAAACTCCTCCATCCCCACTGAAGCACATCACGAAGAGCCACATGAATTCATTCCTTGAATAATCCCAAGGATGGTGGCTCCCCCACCTCCCTGAGGAATCTGGGCACTGGAGATAGAAAAAGAGGGGATAAAAGTGAGGCAGGTAAAGTAGGAAGCTGAGAAAGAAGATATTTTCTGTGTTATGCACAATTTTCAGCTGTCCCTCCTTCCTGAAGCAGGGTTGATTTGGTTTATCCAAAGTTTTGGTTCCTGTGATGGAAACTGCCATGTCCCACTCCAACAGGAGCAATCCACTGGGAAAGTTTTGCTTGGGAAATCGCCTTGAGGAGGTGAAAACACGAGACCTATGAGGAATAGCAGATATTGCATTCCTTCAGCAGGTAAAAGTTTGTTTTTTCCAAATTTTCCGGTGCTGGATTGGGAACAAGCAGCACAGTTGGCAAAGAGCTTTTCCATTCAAATCCTCTGTGTTTAAAACCTCCAGGAATTATTCCCACAACATCCCGGGAACAGCTTCACCTTTGCTGAGCAGAGAATCACCGTATGAGGACACAGCTCCTTCAGGACATGTCCTGCTCACCGGAGAGAAATAAATCCCAGCTGGAGAATCCGGGATGTTTGGGAATAGATCACGAGCCTTGCTGTCATTTTAAATCCAGCCAGCTGATGGCTGTGTCGGGCAGGGAATGAGCTCCCAAAAGCAGTGGAAGCTGCAGTTCCATCCCTATGGGGTGTCTGAACTTCCAAAAACTCAAGATTCAAGCTCCAAAGAGAACCCAGAGCCTCTGGCTTCAAGGGGATGAAATTCGGTGGGAAAGGGGGAAAGGTGAAGGGAGACTGACAGGGGAATTTGGGGGAAGGAAGAGAGGGGTTCTGCTGGAAAGAGCAGCTGGGATTAGTCCCAAAAGGAAAACTGCTGATAAAGCCTGGGAATGTTCTGGGAAGAAAAGGATTTGCTCAAACTTCTCCCTAATGATGTACAGAACCTTCTAGTGGCAGATTCCCTGCCTGTGGAAGAGGGGCTGGAACTGGGTGTTCTTCAAACTCTTCCAACACAAACCATTCCATAATTCCCTGATAACTCTGTGATATAAACCACCATCCCCCCCTGCTTCCCACAGCTGTTCCTGTTCTGCTCAGGAAAACTTTTGATTTGTTGTATTTTTTTTTTTTTTAATCCTGTCAGAACTTACCCGAAGGTGTCAGTTTTACTGAAATGTGTTCAGAACCACTCCTCCTCCTCCCTGCAAGACAGGATTTTCATAATACTGTCAACAACTTTTTTCGAGCTGGTGCAACTGGATTTTGGGATCACTTTTTTTTTCCCCTCCAAGAAAAATTAGTCCTTATTTTTTGTTACTTTTAAGAGCTAAAATGCAGAAATAAATAATTTCTACTCAGCCATTTTTCTTTCTATTGGTTTAATTTTTAACTTTGAATTTTATTTTTTGAACTATTTTTTCTAGTTCTTTCTGTCCAACCTGCATTCTCTTAACCTTGGAAGGGAAATCACCTTCAAACTGCAACATTTCACACAGTCTGGAAAGTCTTTGATAAATTCAACTGCAATTTAGTGCTAAGGACCTCTAATCATGGGTGCTGGATTTTTCCTCTGTGAATTCCAGGAGTAATTCCCTCAACTTGCATGGATAGCAGAGTTATCTTTCCCTGCATCACTTCTTCCTACAGAGAGAACTATTTATAATTTATTCCCCATCTCTGGAACTGTTCAAGGCCGGGTTGGATGGAGCTTGGAGCAATCTGGGATAGTGGAAGGTGTCCCTGGCCATGGCAGGGGGTTGGAGCTGGGTGATCTTGAAGGTCCCTTCCCACCTAAACCATTCCATGATTTCCTGATAAATGCAAAAATAAGGACTTGGGTTTATTTGGCCCAAGCTGTTGCTGCCTTTTAAAAGCTGGATGTAAATTTTTTGCAGCGTTTACACCAGACAGCACTCCCTCAAAACCCTCTGATATCTTTATTTGATGTATTTATTTGAGATAATTTCCTGAGGCAAGGCCCTGTTGACCAAACAGCTCATCCCCAGCAGGAAGCCAAGAATTTGCTCTATTACCAGCTCATTCCTCCCCTTCTCCCCAGTCCCAGAGAACAAATGAAATCATCAGGGATTTCAATCTGGAAATGTCTCCTCCAGATAATAATACAGATTTCTCTGTGAGTGTTTTATCAGTTCTTTCCAGCACACTCCATCACCACAGGAATACACAGCTTGTGTCTATCTTTATAGATATCACTATACATCAACTTCTTCTTGAATATATATTCATAAACATTATTGAACATATATGCAGATTTATATAAGGATCCTTAAATCAATTTTTCTTTCGATGGCAATTTCAATTTGGCAATAAAAAGTCAATGTGATGGATGTGGCTCTCTTTTCCATGCAAAAGCTCAATATAGATCTTTCAGTATCAATAATTCCAGCTATAAAATACATATCTATAAAACACTCAGTGCTTAAGACTGGATTAAATTAGTGTGATTAATTCTGATACCTATGAAAAGAAGTTAAAAGGAGTTAACTGTAAATTTGGCTCCTTTTTTTTCCCTCCTTGCCCTGGCAAAGAGAGACACATTTCATTTCCCACTGATCCAGCAGCCAGCAGTAATTGGTCTGCAATTTATTGTGAGCAGAATAAGAAAGGCAGGAGAAAGGAACTGCAGAGGAGAACTGCTCCTGGCTTGCCAAGAAACCTTCCAGGCAGCCTCACACAGCTGGAATTATTTCCTTTCACCACCTCCAAGCACTTGGAGGATATGGGAATAAAGGAGTCCCCTCCCAAAGCCCTGCAGTGGGTCCCTACACTCAGAGCCCTGTAGGACTGCAGAGGTGATGTCAAACATGTCCAGAGAAAAGCAAGGAACTGGGAAAGGGTCTGGAGGAGAAACTGGTGGAGTTGTGGGGGGCTCAGCTGGAGAAAAGGAGGCTCAGGTGCCTTCCCAGTCTCTACAAGTCTCTGACATGAGGCTGTGCTGAGGTGGGCATTGGTCTCTTCTCTCAGGAAAAAAAAGCAACAGGACCAGAGGAGACCACCTCAAGTTGTGCCAGGGAAAGTTCAGGCTGGATATTAGGAAGAATTTCTTCACTGAAAGGGTTTTCAATCCTTGGAACAGACTGTCCAGGACCATGGTGGAGTCACCATCCCTGAAGGGACTTAAAGGATTTGCAGGTGTGTGACTTGGGGAATGATTTAGTGATGGCCTTGGCAGTGCTGGGTGAACGTGATGACCTCAGAGTTTTTTTCCAACTGGAATGATTCCAGGATTCTCTGGAATTTGCCCCTCTTTCAGTGCCTCTATCTTTGTGCTTCACAAACAACTCCATCAGCCAAGCCTGAGACGTGACAGGACATGATGACACCAGTGGGAGGAGAACTACTTGAACTCGGTGAAAATTGGGCAAGAACCAAAACCTGACTTATTCTACAATTTCCAAGTAGAACACAAAAGGGAAATTTAGGGAGTTGTAGCCTCTACAGCCACATATCCTGATGCCATCATCACCAGAGGACTGGGCAGGGATCTCACTGGAGAAGGCAAGAGGGTGTCTGTCCTTCCAGGAGCTCAGAATCCACCTGCAAAGGGCACTGAGACACCATGGCTTGGCTCCAAGGCAGGCCCAGGAAGAAAACTGATGGATTTGGGAAACTGGAGTGGGGGAAAAAGACACCAACAGGAGAATTTTTAGGAGGAACAGTCTCCCAGGTGGAGAAGGGATGAAAAGAGCACCTGCAGCACCACTGTCCATATCTAGAACTGCTCTTTCTCTGAGCAGAAGAAAGCCACAGTGCCCAGGGCAAGCCTGTTCCACATTCCTGGGAAGGTAACACTTAGAAAATCTGAATAATTAACACTGCTTAATCAACAGTGATTTTGGTTTCTGCTGAGGACAGGTGAGGGTAACTCCACAGGATGATCCCAGCATAGGAAGGCAGAGGGATTTTCACTGCATAAAAAGGGAATTGAATTCAATCTCCAGGTTGCTGAAAGCAAGCTGACAACAGAAGCTGAAAGCAGCTGAATCCAATAATTTTATATCCTGGAAACCTGTCCCGTGCTCTTCACGAGTCCTGATCCACACCTGTGCTCAAATTCCCATGTCAATTCTGCCACCCCATAAATCTTCAGCCTCTGGTACCACATTACACCAAATCCCTGGATGGGATCTCCCTGAGATTCAGCAGCTGCTGCCTCGTGCTGAGCCCTGGGTTTCCTTTCATGGCTCATTACAATAAGTTAGATTAGAACTACAGCTAATTGCCATTACTGTAATAATTTACAGGAGATATTGTTTCTGTTTGTACATCATGGAGTTGGCATAATGACATGTTGTCTTTCCTAATTATATCAGCCAAATAATTCCCACTAAGTAGTGGCATAGTGTTTTAATTAATATTATTACCCGCAGATCTGTCACAAATCTCAAAACTCTGGAGCTGGAAAATGACTTCTTTTGTTTTCTTTTGTACCTTGAGAAAAGTTGAGTGGAAACCTGGAGGTCTTGGATCTTTTCTCCAAGCAAGAGAGAGCTGAGTTTGGTTTTTACCTTTGCCAAGGGCGTAACCATGGGCAAATGAGGCAGAATTTCACTGCCTCTGTGAAAAGGGAGAGAATATTTAAATTTATTTCTTTTTTCTTCAGCAGATGAGATTTCAAAGAATTCCCGACTTAGAAAGTGAGGCTTTAGAGAATAGGAATTAGCCAGCAAATGGGTTTGTGCTTCAGGCCTAGGCTCATCTCCATTTAGGTGTTCAAATTAACAGTTAGCAATTAGTGATTGGATATATTAGGATTCAGTTACTCAGGCTGTTTGCAGGTGAAGGGAAGCGGGAAAGCGTCTCTGGAGGTGTCCTTGATCATTAGTTTGCTGTTTTTCCTTATTTAAATAGGCTTTAAAGTTATTATACGACACAGTTAAGTGGCTAAAACAAGGTGGGATGAGGTGGAGATCTCAGGGGATTGTGGTCAATTGTCCAGGACCCATCTCATGAGCATTTCTAGTCCCAGGTACACTCAGGTGGGATTTTTGTTGCTGTGCTGGGAACTCCACTGATGTCTAGACCAACCTTCCTCACAGAAATTGTGTAACTGAACCATCAGCCCTGGATGAGCAACCTGGTCTGGTGGAAGGTGTCCCTGCCCATGGCAGGGGGTTGGGATGAGGTGATCTTGAAGGTCTCTTGCAACCCAAACCATTCTGTGATTGTAGGATTTGTTGATTCACAGAATCCCAGAATGGGTCAGAAGGGAAGGGACACAGTGGGGTCACCTGGTGCCACCTCCCTGCTCCAGCAGGGCCATCCCAGAGCACAGGCACAGGATTGTGTGCAGAGGGTTCTGGAATATCTCCAGGGAGGGAGACTCCCACCCTGTCTCATCTCTATTCAGTGCTTGGTCACTGCCCAGGGAAGGAGTTCTGCCTCATGTCCAGGTGGAAATTCCTGGGATCAGTTCCTGCCTGTTCCTCCTGTCCCATTGCTGGGCCCCCCAGAGCAGAGGCTGGCCCCTGCTCTGAGCCCTCCCTGCAGACAGGGACAGACAGGGATGGGGGCCCCTCTCAGCTGTGCCTCCTCTCGAGGCTGAACAGCTCCAGCTCCCTCCCTCAGCCTTTCCTTCTCAGGGATGCTCTAATCCCTTCATCATCTTCATAACCCTCCTCTGGACCTGCTCCAGGAGTTCCACGTCCCTCTTGCCCTGAGGAGCCCAGCACTGCACACAGCACACCAAAATCTACATTTATTTCTCTTTGACTTATTGGTGTTAAGTTCAGAAGTGACAAAACTGGCCTCAAGATCAGAAGGGAACATCCTGTGTGCTGAGATTTCTGTGACTCTCAGTGTGGAAATGCATTCCCTGAGTGATGGGAACAGCCAGCTACAGGAGCTCGGTTTTTCACAGCTTCACAAATATCTGCTCCATAAAAAGCTGCCGATGGTTTTGCCAGGGTGTGAGCACTGCAAGATGTGCAGGGGACAGCTTGAGTTCAGGAATTTCTACTTTGGGGATGAAGCACCCCATGATCTATTAAGGGGAGGGTGGTTTAGAGCCAGCTGGATCTCTCTGAGCTTCCCTGGGCTGCATTGAAAGCGCTTTGTCACCTCTAAAATGGGGATGTGGATACACTGAGAGAGGGAGGTAGAGATGGAGGAAGGATGTGACAAGGGAGCTGGTGGGTCAGGATGCCATGATCCCACTGCTGACACCAAAACAATGTTATGATAACTGAAATAATGTTAGGGTCTGATTATTAAAAGATGCTTCTGCCTGAATTAAGGTGCAAACGACATCATAAAAATCAAGAGCATGGCTTTTATTTACCAGCAAGTGTTTTATTTAACAGCAAGTGTGAGGTAAAGGGTGGGAGAGGAAGACAAAGAGAGGCAGATTAAATAAAAAGAGTCATCCCCACATGGTCCCTGTGGTGTCCCACCAGCCCTTCTTCTTCTGGTTTTCTCAGTGTGGACATCCCCAAATGTTCTTCTGGAGGTACCACTTTCATACAGCCCAAGTCCTGCATATCCAGAGGCATCTGTTCCATTCCCACAGCTTGGGGTGGTCTGTGTGCAGGCAGTTACTTCCTTTTCCCCACAATTTGGTGGGAATTTTTTGTCTGGATCAATTACCCAGATCTGCCTCACCAGGCCTGGAATCTTCCCATTGTTGCATCTACACTGTGGAATTTCATCCGGTGGGCAAATCCAGAGCCCTCCCCTTGTTTAGGTCTGGTATTAACACCCTCCCCTTTGACCTCTGGGCCTACCTTTAGTTCCTCTTATGGTGGCTTTTCTTGTGGGAATTTCCTTCTTTGGCAGTGTTTTGGGATGAGTTAACTGAATTCTTTAAGTCTTGACAAAGGTAACAATGGGAAGAAATTTGGGAGGATGCAGTGGCTTCATGCCTCTGTTGACCCAGCTACTGCCTTGGAGATCACTCCTGGGTTCTACACAGACCACATTAAAATAAATCTCCTGCCACACAGAACTTGTCCTCCCTGAGAATATAAATCATATTCTGTGACTATTTTTTCCCATCTATCAGAACAGGACAGACAATGGATTTTCTGTTTCTCTAGAATTCTTTTTTTGGTTCATTTTGAAGCTGCCTGGAAGAAAACCAGGTGGTGGAAAGGTATAACACAATCTTTTGAGGCCAAAAGCTTCGGTCAAATCAAAACATTTCATTTAACCAAAACAGAAATGGGGTCCTTTGATTTTTACTTTTTAATTTCACTCTTTATGATTTAACTGAATAATATACAGTCAGTGGGAGGGAAAAACTAAGAATAAAAGTAATTTGGAAATGAAAAATGAAAATGTTATGTGCTGGAAAGGTCAGAGAGGCAGTTTCAGCTTGATTGGAACATTTTGCTTTTTTTTTTTTTTTTTAGTTTCCCAAGAGATACTTAATCAAAATCCATAGAACGTTCCCTCACCAATGAATCAGCAGGGCAGTTCTAACCCATCTATTTAACATGATCCACTTTCACACACTGACATTTGTGCCACAATTGTGTCCCAGGAGGGGACAATGACTCTGTTCTGAATGAGGGACAGAGCCCCAGTGCTTTTAGAGAGGGCATTGCTAAGCCAGGCTGATAAAACAGCAGATTCAGCCAATTAACACTCATTAATGTGTCTGGGTGAGGTTTTATCCTGATTCAGAAGACTCCTAACGTTTTCCACATCTGCCTTTCCAAAGGTTGTGTGATGAGAAGCCCAGGAACATTTCCCAGGTTAGCACCAGTCCAGAAGGAAGCAACAGTGGAGAATTTTCATAGAATCATTAATGCTGGAAAAGACCTCCAAAATCATCAAGTCCAACCCTCGACCAAATCCCATCATGCTCATCATCAAATTCCACATCCACTCATTTTTCAACACTTCCAGGGATCGTGATTCCATCATTTCCCTGGACAGCCTGTTCCAATGCTTGACCACCCTTTCAGTGAATAAATTTTTCCTAAAATCCAATCCGAACTTCCCCTGGTGCAGCTTGAGCCCATCTTGCACCACTTCTTTGTGTGCATGGTCTTTGATTGCAATGGGTGACTTCCACTGAATTTAGGTTAATGCACAGAGTGTGTGATTTGATAAGAAAACTGCATTGGAATGAAATTCCTGACACTGGTGTGTGCCCAGTGAGGTGTACAGAGCTCTTGGCAGCCCATCCAAGAGTGGAGGGATCTGCACTTGCTGTGGTTTCCAGCTGCAACCAGATGTTCAAAAAGTCGGACAAAAAGTGAGTGGAGAAAATTGATTTTTAACTCTATTCCTTACATTTCCATGTGGCTGTGGGCATGAACATGGCCAGAAAATAATGGAATTGTGGATAGGTTTGGGTTGGGAAGGACATAAAAGATGATTTAACTCCATCCACCCTGCCTTGGGACACCTTCCACTATCCCAGGGTGCTCCAAGCCCCATCCAGCCTGGCCTTGGACACTTCCAGGGATGGGGCAGCCACAGCTTCTCTGGGCACCCTGTGCCAGGATCTCAGCACCCTCAGGGAATTCCCAGGGAAGAATTTCTTCCCATTATCCCATCTAAATCTACTTTTTTTTGAGTCTGAACTCACTTCCCCTGTCCTGTTTCTCCATTCCTTGCAAATAATCTCTCTCCATCTTTCTTGTTGCCTCCTGCAGGTAATGGAAGGCAGGAATTAGAACATCCCAAAGTCTCTCTTTTCCAGGCTGAACATCCCCAGCACTCCCAATTTTTCCTCATAGGAAAGGTGCTCCATCCCTCTAATCTTGGTAGGTGACACTGTGCCATTGCTGAGCTTCCCAGGACACAAATTCCTTCAACAACCTGCAAAGAGCTTGATGCCACTAGAAATTAGAAAGTGAAAATAGAATTTCTTCCTCATTCGTTTTAACACCCAGAATCTCTGTCACATTTTTTCTGTGGGCCTGGGGAGCAGCTTTAACTCATAGAGAATTCTTACAGCTCATCAAAAACATTCTGGGCTATCACAGGCAGTTGGAAAAAAAATCTTATTTATGAGTCTTGCATATTGTTAACAAAATAACAGCTTTCATTTTTCTTTCATATCCCATAATTCAGGTTGTTCATAGAATAAGATGAATCTCATTAAATTTCAAACTAAGAGCTGACAAAAGCCCAGCTTGGCTGAGGTTCCACTCTGTACAAAAGCTGGGAATGCACCACAGAGGTGAACAACAGGACTTGACTTCAGAAAAAGAATGCAAAAATTGAAGGTTGTTGGTTTTAGGGGTCACAGATTTCAGCTGAACTGAAAAAAGTTCAGTTTTACCCATTTGATGCTTTTTAATGACTGCTACAACAGACACAGATTCAGATTTGGATTTTATTCCTAAACTTGTTGGAGATACTCTGTACAAAGCACTTCCCCTTAGCCCAGCCATGGAAGTGACAGCCCTGATTTTAATAAGCCCTCTAAAAGCTGCTCTCAGGCAGCCTGGCACTGGGATCCTCCCTGCTGGAATAACTGCCCAGAAAAATAACAGCACCAGGCTCATTTGCCTAAAACAGGCTGAAGGCTTTTATCCCAGTGCCTGAGCCAGGAAATCAATCAGGAACTGATTTCTATCAGGCTGCACTGAGCAGGGGAGTTTATGGATCTGCCACCTGTGTGGGAAAATCCCTGGGATAAAGCTGTTCACAGCTCTTAGAATCATGGAATTATTTCTGTTGGAAAGGATCTTTAGGGTCATTAAGCCCCTCTGCCAGCCCAGCATTACTAAGTCCAGCACTAAACCATGCCCCTAAGTGCCAATTTTTAAACACCTCCAGAGGTTGTGACTCCACCACTGCCCTGGGGACTCTGTGCCAGGGCTTAAAAGCCATTTTAGGTCAAGAAATATTTTGTAATATTTGACCTAAACTTCCCCTGGTGCAACTTGAGGCTGTTTCCTTTAGTCCAAGTGCTTGTTACTTGGGAAAAGAGCCTGACCCCAACCTGGTTGCACCCTCTAATTGAAGGTCCCCCCCTGAGCCTCCTTTTCTCCAGGCTGAGCCCCTTTCCCAGCTCCCTCAGCCACTCCTGGTGCTCCAGACCCTTCCCCAGCTCCATTCCCTTCTCTGGACATGCTCCAGCCCTTCAATCAGTCTTTCTTTTCCTAAGAAACCCAGAATAGATCCCAGGAGTTGAGCTGTGGCCTCACCAGTGTCAGTATAGGGGGACAATCCCTGTCCTGCTGGCCACAGTTTTGCTGTCACAGGCCAGGATGCCATTGGTGTTTTGGATTCCTCCTTCGTGTCCCTAGCAGAGCCAGTGGATTGGAATCACAGCACAAGGGTTTGAAATCTTCACATCTCGTTCACTCCAGGCTGGAAAAGGTATCTGACTTCCTCAACATGATCAGGATCAGTTTGGAAATGGAAAAGGGTGGAGAGACAATGAAGTGGGTGGGATGGACAAGGGAGAAGAAGGAGAAGGAGAAGGAGAAGGAGAAGGAGAAGGAGAAGGAGAAGGAGAAGGAGAAGGAGAAGGAGAAGGAGAAGGAGAAGGAGAAGGAGAAGGAGAAGGAGAAGGAGAAGGAGAAGGAGAAGGAGAAGGAGAAGGAGAAGGAGAAGGAGAAGGAGAAGGAGAAGGAGAAGGAGAAGGAGAAGGAGGAGAAGGACAACATGGAAAGGACAAGAACAAGAACAAGAACAAGAACAAGAACAAGAACAAGAACAAGAACAAGAACAAGAACAAGAACAAGAACAAGAACAATAAGAATTTGCAGTGAGAAAATAGGGAAATAGAAAAGAATAAAAAATAGCAATGAAGGAAAAACACAGCTGGTGGCAAAAGGATTTGCAGAGCAAAATGGAGCAGACCAAAAGAAGGAAAATGTTTGAGTGGACATGAGAGAAGGGTGGAGAGCACTGAATACAAATGAAAGCAAACCAAAACCAAGCAGAGCAACCTTGACCAAATGAAGGGAAAAAAAAGATTGATGTCAGCCTAAAAGACTTTATTTAATCCCCTAATTATGGTTGTGTTTCAATGAGGGGTTTTAATCCCCCCTCTTTAACCTCCCCACTTTTTCTTCACAGTAACATTTAAAGGACCAGTATAATCAGAAATCAAAATGAACTCAAAGTTCAAACACATTGAAAGGATCCAATTGAAATTTTTCAGCATTTCTGAACCACAGTTTTAATCTGCAGTATATTAGAACACGTTGAAACACTGAAACACTTTATTCATCGCTCCAACTTTCACTCATCTACATTTTCTTACATTGCTTTTGTGAAGGAAACCACTGATCCATGCAAGCATAATTACTCAATTACAGCCATCCTGGGCATCCTGACTTAAACCAAATTTGTACAAATCTATTATACATTTACTTATTATCAAGTAGAAATAATGATGCTTCCACAGACACCCTCCACCCACAGCGTTGGACTGGTCCTGTTTTAAGAGGGACAAATGGGATGTTCCCAAACTGCTCTGTCAGGATGGTGTTGAGGGATGCAGGGATTGATGGGAGTCACCTTGGCTGGTGTTAATTGCAGGACAGGGTAAAATCCAGGCTTGGTAAAACTCCCTGAACAGTGGGATAAGTGGGATGTAACTGGATTAAATGCCTGTAATGACACAGCCAAGTAAACAGATCATGGAATGGGATGAAAAAAACCAAACTAACAAACCCAGGAGTTAAAACCAGCTGCAAACCTTTTGTTTAAGACAGTTTAAATGAATCCACTCTGCTTTATGGGGAAGGATTGGGAGCATGGAGTCAGGCTTTATCATCCCATTTGGAGTTCAGGCCAGAGAAGAGCTCCAGACCATCAAATTTTCTTGCTGAATAACTCACAGAGCACAGCTGATAACAGGAATCCTTTGGGGGCAGAATGTGTTTTTTTTTTTTTGTTTTTTTAACCTGAGGATTGTTTTTTCTATGTCTCTACTGCAGTCCTAGCCCAGACTGGGCATTTTGACCACATCCTGACACTGCCTGAAAAAACACAAGGGGAATAAATCCCCTTCCTAATGCCCTGCTTTCCTTAGGCAGGGAAATATGGATTTACCCTGGGGATGTCCTGGTGTGGACAACTGCAAGTGAGGCTGGAGTGCCCTGTGGAATAATCTGGTGCTGCTGATGTTGAAACAGAACCCCTGGAGACGCTTTTAATGTGAGAACAGTAAAATACTTTGGGAAAAAGCCCTGGTGGAGAGCCAGGACATTAACTCCAAACTCTGAGTGCTGCTCTTGCAGGAGGAGATGAACAAAAAAAAAAGCCTTCTTTGAGGAACCACCATCTGTTTTCCAGTGGGTTTTTGTCTGACCTTTACTTTCAGTCCTTTGCTTTCAATCCTCACTTGTCCAAGCAAGTGCTGGCTTTGCTGATCCTTGGGATTTCTGGGGAAGATGACTTTCACCAGGATCACCTTTTCAATCTCTTCAGGGAGCACTGAGTGCAGGCCAGCAATGGGAGGCTGAATCCCTGATGGGAGTGGAGAAGTGACCTCAGTTGTGCCAATTTTGTGCCTTGGAAAAGCTGCATCAGGATGTGTGGCCCCACCTGGGCTGTGCAAGGTTTGCAGGGTTAGGAGGCTGCACAATTGATTGTCCTCCATCCAAACCCTCGTCCAGACTCCTTGCACTTCCAAGGCACAATAAAATACAAAATTCATTTTCTACTCTACTCAACCACTGTATTTTAATTCTTTTTCAGTGCTTTATGGACTTCAGATAGAATTCTGTGCAAGAGCTTGTTTAGGAGACACTATCAGGCACTGAACTCACATGGAAGCATGACTTGGAAATTTAGAAACACACTAAAGGAGCAAATGGAAATGTCCTTATTCAGAGGGAATTCTGACCTGATTTATTTTGATTCTTTTTCCATTTGAACTGAGAAGGCTTGAGCTGAACTCACTAAACTTGTGAGCTGGTGGTCACAAAAACAATAAAAATAGGTCCAGGCCTAAGATCTGAGCTGGGTCCTAATTGAAAGACAGATTGTGCAGCCTAAGGAAGGTATTCCCAAAGTCTGGACTCCAATGGGTTAATAAATCCATTGTTTCCTACATTTAAACACTCAAAGCATAAAATCCATGTAGAGACATTGAAATCTGGGTCATTTATTCTGGTGTTTATTCAAAATTTACCTAGAAGTAATAATGATTAATAGATTGTTTGATGCATATTTCACCAGTGGTTCCTGAATTAATTCAACTTCTTATAACCACGGAGAATAATTGAATACCCTTGTTACTCATATGTTCACAACACTCCCATTGTTGTAATTGGGTCACTCCAGTGCCCAGAGGAAATCAGGTTTTAAAAATAAGCCATATTCAAATGTGTAAAAGGGAAATAATGACATCAAACCTCAGCAGAAAGTGCTTGTTAACAATTCAATAAACAGCTTACATGCCATGCTGTTACCCAGTACTTGGGCAAGGACGTAAGAAAAATAAATTGTTGGTTCAGAATTCTGTTCTTCTAGCACAGGATTCTTTGTCCAGCATGGAAATTTGGAATGAGGGGGGTGAAAAAAATCTCATCCCCTTTCTGCAGTTTATTCCCATGCATTAGAGGAGAGAAGAGGGAACAGTTCTGCCAATTCCTCTTTGTGTCTGTTTCGAGTATCTTTTGCCCTTACATTTTATTGTCTGACTCCAGTACCATGGACAGCAGACAGTCCCACGTTCTCTCTGCTGGATTAAGACGCTATCTGGCCTTTTTTTTTTTTGTTCTTAATTTGGTTGAAAAACAGTCCCCATTTGGCTATCCCACTCCTTTAATGATTTTTTTAATCCTCAGCTTCATCCTCCACTTCCCCAGATTTCTTCTCACCAGTCTGAAGAGTCTCTGCAGCCTTCAGTCTCTCCTCTAAAGGCAGAGACTCCATATTCCTGATTATTTTGCTTTATCTGGACTTTCTCTTATCTCTTATCGCATCTGGGTCTATTTTGAGAGACGGAGAACAGAACTGCACAGACAACTTAATATGAGATGGCACAAAAATTCTGTGTAACAGCAAAATCCCTCCCTCTGTCTGGTTTCCAAAAACCTCCTTGGTGATTCCCAGCTTCTTGCCAGCATTTTTGGCTGTTGTGGCACACAAAGCCAGGGATTTCAGGGTGCTTCCAGTGACAACCCCAGGATGTCTCTCCTGAATTTTCACTGATGCTTTGGAGCACAGCAGAGTGCAGGCATGGTTTAGATTGCATTTCCATGGACACAAAATATTTTTTTGTAGTCATTTGGACCAGGTTATTTGGGAATTCATCCAAGCTGGGCTCAACAGCCACTTTCCTGTTTGTTTAATTCAAATCCCGGTGAGGTTCCTCTGGATCTCAACTTGGAATTTCATCCCACTCTTCTGTATCCTGAGAGGCAACCATTCAGTCCTACTTTTCCTTTTAAACTCTCTGGAGAAGGGTTGGAACCTCTTCCCCTATCCTCTAGCATGTTATATTTTTAAATGTTCCTTTTTGAAGGAATTTTTTGAAGGGATTTTGGCTTTTTCAAAGTCCAAGATGGATTTCCAGCTCTTCCTGAGCTGCTGCTCACCTGCCTTTACAGAGCCACATTGGCTCCTTCCCAACAATTCATATTTGCCATAAACTCATTCTTTCCTATAAAATACTGGTTTTCCAAGGAACCAGGCAGTAATTTCCAGGACATAAAGAGTGTTATGCTTATTATCCCATATTTTGTAGATGGGAATTAGATCAGTTGTTTCAGCCTCTGGGAACTGTGGCCATAAGTAATATGAGGTTTTATATCTCAGCCAAAATTTTATATGTGAGTTCCTTTAAGATTCCAGTCCAGGGAATACTTTGGCATTGAACTGATTTGTTTGATTTGTGGGTATCAGGAATTTCCAGATAATTATAGATGAGAAAATGGGATTGATACAGATATTTCTGGTATGAAGGCAAGAAGTTAATTAAGAGGAGTTTGGGGTTGGATATTAGGAAAAGTTTTTCATCCAGGGGGTGGTTGGACTCTGAAATAGGATCCTAGGGAATGGTCACAGTCCCAAACCAGAACTCCAGGAGAATTTGGACAATGCTCTCAGGCACAGGGTGGGATTGTTGGGAGTTGGACTGATCCTTATGAGTCCCTTCCAACACAGAATATTCCATGATTCTGTAATTTTTCAATATTTTCTGGGCTGCTCAGCAAGCTCAAATGCAGCAGGATCCTCTGTTCTTAAAGTGAATAATAAAATCTTTGGTAGACAATCATAACACTGATTATAAATTCATTTAGAGCAAACATGGGTGTTTCTATTTTTCCTTTCAGCACCCAACGGTTCCAAATAAAAATAAATTCTTACAGGCATGAAAAGCTTTACAGAATTAGGCTGAATTTAGAGCCACTTTCACCTAAAATTGCAAACCATTAATGTGGGAATATGTTTAAATGTCAGGGTATTTCCCCTTTGTATTTTCTAAATGAAAAGTTTCACTTTGGAAATGCCAAATCCCTTTGTTTTGACATTTTTGTAAGTTAGACCTTTTCACCCTTAATTTCAAAATATCAGTTTTTAATTTCAAAAAACTGACTTTGGCACAAAATAAATGGTCGATTTCTTAATAGATGGACTAACTTGAAGAAGCACTTTTGAGTCGAAGGAAAGAGTTTAGCTCTATCTGAGGTGTTTTGTACCTGTTTTTTGCCCCCTTGGGAGGAAGCAGAGGTAATGAAGGGAATTTTTTTTTCTTTTCCATGCCGATTTTTGTTTCAATCCTCAACTGCATCAATTGCTCTGTTCTATCTGCAATAATTCAGGAAGCAGAGTTGGAGAGAAATCTCTCTGGAAAACTCATGTAATGTAAAAATCACAGAATCCCAGAACAGTTTGGGTTGGAAGGGACCTAAAAATCATCCAGTTCCACCCCCCTGCCATGGGCAGGGACACCTTCCACTGTCCCAGGTTGCTCCAAGCCCCATCCAACCTGGCCTTGGACACTTCCAGGGGCAGCCACAGCTTCTCTGGGCAACCTGGGCTGGGGCTTCACCTCCTGAGGTGACCTAACACTACTTAATGTAATCCTTGCTCATCTCCAAGGAGAGAATTATACCCAAAAGCCTAATTAGTGGCTCCAGGCTCCTCTACAACAACTATCAGGGCTGGAGGAGCTTCCAGAACCTTCCCTTCTCACCTGCACCCATTTCTGGAGCTCTGTCAGAGCAGGTGAACTGCTGGGAGCTGACGTAATTCCCATTGTGGAGCTACATCACCCTCTTAATTTCCTCTTCCTGAATCATTCATCTGATGATTGTTAATTACCAGATTAATTACCCGTTGAGGTGCACAGGTAGCAACAACAGCTCCTGTTACATCATCCCTCCAAAGCGTTTCCTGTTCCTCTGCTGCCGTCAGCTCCTGGCAGAGTGTGGTACCGACTAACTGACAGCATCCCTCGAATTGTATTTTAACAATTACATTCCTCCCACTCTCACCTCACTTCCAAAGGCACCCTGCACCCGTGCCAGCTCCATTTCTGGGGGGATGGACCCTGATTCCAAACCTTCTCCTTGGTGGTGAGTCAGAGAGCAGGAAGGGCTGGGAGAAGAAAGGGTGATTTGCTTCTCTTTGCCTTCAGTGAAGGGATGAAACAACAAAGGAATTGCTGAAAGGTGTAATTAGAGCGGTGTGTTGTCAGGGAGAGGTGGTTTTGTTTGGATGTTTTGCTGGAAAGCACAGGCTTTGGAAGTGCAAACCTCTGGTAATCCCTGACGGAATAAACTTCCTGAAATGTCTTCAGAAGGGAAACTACAGAACAGTTGGAAAGGCAGGGAAACGAGCACAGAGCTGGATTTCTGTTACCTGATGTCAGATCTCAGATCCCCACATAGATATCCTTTATTTTAATAATTAGAGACAGTTCATTTGTTCATCCTGGAGGAAAGAAGCCTCTAGGGAGAACTTAGAGCTCCTTCCAGTGCCTAAAGGGTCTCCAAGAGAGCTGGAGAGAGACTTGGCAAAGATCTGGAATTCCAGGACACAGGAAATGGATTCCCACTGCCAGAGGGCAGGGATAGAGGGGCTATTGGGGATAAATCCTTCCCTATGACACAGATTTCCCAGAGCAGCTGTGGCTGCTCCTGGATCCCTGGAAGTGTCCAAGGCCAAGTTGGATGGGGCTTGGAGCAGCCTTGGATAGTGGAAGGTGTCCCTGCCCATGGCAGAGATTGGAACTGGAATGGTCTTTAAGGTTCCTTTCAATCCAAACTTTCCATTCTATGGAAATGAAGAAGCTCCAGAGAGCCTCATCCGAGTGTAGGATGTTGTTTGCCTCACCTTGTGCAGGTGTAGAGAGGAGATTGCATCCCAAACTCCAACAGTCCCATTGCCTTGCTCTCCAGAGGTGGAGCAAGGAACCTCCAGTGATACTTCCCAGCTGGAATCACGTTCATCAGAAACACAAAATCTCAGAATTATGGACTAGCCTGAGCTGGGAGGGACCCATGAGGATCACTAAATTCCCATTTCTTTCCCTGAACATCACCAGACAAACCCATTGTTGGTTTCCTGAATAAAAATATCCCTGGAGCTCAGGATCAAAGTGGATCCTCTGATAGCAAATGAGGGTGAAGGATTGACCCACCTCACACCTCCTTCTATTCTCCTTCCAAGCCACAGATTTCTCTGAAATTAGGAGCATTTTAATAAATCTTCTTCCTGAAAAATGACATTAAAATTATCTGCTGGCTGTATAATTTATTAAGGAAGAACACAGGAAGAGAAAGAAAGAACAAATGGAATACGAGGCAGTAAAACCATGTCAGGTGATAATGAATAGTTTAAGTTTAGTTTCGTTTGGATTTCATAAAGAAAAAGCAAACAGAGAAAGGTTTTCTTTGAAGTGCCTGATAGTTTAGCTTTTTCAGAGGGCTTTAGTTCAAAGTTAGGCCATTAATTTTGTCTTAATTTTTAAATTAGCCCTTGTTATTTCCCGTGAAAAATGAATGGAACCGAAAGAAGTAGCATTGGCAAAACGTCATGAAAATCACTTTCATTCCACTTATTTCTTCTCGTGTTTCCACAGTAAAAAGACGAGAAGTGTGAAGATTAAAAAGTGAGAAATCCAACCTCTCAAAGAGAAGTGAAAATGTTCATCTCTGTAAAAGTCAAAACAAGCTGCAAAACTCTTCATTAAGTTGCTGGTTGGAATGTTTTTCATAACAACACTGAAAATGCCACTGAAATGGGTGTGATTTATCTGAATGTTTACATTTTAATGGAATTTGCTTTTTTTTTTTATGGTGAAAAACAAAAACATTCCGTGGTTTTCCATTAGCAAGTGTAATACTAAAGACTAAACTCTCCTGAAATCAGGAGTGGGAGTGGAACAGTCTGCTCTGGAGAAGATTTTACACATTGAAGGGGGAATTATGAGGCATTCCTCAATTTACACCATCTGCAGAATGTGGTTGCTTCTCATACTTTGCTGACAAAATAAGACTTGCTATAAATCTGGAAGAAGATAAAATGGCATTAAAAAATTACCTTTTCTATTTTTTTTTCTCTACAGGAAATTGGAAGGGAGAAAAGCAGCCAAAACCAGACATGTGTTAGACAAAAAATAGATATTTCACTCAGAAGATGCTGAGGAAAAACAAGTCTGTCAGCAGGGTTATGTCACCTCAATGCTGTGTAATACCAAATAGCTGAACTTGGATTTAAGCAAAAGTTCTCCAAGAGGTCAAAGTAGAGTCTAAAAGTTTTATTTTTAATTTCTAAATTATTTCTTCTTTTCATTTTGTTGCTGAGATAGAAACGAAGATGGAGTGAAGAGAGAAATAACATTCCTGTTACACACCCAAGCTCCATCCAACAGTGACTGAAAGGATTGCAGCTACGGGAAATCAGGAGGAATTTCTTCATTAGGAGGAATTTCTGCAGGGAAAGGGAGGTGGTGGAGTCTCCATCCCTGAAGGTTTCCAAGGAATGACTGAACGTGGCACTCAGGGCTCTGGGCTGGTGACAAGGTGGGCATCAGGCACAGCTTGGGCTCCATGGTCTTGGAGGTCTTTTCCAACCTCAAAGACTCTGAATTCTGTGAATTAGCCAGAGGGAGGCTTTTAGCAGGAAAGTTAATTAAGCTGAGGAGACAGTTTAGCATTAAATGCATCATTAATAATTTAGTTTTGTGTTCTACATTTTTTGTAACATGTCCCCGTGATGTGAATCACTGAGTGCCAGAGAAACAGTGAGACTTTGAAATCACTCCAAGGGTCTGGAATGACAGGAAAAGGGGGAATGGCTGCCCACTGAGAGAAGGTTTAGATTGGATATTGGGAAGGAATTCTTCCCTGGGAGGGTGGTGAGGCCCTCCACTGCTTTCCCAGAGAAGCTGTGGCTGCCTCATCCCTGGAAATGTCCAAGGCCAGGTTGGATGGAGCTTGGAGCAACCTTGGATAGTGGAAGTTGTCCTTGCCCATGGAAAGGGGTTGGAACTGGATGATCTTTAAGTTTTTTTCCAACCATTCTAGGATTCTACATCTCCTGAGTATTAAAGCTGATTTGAGCCACCTGGCACACAAGGAATCCCTCACAAAAGTTTCTGGGTGATCACAAACACAATCCAGAGGTGCTGCCTTTCCCCTCCTGATTTTTGAGATCTCCACCTTCAGTTCTCCTCTCCAGTTCTAAAGGCTGAAAAGCAAACCATAACTTTGATTTTTCTTTCTTCTTCTCTGAGGAAACTCCATCTTCCAGACCTGCTCCAGCATTGCCAGTGCAATGTTTCTGCTGAAAAACACATAACTGGCATTTTTAATTGATAAGAGCTTACCTGACAGAGCGTTTTGGGGGGAATATTTATTAGAGACCTGGACTATCCATGCTGCAAATAGGATAAACTGGGATTAACAGGGATAAACTGGGCAGCTGAGCTAAGGGATGTGCTGGGGTAGAGAATCAAAGAATCATGGAGTTGTTTATTTTGGGAAAAAACCCCAAAATCATCGAATCCAACCATTCCCCACCCCTGCCAGCTCCACCACTAACCCATGTTCCCACATCTGTACTGCTTTAAACACCTCCAGGATGATGATTCAACTTTTCCCTGGGCTCCATCCCAAATCCAAGCATTTTTAACAGACCTGAGGCTCGAACCAGGTCATTGGAAGCTGGTTCTGTTTGGGACATCCTTCCCCCATAAACCCTGAGGGCAGAAAATGCTAAATTCCAGTGCCTTTGGAACACAAAAAGGGAATTCTGCTGCTATCTCTGCTGGGCTTTTCTTCTTAGCATGAAGCTCCTGGAATCTTCAGCTCAGACCTCCACAGAAATGGAAATGAGGGGAAGACAAAAGAATTTATTTTTTTCCTTCTCTCTCCTCTTTCAGAAGCTGCTGAAGGTACCTATTTCTTCAAAATATCAAACCACTTTTTGGTGTTTGATGGGAACGTGTTGGCTGGAGATGTAATTCATTCAGATGAATCCATTTGCAATGGAAAATGAGATCCAGAAGTGAAAAAAAATTCTGCTTTATATTGGTTGTTAGGAAATTTCAGGAGAGTTGCTGCTTTCTTCATTGACTGCCAGTGCATAACCTTGGAAAAATAACAAAATAGTTCTGCATCCTTGCTGCCTATCATTGAAATAGGGATGAAAACCTTCCTTTTCCCATATGCTTTATCTGACTTATTTTCCTCATTTTTAAATGCTTGGACACACTGACAGTCTTTGATTAAATATATAAAAATAAATGGATAATGATCATGATTTTTAATATTCTTTGCAGTGTTCCAGCTGGTTTTTAATTTTATTTTCATCAATAACCACCACTGCAGTGATTTCCAGTTCAGTTTTGAAGAGACACAAAGGATTGTGGTGGTCACTGTTCTCTAATATGGGTAGTGCTTACTCAAAAACAACTTTTACAGTGCAAGAAATCAATATAATTTGGAAATTTTGCCTTCATGATAAATGCAGGTGACAACTGAGCAAATGGAAATTCCTATCTTTGCTCACATGTGCAAAAAAACTTTATTTCCTGAGGAAATCAGGTTGGAAAAGCATCTCTTGAAGTGCCTTTTAGCCTTCAGTCTCTGACCTCGAGATCTCAGGAGACAGAAATTTCACTGGACAATCACTGAGATTCCTTAATACTGCCTGAAATTCATTATTGGGCTTTTTTTTTTTTTTTTTTGGTCATTGACTGGGTTGTAGAAAGAGGTCTTGTATATATTGGTATTGATGGTGGGGATTAAAGATAAGCTAAAGTTAAAACAAAAAAAAAAAAAAGAAAGAATCCGAAGAAACCTGGGCTGGATGTGAAATATCTCATGAGATCCATTAAAACAATAAAAATACCAATCTTTACATTCTGAGGTTTTCTGGGCAATCAGGAAATCCATCAGAGGAGTTGCTTCCTCATCTCCTACTGGTTTTTTTCCACATAAAAACTCTTATTTCTCTTGGCTGGGGTTGCATCCTGCACAGCCTCCCCATGCCAGCAATGAAACTTCCACATATTTTCTCTTCTCTCTGCTAATGAATTGCAGTTTGGCTAATTGGACTTGTTTGTTGGATGGGAGGGGTGGTTTGTTTGAGGATTTTGTTGGGTATATCCTTTTAAATAATTATGTTCCAGGTTTTTGGATGTGATTTTGTGTTTGGTTGGGTGTTTTTTTTGGCTGTTATTCAAGTTGTGACATTTCCTTCTCACGTGGATTTAGTGTCTGCCATCAATAAATTCACTCTCTCACGAGATATTTTCCAGTTATATTGCTTAAGAAACCAAGGATTGGGGTATAAAAAGTAGGAAAACAGAGAAAAAAAATCTGAATTGACATGAATAAACATAACTCCACAGCTATAGCTGAGAAAAAGAAATTCAAGTAAAACTGCAGCCTCAGTTGGGAGAAAGCAGAAATGTCATCCTGTGACTAAGGAAGCCCTTGGATGTCCAGACAATTTGAACATTTAAATTGGATATTGGGAAGAAATTCTTCCCTGGGAGGGTGTGAGGTCCTGGCACAGGTTTCCCAGAGAAGCTGTGGCTGCCCCTGGATCCCTGGAATTGTCCAAGGCCAGGCTGGACAGGGCTTGGAGCAACCTGGGAGAGTGGAAGGTGTCTCTGCCCATGGCAGAGGGTGGGACTGGATGATCTTCCCTTCCAGCCCAAACCATTCTGGCATTTTATCAAATAAATCCTACAAGTATGAAAAACCCCATTGCATGAGATGGAAAAGAGGAGATTGTGGATAAGGAGATGGACAAAATCCCACTTTTACTGTGGAGTGGCCACTGGTCTGTGAGTTTAGAGGAACAAATCACCACTATTATTATTCACAACGACATCTTTCCCTTGTGCCTCACAGAAATCAGAGCATCAATGGGCCATGAAAATCTCAGTGTGATCTTCCACTGAGGAAGGAACCAGGAAAAAAAGGGAGCAGGGAAGAGATGGGGAATTGATTCTGGATGGGAAGCTTTGCTGCTCCCCCACATCTCGAGTGAAGAGAAACTCAGTCCCCAGTCATTCCAGCCCAGCATTTTAAGTCAAACTTACTTGCTTTCTAAAGGATTTGTGCATTTTTTTTTCCCTACCACTGACATAACACCCAGCCCGATGTGATCCATGCAAATCTGCAGTCAGAGGGACCCTTTCACAAGGCTGGAGGGTTGTTTTTCCCTTCAGTGCTGTTTTTCTTCATCCCAATCCAGTGCCAGAGCTTTGCCAGGCATCTCCAGAACCCCTCAGAACAGTTGTTTACCATTGGAATCAAAGTTCCCATCGTGGCATTTTTCCTGGGAGCACCCTGGGAGGCAGCTGGTTGCCCACAGTAACAAAACAACAAAAAAATCCTCTATTAAAACACAAATGAGTCAAAAACCTTGAGCCTGTTCTCCAGGAGCTGAGATTGTTCCCTGTTTGTAAAAGGAGCTGATGTTGTCCTCAGGAAAGTTTTGTCACACTGTCCTCAGGATAAGGATGTGTGGTAGAAAATGAAATGTGATGAATATAATTAATATTGATATTTGTGAGTTTCATCAGCTCACAAAGTGGGACCTGGTTCAGGATGCAGCTGAACGTGAACTGGTGATGAAGGAAATTCCTCTTTTTTCCTCATCCTAAAGTAAAGGTGTGAATTGAATATAAACTCGTTAAATATTCCAAACCTCCACTTATACACAGACATTGCACCTTAATTCCTCTCGGCTTTTGTCATTGGAATTCAGCAACAATTTGGGAATGAGTCTGACCCCTCAGAAGGCCTCAGTGAGGAGAATTCGCCTGGCATCTCTCCCTGTCAACCTTTCTTTGTGAGTGTGCGAGAACACTGAACCTCCAGGGGATGCTGAAAGGGGCAGCAAGGAAAGGTCCCCAGCTCAGGAAGGACCTGGAGCTCCTGGAGTGAGTCCAGAGGAGGCACCAGGATGATCAGAGGGATGGAGCAGCCCTGCCACGAGGAAAGGCTGAGAGAATTGGGATCATTCTGCCTGGAAGAGAAAAAGGTTTTGGGGTGACCTGATTGTGTCCTTACAGTGCCTAAAGGGAACCTGGAAGAAAGAAGGAGAGAAATGTTTTACAAAGGGTGGAGTGACAGAAAAAGGGGGAATGGCTTCAGACTGAAAGAGAGTAGGGTTAGATTGGTGTTAGACAGAAATTCTTCCCTGGAAAGGTCGGGAGGCCCTGGCACAGGTTGCCCAGAGAAGCTGTGGCTTCCCCATCCCTGGAAATGTTCTAGGCCAGTTTGGATGGGGCTTGGAACAGCCTGGGACAATGGAAGGTGTCCCTGCCCATGGCAGAGGGCTTTGAAATCCCATTCAACCCAAACCCTCCTGTGAACCAAAGAGGAAACAATTAATTAGAAGGAACACAGATCATAGAATCATGGAAAGGCTTGGCTGAAAGGGACCTTAGAGATGATCTAATTCCAACACCCCCACCATGGGCAGGGATCCATCCCCCAGACCAGGCTGCTCAGACTGGATATTCATGCTCTGACTGCTGGCCTTCAGCAGAACACTGCCTTTAAGAGGAGGTTCATTATTTAAGAACTATTTCCAGTCTTTTAGCCTTCAGATCAGAAACCAGGATCCAGGTTCTGAGGAAAAGAGGATGCAGATGGGAGAATGCAGTAAGTTCATTAATTCCTGAGGGATGTTTTTGCCAAGGTTTTGTTTTACTGCAACAAAATAGATTACTTGTAAATTGATGTCCAGGGACACTGCAAGTCAAGCTAGAAATAAACCAACAAGCTTTGGGTTTGTTTTTTTGGGGTTTTTTTTCCCAGTGAAAGAACCATGAGCATGGTAATTTTCACTAGAAATTCTGTGTGGAATGGCAAGAAATGCATCTGATGAGCTTTATGGATTAACCAATTCACCTAACCTCGTACAACATTTCTCTTGGAGATTCCTGTTTGGGAGGCCCAAAATACATTGGCAACTCTCTGTCAAAATTGCTCCAAAGGAGTTTCTGCAGAAGGCACTGAAGTCTTTGAAAAGTCCTAAGTGTCACAGTCAGATTTTGTTTCCTGGATTTATTAGACAAGGAGATAAGATGGGAACAAGATACTTCAGAATTAAATACACAAATCTTTAAGATGATTCCAAACCCTAAACAAACAGTCAATGTTTTTTGTCTTCCTACAGCATCCTTACCAGGTGTTTCCATAGGATATTGCCACTGCATGACAAAACAAAAGGAAAAAAGGAATGGACTGAGTGCAATAAAATGTGTGGTTGACACTGGAAAATCTTACAGGCTTAGTAATACTTCCAGTCAGCTCCTTAAAAACAAGAAGATAATCAGCTAAAGTTAGCTGGTCTTCCTTCTGGTCAGGAACTGGAACTCAGCACATCTGTTTGCTTTGGTGGTCTCAGTGTTTCTGATATTCCTAAGCTTTCCTGACATTTTTTCCATAATAAATCCTACAGGTTTAATAATTCCTCATTATTTGTGCATTGTGAGCTGTAATGTTGTGGAACTGCCGCTGAGAAATTCCAGGTTTCAGCCCAAAAAGAATTCCAGTCTCAAACTTCTGTCCTGCCCCAGGTCTCAGGTCTATCCCTGCTCTCCTGGATTCTTCATGAATTACTGTAAATCAACTATTTCTATCAATCAACTATTTAATTACTGTAAATCAGCTATTTAATTGCTGTAAATAACCCTTGTGAATGGACATAAGGTTAAGAGCACTGCTTTCCTGAGTAATTCATTCAGATGTTAACCATGATGTTCATTAGCATAAGACTAATGAGTAGGGCTAAGTTAATTGTTTTGCAGCATTTCTGGAATAAAGAAATAAGAAAAAAAATCTAAGACTGAATTCCCAACCTAGTTTGATTTCCTACCCCTCTTCCACAAGAGTTCTCTGGAAATCCAAACTGCTTAGAGTGGAGTAACTGCTTGCAAACAAATATTGGGAATTACTTGAAAGATCCCAGAGGCAGCAGCCATCCCTCAAGGCTGCTCTGCCTGGGAAGAACCTGTGCACTGTAGGAGTTGAAGGATGGCTTAAATCTGGACAGACTTTTCAGGGTGTGATGTTCTCCTCAGGCCATCTTAAATGATAATTCAGAAAAATTTCATTTCCTTCTGTATAAAAAAACAGAACAAGAGGAGGAAATTTCAGAGAGAGAATTTTCAAGCACACATGGATAAAAGTACAATAAAAACCCTTCATCATTGTAGATAATTCCATGACCAGGGTGATGCTAAGGAATAAACTCCAGTGATGCTTCAAAAATATCTGGGTTAAGATGACACAATTTTGGGCAATTCATTTATGCTGAAAGCAACTCTTACAAAAAAAGTGTGGAATTCTGAACTGGAGAGAGCTGCACAGAGATTCATCTCAACTCCCAGAGAGAAGCTCTTCAGACATTTCCACCCAAGCAAAAAGAAATCTTATAAACTTGTTCAAATTTTGTGAAGTGGTGCAGGATGATCCCCAGTGATATTCTGGCTGAAAGGTGATGCCAACAATCTGCCTTCTCACATTTTATTTCCTCAAATATCTGGGGATAAATCTCCATTGTTTTTGCCTTTGCTCTTACAGCCACGTATCAACTGTGGTCAAAATAATTGGGCTAAGGGGGGTGTTTCTCTTCTGGATGCCTTCAAAATGCCTTTTTTTGTCAGAATATTTAATCATTTTAATTCATATGCTTGAAATGACTGTCTTTATGAGCAGAATTCCCTAAAGCATTATGCACCTGTGAGTGTGGGATGTAAGGAAAATCAGGAAGGATATTGCTGTTATGTACAGTGGGACCCAGGAGAGTGTAAAGAAATGGCCTGAAATTAAAAATATGCTCACTTGAATAATTTTCTAACAAACTACTTATGCTGTTAAGTCGTTATCCAATCAATACATCACTGATTTCACTTTAAATGATGACTTTTTTTTCTTATATATTGCTAAGTCTAATTAAAAGGAATTAGTCACGAGAGTGACAAATTTGAAGCTCCCTACAGAATTACTTCATGTGGCATTTATTAGATGTCAAATATGGGAAGAGTTTGGTTCAAACTGGCAAATTCAGCAAAAGTTGTGTCTTGGCATCAAAATTATTTCTTAAAATTAAGTCATTTGTTATTAAGGGGAGTCTTTGTATTTTTTTTTTTCTCAACTTCTTTTTCTGTACTTTCTTTTTGTCAGGATTGGAGAACGCAGAAATTGTATAATAGTGAGTAATAAAATCCGTCATTCTCGTGAGTAATGCTTTGTAATTAGATGAAATAAAAGTAAAGTAAGTTGAATTGTGTGGAGTGCAGGGCTGGGGGTGGAGTGCTGCGCTCAAAGGTTTTTGTATTAATAATGATGCTGAACTTTCAATGCTGGAAGGTTGTGTTGGAATTAACATCAAAAGGTGCAGTGGTTTATCTGTACTTTGGGTTCCCAGTGCTGCCACAGTGACAGGAATTTGTCACACGGGGAGAATGGGGATGAAGGCTGATCTTTCATCGCTGCAAGCCACGGGTGTGAAAGTTTTGGGAAGAAAATCCCTGAAAATCCGACTGGCTTTGCAATCCAGCCACTCCATGGCTGAGTTCCCCTCTCAAAGGAACACCAGGGCCACAGGCATCCACGGAATTATCATTTCCCTCCTCCCAGAATCAACCCTGCTGCTCCCATCGTGTTCCTTTTGCCACAAAAACACCTAAAAATACAGAACCTTTGAATGGAAGAGTGTATTCAAAATTTTCTTCAGGTTCACAGAATCACTGAGTTTGAAAAAGGCCTCCAAGATCACCAAGCCCAACCTCCAGCTGAATTTCCACCACGTTCACTAAACCACAAAGTGCCAGGTCAGCCTGGCTCCTTGAGCACTTCCCAGGGTGGTGACTCCACCCTTTCCCTGGGCAGCCTGTTCCAATGTTTAGCCACCTTTTCAGTGGAGAAATTCTTCCAAATATCCGACCTGAACCTCCCCTGGTGCAACTTGAGGCTGTTTCCCCTTTTCCCATCTTTTGCTGCTCAGGAGAAGAGGTTGAACCTCACCACCCCCATCTCTTTTCAGGGAATTGTAGACATGCAGAATGTGCCCCCTGAGCATCTTTTTCTCCAGGCTGAGCCCCTTCCCCAGCTCCCTCAGCTGCTCCTGGTGCTCCAGACCCTTCCCAGCTCCATTCCCTTCCCTGGACCACTCCAGCCCCTCAATGCCCTGCTTGCCATGAGGGCTCCAAACTGACCCCAGGGCTGGAGGTGCCTCACCAGCGCCCAGTACTGGGATTCCATGAACTTTAATCCAGTCCAGAGCTGGGCTTCTCAAAGCCAGGAACGGTTTTCTGTAAATGGGGTAACTGCACCACTTAATTAGTGACTTGTCTTCATTTTCTTCTGTCTTCACTCAGAGTCAGGATTGAAAACACGAAGGAGACTAATTTCTCATGTTCAGACTTGGCTTTTTCTGAAGTTTTGTCTAAAGTACAGAGTTCTGCAACACTTCTAGCTACCAGCTAAAAGCCAGTAAAATGGAGAGTGAATTTAGCGAGTTACAAGGTCTTTTACAGCTAAACAGTGCAATAAAGAACTAAAATCTATATTATTTATACTTTTGACCCAATAACCAAACTCCTGTGACCCACAGTGCAGCACTGATTGTCCAACCAAAAACTACTGCCTGAAACCATGAAGAAGAAGAAGACAGAAAGAGACAACACTCAACACCTTCCATCTTGTCCCATACCTATTACTATATTCTAAAACCTTCAAATTCAAAACCCTTCACCATGTGAAATCACACACTTCTATTTTAACTACACACCAGTGATTCCAACTCCATCACTCAAATTTGGAAGCCTTCTCCAAGGCCTCAGGTCCAAAGCAGTGTTCTCCTGGGGGTCAGTGTCAGAAAGCACAGAAAGTTCAAAAATCCCAGGTTTCTGGGCTCCAAGTTTTCCTCACATTGTGCTGATCTTTTTCTGGATTTATCCTGAGCTGGGTGTTTTACCCATTGTGCCCCCTCCAGCTCTGATAAGGCTGTTCAAGAGCTGGGGATTTGGGGAAAGGATATTTCCCAGCCTTGGGCAGAAAGAAGGAGGATCTGCCCCAGAACTGGGAGTGCCAGGAGCCACCTGCAGCTGCTCAGTGCAATTAGCATTCTCATTAGCCAGCATTTAAATGAGCTTGCTAATTGCCAGCTGGTAATGAAGTGTACAGGAGCATCAGATTTACTGAGCAACATCTGGGAGCTTCCAGTTTCATTTTTGCTTTTTACCTCATTTAGAAGATGTCTTTCCAAAGGACCAACAAATTGTAAATCCTCATTTTCAGCAAACTCTGATCTCTATTTCTGTCTCAGAGATTCTAGGGAATACTCAGTCCACTATGTCCGCTTTTAAACTCCCAGTGAATACAATTATTTCCACTTTTTGGAAATACTATCTTCTTTCAAGACTCAATTCAACTGAATTCAGTTTCCAACACCTTGATTGATGCAACTTTCTCTTGCATAACTCAAAATTATAAAGTTTGTCCTCCTTGCTATCTCAGATATTGTGTTTAACACTGAAAAACACAAGAAAGCTGCTCCTTATCCACTTGAATGAGCTGCACCTTCAAATTTATAGCAGATCATGGAATCATGCAATTATTTGGGTTGGAAGGTTCCTTATATCATCCAGTTCCACCTCCCTGCCATGGGCAGGGACACCTTCCACTATCCCAGGTTGCTCCAAGCCCCATCCAACCTGGCCTTGGACACTTCCAGGGATCCAGGGGCAGCCACAGCTTCTCTGGAAAACCTTTGCCAGGGCCTCAGCACCCTCAGAGTAAGGAATTTCTTTCCCAAATCCCATCTAAACCTACTCTCAACACATTTTCCCTTGTGATAAAAATATTGAACAATATTTGCTCAGAATCTTCTCTTAAGGTGATTGCAATGAAGATAAAAATCACTTCAAATTCTTCCCTCCCCATTCAAATTCGAATTTGCTGGACTGAGACAGGTTTTAATTGATGTAAGATGTGTCTTTTTGTTCATTTATTTGGCAGCAGCTTCAATCCTGAAGGCACCTGGTTACAATCCAGTGGAACCAAAGTAAGTTTTATCATCAGGACTTTCTTTATCATCCAGACATGAAATCTCCTTGAAGAAATAACAGATTTCTTTGATGAGCCCTACTTTCCATGGAACAAAGTCATCTGATGCTGGAGAGATATTTTTAACTTTGAATTTTCTATTTTGGTGAACTTCTGAGTTAACAGGGATTTTGCTTGTTGAGGATCAGACTTTGCAGTCCAGCATTTACCACATAGAATCACAGAATATCCTGAGCTGGAAAGAGCTGACAAAGACTGGATGGAATATCCACAGGCCCTCATTCCTTTGGAATGAAAATGTTTTGAGAGAAATTCAAACCCAAAACAGCTTCTAAAACTCTTTAAATTTTTCTAAAGAGTTGGAATATCAACTTCCATGCTGCTGAAATTCTCCAGTATTTCATTGCAACACCTGTGGCCTTGGCTGGTAAAAATTTGAGAGGAGTAACTGGTATAGGAAAGTGTCCCTGCCCATGGCAGAAGGTTGGAATGATCTTGAAGATCCCTCCCAACCCAAACCCTTCCACGATTCTAGAAATGTTCACAGGTTAAATCTGTTGGATATTTACTGCCATAGTGACATGCACTAATCCAGGAGCACTGGGAATATTGCAACACTCAGCCAATGGATTTTCACTACAAACCTAGGGTTTACAGATGATGGGAGAATTTTGGTGCCTCCACGTGTTACAGCCCTTCTCCTTCCACATAAAGCAATTTACAGCTCCATTTCATCAGCCCAAATGTGTGTTCAGGAAATTTTCTCAAACAGTGGCTCCCCCATCCTACCTAATAAAACGTAAAAGGTAAAAATACACTGTTATTTCCGTGATATGTTCTCTGCAGCCAGAACACTGCAATGTTCTCTGAAAATTCAGGGGAAAGGGGTTATTTTCTGCTTCCTTGTCCCCACAATCCAGCAGGCAGAGCAAAGGTTGACTGCTGTGCCACTTCCAGCCCTGTTTCTTCCCCATGTGCAGAGAGAGAGAGATGCAATTTTCTCATTGGCACAGCAGAGTGCTGAACTCCTTAATCTGTTTGTCCTTTCTGCAGCAGCACCTCCACTTGGTAAATAACCCGGGGATGGGAGCAATCAGAGTAGTGAGGCAAAGCAAAGTTATTATGAACTTGTTGAAATGTATGAGGGATGTAAAATGCGAGATGGAGAGGAAAAGGAAAAGGAAAAAAAAAAAAAAAAAGAACGTCCCAGGGGCGCATTTCATTGCTCAGGAGGCAGCAGGTTGAATAAGTTACAAATAAGCTGTCATCTTAAAAGGTACCAGACACTGACGCAAGTGGAAAGTTAAAACAACAGCTCTTTGAGTGTTACAGGCAGCAGCTTTTGGTGTTTTAGTGCAGTCCTGAAAATTGAATTGTGCATTGTGCATTGGCACTGACTTCGCTGCTAGACAGCTCATATTTTGCTTTTCTTTCTGGTTTTTTTTAGCTCTGGATGGTCTCTGTTCTGACTAAACTGAGGATACTGGCAGGAATAAATTTCCAGAACATTGTTTCTGGTAAGTTTGTGGCCTAGGAAAGTCAGCCTAATTTGTGGTGACCATCCCACTGTTTGCACACAAGAAAATGTGCATTTATTCCAAGCTCTGAAAAGAGGGAGTTGAACCACAGATTGCAGGAGTATTTGTGGCTCCATCCCTGGAAGTGTTCAAGGGGCTGGATGTGGTCTAGTGGAAGATGTCCCTGCCCATGGCAGGGGTTGGAACTGGATGATCTTTCAGGTCCTTTCCAAACCAAACCATTCTTTGATTCTTTGATTCTCTGATTTTACTTTGAATCCTGTCTTAACACCTTTCCCTATACGGCCATTTTTCCAAATTTTCCAAATTTCCAGTCTTCACCAGAAGTTCCTCCTAAGTTTGCTGGCAAATACAGACAGAGACATAAATCAGGTTTAATCTAAAGCTTTTAAATGCTGTTCTCTCCCAGGTCCCTTCAGGATTTGGCCAAGGGCTCAACTTTTATCTTGGCTCACTCAGGAACACAGAGTTCAGTGTGCTCCAGTCCCTTATGCTCCAATCCTTAACAACAGAGTTTGTCAGGTTTGGAACAAGTTTTGGAACCTGAATTTGGATGTAGAGGGACTGTGGCATTCATGGTTCCAAAATTCTCATCACTGTGATGCCTTGGGTTTCAGCTTTTATATTTTTCAGATTCTCTGCTGCTCGGTGTGTAATTCTTTAACTTCATTTAGGTGTTAGTAAATTCTTTTCACAGTGCAGTTAGACAAAATAATCCCTTCCCAGCTGGAGAATCAAGGACAACTGGTACCCAAAAAGAAAACAAGGGAAGGAGGCAAGCCAAGGGCTTAAAACTTCATAACCTGAAGCTGTGGTTGGATAATTGAACCCAATATGTAGATGAACCAAAACTTATAAAAGTGTGAAAACTCATGACCAGGACCCATCTTGGGTTTAATTTGGGTGTAGCCCTGGCCAGGCTCTTGCACTGCCCAAGGTGTATCCTTTCAATAAATATCTAATTTATTCCTTTTGCTCTGTTTAGTCTCTGTTCCAGGTCAGCCTCTCCAAGCATCAACTGAATGAGAATTACTGAGCCCTGGAATGGGAAAAACAGAAGACATGAGTTTATTTCCAGACCTATGATGTGTGATCAGGAGGTTCAGAGACCCCACCTGGAACACTGACTCCATTTTAGGGACTCTGATATGAGAAGGATGTGGAGCTGCTGGATGAATCCAGAGGGGGCCACAGAGATGCTCCAAGGGCTGGAGCCCCTCTGCTCTGGAGCCAGGCTGGGAGAGCTGGGAATGCTCACCTGGAGAAGGGAAGGATCCAGGGAAACCTCAGAGCCCCTTCCAGTGCCTAAAGGGGCTCCAGGAGAGCTGGAGAGGGACTGGGGACAAGGGATGGAGTGACAGGACACAGGGAATTGCTTTTAATTGACAGAGTGGGCAGGGTTGGATGGGATGTTGAGAAGGAATTCTTCCCTGTGCTGGTGGTGAGGCCCTGGCCCAGGTTTTCCAGAAAAAAGCTTTGGCTGCCCCTGGATCCCTGGAAGTGTCCAAGGCCAGGTTGGATGGGGCTCGGAGCAATCTGGGATAGTGGAAGGTGTCCCTGCCCATGGCAGAGGTTTTGGAATTCCATAATCTTTCAGGTCCCTTGCAGTCCAAACAATTCCATGATTCTGTGACCATGGAAAGTACCACAGGAAGCCACAAGTTTGCCCTCCAGAAGAAAGTTGTGAAGAAAGTTCCTAATGCTGAGATGAGTCACATGGTGGCGTAGATTTCCCAGGAATTTCAGTCTTTTTGAATGGAATTCTTAAAATCGGCTTAGACTGATTTTTCCAGGAATGAGGAAAGCCACATAAACAAGACAGAAGGGACAAACACCTTCATAAATTTATTCTCTCAGATGTAGGCTTCATTTAGATGAAAACTGCTCTGGAAAACAGAGTCACATCTCACTTGTTATTTATTGGGGCTGAACCAAGAGACCAGATCAGTATCAAATCAAACCCTCAGGGTGAAGCTGAATGTGCCAGGCACCACTGAGTAGAAAAAGATTATTTTTCCATTGTTTGGTAGCTCACAGATTTGATTTGCAGCACAGAGCAGAAGTTGCCCTTTTTGGCTATAAAATCCCCTTACCCAAGTTAGGGAAAGAAAAAAAAAATATTCTACCGCACAGACTCTGCTCTCAGGCTCATAAAGACCAATCTGGGCAGCCCTCAGGAATGTGCTTTCCATTTCTGCAGTGGATAATACCCATTCTTAGCTGTTTTCACACGTGTTTTGATATGCAAACAGCACCTTCCTCACCTCCTGAGCACAGACTGACATTCCCTACTTTTCCTGGGAGCTGTGGATGTGTTTTCCCCCTCGTGTGGTGCGGGGATGGCTCGTGCTCTACTTAGCAGCCAGGCAGAAATAGAGGTGTGCACACGCCTGTAAATCCCCTTTTAGAAGGCAGAAAATCCCAGTTCCCCCAGCGCCTCCAAGTCCACTCCATAAATCCCAAGTGGGAATTTTGTCTCGGCACGGCACAACTTTGGGAATTATGCACATACTGAGGAACTTGGCTGGAAAAGTGGGGCAGCCCGGTGTTATTTTAAAATTATGTCTTCGTAACTTGTTGACTTGCTATGATATTTTCTGCAGCTTTCACACCTTTCTGGCTGACCAATTTATTAAGGATTGTGTGTGGAATACTGAAAGGAATTTCTAACCATTCTGAATATTGATGTTCCAGGGAGAAATAGGCTTCCAAATACTTTCTGGAAGAGGGAAATTTTATCAAATTTATGAAAGTATCATGAAGTCCCTTCCGATCCTGCATCTTCTTTTCTGCTAAACACATTTTCTAACTCAGAAATGAACTCCCTTAATAGGAGACCTTGTGGAAAATGGATTTATTATTTTCCTTGTGGTCAGCAGCAGAAAGAAAAGGCTCAGTAGCCTATTTTGCATAGGGTCTGATCAAACATTGTTTTCCTCTGGTAAACTGGAAGGTTGAGAATGCTTTCACTAGAAGGGAATGTTTCGCTTCAGTGCCCAGATTTTGATTTATGTTCAAAACTACTTCTGATGGAATAAATGTCATTTCCAATCAGAAAATCAAAATATTTCTTAAATGAGAGGCTGCATCTCCCACACATTTTCTGCTTCCTGCTGTTTTTTGTTTGTCTGTCTGAGACCGACTAATTTATGAAACTAAGACAAAGTCTGGAATAATTTTGAATTTACAAAACAGGCATTTTTCATCTGTTTTTAACATGGGAATTTAGGTTTAGTGGAAACTTTTAGTGGCAAGAGTGACTCAGGGCCGACCAAATGCTCCTCAGAGCTGTGACCTCACATCAATGTGTCTGGCACATAATGAGACTTTCAGAGCTGCTATATTATCAATTTAAAAACCCATAACACTCTTAATTACCATTTAAATATGCCTTAGTTAAATTTCTTACCACGTTAAATTGTAATGAGAGATGAAAATCTCCAATCAAAGCTCTGTTTTTAGTCAGTTCCAGAAGGTCTGTGATTTTTACACAAGAACTCTGATTAAATGTGGTCTTTGCTCTCCCTGTGTCAAATGAGCTGATGCCAAAAAAGGGCATTTGGAGTTGCTTCTAAATGCAAATTATCCCCAATTCCAGCTTTAATAAAGATCCTGTCATCCTAATTAGTGGTTGATTAAATTAAACAGAATGGACTCAAATCCACTACCCCTTTCCCAAACCATCCCTACAAAAAAAAGCCTTCAACTTGCCTTGGAAATCTTCAGAATTCTTTTTTAAACCCCTGGAATGCGCCCCTTAGAGAAATAATGGCTATTGTTATTTTCTGGTTTGTGATGTGTCCCCTGGCCAGAGAGGACTTCTCCAGAGACAGGATCATTTCTCCATGATTTTAGTGTCCTGAAACGTGTCTGGACTTTTCCAGGCAAGTTTATAGGGAAGGAAGGCAATTATTTATCATGGAATCATAGAACAGAATCATGGAATGGTTTGGGTTGGAAGGCACCTTCAAGGCCACCTTGTTCCAACCAGGTTGCTCCAAACCCCATCCAGCCTTGGATGCTTCCAGGGAAGAGGCAGCCACAGCTTCACTGGGCAACCAGGGCATCAGCACCCTCTGAGCACAGAACTTCCTCCTAAAATCTGATTTAAATCTCTCCTCGTTCAGTTTGCTGGCACCTGCCTGAATGGAGCTGGGCACCCTGAGAAAGTGGGGGTGAAGATGTCTTTTAGTTATTTCCAGAAGCACTTGGAGTTGGACACCCAAATCATTGACAAGAATTTTTCCTTTGTGGATGGGCTGAGGCAAACCCCAATGTCTCCTTGTGCCTGAGGATTCCCATCAACTCCACACTTGGGGTGGGACAGGGAATTCCATAAGGAAAGAAAAAAAAACTAGGAGAGGTCAGGACCTGGGTTAGGTAGACAGATGGGAAAGACCTAGGAACAAAAACAGAAGTGTGAGTCAAGGTGCCATCAGCAAAGATATGCCCTTTTTATCATTATTTTTATTATTGTTGTTGTTTTTATTAGTTGCATTATGATCTATAAATTCAGAATGTTTCTTATTCAGCAGTGAACTCATTTTCAGGGATTTTATTATTTATTATCTTGTTTTAGAGCTGTGTGTCCAGCACAGTGTCTGGGCTGGACTGTGGCAGATAAGAAAAACAAAGATGCCCATGGGCAAAGGGTCACATCAGGCATTTCACATCCTTAATTTTGTAGCCAAGCTATCAAACCCATCAGAATGCTGGGACATTGCAGGCTTTACTCTCTGCACAGGAGTTTTAAGCAGTTTGGACCTGTGGGGGTTTGTGACATCCAGCTGGAAGTTCTTAGACCAGGCAGGATTTAACCCACCTCAGTCCTGCCTCAGTTTGAAGCGACCCAAAAATCTTAACAGCAAAAATGTCTGGTCCTGTGAAAGAAATGGGGAGTGGGGGCACTTTGCTATCTTTAGGGAGGACCTTGACTTGGCTGCTTTCTTGGTAATCTAATGCCATTCAGGATGGACTGCATCCCTGGAATTACTAACTTGGAGGAATTTGGGTTAGGATCATTTCAGAGAACTCCATCTGAGCTGGTCACATTCAATCTCCCAATCATGGAATGGTTTGGGTTGGAAATGAACTTTAAATGAACTCCTGGTCTTCTATTCCAACCTCCTGCAATGATCAGGGGCATCTTCAACCAGATCACGCTGCTCAGAGCCCCATCAAACCTGACCTTGAATGTTTCCTGGGATGGAAATTTCTCTGGATAACCTCATCTGGTGTTTAACCACTCCCACCACAAAAGAGTTCTCCCTTAGAGCCAGTCTAAATCTCCCCTCTTTCAGTTTAAAACCATTACCCCTTGTCCAGTCACTACATACTCTGCTAAAATGTTTCCCTCTTTCTTATAAATTCCCTTTAAATATAGAAAGGCTTCAAAGGCTTCAATAAGTTTTTCCCAGATCCTTCTTTTTCCATGCTAAATAACCCCAACTCTCCCAGCTTTTCCTCATAGGAGCAGTGCTCCATCCCTCTGAAGGAATCAGATGTATTCCTCTGGAATTAGAGTATTCCTCTAGCATTAGAACCTTTTCCAGTGCACAGATGGAAAAGGTTCAGGTTGTTTGCATGCTGGGAATTACAGGATCTTTCAAGTAGGAAAAAAAGCCTTGAAGATCATCGAGCTCAACCTTTGGCTGATTCCCACCTTGTCACCCAACACATCCAGGCATTTCTTGAACACCTCCAGGGATGGTGACTCCTCCACATCCTGACCCTGCAATGTTCTTGCCCCAGAACGAGCTGGAAAAAAAAAAAAAAAAAAAAAAAGTTTAGGTGTGAACTGCTCACCTTGCACCTAGCTCTGAGTTTTACAGACTCAACTCTTCTTTTTCTTGTCCTAAAATCCTGGGCTCCATCAGACAGCCCTGGCAGTGATGGTGTCTGCCAGACTTGCTGGGGCTGCAGGAGGAGACGCTTGTCACTCACCCAGCGGGAAGGTGGCCCTCACAAAACAAAGATTTTTGCTGTGACCAACATTGCAAACACCCACCCACCCCACGTGTGGGCTGTGTCTCCTGCTGGGGGAAGCCCAGCAGCTGCGTGGGGATTTTATCCCCATTAGTTTTCACGTTGTCAGTGAGATGAGGAGACATCCTGGCGTGTCCTGCATGACAGAATCCTGCCAGCAATAGAGACTCCTACAGCTGCTGGGAAAATACAATTTATTGGCAAGGCTGGCCCACAGTTCTACAGATATTTGTGCTATTTCGTGGAAAGAATAATTTTATTTTAAGAATGTATATCTGCCTCTAAGCCTGGGTATCTATAGCCCTTTCTACATACAATACTTGGCTGGCATTTCTGAAAGTAATTTAATTAACAGAAGTTGGAGGTTTTTTTAATCCTTATGTGTTATCAGTTACCAGCCTGTACCATTCCATTTTAGGGAGTAGAGATGAAACTTCTTCTCAGAGCTTTAATCATCAGGAGATTGGATTCCACATCCCTGGAAGTCCTCAAGGCCAGGCTGGATAGGGTTTGGTTTAGTGGAAGGTGTCCCTGCCCTTGGCAGGGTGTTGGAATGAGAGGATCTTTCAAATCCCTTCCAATCCCAACAATTCTGAGCCTCTTGCTGTTATTTTTGTGTTGCTGGAACCAAGTGAAAGGGGGGAGTGAACTCTCACTGACCCAGAAGGAAAGGACAATATCCCAGAATCCACAAGATCCTCCCTAACTGTGGTGGGTCATACCCAGAGTTCCAAAAACACCACCTTGGTGAGGATGTGGCCTGGAACCCCCCCAAAAAATGGTCCAGGTTTCACTCTTAGGCTTCACCACCCACTGGAGATGCCAACTGCTGCTGTCCACATTCCCTGTCCTGTCCTAATGGACACAACAATTTCTGCTTGCATTAGGAAGGTGGGAAAATTATGGCCTTTCTACATCCTGGAGAGATTCTGGAAAAAGAAAAAAAAAGTTGGTTAAAAATAACCAGGCTGGGGATTTGCAGGCAAAACTGTGCAATTACTTGGGGTCTGTTACTCAAGACTGTGAGAACAGAGTGAAATGCAGCAGATGGGAGAAGACTCAGCAAACACAGAGTTTGCTTGCCTTTAGAACTTTCCAACATATTTTTTTTTTCCATTTTTTCCCCCTTTTCCCTCTGGCTGTTGCTTGCTGATCACAATTATATGTTTGGAATAAATCTAAAGCCTAATAATTGCATAGTATATCAGCTGTTGGGAGTTTTTAGAGGTGATTAATCTTACCTCTACCTTCATCAGGAGAAGCTTTATTTGGACTATCACTAAATTTCACTCATAATTTGAAGCAAAAAAAACCAAAAAAAAACCCCCAAAAAAACCACACCAAAAAAAACCCAAACCCAAAAAAACTCTAAAGGAGAACAGATTAGATTAGGTATTAGGAAGAAATTTCTCCCTAGGGGAGTGGTGAGGCCCAGATATGGAATTCCCAGAGAAACTGTGGCTGCCCCATCCCTGGCAGTGCTCCAGGCCAGGTTGGATGAACTTTGGAGCAACCTGGGATAGTGGAAGGTGTCCCTGCCCATGGCAGAGGAGCTGGAACTGGATGATTTTCCAGGTTCCTTCCAAACTAAACCATTCCATTATTATCTGATTAAATTAAAATCCTTTACTAAGAGAAATAATAAGGTTTGGTGCTGAAATAATTAAACAATTGACTGAGGGCCAAACAGGGTTTCCCCCTCAATTTCCTCTATATTAAATAAAAAATAAGCCCTTAGCTTCATAACCTTGTATTTAGACTTGTCTTCCTTTAAGTGGGAACCCTCAGGTCAAGCATTTTCCAGTTTTTAGGGAAGGGGTGAGGCTTTGAAATCCTAAGAAATACAAAACCCACCCTTTTCCACCAGCACCAGGACATTTCAATGGGGGCAGCTCTCAGCCAGAGACGAGGGATTAAAGAAGGCACCAAAAAAAAATCCAGGGAGCAATTGTGAAGGAAATAGATTATTCAGAGATTTAATTACTCTCATTTGCATAATCATCCTCAGGGACACATGTCTGTGGCTAAATCCCTGCAATCTCCCCCTCACCCAGCTCTTGGGTTGTTCATTGATCCTGAAGGAATTTTTTTTCATAGGGAAAAGCTGTTGATGTGACAGGAGGTCTGACCACCCTCCTGAAAACCTCAGGTGGCTCCCATTTTCAAACACCCCCCCCAAGAAAAAATAAAAAATTCAGCACAGCAGACATCCCAAGAGCCATGAGGAGACTGATGGAGGCTTCTCCCCCAATCTCACCCCTGTATAACCACGCTGGGATAAAACACCCTTTAAATGTCAGATGAGCAGGAGCCTGCAGGTGGCTTTACCTCCTTCCCTGGGGACATTTGTGACTCACAGGCAGTGCCCAGGGGGCTGCATCAGCCACCTCCAAAGCGGGGGAAGGCAGGTGGGCCAGGCAGAGCCCCGGCCCCACGGGGAGAGAGATGCTTTTAGCTCTGACTCACCCATCCCCGTGTGCCTTTGGAGGGAGAGGCAGCAGCTTCAGAGAGTGGGAGTTGCTCTGCTATTTTCTGTTTACCAGCTCTGCTCGCTGTCATTTCCCACCTGGGGGACAACGGGTTTGAAAGCCAGAGTGCAGCATTTTGTGGCTGGAACATTTTTTTTTTATTTTTTTTTTCTTTTTCTCCCGATGAAGGGTGAAAGTTTGGTGCTGGCAGGAGAAGATGGAAAATGGAGAAGGGGAGAGGGGGAGGGAAAATCTTATTTTGGGCAGGGATGGAATATCACTATTATTTTACATTCAGAATTTCCAGAGGGTTTATTGGTACCTAATAATTTAAATGCATGGGGAAAGGGAAAAACGAGCCTTCCTTGCCTCCAGATCCTGGCTGGATGTTTGACCCTGGACACCAATGTCATTACTGCCACACAGAACTCAGATAAAGCTACCAAAAGTCCCTTTAGGTCAACATTTCCATGCCTCAGAGCTGTCAATCTTCCCATCAAACTTGGTGTCACTCAGGTCCATTTCCCGCTGGATGCATTATCCGTGGAGAATCAATTGCACGGCTTGGGGCTGGGTTATTGATGCCATTATCTTGTTTATGGCTTGGAGATGTTTCTGGCTTTAAAAGCAGTGCCCTTCTAACACCTGAGTCAAAGGAAAGTCCAATTATTCTCATATTTCAGATGTGAAAATGGAGATGGAGCCACTCAGGGTTGTGATGTTTGCAGGGTTTGATCCTGTTCTGTGTTCTCTGGGAATGGCATAAAATGGTTTTCTTGGAAGGGACCTTAAAGATGAACCTGTTTTAACTCTCCTGCCAGGGACAGGGACACCTTCCACTATTCCAGGTTGCTCCAAGTCCTGTCCAACCTGGCCTTGAACACTGCCAGGGATGGGGCCAGGGCCTCACCACCCTCATTACCTTATATCCCATCTGAATCTACCCTCTCTTACCTTAAAGCCATCCTCCCCCATGTCCTGTCACTGTTTGCCATAGCAAAAAGCCCCTTTCCAGCTTTCCTGTACCCCCTTTTAGGTACTGGAAGGCCTCAGTAGGGTCTCCAGGATACCTGGTGAGCAGTTCCTGGAAGTTCTGCTCAGACAGGCTGAGGACAAACCTCATCTCCTGTCTAACTCCAAGTGCAAGATCCAATTTATATCTCACGTGTCTCCAGCAGCAAATTTTTACAGGAGTAGGTTGGCTTAGCCAGGAGAGATTTTCAGACCTGGATCCTGAATGGAGACCTCCCAACCTACCTGACTTCCAAACAGGTTTGGAGGCTTGTGCTTCCCCTTTCCAGACAAGTCCTATGGAGCACCTCCAGCTGGCACCCACAGCCTCAGATCTTGGCAGGGAATGTCTGTGTACCCAGGAAAGCTCATTGTGCACGGCAGGAGCTGCCAAATTCACAGCTGGGGCTAAGCCATGAGCAATAGTGGAATTCTGGGGGAGAAACCATGGAAAGTGGCAGCACACACCCCACATTTGAAAGGGGTGAGTACCTGGAGGAGTTTCCCGATGTTGGAAATGCAATTCCCAGTGCTGAGACACACTCAGGATTGGATCAGAGCTGTGATATCCATGAAAATGCAGAACCTCCCATCCTCCACTCATTTCACTGCCATGTGCCATTATCCTTTTCCATCTCTCACAGCCAGGCTTTTCTCCTCGTTAGAGATTACCTGGTTTTTATGGACAAAGAATGAAGCTGAATCATCCAGCCAGACCTAAGACTGCAAAAAGCTTTGGATCCCACTCTTGAAGCAGCCAGATCTAAAGGGAGGAAGGACTCTTGAGTCTGCACCCAGCTCTGGGGTCCCCAGCACAGGAGGGACATGGAGCTGTTGGAGTGAGTCCAGAGGAGGCACCAAAGGGATCAGAGGGATGGAGCAGCTCTGCTGTGAGGAATGGTTGGGGGGATTGGGATTGTTTGGCCTGGAAAAAAAGAAGGCTTGGAATGACCTAATTGTGGCTTTCCAGTACCTAAGTAAACTGAAAAAGAGCACAGAGAGGAACAATTTATTATAGCATGGAGGGACAAGACAAGGCTTCAAACTGAGAGTAGGTTTGGATTGAATATTAGGAAGGAATTCTTCCCTGGAATGGTGGTGAGGCCCTGGAATGGAATTCCAGCAAAGCTGTGGCTGCCCCATCCCTGGAAGTATCCAAGACCAGGTTGGATGGGGCTTGGAGCAGCCTGGGATAGTGGGAGGTGTCCCTGCCCATGGCAGGGGGTGGGAATGAGATGATCTTTGAGATCCTTTCCAACCCAAACCATTCCATGTTTGATTCCTGTTGCATTGGAATGAAGCACGTTCCAATGTGAGCTGATGACCTTCAGCTGCAGGAGGCTGCTCTGAAGGGAGCTGAAGATGCTCCAGCTTTTTCCTCCATCTCCACATAGTTCTGGAGCCTTGCAGGGTCCTGGTCTAAACTTAGGGAAACTTTGTGGTCTCTCTGCTTTCCTTCTGAGCTGAGGGAAACCAGGGAGTGTCACCTCTTGGAGGTGTCCATTTCTTACATTCCCAGATTTATCCTCACTCTACAAATTTAGGAGTGCTTTGGATGAGGTCCCTGCCCAGGTTCCCTCTGAAATCCCTGGAACAAGGAATGCATGGGAATGCTCAGGAAATGCAGCTGGATTCCCAAGCAGCAGCACAACCAAACAACACACTCCTTGCTCTTTGCAGTTTTGGGTAATTTGATTAAAAGTCAAGTTGTTAAAAAATAACATTTAGAACATCTGGATAGGTAAATTTCTCTTATTTTTTGATCCCAAACCCTTTACATTTAAGCACAATTTTACCCCTCAACATTTCTAAATGCCTTTCTTTTTTTAAACAATTGGAGACAAGGAAAATGAGGTATTACTGGATGCATACTGGGGAACATAAGTCTTATTTTTTGGAGAGGCAACAATGAACTATATACATTACATAATTATATAGAAGATAGCAGGATTGCAGTGTTCTGAAACAAAAAACTGCTAGCATTTGAAAAGAAGAGGGATCATTGGAGGCAATTTATGTAGTTTAGAGTGATTTAAGTGTAGTTAAACAATTGCACATTTTGGTGCAATCTATGACATAACAGCCAAAAAGAATTGAAAAGTTTTCAAGTCTGTTTTCCTTGTTGGCTTCCCAGCTGATGCCCTACCAGGAAAAACTCTTATTTGTGGGGAAAGGCTGCTCCTGGCCTGGGTTTTCCTGAGATTTGTTCTCTCTTGCTTTATTGTGTGGTCAGTCACACCATTCCAACACTGGAATGGGTTATCCAGAAAAGCTGTGGCTGCCCCATCCCTGGAAGGGTCCAAGGCCAGGTTGGATGGGGCTTGGATCAACCTGGGACAGTGAGAGGTGAAATGAGGTCATCTTAAAGGTCCCTTCCAACCCAAACCATTCCATGGTTCTTATTGGAGGAGTGTTGGGCAAACTGGTTTGAATGGTGAAAGTCTGAATTCCCATCGTGCTCCAACAGGTTTTGGGAAAATTGGAGCATCAGCAGAGCTGAAGTAGCTCAGCTGGGAGAGCGTTAGACTGAAGATCTAAAGGTCCCTGGTTCAATCCCGGGCTTCAGCAGAGTTTTCCTGCACTTTTGTGTGCCCAGGGCTGGGCTCTGCAGTGCAGGACACACCTGGACATCCAGGAGAGATCCAGCCCAGGGCCAGCAGGACTGGGAGGCACTGGAGGGGACTGGAGCATCTCTGCTGTGGGGAAAGGATGAGGAGCTGGGACTGGTGGCTTTGAGAGAGCGTGGAGTTCCCCTTCTTGGACATATTCCCAAATGATATTCCCAAGTGACCTGGAAGTGGTCCTGGGCAAGGGGCTGCAGGTCCTGCCTGAGCAGGGCTTTGGACCTCAACCAGTCTGAGCCTGTGAAAGAGGAACAGGGTTTTACAATTTAAATATTTTAGTAAAAATCATGTTACAAAGGGATTTTTGTCCCTTCCACTGCTTGTTCCCAATCCTGTGGTATGGACTGCCCTGTAAATTGGTGGTAATGTTAAGCCACTGATGTAGGGGGGCTGTTTAGTCTGGAATGAGTCCAGAGGAAACAAAGATTGTTGGAAAGATAGAGCTCCTCTCTTATGAGGAAAGGCTGGGTTTGTCCAGCCTGGAGAGGAGAAGATTCCAGGGAGAGCTCAGAGCCCCTTCCAATGCCTAAAAGGGCTCCAAAAGAGCTGGAGAGGGACTTTGGCAAAGGGCCTGGAGTTCAGGACAAACAAGAGGGAATGGCTTCAAACTGACTGAGGGCAGGGTTAGATGGGATATTGGGAAGGAATTCTTCCCTGGGAGAGTGGGGAGGCCCTGGCACAGGTTTCCCAGAGAAGCTGTGGCTGCCCCTGGATCCCTGGAAGTGCCCAAGCCCAGGTTGGACAGAGCTGGGAGCACCCTGGGATAGTGGAAGGTGTCTCTGCCCATGGCAGGGGGGTTGGAACTCAATGATCTTGAAGGTCCCTTCCAACCCAAACCATTCCATGATTTTATGCTCCTTTGAGGACAATCACTGGTGCCTGACCACCTCTGCCAGGCTTTGAGCAGCACCAGCCACAGCTGCAGAGTCATCACTACCAGCAGAGCTCAGCTCCTTGCTAGAATTAATGATTTGAGTCTGCTTGATTAAAGGTTTCTCCCCTTTGCCCTAAATGTTAATCCCTTCTCCAGCCATGGAATTGCACAGGGGCTCTCTGAGCTCACTTCTTGCCTTTAGTGGTGACATTTTGTCAGTGAAGCACTGAAAGAGGGACTGGATCCTGCTCTCCCTTCACTGCTGCCCTCTCCCCAGAAAAGCAGAAACAATGTTTTGACATCACATTACATAACTTTCTTCTTACAAGCCCTTGCAGACATCATTATTGCAGAAAAAAATTAAATCTTGGAAATAAATTTTGAACTTCAGAGAAAAGGAAAAAGAGAAAGCTTGGCTGAGACAGATTAAAACTCATGATTCATCAATAATAGAGCTGAGACCTGAAAAAGACCTGCTCTACCCCCTGCAACATTTCTGAAAGATAAAGGTGGCAGGGGTGAGTGATACTGTGGTGGAAAAATAAGTGTGAGTGCAGGGAAAACAACACAGGCAGGGAATACAATAATCCCTGGAGACCAGGACAGGCTTGGCAGCTCATTCCTACCCACTGTCATGGGGATCCATGGTTTGGAGTGGCTGTGGGGGGCTGCCAGGTGGGGACTTTTGAGATATTTGAGATATTATCCCTTCTTTTGCAGAGCCACAGAGCGGTTCCAGACGGATCTGAGTGTGGGTGTTGCAATGCAGAGAACTTGTCTCGCCCCTCATTTGCAAAAATCTGCAATTAAGAAAAGCCCAGAGTCCTGGTCTCTCCTCATTCCATCTTGTTTTCTGCTTGGCTCTCCATTAATTCCAAAATCTGGGATCATTTCCTCTGCGGACAGAATGAGCCTCAAGAAGGACAAAAACGCTTCAGGAGCTCCAGGGATTGCTGAGATTGGATTTAAGCAGGAAATAGAACAAATTTCCCGGGGCGGAATCCTGTTTGCGGCTCGGATGCTTGGGAAAAAGGGAATGGATTGACGGAGGAATGGTCGTAAGGCAGCAGAAAAGAGGGACTGATGTCAGAGCTCCTAATTTCCATTCCTACGTCACCTAGCAACACTCCGCTTAAGGACCGAACTTCCGAGACCTGGATTCCCTGGGAATTTTCCCATTAGGTGGCACCACTGGCCTTGGGAAGGCTTTCATCTGCTCTGGCTCCATCCAGCCACACAGACCTGGATCCAAATGCACTCATCTCAAATTCAGCAACAGCTGCAAGTGAATCAGATTTGTGAAAACCTGAAAGTGCTGTGGGTTATTCGTTGTAATTAATTTGGAGAAAAAAAAAACTTTTGATATGACCCAGCTTATCTTTGCACTGGGTTTAATACAGATTCTGGAAAACTCCATGGAGGGACAAAACCTGGCTGCTCTTGGCATGAATTAAAAGATCCTGAAGGTCCTTTCCAACCCAAAAAATTCTGTGACTGGGTCAGTTGTAGAGATTTGCCTTTCTGGCCTTAGAGAAGTAGCCGAGATGAATCCCATCCCAGGAACATTTTCAAAATTGCTGTGTTTTACAGAAAAAAAATGTCAGGCCAGATCTCCTCTTGTGGTCTTTGCTCCCTGTCACATGGATGTGCCCACCTGGCCTCACAGGAATTTGGAAATCATCACTGCTGGTAATGCCAAAACAGCTCACAGCTCTTCAGGGAAGAACAAAACAGAACTATTTCACAGAATTAGAGGCTCTGATGTTTCAAAATAGACATTGGTCTGTTTTGATTTGCTTTCAAAGACAGAATCTTTGAAGAAAAATTAAGCCTGGAGCAAGTCCACACTTCAGACATTAAAAACCCTTCAAAGCAAAGCTTCACATGTGAGTAAACACTTAGGATAGACTCCAAAACAATCAGCTAAGAAATCATCTGGCTGTGCAATTCTCACTTTCCTTCAGCATCCAAGTGTGGAAAAATATACCAGGAAGAGTGTTCTGTTCCTAAAATCTGATCCAAGATGTACTTGTAAGATCACTGAGCTCGAGAAATTGCTCCTTTAAAAACCTCCTGCAGATAAAAATAACCAGCCCTGCTCTGAGCACACAGCCTTGGTTTGGGGGTGACCTTGCAGAGGACGCAGTGCAAGATTTTTTCCTCGTCCTCTTTCACGGACAATGGGAAAAACAAAAACAAACTTACTGGTGTCAATACCCAACTTCCTTCTTCTTATGGATCTAAGGTCCAGGTGGAGATGAGAGAGACCTTCAACAGGATTAATAAATCAATAAAAAACTCTTTAAAAAGATCCCAACTAATTAATTTTTATATATTATCAATATAAAAATATATTTAAAATATTCTAAAACTTTTATTCTAATTCTTATCATTTTTCCTTATAATTTCTAATAATAAACTTTGTTTTCTTTATACCATTTAAAATTAAACCTCTTTTACCTTCTACCTAATTCTATCTCACAACAACAAATAAATAAATAATTCTAATAAATATGCTAACAACTGAACTAACACTAAAACCCTCAACATAAATTAATACATTAACCAAAGAAATTCAAATTAACAAACCAAAACCACTATAGACAAGGATTGCTCATTCCCACCTCAGGGCTGAGGCCTAATTACCCTCCTGTGGCTCCAATTCCTGGACAGAACTGTAGATTCCTCTCATATCAGCAGCTCTACCAAACACAAAATGGAATTGGTTTTGGGAATTGGTTTTGAGGTTATGTTGGCTGTTGGCTGTGGTCCTCAGCCATGCCCTGGATTTGTTACCTGCACCTTTTTTTTTTTTTTTTTTTTGGCACCACAGAGATTTCCAAAGCTGGATCTGGAATGTTTTAGGTGACATAAAGGAGATAATTTATAAATCAAGAAGCAGAAATTTTGTAGCACTTCTCAGCTGTCCAAAAATTCTCCACCTGACAACCACAAAGATGCTGAGACCCTCAGCCACCCATGACCAGCTCCTCAGTGACCATGGAGGGGATCACCACTGGGATCCAGTGCTGGAAGAGTTTTTGGAGAAAAGAAAAAACCCTTGGGGAATGATCCTGATGTCTGGATATTTCAAGAGACTCTACAGCCTAGTTTGGGAGCTTGAGATATCAGGAACTGTTATCTAATAAATCTCAGTGAGGAAATATCAGCTGCTGTCAAGCTGAACATTCAAACCCAGATTAAATATATTTCTGACACCTTTCACTACCAGATTTTTAGCAGACATGGAAAACTTACTGTGTGTTCCACATATGTATTTTGGGAAGTTGTGAATTTGGAGCTGGTGAAAGATGGGAGATGGTCCTGGGAGTGAATTATTTGCAGGATAAGGTGGTGGGCTGGGCAAACATCTCCCATATCACTGCATGAAAATGCCTGGCTCCCATTCCTTAGGTGGATAGAGACAGATTGATGTGAAAAGATTAGCCAGGCTCCATGGATAATTCCAGATCCTTCTGTGGGCTCTGTGAAAAGGTGTCAGGAAATTCAGTTCAGTGCTACTGCTCCTGGCTGGTTCCCAGATCAGGGCTGCTGTTTAATTCCAGATTTAGCTGTGTTTTATCACAGAATGTTTCAGGCTGGGAAGAACCTTCAAGATCATCTCTTTCAAATCCCCTGGCGTGTGCAGGGACACTTTCCACTGTCCCAGGTGTCTCCAAGCCCCATCCGACCTGGCCTTGAACACTTCCATGTGTCTTGAGCCATTACTTTTGATCTCAGTCGGTCTCTATCCTGTTCCCTGAAACAATTCTTTGATTCCCAAGATAAAGTTAACCAAAGGCTGCCTGAAAAGGCTGAAAGATCCTCGTGTTTCAACAGGTTTTGGGAAAATTGGAGGCACAGCAGAGCTGAAGTAGCTCAGCTGGGAGAGCGTTAGACTGAAGATCTAAAGGTCCCTGGTTCAATCCCGGGCTTCAGCAGAGTTTTCCTGCACTTTTGTGTGCCCAGGCCTGGGCTCTGCAGTGCAGGACACACCTGGACATCCAGGAGAGATCCAGCCCAGGGCCAGAAAGGTGATGACAGAATCACAGGATGAGGCTGGAAGGCACCACAGTGGGGTCTGGTCCAACCCCTGTGCTCCAGCACAGCCATCCCAGAGAACAGGCACAGGATTGTGTCGCTAGAAGGTTCTGGGATATCTCCAGGGAAGGAGACTCCACTCCCTTCTGGGCTCTGTTCAGTGCTTGGTCACTGCCCAGGGAAGGAGTTCTGCCTCATGTCCAGGTGGAAATTCCTGGGATCAGTTCCTGCCTGTTCCTCCTGTGCCATTGCTGGCACCAGGAGCAGAGCCTGGTCCCTGCTCTGAGCCCTCCTGAGACAGGGATGAGTCTGTCCTGTCTCAGTTGTCTCTTCTCCAGGCTGAACAGGCCCAGGTGAACACAATTAAAGGATTGGAGCCTCTTTCTTGTGAGGAGAGGATGAGAGGGATTGGTTTTCCCAAGAGGTTGTGGAGTTTCCATTTTGAGAAACTTTAAAATGCCATCTGGCCCTGGGTGACTGGCTCTGATGGTCCTGCTGAAGCAGAGAGTTGCAGTAGAAGACTCCTCCAACTCTTCAACAAGTAGAGGAGAAAGACAAAATGTTATGTGTGGGGCAGGGAAAAGCCAGGCCAATGTCACCCTCAGTTTTTTCCATCACCAGTGTCCACTTGGCACGATCTGCACAATCATCCTGGCTGCATCCTGCACAATCAGCCAACAAAGAGCTGGGATCAAGATTTGGGTGTCACAAGAACCAGACCTACACATGAATAAAAGCAAATTTGAACACTCCTATCCTTAAAATATTATCAAGGTTCAGTTTTCCTCTTTTTATTTTTCAGTATTATTCCTTTTTTTTCAGTCAAACTAACAGCTCTAATAGCATACAGAGACTCCTTCAAATTGAACTCCTCACCCTCTCTGAAATCCCGGCGCCTGTCATCACTCTGCTGCAGGATCTGCAGCGCAACGTCACACACAGAGCCCCCAAATAAACTTCCGTTCTCCTTTCAGGCACCATCTGTGTCCCATTTCTGCAGCTCCTGGCAGAGATCTCTTCCCTTCTATGGAATGTTCCTTCCCCTCGCCGAGCCGCAGATTTTCGGAGGTGGGGAAGTCGGCGGGTGGCACGGATCCCAGCTCCCTGCAAACGCAGAGCACTGTGCTGCCCTGGGGTGCTGGGGTGCTGTTGGTGTTCACCCTTGGTCAGATGGCCCCGAACCAGGCTCCAGGGCAACCCAGAGAAGAGGTAAAGACAGCACTTGGTCATCTGGCTGTGAGAAATGGGAGAGGCTTCACTGGGAGGTTGGGTGTTAACGAGGGTGGGAGTGGGGAAGGGAGGAAGAGCCAGGTTGGGGATGATCATGGAGGGGTCCAAATGCACTGGAACACGCTCTGGGTCAGAGGCACAGAACCACAGAACCACAGAAACAGAGAATAAACTGAGTTAGAACAGACCCCCAAGGACCATCGAGTCCAGCTCCTGGCCCTGCACAGGACACCCCAACAATCCCACCCTGTGCCCAAGAGTGTTGTCCAAGCACTTCTTGAGCTCTGCCAGTCTTGGTGCTGTGACCATTCCGTGGGGAGCTGTTCCAGTACCCAAGTACCCAATGGGTGAAGAACCTTTTCCTGAAATCCAACCTAAACTTCCCCTTACACAGCTTCAGGCCATTCCCTTGGTTTCTGTCACAGGTCAGCACATCAGTGTCCACCCCTTCTCCTCCTCTCTGGAGGAAGTTTCAGACTATGATGGGGTGATTTTAGATGTGAAGTTTTAGACTCCCCTCATTCTCCTCTTCTCCAGCTGAACAAACTGAGTGCCCTCAGCTGCTCCTCACACGGCTTCCCCAGGACGGAGTTTCCAGTCTTGTCTTCCTCTTATGCAAATAAATTAAGTTCTAATGCACAATTCAGGCAGCTGCAACCCAAACTGATCATGAAGAGCCTTGCCTTAGGCTCTCCATCAAACCAGCTGAATCTCTGCCAATCCCTGTGCCTCAGTTTCCCTCACTGCAACACTGACATTTCCCTTCCCGAAGAGTGGGAAGAGTCAGCGTGCAGGTGAAAGCACTCTGTGTTCCCAGCTTGTTTTTGTGTGTTATCCCAGCACGTGTCCCCAGGGATGATGCTGGATTACTCATACACCTCTCGAGTCCTCTGTTTCTCTAATTCCTTTTATTTGCAAGGATTAGGAACAGTCATGCTATCCAGGAAAACACAGCCCTCACAATGCCGGCATCAACGTCACAGAGCTGCGCTCCGCAGGCTGTTCCTAAGAAACTCCTGGGACTTTCAGGTGGATTCACCTCAAAGTGGGGCGGAAATGGGGAGGAGGGAGTGATTAGAAAGGAGAGGACAGATCGTCTCAGAACACTGCAAGATGAGGTAAATAACGAGGAAACCGTGTGGGAAAGCAGCTGATTCAGAATCCGGGGTCACCTTTGATACAGAATATTTCAAATGGCCAGGAGATACTTTGGGATTCATCTGGAAAGGGAGAGGCTACTGGGGGTGAGAAAAACTTGGAATATTTTGCCTGTTGTGGCAAAGGTTAGCCAGGTTGAGTGCTGATAATGTGGATCTGGAGGTTGGAAGGATGAGGATGAGGAATTTGTGGTCGAGCCAGAGGTCAGCATTGTAAGGAATTGTTTAAATTGTTTAAAATTCCCAGGCTCATACCAGCCAATATAGGGCAGCTCTCAATTAACTCTTTCCTGTCCTCCAGAAAGAGCAACAGATGCCAGAAGAGACTTGTAGGGATTTCTGTGAGAAGGGTTTTCGTGGTTGCTGGGAGCCACCTTCCCATCCCTAATTTTCATTTTGCTGCACAACCTTCTCTGTTTCCACTGTGGCTGATCCCTTGAGGATGCTCAAGTCTCATTCAACATAACAAAGTGGAAGAAGAAGGTGTGATGAATCAAAACCTTCTTTTCCCCATTCTCCTTCCATTATTAGTTTTAAGTGTGGAATTTTTTTTGTTTCTTCTTTTTTTATTTTTAGTGAATAATGGAGCGACAAAATTCAAGGAAGCACCTGGGATTTAACCTACTTTTGAAATGGTATTAGCCTTTGATTTTGAGGTTGTAGCCCAGAACTCTGATATAGGGAGATATGGAACAATCTTTATTTTGTTTATCCCTGCTACCCAAAACAAGAGGTGTTCAGACATCTGTTGCATATAAAACCATGTTTAATAACCCTGGTTATTAAATCAATAATCCTGTCTGTGAAGATTTTGTCTAAAAGTGTTAAAACTATTTTTTCCTGATTCCTGGGCTCTGCTTCTGGTTGTGGACACTTGCACATCTTGTCAAGAGAAGTGGCCATCACACAGAAACAGGGAAAAGAAAAAGGTACCCCCAAATCAATCTCCAGCAATTTAAAATGATTGAAAACCCTCTTTGTTCCATTCTTATATTCACACAGAGACCCCCATTCCCTCAAATCCCTGTTATAAACGGGCTGAATAATGAATAAAAACTGGAAAGTTTCATTATTAGAAAATTTAAATCATTATTAAATCATTATATCAGGAATAGTGTGGCCAGCAGGACCAGGGCAGTGATCACCCCCCTGTACCCATCACCTCCAATCCTGGGTTCAGTTCTGGGTCCCTCATGACAAGTCAGACATTGAGGGGCTGGAGAGTGTCCAGGGAAGGGAATGGAGCTGGGGAAGGGTCTGGAGCACCAGGAGCAGCTGAGGGAGCTGGGGAAGGGGCTCAGCCTGGAGGAAAAAAAAGAGGCTCAGGAGGGACCTTCTCTCCACAACTCCTTCTGACAGGAGGATGGAGCCAAGTGGGGACTGGTCTCTTCTCCTAAGTGAGGAAAAATGGGAATTAACGGCCTCAAGTTGCACCAGGGGAAGAATTAAGTTGGATATTAGGAAAAAATTTCTCTGTAAGGATTATCAACTGCTGGCACAGGCAGCCCAGGACAGTGGTGGAGCCCTCATCCTTGGAGGTATTTAAAAGCCATGAGGATGTGGCACTTGGGGACATGGTTTAGTGGTGACCTTGGCAGTGCTGCATTGATGGTTGGACTCTGATCCTAGAGGCCTTTTCCAGCCTAAATCATTCCATGATTTGAAGCACTCAGTTTCATAAAAAGCCATGGCAGAGAGGGGAAAAAGATCAGTAATCTCATTTTTCAGCCTATCCCAACTGTTCTTCTCCTGTCCCCTACAGCAATAAAATTCCTGGGAAAGATGGACACGAGAAGGATCTCCTGTGTCCTGGGAGTGACAGCAGAACCCTTCAAACGGGGAGTGGGAATAACTCGTAACACATTCCAGAGCCCTGCCGTGCTCTGTCTGTGCCTCCCGCCCACCTGCCAAAAGGAAAAGTTCACCTGGAGGGGAAACCAAGCTGTCCCTGGAGGAGGTGAGACCAGGAGGATCCTGTGAAATGCCACAGCTGAGAGGACTTTCTGGATTGAACCAGATCTGGGGCATGAAAGGTGGGCAGGTGAGGGGGACAAAGGGTTCAGAGAGGTGTCTTAACATCAATGCAGTTGTCCTGCACTTCTTCTTCCCCCCCTTCACTCCTGGAACCAGTCTTAAAGTTGCAGAATTTAATATTAAACACCAACAGAACAGACGATTTGGGGATATAGGCACCATACAGTCACCCCAAGACATTAGTCCAGAAAGTTTGGCTCATTTGGATTAATGAATCTCTTGCATATTCCTCAGGAAGCCTCTCTCTCACATTTTCAAACACTCTTTAATTTGCTGCAGTGTGTGAGACCAGCTTTTAACAATTTATCTTGACAGCTGCCAGCCCTGGAATGGGACAAATTCCTCAGCACTGCTGGAGGATTGATGCAGATGGATCTGTGTTGCAGATGGCTGTAGGCACATTTGCAGGTGTTTGTGGGGTTTGGGCTTCTTCTCCTGACATCTAGCTAATTTATCTTTTTATTTTTAATAGCTTATGCTCCATCTCCTCCAAGAGAAGATGTTTGATCCATGTGGGAAGTTATGGCTCATTTCCCTCACCTGAGCTGAGGCTCTCAAAGGTCACTCTGGCCCTTGATTCATACAATCACAGAATCAGAGTTTGGGTTAGAAAACACCTTAAAGATCATCCACTTCCAGCACTCCATGGACAGGGACAATTTCCACTTGACCAGGTCACTCAGGACCCCATCTATTCACTTAGATTCTCCATCAGCACATGCACAAGCTAATAAATCAAATTTCTGGACATATTTTCTCTTCATATTCTGTTCCTCTGTAAAATCATTTTTAGAAAGGTCCTTGCATCAAGCTCCAGGCTCCAGCATCTTGTGTCACTGTGTTTCCAAAGTAGGAACCTTTACAGGGCTGGCAGGAAAAAGATTTTCTACATTATTTCTATTTTCTACATTATTTCTATTTTTTATATTGCCCCTTCTAAACCAGACACTACTGAGAAGACCTGAGACAACAATCCCTGTACAGGCCATTCACTGAAGGGTTGGAATTGATCCTTGTGAGTCCCTTCCAACTCGGAATATTCTGTGATTTTGTGAAATATCCAGAGCTGTTCAAGGCTTGGACACTTTGATGGATGACCACAGGCCATCCATAAACTTGGGCTGAGGTTCTGTGCAAAATTACTCCAAAATTACCAGGCAGCTGAGAGGTGTTATTCTATTTTTTAGGGAAATCTGCCAATCCCTCCAAACCCTGAACTAACAGATTTTTCCCCAGAGAAGAACTAAAATTGCAGAGGGACTGAGTTTTACATGTACTGTCTATATTCAGAGGCTAGGGGGAAAAAAAAAAGAAAAAGGAAAAGCAGCTCAACTTAGAAACTTCAGCTCCAAGTTTAAAGTTAGAGGTGATGATCTGAGACCTTAAGAGCTAAAAATCCTTGGGCTGAAAAAAAAAAGTATCCTCAGTGGATTTTCAAGCCTTCTACTCCTGATTTTATGTACATCTGCTCTTGGTTTTTATGTAAAGGATTGGCTGCAAGAGTAGGGAGCTTGCAGGGCAAATCTGGAGCCAAAGGAAAGTCTGAACTCCACTTTTGGAAGCTTTCAGGTGGATGCAAACCCAGCTTCCTTCAAGCAGCTCAGCACATCCATGGCCACCCTTCAGGATCTTTAATGGGGTCACTTCAAAACCAGCAGCTGATTAAACTCAGTCCACGAAAAAAAAAAAAGAAAAAAAGAAAAAAAAAAAAAAAAAAAAAAAGAAAAAAGCTGCTGCCGTTTTCTATGCAGATTTTATGGTTTTCCAAAGCCCCTTTCACTTCTCCTCCTCCTCCTCCGTAAAATTCTCCTTCTCCCGCTCCTCCTGTGGAGGTGCCAAAGCCTCCTCCATCAATTTGTGAGAACTTCTGCTTGAAAACTGGAGCAGAGAATCACCCACGGAACCAGGCTGGCATGAAAATACCGGAGGCTCTGATGCGAAACTCGGGGAGTTTCCCCGTGTCAGGGTGAAAGGAATGGGAATGTGGAGTCAAATCCACCAAAATCCCTGGGGGATGGGACACCTGCCCAGCACCTCCTGACCAAGGACAGGGATATGGCTCATCATGAAGACATTTTTTTTAATTTCTTCCTATTGTCTTTTAATTCATAATTGTATCCTTTTGCTGCTTGTCTGGGACTTGAAGTGTACCCAAATCTGCTAATCTATTTCCCCCATGGGAAAAAAAAAATTTGAACAGGTCAAGCTTTCTCCAAAAATTTCCAATTGCTTGGTATGAGGGATTAGAAGACGAAATTGAATTTCCAAAGCAAAAGAGAAATTTCCAACCCAAGTAGCACAAGTCAAGGAGGTTAAAAAGCTGATCTAAGTGTTGTTTAAATCCTTACATGCTATAGAGTAATTAAAATAACTTCTCTACTAGATCCTCATATTTTTTGCATTAAATACTTGCCCAAATTTGCAGAGTTTTGCCAAGGATGTTTTCTGTGCTGTAGATACTTGCTAGAACCAAACTGAAATCCACCCACCTTTCTGCATGGAATTTCAAACTCTCCCCAAGCTGTCACCTCCTGGATGCTCCCAGAAGGTGCCAGAAGAGTTTTTACTCCTGTCCCAGCCTGAATCCCACCTTGGGCAGGGGAATAAAAATCTCCATTTTTAATAAGCGACAGCAGGAAGCTCCACAATCCCATTTCTCTCTGCTTTTCTAAGCACAGTTGGCATATTTTAAAAGCCTACTTCCCCTTGGAATGAGCAGTGCTTCACGTTCTTGTCTTTTCCTCCACTTGCACCCTGCAGTCACAAATAAAATTAAATTTTGCTATTCAAACCTAAGAAAAAGAAGAACCCAAAACCCCAAAAGTTAACAGCCCGTTTAATGACCTAAATTGTATTTAATTAACCACCCAGACATAGTAAAGCCAAGACCTTTAAAGGTATTTTGACTGTCTGTTTACTTTAGTACCTGTGAGGAACTGAGCTAGGTCCAAAAAGTATTTTTTTATTCTCCAGTTTTAGTGTCTGGTGCTTAGAGTAAGTCCTGGACAGTTGCTGCCAATGAATGTTTGTCTTTTTCAATTTTGGGTTTGTTTTTTTTTAATTTTGGGGTTTTTTTTTGTTTTTTTGTTTTTTTTTGGTATGGCACACATTCACACCCCGCTTAAGATGCAATATAGACAGTGCCATAAATCCTAACTCGAATTTTTCTGGGGTTTTGTTGGATGACCTGGGTGAAAGAACCATTCTGATGCCCATATAGAATAAATTATAGAATCCTGGAATGGTTTGGGTTGGAAAGGACCTCAAAGATCATCCAGTTCCACCTCCCTGCCATGGGCAGGGCACCTTCCACTATCCCAGGTTGCTCCAAACCCTGTCCAACCTGGCCTTGGACACTGCCAGGGATGGAGCAGCCACAGCTTCTCTGTAAATGCATTAAATAATACCAAGGCCTCCCCATCCTCCCAGGAAGGAATTTCTTCCCAATATCCAATCCAGCCTGGCTCTCTGTCAATTTGAAGCCATTCCCTGTGTCCTGTCCCTCCATGCCTTGTCCCAAGTCCCTCTCCAGCTCTCCTGGAGCCTCTTTAGGCACTGGAAGGGGCTCTGAGCTCTCCCTGGATCCTTCTCTTCTCCAGGCTGGACATTCCCAGCTCTCCCAGTCTGGGTCTAGAGCAGAGGGGCTCCAGGTCGTGTTTGCTCTGTAAAAGTCAGCTGCAACATCATCTTCACATCTGAATTAAGACTCTGTGCTTTTCCAGAGATCCAGACAACTCCCACTGCTAAAGGCAGGCAGGGATGGGTTTACAGCTCTAAGCTCAGATTTTGGAAAAGCTCTTAGGAGCAGCTGGACTCCCCTCTGGATGGTGCAGGGTCAGCTCCTAGGTCGTGGAATTCTTCCTGAGGCTCCCTGGGGCAAAACTTGTCCTTATCAGTAAAAGCCTTGGTATTCCCAGGATCCCTCATTCACAATCTTTGGTGCCTCAGACCTCGACTCAGCCTTCAGCCACCAAAATGTTGGGAACCAACCTGAGCTGCTCAGAGGGGCTGAGAGAAGGCAAAGCTGAACTAAATCTGCTGTCAGAGGGTCTGGAAGGCAGCTCCTGCCTCCCACTGCCGGATCCTTCTCCTGATGTGAGCAGGGATGGGCTCCATGCCCCAAAAGTGGGAGTTCCCTCCCCAGCCCCGCTGGAGCCGTGTGTTCCCAGCACAGCTCCCAGAGGTCCCTTAATGCCTTTGTGCCTGCAGTAGTAATCACAGGATTATTGCTCCCAAGGTACACAAATAATAATCCTCTCTTTCCCCTCATCTTGTAGCTGCCATGTAATTTAGAAAATTAATCTGCGGGGCTGGCAGTGTCTTTTCTTGTCTGTATGTGCTGCCTCTGCCATGGTGAGATCCCTCTGGCACATCCCAGAGTGCTTTCCCAAGGATTCTGGAGGACTTTGCCCAGTTTTCTGAGGGGTGAAACTGAGACAAAGGTAAAGGAATTGCCTTTTCCTCGTGCCAGCCATTGGCAGAACAAGGGACAAGGCAGACATGGAATTAACCCATGAATTAAAGTAGCTCTGAGCAACCTGGTCTAGTGGAAGGTGTCCCTGCCCGTGGCAGGGGGTTGTGATATTATAGGGAATTATGTGATATTTATGGTCCCTTCCAACCCAAACCATTCTATGATTCAATGAAAAAAGAAAGCAAAATCACTCTGTGGGAATGCAAACTATCACAAAAACCATCAGCAAAACCCAAATTTCCCGGGTTTTATTTGGTACTTTTTTTTTTTTTTTTTTTTTTTTTTTTTTTTTTTTTTTTTAATGTAGTGAAATATTTTAACCTCTTGCTGAGGGTTTCCCACATATTTATCTGTCTGGTCTTTCCATTCAGGCATCTCATCCCATCAATCCCATCAGCAGTGGGATGCAGCTCAGGTGCTGTGAGGTCAGGGCAGGTGTGTGAGGATCGATCCCTGCCCGAGCTCTTGGCAGCAGAGGTGGAGAGAGAAATCCACCAGGAAGGGGGAGAAGGACAGCAGCAGCAAACCAGGGCTGAAAACATTGAGAGAAAGAGGCAGAAACCGCCAGAATAAAAGGCAGAGAATCAGAGCTGAAGGGCACCGGCTGAGCTGTTTGTGGGGGAGAGCTGCGGGCTGGAGAGGAGCTCGGGGAAAGATGGATTTGGGGGATTTGCGGTGATTGATCGGTGTGGGGGCTCCAGAGGGGTCTGGGCGGGGGTGAGAGGATGGAGCTGAGTGCGAGGGGGATGCAGAAGGTGCTGGCAGGGCAGCCACCCCCGGCTCCTCCGCCCACCGCATTATTCATCCCCATCCTTCCCTCCCTCGCAGCCTCCCCGGCAGCACGGGCAGGGTCTAACCCTGCTCTGAGCCAAATCCAGGGACACTTGGCAACTCCTGGCGCTGAGGTTTGAGTCAAAGCTGTGTCAGCCGGGAGGGGACTGAGTTGTCAGAAGAAGGAGGAGGATTAAAAAAAAAAAAACCAAAAACTTCTCTCATCTCCTCTACCACCTGCCTCTGGTCTCTGGGATTTCAGTGGAAAGATGAATCCTGAGTGCTGACACCAGTGGGGACCTTTCTTTGCCTTCCCACAGCTGTGGGTCAGGCTTAAAACCGATTTTATTGGAGTTACCTCTATGTGCTGAACTCGTGTTTGAGGAGAACGAGCCCAGATGTCACTGTCACCTCCGTGGGCACAAAGGTGCCAGCTCTGCCTGGGCATCCCCTGCTAGCTGAGACCCAGTCAGGAGGGGGAACAGGTCCCCTGCACTGCCTGTTACAGTGGCCAAAGGGAATGGAACTGGTCTGTCCTGTTTGTTGAGACTGAACCCATCTGGCAGGGCTAAAACCTCTTCCCCTCCATGCCCCAACAGAATCACAGATCCATGGAATGGTTTGGGTGGGGAAGGACCTTAAAATCCTCTAGTTCCAGCCCCCTGCCATGGACAGGGACACTTGTCACTAGATCAAATTGTTCCAGTTGCTCATTTAGCTTGGCCAAACATTACCAGGCATGGGGCAGCCACAGATTCTCTGGGAAATATGTGCCAGAGTCTTACCACCACCCTCATAGGGAAGAATTTCTTCCCAATTTTCCATTTAACCCTGCCTGCTGGTGATGGGAAGCCATTCCCTGTGTCCTGTCCCTCCATCCCCTGTCCTATGTCCCTCTCCAGCTCTCCTGGAGCCCCTTTGGGCACTGGAAGGGGCTCTTAACATCTCCAAACCTTCTCTTCCCCAGTTTGAGCAACCACATCTCTCAGCATTTCTTCAAAAATAGACCAATTATGTCCAAACCACTTCCTGGGAATAATTCTTGGCTCCTGCTATGCAAGAAACTGTGTCTGGGCATTGTCTGGGAGGACACAGATCATCACATTTAAGCCATTTGGGTCACCATCAGGTCTCTGGTATGGGATTTGCCTCTCTCCTTGGGGCTCAGGGCTGCCATTCTCCAGGGGGTTAATGAGGTCAGAGCCCTTCAGCACAGCCACAGTGTGTGAACTGTTCTTAAACTTAAGGGCAATGTCTGGGATGCTCACATCACCTGAGCTCTGCTTTCATAACACAACGAGGCCCAAGACATGCACAAAATTTGATATAATTTAATCCTGCACATGGACCGTGCAGGCAGTTCTGACCTACTTTGATCCAATTTGGGGACCAGGAGGCTCCTGCCTAATTTAGATCCAGGCACAGACAGCTGGAGTAAAGGCTAATTTCCAGCTGGTGCATCCCTGAGCCAGATGATCCTGCCTGAAGGCATCAGGTCTGCAAAGGTCCACCCTGGGTGAGCAGCTGCTGCGTTTTTGTGGTGTTGAATTTGAGATGTTGTGTTTGGGTGGCAGCTCTTGGCAGAGGCATTTAGCCAGCAGGATCCGTGGTATTTCTTCAAGGTGATGATGTTTTTTGATTTAAACACAAGTTATTTTAAACACATCCTTGCCAGGGAAGTATTTTCTGGAATGCTGCAGAATCAGACAGCCTGATATCTGCAGCTTTTAGAGCACCACCAGAAGGAAAAAGGGAAAGAAGAGTCCCTGTCCTGCTATGAAGAAGAGATTGGATGAGCACAGGGGTTGATCTTGAGAAGGTGAAGGGTTTGCTGCTTCTCACTTGTCTTTTTGGACAACTGGTATTTTGTGTCCTGTCTCTGGTGTTTGTCTGAAGGGCTCCATGGAGCAGGAATTAGAAAGGGACAGAGGAGCAAACACAAAGCAGAGTTACTCAGTTTAGTGGGGTGTCTGCACGTTGAACAACACCATTTAACAAGGGTCAGGGTAAAAATAGGAAACGGTCAGGAAAGAGCAGAAAACTTCATCGGGGAATCACAGAGTACCCTGAGCTGGAAGGACCATAAGGATAAAATCATAGAACCATTAAGATTGCAAAGATTTCCAAGGTAGAGCCAGTCTTTCCAACTTTTCCATCACATTTTCTCCAACTAAGCCAGAGCACTGAGTGCCATGTCCAGTCACTCCCTGGACATTTCCAGGGATGCATCATTGATTCCAACTCCTAAAACTCTGCTGAAGCCCGGGATTGAACCAGGGACCTTTAGATCTTCAGTCTAACGCTCTCCCAGCTGAGCTACTTCAGCCCTGATGTCAGGAATTATTTCCCTATAAACAACAGGTAAATGCACTGGGACTCTTCAGCCTGGAAAATGCAAATTTTAGGGAGAGGAGTTGCTCTAAGGTCAGTTGTGATTGATGCTAAAAATCACTTTCATGGATAAGGGGATTTTCCTATTCCTAAAGCCCAGTTTTGATTTCCTGCCTGGCCATACACCTGTGGATCAACCTTTCTACTTCTTCTCAGTCTGTGGCATCAGAATGGGAACAGGGAGTGGAAGGAACAAAAATCCCTTTATATCATAATTTTTCCTGAAGAACTGGAATTGTAAAACCCTGTTCCTCTTTCACAGGCTCAGACTGGTTGAGGTCCAAAGCCCTGCTCAGGCAGGACCTGCAGCCCCTTGCCCAGGACCACTTCCAGGTCACTTGGGAATATCATTTGGGAATATGTCCAAGAAGGGGAACTCCACGCTCTCTCAAAGCCACCAGTCCCAGCTCCTCATCCTTTCCCCACAGCAGAGATGCTCCAGTCCCCTCCAGTGCCTCCCAGTCCTGCTGGCCCTGGGCTGGATCTCTCCTGGATGTCCAGGTGTGTCCTGCACTGCAGAGCCCAGGCCTGGGCACACAAAAGTGCAGGAAAACTCTGCTGAAGCCCGGGATTGAACCAGGGACCTTTAGATCTTCAGTCTAACGCTCTCCCAGCTGAGCTACTTCAGCTCTGCTGTGCCTCCAATTTTCCCAAAACCTGTTGGAGCACGATGAGATTTCACACTTTTGCCACTCAAACTGGCTCAGTGGACTCTTGACTCTTGTTAATATATAAACACCTGGCCCAAACATGAATTATCAGACCCCAGAAAGGTCAACAGCTATCAAAGGTCTTCAAATGAGAATGGCTGTGGTGGATAAATTTTTAATACCCAAGATTGGAATTATTCTTACAGCTACATTTGCAGTGATAGCACCTGGCCAAGCTGATCTTCACAGAAACATGGAATGGTCTGGGATGGAAAGGATTTTAAAGGGACAGTTCCAGTCCCAAGGAATGCTAGACCAGGGTGCTCCAAGTTCCATCCAACCTGGCCTTGGACACTTCCAGGGTTGGAGCAGCCACAGCTTCTCTGGGCACCCTATGCCAGGGCCTCACCACTCTCACAGCCAAGAATTTCTTCCTAATATTCAGTCCAACCCTGCTTTTTGTCAATTTAAAGCCATTCCCTGTGTTCTGTCACTTCATCCCTTGATCCACTCCCTCTCCAGCTCTCCTGGAGCCCCTTTAGGCACTGGAAGGGGCTCTGAGGTCTCCCTGGATCCTTCTCTTCTCCATGTTGGACATCCCCATCTCTCCCAGCCTGGCTGTAGAGCAGAGGGGCTCCAGCCCTTGGAACATCTCCATGGACTCCTCTGGAATCACTCCAGCAGCTCCACATCCTCTGGAGCTGGAGGCTCCAGAGTTTTCTCAGAGGCTGAACTAATCTGTCACTGCACAGAGCTGCCATCATCCCTGTCCTGATGGCCCTCAGTGGGTGACAAGGATCCATCTGCAGGCTCTCCCTAGGAAAGGGAAGATGTGGATGCCTGGCTCACATGGACTTGGTTTCTGCCTTTCCAGCTGTCCCATTTTTGCTTCAGCAGCTTTCTCCTTGTCAAGGAAAGCGACTTCCCACCAGCTTTCCTCAGACAGGAAGAAATGATCCCAACATGGAAACTGTGGTATTTGACAGCCCACTCTGCCTTGCTGGAAATACTGAAGCTTCAGCTGGGTACAAAATTCCTGTGGAAATCTGAGCTGCGCTGCTGCTTTGCAAATGCTCAGCAGTGTTGGTGGAAAGGATGGAAGTGAAGAATCTGATCAAGAACAAGCCTTGAAGGAAGTGCTACATTGCAGTTAAATTAGAAATCTGAGGAGCTGACTCGCTGGGAACTTGGTTTTTTTCAGCTGGTGAAACACCAGAACTGAAAATCTGTGGGCAAAGTCATCAGAAGTCAGACTTGTGGTGCCAGTTTGACAAGTCACATGGAAGAAGTTGGAAGATCAGACTTTTCCTTATTGAAGAGGAAGAAATTAAAGCTGTTTTTCCAGCTCAGTTCAGACTTCAGGGCTGGGAGCTCTGTAGGGAGAGAATGAAGTGGAAGGAGGAGTGAAATATTGGGATATCTCCTGTTGTCCTCTCTCCATGCCCTCATTCTCCCTGGAAAAAAAACCTCCTGTGTCGTTCACATGTGATTAGTCTTTGGGGAGTTTTTTGGTCCCATGTTTTTCATTGTTTTTCACATCCCATGAAGGATGTGAAAAAAAGCCCAAACTAACCAGTGGAAGGGGTTAATAAAGTGCCTTCTGCACAGGGAATTGCTGTGTAAACCTTGTTTATCCAAGGAAAAGAAAGAGTAAAGGGAAAGATATTTGAGGATCTAGAGAAAGAAAGGGTATTTTAGGATCTGGAGAGGAGTCATTAGGGGTTGATGGCTTATTGACTCTTCTGATGCAGGAACTAAAGGTTAGCATTGGAAAAGAGTAAGTGTCAAGCTTGCAACAAAGAAAAAGAAGGAATTTCCTCACATGGTGTCTGGTTATCTGTGCAAGTCCCTGCTATTATAAATCCCCAAACTGTAAAAATGTTTAAAAGATGATCAGGAAAATGGAGAAAAAAAAACTCTGTGAAAGGCATGCAAATATGAAACTTCCTGCTTTAGTTCATGCAGGGCCTGAGCCACAAATCTCTGGAGATCAGGACAGCATCTGGTGATATAACACCCTGCTGTTTCTCCTTTTTTAAGCACTAACTCGTGGAAAATGTGGGGTTTTGAGGTGGATGTTCTTCTGTACATCTCCTCTGGCACCTCCTTGTCCTCACACTCCTTCTGGTGGCTTCTGGAGGCACCAGGGTGGTGTCAGCCTGTGAAACCCTGCTGGCACGCTGGGCAGAGATGTGCTGGGGGTGTCATTTCATGCCACCAGCCAGCTGTGTCATCACCCACTCCCACGTGGGTGTCTCAGGCTCTGGCCATGACAAACAGATGACAGATCATCCCTCTGTCCCTGCTTTCCCTCCTCCCATTTTTTTTCCAGTTTTCCTGCCACTCCAGCCTGATCTGCCTGTGCTTTCTCAAATATCCATCTGCCATCAGGCAGAAGCAGCTGCCAAAGGTTGTGGAATTGCTGATTGTCCTGGGCTGCATCCAAAGAGCTGCAGGCAGCAAGTGAGGAAGGGAATTTTGTCCCTCTGCTCCAGCCTAGAGAGATCCCACCTGGAATGTTGCATCCAGCACTGAGGTCCCAGCACAGGAGGGACATGGAACTGTTGGAGTGAGTCCAGAGGAGGCATCAAGGTGATGAGAGGGATGGAGCAGCTCTGATGTGAGGAGAAAAATGAGAGAATTGGGATTGTTCGGCCTGGAGGAGACTCTGGGGTGACCTAATTGTGGCTTTCCAGTACCTGATGCGAGCCCACAAAAAATAGAGAGAGACAATTTACAAGGGCCTGGAGGGACAGGAAAAGGGGGAATGGCTCCAAGATGAAGAAGAGTAGATTTAGATTAGAGATTAGGAAGAAATTCTTCCCTGTGAGGGTGTGAGGCCCTGGCACAGGGTGCCCAGAGAAGCTGTGGCTGCCCCTGGATCCCTGGAAGTGTCCAAGGCAAGGTTGGATGGGGCTTGGAGCACCCTGGGATAGTGGAAGGTGTCCCTGCCCATGGCAGGAGCTGGAACTGGATGATCCTTAAGGTCCTTTCCAACCCATTTCCAAGCCTGCTGTGATTCCATGATTTGCTGAGAGTCACCACCAAATTATCCCAACCTTCCTGTCCCTGTCCAGAGCTGTGCTGGCCTTTGTGTTCCAGTCTGGATTCACCACCTCTTGTGGAATTCATTCTTTTTTAATTGGGCTCAAGGCATCACCCAGAAGGAGGCACAGAGAGGTGACCTTTTTCACCCAACCCAGCACATCAAATTTGCCACCCATATTGGTTTTTTTCTGCAGACATCCTGGCACCAAACTCTACCCCGATGGGATTTTGCCCCATTTTCCCACTCTTTCCCCAGCTCTGCACCAGGGGAGTGACATCCACCTGCAGGGTTGGGATGTGATTGCTTTTCACTCCTTAACTCTGATGTGTCATAAAAAACACATATTCTTCCTTTAGGCTTCTTGAATTTTTTCTGTCTCATTACACCAAGAGGGCTCCTGGTTTACTTGAAAATCATTTTTAGTGATTATCTCTATTTTGTTGTCACTATTTTCTCTTTCTGCTCTCTCCCCAGACTTTTATGAAAATGATCTCATTAAGAACGTGAAACTCCTGTTTCTGAGAAAGGTTTCTTGAGGTTTGTAAAGGTCTCTCAGCAGGAAGTTTGCTCAGCTCCATTTTCCCCTCTGGTGGAACAGACCCCCAAGTGAGCCCATTAAGGAAAAATGGACTGCTTGAAAATAAAATTGTACAAAATATGCAACAGCAGCAGCAGCAGCACCTCTGGAATGTAAGGCTCCAGTAGGCAACAAACCATATTTGCAAAACTCTTCTTTGATGGCAGTTTAATATGTTAGGGAAAGAAAGAGATAATGGGCTAAGGGCACTGGGGGTGCTCACCACCACAATGGCTGCGAGGGGAGGGAAGATGAGGTCTGGGATAAAATCATTGTTATTCTGGAGACACAAAAAACAGCTCTGAAAAACAGAGTTAATGAAGCCCAGCTGCCAAACTCTGCCCGTCACACACCCCTTCCCTCTCCCTCCTGATGTCTAAAAGCTGCTGAGATTGTCAGTCCATTATTCAGGGGGATGGCATCAGGGGTTATTTAAATTTTTAAAATAAATTTAGGAATTCAGGCTATGAATGACAGCTCTGCTGTCCTGAGGTGCAGTATCCCTGTGCTGGAAACACAGACCTCGGGTGGAGGAATGCAGAAATAATCTGGGCCTGGGTGGATACTTGCAATTCAAAAATAAATTGGAAGTACCCATAAACTCACTGTTGTGGAGGCTCAGTGAGAACAAACCCCAGGCCTGGAATTTAAGCTCTCCCCAAGTTTAAATCCCTCTTTTTTGAGAAAAAAGACCATTTTAGTCTTTTGTAGTGAATGTTTTCAAAGAGAGACACCTGAGAGATCTCAGAACCCTCGAATGGTTTGGGAAGGAAGGGACCTTAAAAATCATCTCATTCCCATCTCCCTGCCATGGATCTTCCACTCTCCCAGGCTGCTCCAAGCTCTGTCCAACCTTGAACACTTGCAGGGATGGGGCAGCCACAGCTTCTCTGGGCAACATCTTGGATGCATTCCACTCGGAGTGGAAGAGCAAATTTGGAAAAGCCGAGTTCTGCATTCACCACATCGTAGTTTCAGACAAAGGAACAGATTTAAGGCAGAACTTTCTGTGTGGAAAACAGATGGCAGTGTCCATGTCTGGTTGTGTCCTGCATGGACACAGCTGAGCAGGCAGCAGGAGAAACCTCACCTGAGAGTCTTGGAGCAAGCACTGAGAGACACAAGCCTTGTCCTGAATTTGTTTTGTGCCAGTTGCTGTGCTGGAACCCTGAAGCCTGGAATTTTTGAGCTTTCTGTGCTTTCTGGCACTGACCCTCAGGAGAACACTGCTTTTGACCTGAGACCTTGGAAAAAGCTTCCAAATTTGAGTGATGGAGTTGGAATCACTGGTGTGTACTTAAAATAGAAGTGTGTGATTTCACATGGTGAAGGGTTTGGATGTTGGGGTTTTAGAATATAGGTATGGGACAAGATGGAGATTCTTGGACGTTGGTTCTTCTTCCTTCTGTTCCTACTTCTTGGTTTTAGGTGGTACTGTTTTAATTGGATAGAAAGTACTGCAGTGCAAGTCAGAGGTGTTTGGTTATTGGGTCAAAGGCATAAATAATATAGATGTTAGCTTTTAATTGGATAGTTAGGCCTTAAAAGACCTTGTAATGAGCAAGATGCAGCTCCATTTTGTCATTTATAGCTCGTTAGCTAGAAGTACTGTAGAACTCACTGTGCTACAGTAAATAATAAACAACTGAGTCCAAACACAAAAATCCTGACTCTCATGCTTCAATCTCGACTCTGAATGAAGGCAAAGGAAGAAAGAAGATAGCCACTAATATTCCTGAATATTGCAATCCTGCAGTTCAGCTCAAGTCCTGCTGCTTTCCCCAGCCTTAATAACATTGGCAGATCCTGCTCTGCCCCCCAGATCTTCCTTCCAGTATGGATCACCCACTGCTATTTCAACCCAGCAAAACTTCATCTTCAGCAGAATAAACCAAACACATTCGGGAATCACTTATTTAATAACTCTCAGTAGACCAGAGGAATGAAATAGGTGCTAAAAAGACAGAAGAGCAGCACCAAAAAAAAATTTGTAAAAAAAACAGGTGTTTTAAAGTGTGTAGGGGTGTGTAAGTATATTTATAAGATATTAATACACAGACCAGGTGGCCCAGAACCTCATTAGGGTACCAATTGTTCTTGCCAAATATTCTTTGGTGAGGTTCCCTGAGAGATTTCCCAGAAACTCCTGAAATTAATAGTAAACAACCGTTCTTGGGGGCTGAGAGATATTTTCTGCCTCTGCTTAACATCTCAGCCTCCTTCTGAAGTTTCTCGTTGTTTTGCAAAACATCCAGAAGGTACAGGGGAAAAAAATAATGGAAGAAAAGAGCAGGGGGGAGAGATGAATATAAACAGAATCTACAAATAATGGGCTTCACATTGAAAAGCACAGAATGATTGCTTGGACAGTGATCGTGTCTTGATGTATAAATGGGTTTGTTACTTAACTCTGGTGATTCATGCTTCAGGCACAGGGATGAAGCAGCTGCCAAATTTCATGCTGGGAAGGAATTCTCTCTCCCAGAACAGATTGGCAGGGAATTTGTAAAGATGAAAGGTCAGTCCACAGGGTCAGGTGTTGTCATCATGAACATGTGGACAAGAGGAGGGACATCACAGAGGCCAAAAATTCTGTGTTTTATCTCATGGTACCAAGTATCCCCCAAAAATCAGTGCACAACCCTTTATCCCTTTCTCCCACACCTCTACCAGAACTGCAATCCACAAAGGAATGACTTTATTGGGCAGGGTGAGACCACTCTCCTGTCTCCAATGCATGAATCCTGGAGCAACATCAAATATTCTTCACAACATTTATTTCAACCGTGTTTCTAAATAAAGATGAGCTAAAACTACGTGAATTTTAGTTGTTGGATATTTGGGGTAGGGAGGGTTTTATTTTTCCTTTTGTCTTTAAAGAGTGTCTAAAGAACATGTTCCAGCTGTCTGGAAGGAAGGAACTAGAAAGGAAAAGAGAACAAAGGGAAACCAGTGGAGATATTTAATTGAGATAATTTTAGCTGCTCTAAATGTCACAGGCAATCTTGTACAAATACTTGGGGAGAAGAGAGGAAGAAAAAAGTTTTGTGCTGGTCATTCAGTACCCAGATTAAGGAGAGGGGGGTGTCCTTTCAGAGATCAGGCAGGACCCTACCTGGAAGCTCTTGGGTAATTGCTTTTTGAGCCTCAGGGGTCTCCTCTAAAACCACAAGACTTCAATGTAAATGACAAATTCATCCAGACCAAATAGCCTGAGGGGAAATTTTGGGGCTGAGAAAGGAAATAAGGTGCTTTTAGGACGTGGGTGTGGTGAGTTCAGATCCCTTCTTGGTCTGGACCTCTGTGCCTTAGGTGAACACCTGGTGAGGCACTGCTGGGTCAGAGTGAGACCTGGTCACTCCTGCTGGGATCTCTGTGTGTTCTGTGTCACCAAACGTGCACAGTCAGGGAGATGGGTGTTGGAGCAGCCTGCCTGTGGCAGCCATGGAGTCCCCACCCCTGCAGAGATTTAACAGATGTGTAGATGTGGCACTTGGGGACATTTGGCAGAGCTGCTTTAATGGTTGGATTTTCCACCTAAACAATTCTCTGGTGTTGGTTTCCCTGTGACATCTGGGATGCATAGCCTGGGGTGTGTTCCAAGGTTTAAGACAGTCAGGTTGATACCTTGGTCTGGTCTGCTGGATGTTTATTATTATCCAAAATGCAAAGCTCTTGCAGAAGTGGTGTAGTTGCTGATGTGGGGGTCAGAACTCTTCAGCTGTAAAGAAATCATAATTCATGCCCCAGTTGAAAGAGAGGTGCTCTGAACATGGTTTCCCAAAATTCCTGGGAAGGGAAGCCTATCCCATGTCTCTTTTGGACAAAACCAGACTAATTTTTAATGATTTGAGGACATGGTGTAATGGTGATTCTGGGTTCATAGCTGGGCTTGATGACCATTGAATTACAGAATGGTTGGAAGGGACTTCAGAGACCACCCAGTCCCACCTCCTGCCTTGGTCACCTTCCACTGTCCCAGGTTGTTCCAAGCCCCATCCAACCTGGACTTGGACACTTCCAGGGGTGGGGCAGCCACAGCTTCTCTGGACACCCTGGGCCTGTGATCTTAGAAGTCTTTTCCAACAGTAGCAATTCTATGTTTCTATGCAAGCGATAAACAGGATTTTAATACAACCCTCACCTCCTCATCCCCACTAAAACTCGAGCTTTGGGCAGAGATGTCACGTTCAGTAAAGTTCTTGCACAACCATTGGCAGACAACTAGGGGTGCCCTGGTTAGATTGTGTCATCCTCACAGAACTTGGGGAGGGAGTTGAAGGATTTTGGAGAACCACCAGTGGATGGGAAGGATCTGTGTGCATTGTGGGGACCATAAAACTCCAAATCTTAGGGTTTCCCCCTCCATCACAAACTCCCCAATTTTCTGAGCAGCCTGGTCTAGAGGAAGGTGTCCCTGCCCATAGCAGGGGGTTGGAATGGGATTATCTTTCATGTCCATTCCAACCCAAATCCTAGGATTTTAGGGTTTTATGAACCCTTCCTGGCTCTGAGCAAAGCAGCACTGCAGGGACTCTCCCCCTCTCCCTGATGCATCTCCGAAAGATGAGAAAACCTGGCTCTAACCCCTCCAGAGTAGGCACCACACTGGAGGAGCCATGCCCACAGCATCCCAATTTTAGCAATGCCTCGGGGCTCACGTTCACCCCCTGCAAAGCTCACCCGGCATCTGCAGGTGGAATAAAGGCAGGAGCGTGCGGCAGATCCCCCGGCACGCACACACACACTCACACACACACACTCACACACACTCACACACTCACACACACACTCACACACACTCACACACACACACTCACACACACACTCTACTCATCCCTTTTGTCTGCCCCTCTCCCTGCTCCCACTCCCCAATTCTCCCCCGCGCTCCCGCCCACCCCGCTGGCTCATCCCAGGATGGCTCATGGCTCTCCGGGTACCTGCAGGGATGGATGCTCTACCCTCGGCTTCTCCTCCCGGAACCCATTACCGCCGAGCTGCCGTGCTTTGCCTTGCCCTCCCCTCCCTCCCCGGCTGCTGGAAAAGAGAAAACGGGGGGAGCGAGGTGGGAAATCCGGGATAGCTCATCCTCCCCCGCTGCGGGGGCTGGGGCTCCTCCGGGAAGGGGAGAGAGGGCAGCGATGTGCAGGGAAGTGTTGGCAGGGCTGGATAAATAACCCCGCATCCCCCCCCAAAATCCTTCCCTTTCTCTCTTGCAGCATTCCTGCGGGGATCCATGGAGAGCTCGATCCCATGGAGCTGGGATGTGCTGCCACCTTCTCCCCAGCACCAGCCAGGCTGGGAGCAGGAGCCCAGGGACAGGGAAGTGCTGCCCATCCCTCCCCGACTGCCCTACAGCGGGATCATCCCGGCTCACGTCATGTCTGAGGGACACGAACAAAAAATTCTGCAATCCTTAGGGATCTTTCATTAAAATCAGGCTCAAGTAACTCCGGCTGTCACTGTACTGTTAGACTTTTCTTTTTTCTTTTTCTTCCCATTCCCATTTTTTCCTTTTTTTTTCCTTTTTATTCCTCTTCTTTTTTTTTTTTTTTTTTTTTTTTTTTTTTTTTTTTTTCTTTTTTTTTTTTTCCCCTCTCTCCTTTTTTCCCTTCCCTTTCCCCTCTTATTTTCTTTATTATTCCCTTCCCCTTTTTGGTCTTGCTAAGATTCAACAGATCTATGGGGACAAAAATTTCCATCAGCAGCTTTTTTTTTTTTTTCCACAAATATGACCAGCCATCTCAAAAGATAACCTGAGGAGAAAGGAGATGGAATAAATTCCCATGATCTTGCAGGGGCAAGGAATAGATTGCTGTCAGGATCACTTCTGTCCCAAATTTTTGCTTCTAATCCTGTGGATATCTCATCCCTGGAAGTGTTCAAGGCCAGGTTGGATGGGGCTTGGAGCAGCCAGGACTAGTGGAAGGTGCTCATGGAAAAGGTTGGAACAAGATACCCTTCAAATGTCCCTTCCAACCCAACTTTTCTGGTATTTTGTGATCTCCAGCCTGAGACCACCAAGGAGTTGAGTTCAGTGTTGGGGAAGTGATGTTCTGAGGAGCTGTGAGAGGTTTTTGGAGCAAGGAACTCCTGAAAAATCTTTCCACAGCAACTCGCTCCCCAGTTCCTCCTACTCCTGTTTTAATAAAGCTTTTAGTGACGTTTGGGGCCTCCTAGATTTGGAAGGAAGAAATTAACGCAGTCTGCTGCTTGTTTCTCACGTTCTTCTGTTTCCCTCAAGCTTCCCTGCTGGCCCTAATTATCCATCTCTCATTTACAGGTGCTTAAATAAAGGAAATGGGAACGCTGGTAGAATTGGGCTGGGATGAGGATGAATGAAACTCCTTTTATTCCAGAAATGACCTCACATCACCCCTGCTGTTCTTAGCGATGCAGAAGCCCTTTTGCCACTGAGGCAGATGCTCTGCTGTTTTCTTGGGACAAGGGGACACAATTTCTGCACTGACTCCAGATGTAGATCCCTGTAAATGGGCGAGATTAGGATGCTTAGGGGAAATCCTTTGTCAACAGCAATTCTTGGTGGGGACTAAAATAAGGGAAACAGCTTAGAAGAAGGAGAAGCAATATGAAAAGGTGGGGGAAAAAAGGTAAATTGAGTCACAACTCGGTGATAGAACTGCTAAAAAAGAGGAGAACCTAGTTTGTGTCTTCACGGTGGTGATGGAGAACAGGGAGCTGAGAACTGACAGAGCTGTAGGGACACAGATTGGGCTGGGAATGGCAGCCTGGTGTCCTGCTGTGATCATGGAAAGGCTCCTTGTCCCTTTAGTGTCCCTTGGAATGCCCCAGTGGAACCCAGTGCAAAGAGACAGACACACATCCCTGTTCAGAGGTAGGTACAAACCTTGCCCACCAAATGAGTTACAATCAAGCACTGAGGTTTTCTCTTCACTTTTAGGGATGTCCCAGCACTGAGGACACTTGGTGCCAAATTAGACAGAGCATGGCTTTAAACCTGTCTGAGGCGTTGTCCAAAGACACCTCTGAGGCCAAATCCTGGACAGGCTTAGAAATGCTTTGTGATTCCAGCCCGGATGAGGGAAAATAAAGCATTTAGGAGGTGAGAGCTTAGGTGTTCCTGAGGAGAGAAAAACCATCCATCCATTCAGCAAGGCAGTAACTGATCAGTGGTCCAGGCAGGGAGGAAATTGTTTGGATGATATCTTGGAGGATACCTGCAGTATCACCTGCAAAACCTTCTCTGAGCATTCCTTACCTTCCTCAGGCATATTCCCCCATGGAAACAGAGGTGTTGCCACTCTCAGGACAGGTAGGACTCTGTAATTTGATGTGGAAGAGGGGCTGTGGTGTATTCTCCATGAGATTGGCTCTGGCTGTTCACCACCACAAGCAGGATTCTCTCTTATGGCCACAGGACAATCCCATTGATGGAATCTCCCCACGAGCCACTTCACTGACTTCACTGATGGAAAACAAGACTCCCACCACCCCTAAAATTCTTCCCACATGCTCTAGTCCAAGAGGAAAAATCCATGTAGGTGCTGAGAAAAGTGAAAGGGAGGCTTGACACAGATTCACCCACGGGAACAGCAGGATGAGCAGGAGCTGGGAAGGTCTGGAGCAGCCTGAGCCCCTCACTGCTCATCATCTGAGTAGCTGGGACAGCCAAAAACCTTCCCTTGGTCACCAGGGTAGGGTTTGATGCCACCAGCAAGGACCATGCCCCATTTTCCCCTGGTGGCTGTGACATCCCAGTGCTCCACCACCACTCCTCTCACTCTGCCTTGGGGGTGTCAGTGTGAAAACCAGACTGAAATGGGGTGAAGGAGCCACAAAGAATCCGTAGGGAGCATCATCCTGGCAGGTGATGAGGAGCAGAACTCTCCTGGCCTGCTCTCACCACTCACCCCATCACTCTCCTTTTTTTTACCAGACCTGTGATTTGCAGTGTTTGCTACTGAGTAGGAGTCGAAAAAAAAAATCAAAACCAAAAAACAAAACCACACATTAAAATCAGAAACTTTTACTAGAACACTTAGAGGGACACCCTGAAGGGGGGCAGGTGGGCGAGGAGTCAAGTGTGAAGCCCAAAGTGGGCCAAACTCGGCTGTAAAACGTGGCAGAAGAAATGTCACAAACCAGTTGTGAACCAGGCCCTTTGACACGGAGACAAATGTGTTTTTCCAGCTCGTCAGGGCTGTGCAGGGGAGGAAAATGAAGCTCATTTGGAGATGTCTTTCTATTTGTGTTGACCTCGGGAGGGTCATAACAGCCAACGCCAGAGTGTGAAAAATGCTGATCCTTGCTTTGACTTCCTTGCTTTAGCCTCAGGCAGGCTTGAGGAGGCAAAAAGCAGCACAAGGAGAGACTCATTAACATTTCCTCTGCCCAGCAAGGAAACCAAAATAACAAACATCTCATTAAATAAGGAGAGGGGAGAATTACAAAGCACAAGAGATATTTTTAGTTGGAAAACAAAGTGCTCTATCTTCCCCTCAAAGTAGGGCTTTCCAGATGAAAAGGGATACGGAGAGAATTCTGCACCACGAGGAGTGGCACTAATAACAATCATCATTAGGGGGTAATATTGATAGCAGGATGCCCTCAGATTCCCAATTGCTTCCACACCCTTGTGTGGGCCCAGGGCCTGGGGGACAATGGGTGGCCACAAAGAAAAGACCCACTGACGTGTGAGCTGCGTTTTGAATGCAAAACTCTGTGTTGTGAGTGCCAGCTCCAGTGCAATAAAGTGTTCCAGGGCTGGAGATGGATGAATAGAGACGTATGGTGCAAATTAAATGTGCTATTCTTTTCCCCCTTTCACTCCTTGCAAGTTTAAAAGCCCAACACCTTGGTTTCTTCCTAATTTTATTTCCTTCCGAGGGTTTTGCTACCAAACAAATGACTGAGCAGCTTTGTCTGGAGAGCTGCAGGAGACTCAATAGGGATTAAAAGGATGTGGAGGCAGATGGGGGGAAAATGTGGTTTCTTATTTTCTTCTTTTTTTCTTCTAGAAAGAGGAAGCAATTATGGAAGGGAAAGGGAAAATTCTAGCACAGGGAATATAGGATAAGGCACAAAATCCCTCGTTCACAACTAGAAGATATTAGTTCCTGCAAGAATATGGGATGAATTACCCACATGGCTTCAGGCTTCTAATTTTAGGTGCTTCAAAGAGTCCTGGGTGAAAGACAGGCTCCTCCAGACAGCGATTCCGAGGAGGAACACAATGCACATCTCAGTGCACAACTGGGGAGGGACCCTGGCAGCACAGGAGGGCACTTCAGCATCCACCAGAGCTCTTCAGAACATGTGCAGCACAAAATCAGCTGCACCAGAAACTTCCCCAAGTTTCCCCCGGGATCTCCCCCTTCTCACTCACCCACCAGGTTCATCTGGCTCACAGCTCAGGCTGCTCTCCAAGCAGTGACATCTCTTGCCATAAGGTGCCTCTGAGCAGAACACTCACCCAGATGAGGTGGCAAAGGCCTGTCAACCCCCCAAAAAACCCCAAATCAAAGACATTTGCTCAGTGAGAGCCCACAGCCTGAACTGTGAGTGCGAAGGGGTGAGTGCCACCAGGCTCTGGGTGCATCGTGTCCCCAGCACACAGTGACAGCACCAGGGAAGGTGCCAGTGACTCGGTGTCCCTTTATCTTGTCCCCTCAGGGGAACACTCAGCTGCTGCTCACTGCCACACACTCCTTTTGCTGCCTTTAATTGGTCTGTTGCCTTTTCCCTTTCTCTCTCCTCACTTTTTTTTTTTTTGGATCTGATCCTAACCTACGGTTCTTTAAACCTCTCCAGGAAGCTCTAGGGAGAAAACCCACGTTGACACCATCCCTGCTGAGCTATGACATGTGGCTTTTTGCTATTTTCTCTCCTTCCCTTACTTCAGCTGAGCTCTTTTGGAGCAAACTGCTCACCCTCATCCTCACTTCCCACTTTCCTTTCTGCTCTTCTTGCCTCTCTCTTATCTTGGACATCCTGTGGCCACTCAGAGGAATTCTCCCTCCTCCCCATCCTGTCCCAATCCATGGATTCTGTCCTTCTGTGCCTGTCTGCCTCTCTCTGCCCGGAATCTGCCTGTCTGCCTCAAATTGCCTCTCTCCATCACCTCGCTCCACATCTCTCTCCTCCCTTGGCTTCCGGCTCCCCCCTCTCCTCCTCCTCTTCCCACGCACCTCGCTTTAATTAGAAATACAAAGAAAATGCTTATCACACATGTCTTAATCAGCAACTCGTTCCCCAGCAGGTCCAGAAGGAAAACCCCCATTTGTCCTCGATTCTCCCACTTCCCCCACCACCTCCACAGCATTAGAAGGAGAGTGATTAGGGGGAGAGCTCTGTGAAAGGAGGCTGAATGAGATTAACCCAGAGACCTGGAAAAGCTGGAGGGAAGAGCCAAGAGAATTTCGGTGATGTTCAGCAAGGGCTAATTCTGGAATTTCTTGGGGAAAAAAGAGTCTCTGGCAGCAACGGACTGGGAGAACTGGAGCTGGGAGTGCTCAGCAGGCTGAGGATGATACTGCAGCATGTCCTGGCAGCAAAAAAAATTATCCTGGATTGTGGGAGCATAAATACAGCCAGGAGATCATGGAAGTGATTATTCTTCCCCCCCGCCTCCCAGTCAGAGCATTTTAGATCATATTTAGCTGCTGCAGTCGGGTTTGGGCTTCTTAATACAAGACTCTGATCACAGGGAATGAGTTCAGGCCTTTGGGATGAGCTGGGGCCAGGTGTGGGATTAGGCATTGGAGAAGTGATGGCTCTGGGGGACGTAAGAGCAATGTCCTGTACCTGTGGGGAGGTTATCAAGGAGATAGAACCAGGGTCTTCTGGTGGCTGGTGAGAGGACAAGAGGCATCAAATTCCAAGAGGACACGCAGTTTGGGCACAAGGAAAAAGGTTTTCCCTCCGAAAAATCTCCATCCCCGGGGTTTTCAGTGTCTGAAACCATCTGAGCTGACCCAGCAGCTGACTCAGCTTGGAGTAGGAGGCTGAGCTAGAAACCTCCCGAGTCCCTTTCATCCTTAATAATCCTGAGATCCTGTAACAAGAGCCAAGTGTCAAATGAGGCCGTTCAGATCCAGGATTCCTCCGCAGCTGAAAAGTAAGGGAGGAGCAAAGAGAGGCAGCAGGGCCTGGAAAGGGACTCATTTATTGGAGCAGATTTAGGAGCCATTTCATCCCAGGCTCCGGCATTTGATGGGACAAGGAGAGGCTGAATGCAGCTCATCTTGCAGAGTTAATGGCATTTTATATTGTCCCCATCCTATGGGTCATTTCTGGGGTTTCTGGGTGAAAAGCTCTCCAGGGAATATCTTTGCACCAACCCAGAGACACCAAGGTTGCAGAGTCTCTCCCAATCCATGTTATCTCTTCCTGGCAGAGCAGGTTTGAGACAGACTCCGGGGTGCTGAGACTGCAGCACAAGAGTCCAGATCTGTCCCAACCCCTCAGGTGATTGATGTTTGACTTTTTCTGAACGCAAACACAGCTGTCCCAAAATCTTGTGCTTAGGAAAACTGGGTGAAATTGGAGAAGTTAGCAAGGCAGAGGGCAGTCATGTGGGAACAAGTGGCATTGGGAGGGGCTGCTGGATTAGGAATCCTGTTTTACACCCTCAGGGTTTTTTCCCTTCCCCACTCACTGTCCCTCCCTCCCTTCAACCAAGCCATGCAGCCCTTCTAGGTCAGCTGCTGCTGTTTTAAATAATGTTTTGTACCCTGAGAACCATTACCTGCTAGGGAACAGACACAGGCCCTCCTGCAGCACATAGATTTGAGGGGGGAAAAAGGAAAAAAAATGACCCCTGCCCCTCATGCCCTTCAATTTAAACCACCACTAGTTTTTGATTCTCCTTTAACCAAATGCCTGGGCTCACCCAGGACTTCACTGAAAGACCCTCTTTGTGCTCCTCTGGGATGGCTGAATTCCCACCAGGAAACACCCAGCCAGGAGCTTTGGGAGTGAGGACCCATCCCAAGCCTCCCTGGCACACTGCCCACCATCCTGAGCACAGGCAGGGCACTCCCCCACCACCACCACCCCGCTGCCAATGGGCTCAATCCCTTTTTTCAGATTATCCTGATGAATCAGCATCCCACTGCCTCTGGCCATTGGTGTTGGGAAGGTACCAGAAGGCCCCGCTGTCCTCAGCACCTCTCTGAGGGTGTTCCGGCGGGGAAACTCTCTCGGATTAGGGAATCCTTTATCTCTGGTTTATGTAAGACCCGGAGACTCCTTTTATGGTTGGCTTTTCCTGCCTTGTCAAGAGCGAAGAACAAATGTAGCTTCATCTGCGCTGGTGGGTTGGCTCACTGATTAAGCATCTGATTCAAAGCTAAGCACAGAACAGGCTTTTGATGGGCGGATTTAATTCGGTGTAAGAACCAGGATGTCGTCCCCCTCCCTCACCCAAGATTCCCAAGATAGTGGTTGGTCTGGTGCAATTAAACCGCGGGGATGACTCCCACCTACCAAAGCCTGAGAAAGTCCAGAGCGCTCCGATTTGTGCTGAAGTGGCTCCTTTGAGCGTTCCCCGCTCTGCTTCCCCCTTCCCCCTCCCTTTGCTTTTCCTTTCTCTTCTCTCCAATTTTTTTTTTTTTTTTTTTTTTTTTCCCGCTGCTGGTTTACCACCATTCCCAGGCATTTGCATGAGGAGCGAGCTCACCCTGTGTGTGTGTGTGAGGGGGGATGTGCGGGGGTCCGTGGGCGTCTGTCTGGGTGTGTGACACACCAGATTCTCCCCCGAGCCCTGCCAGGGGCCGCATGCTAATGATGACCTTGCTGAGTAAAGAGTTGTGGAAGGAATAAGTGTTTTTCCCTGCGCTCCGAGAGGCGGAAGGTGCGATTACTCATCCATCTCTCCAACTGTCTCCAGCACCTTTCAAGCGCTTCTCGCGTCGAGTCTGGGGGCGTGAGCGAGGGGGTGGCGAGCGAGGGGAGGCTGCCAAAATCTGGGTTGCCACAGACACCGGCATCTCTGCTCCTCCAATGAACGCTGCGCTGAGAGTGCGAGAGGAGGCTGGGCACCACCCACATGTTGAGCTGCGTGGAGTATAAGTAGATGGAGGAGCCTGGACTAGTGGCAGTTCAGACAGGGAGGAGAAGCAGCTCTTCAGCATCTCCAGTGAAAGCGGTTTTCGACTCACCAAGTTGTTTTTTTTTCTCCCGATCTCCCGACGAGAAATCACCCGGATTTTTGCTGCAGCTTCCAGCTTCTTTGTGCATCTTCTGTGTGATTTTCTCCGGCGGGGACTTTGCGGCGTTCCAGATTCCCAGCGGGATTGGACATCTTATCCAACTCGTCTCCTTGTTCCTGGAGGATCCTGGTTCTCTCTGGGACACCCCCGAGCACGTGAGACCGGCGTTCCCAGCTTGGCACCGGGAGAAATTTGCCTACAACTCTCTCTGGGATCCACGTGGACCGAAGCAGCTCGCTCTGCGGTGATATCTGATTGGGTTGTGTTTGTGTCCAAAAGTCCTTGCAGGGGGGTTTAGAAGTCTCTGTGTGTCTTTCAGGAAGTGTTGTGGTGGGGGTTTTTTGGGGATCCAGCTTTAGTGCCAGGGTTTATAACCCGGTTCTTTGCGCGTTTGCCACTCGCACGGTCGGAGCCATGCAGCTGGACAACGTGACCAGCGCGGGTGTCCACTCCTTCCAGGGCCACCGTGGAGTAGCCAACAAGCCCAATGTGATCCTGCAGATAGGGAAGTGCAGGGCAGAAATGCTGGAGCATGTCCGGAGGACCCACCGGCACCTCCTGACAGAGGTCTCCAAGCAGGTGGAGCGGGAGCTGAAGGGATTGCAGAAATCCGTGGGGAAGTTGGAGAACAACTTAGAGGACCACGTCCCGACTGAAAACCAGAGATGGAAGAAGTCCATCAAGGCCTGCCTGGTCAGATGCCAGGAGACCATTGCCCACCTGGAGAGGTGGGTCAAGAGGGAGATGAATGTTTGGAAGGAGGTCTTTTTCCGCCTGGAAAAGTGGGCTGACCGCCTGGAGTCCATGGGAGGCAAATACTGCCCTGGGGAGCAGGGCAAGCAGACGGTGTCCGTGGGGGTGGGAGGCCCAGAGATAAGGCCAGGTGAGGGGGAGATTTATGATTATGCCCTGGACATGAGCCAGATGTATGCCCTGACCCCTCCTCCCGGGGAGGTGCCTAGCATCCCCCAGGGCCACGATTCCTACCAGTGGGTCTCCGTGTCCGAGGACGCTCCAGCCTCCCCGGTGGAGACCCAGGTGTTTGAGGATCCCCGGGAGTTCTTGAGCCACTTGGAGGAATACTTGAAGCAGGTGGGTGGGACAGAGGAGTATTGGCTGTCTCAGATCCAAAACCACATGAACGGCCCAGCTAAAAAGTGGTGGGAGTACAAGCAGGACTCCGTCAAAAACTGGGTCGAGTTCAAGAAGGAGTTCCTGCAGTACAGCGAGGGAACTCTGACTAGGGATGCTATCAAAAGGGAGCTGGATTTGCCCCAGAAAGAGGGGGAGCCCCTGGATCAGTTCCTTTGGCGCAAGAGAGACCTGTACCAGACCCTCTATGTGGATGCAGATGAGGAGGAGATTATCCAGTACGTGGTAGGAACCCTCCAGCCCAAACTGAAGCGTTTCCTGAGCTACCCCCTGCCCAAGACCTTAGAGCAGCTGATCCAGAGGGGCAAGGAAGTCCAAGGCAACATGGAGCACTCTGAGGAGCCCAGCCCACAGAGGACCCCCGAGGCTCAGCCAGGAGACTCCGTGGAGACCGTGCCCCCCTCCACCACCGCCAGCCCCGTGCCCAGCAATGGGACTCAACCTGAGCCCCCCAGCCCCCCAGCCACTGTCATATGAGCTGCCCTCAGGGGGGTCTGGGTTCCGTGGAAGGGAGAAGGGGGCTTGTTTAGGAAGCTTCTCCTTGGAGGGAAGTTCTGGCTGAGACGAGACCTGAGGAGTGCTCAGTCCAACAGCCCGGAGCAGAGGGGTTGACTTTGCTCCTGGGGGGAGGGAGGTGGTGGGGAAGAGGCACCTCGGGATGGGGATGCCCCCCTCGCCCAGGCCGTGCCACGCAGTGGTGCTGGGGACCCTGCTGGCACCACTGTGGGGAACAGCCAATTTGATGAGAATTCCCCGACAAGAAACTAGAGACAATTCCCAACTGGTGGAGCAGCCGCTCGGCGCTGGCAGCTCTCAAGGACTTCATAGGAGTGCAGCAGTTGGTGGAGGGCTCCTACCCATCTGGATCTCTCTTTTTCCTTCTCTCCTCCTTCCTCTGAGAGGGTGGCCCTGTCCTGAGGAGACAGCTTTCTTTTGACCCTTGCCTGTTTTTGATTAACCTCTGGGTTTCTGTTCACTTGGCAATCTCCTGCTCTTGCTCCAAAGGATTAAAGTAATTTTTTTGGATTATTCTTTTTTGCTTTAACAAGAAAAAAAAAAATCCTATTATTTCAGGATCTGAAAGCTTTAAGAATCTGGATTATTTTCTGTGGTTTTCATTTCACTGCACCTAATACCTGCTTTAATGTGTTTCCTCTCAAGAGGCTCTTACTGGTTTACTTCTTGTCTTAGTTTCTGCTCACTTCAGTTCAAGGCCACTGCAGTGCAGAGGCGAATTTCATCCTTTCTCTGCACATTATCCTGTGCATTCAGCAGGAAACAGATTTTCTAATTAAATTCTGAGCTCATTTATTGAAGTAGCAGTCTCCTTCCTTTCAGGGAAGAGAGGGTGTTTAAGGTAGAGAGAGGAGACGCCAGAGCTCTTTTGAGAGAGACTGGGGGAAGGGAAGGGAAAGAAATCCTTATTCTTTGAATGAAACAAACAAACACACCCCAAATTCAGAGCAAAATATGCCCAGAGCAGCAAATCGAGTCCATGCTGATGTGTGGAGACAACAGGAGCTTTTGCCATGTAAAAGCCAAAAGAAATGAAGAGAGGATCTGTGTGCCCCAGCACAGTTTTAGCCTGTGCATCTCTGCAGGGAGTTTCTGCTCACACAGACAGACTCCAAATGCTCTTGGAAAGCCTGGCACCCCTGTCCTGGAGCACCTAGGACAGAATGGTGTCTGCTCACAGAGAAATTCCTGCAACATCTCGCCGCAGACGGAGATGGACTTGGACTTTGTGACTTTTTCCACGTTGAGACAGAAAATGCTCAGCACTCACCTTTGGCCAGTGTTTGATGACAGAGGAGAAAGACATTCCTCAACTTTGGCTCTCCAAAGCTTCCTTGAGGCTGGACACATCTTGGGCATCATCTGCATTTACCAGCAGACCAAATAAACAGCAGGGATGCAGCAGCAGCAGGAGTGACCCTGGGATGCTCCTGGCACTGCCACAGCAGTGACATGTGGCACTGGTGGCTCAGAAGGCCTTTGCTGTGACTCCTTCCAAGAGGCTGAAGGTAAGGCAGCTCTCTGGCATTCTCTCCTCAGAGCTAAACTGGTCACAGAATGTCCAGGAGAAAACTTGCCCGGGGATAAAAGCTCAGCTGAAAGGGGATGTGAAGCCTTGGGGTTGGGAGAAAGGGGGAGGAAAAGCCAGCCAAACGGAAATAGAGGAATGGGAAAAGTTTCCCAAGAGGGCAGTATCTTGCACTTTCTGATTAATACGGGAAAAGAATGGGAAGCTTCTTAATTAGCCCAGCCCCAGGACCTGCCTTGTCCTTCATGGAGAACCTCTGGGCTCAAGTCCCCACCTGAGGCAGCACATCCCAGGTCCATGCACAGCCCAGAGGAGCTGTAGGTCTGCTCTGCATCCTTTTGGGAGCTGGGCTCAGGAATGGTGGGAGCTCTCCTCTCACTCGTTCCCAGTTTGTCAACAGCTCTGTGTGCAGAGAAAGGAGCATTTCTCACTAATGACCCGGGCTGAGTGATGGGGGAGTGGGAGTCTCTGCTGAGGATGAGCTGGCCGTGTATTACAAGCTTTGTCTCCTCTTGCTTCCAGTGACTCACTCAGATCCTCCTCTGAGAAGGAATCACTTCGCAGCATGCAGTGAAAGGAAAAGGGAGGAAAGCCACAGAAAAAGCTGCAAAACAAAGGCCTCAACATCAGACCTGCTCTCAGGACCCTCAGCCACCAGCTGCCAGATCCACCACCTGAAGGAAAGACTGGCACAGGTAATTACATCCCATATTACCCTGTGAGTCTTCCTAATCTCCCCAGTGCCCTGACCTGAGATACTGAACAGCCCAGGTGCAAAATACCTCAGTGCCAGTGGCTGCAGCAGCCTGGCACCACCAGAGAGGTGACATTTCAGCTTCTTGGTGACAGAATCCAAGTACCAGCCCCAACAATTGATGCTCCAGGGACTGCACATTGTGGCTTTCCCTTGGCTGGACCATGGGCAAATCCTTAGACCCCAACACCTGGTGGTTCCTCCAGGCTGCAGGCACAGCAAAATTTAATCCCAACTCCTGAGAATTCCTCCTCTCTTACCACTTTAAAAATCTAATCAGAGTTGGTGCATTTTTTTCTTTCTTTTCCAGCAATCTCTGCTGCTGTTGCTGAGATTCCTTCTCTGTGTCCAAGAGCTTTCCCAGGGGAGAAGAAAGTGCTGCAGGAAGACAGAGGGCAAACCATGCACCAAAGAGCCTCCCATGCAGTGCAATGCCACGTTCAAGGTGCTGAGAGCCAGAATGAAACTGGGAAGCTGCTTCCAACATGATAAAGAAAGGCCTGAGCTGTGCACTCCAAACACAGAGGAAAGTGCTGAGAATGGAAAGAGAGGCCAGAACAGAAGAACCAAGTCCAGGCTTTGGGGACAGCAGGAGTGCTGGGCTTGTGCTGACTGTCTGTGGAGAGGATTCTGCACCTCTGCGATCCGGGGCCGCTGGGACTCACCTAAAGAAATCCTCACTGAAAAAAACTTTCCTGATTAACTTTGCCAAGAGGCTGATCCTGCCTTGGCTACGAACCCTCCCCCTGGCCACGCTGTAACTCACCTCTCCTGAGTCCAGGGTAGCTTCATTTCATGCGGGTATCAGTTCCAAACCTCAAAGGGCTCCCGGAGTTTGGAGAAGCATCCCACGGTCCAGATGCTTGTCTGAACTGTTGGAGCCTGCACATCTGGGCCAGCTGTCTTGCCAGCAAGGAGCCTTGTGAGACAGCAGGAGCTCTCTGGGTCTGCATGGGCCAGAGTTACTGCAAGAACTGGGGTTCTTGTGCTGGCTTTGGAGTGACTGTATCCATCCAGACCCAGGGAGCCCAAAAAGAGCTCGAGTGAGCTGGACAAGACAGTTTTGGTTCATCTCTCAGCCGAAGGGGTCCAGTTGGTTCCTCCCTCTTCCAGAGCCAGCTGTCCTCTGTGTGAGTGTGTGTGTGTGTGTGTGTCAGTGGGGGGGGACGGGACGTGTGTGTATTGAGCAAAAAAATCCACATTACTTAAATTCTGTGGTGTTTTGTTGCATTTGAATTAAGCCAGAGAGAACTAAGGTACATTCCAACAAGGCTCAGCAAAAATGTCCAGGACTGGAAAATTCCATAAAACCATGTAAAGGCAGATTCCCAGGCATCATCTTAAGGTCTAAATGATATTTGATTTTGAGGTGCTTAATTTCCACAGTCTCTTCCAAGGGACTAGACTGCCTCAATGGGCATTTTATTTTTCCTGCTTTTTTAGGGAATTAGCCTGTCTGTGCTACTTGGTCATTTGGTCCTGAGTTTTTTCACATTTTCAGCTGGCTTTTGGAATGTGCAGAACTGAATCTCCTGGACTGATTTTATTTCAATTGTTGCTCCCAGCAAATTGGAGCTTTACTTGTAGCACCCTGGTTTTTATTACCAGCCTCTCCAGGAAGGACTGGTAGTTTATTTTCCTGGGGCAGAGTCACATGAATGAGAAGCGTGGATGTGTTGTACCTCTGGAACTTTAGCAGATTTCAGCCACTGCATTTTTTTCCTCCTTAGGCGATTTTGCATTTACTGATGAAACTACTTTAGAGTTTTTATTTTTACTAGAGATATTATTAATTCAAATTAACCTTGTACAAAAGGCGAACACGTGGAGTTGCTGCAGGTTGTAGGGGTTGAAGCCAAAAGGTCTTTGTAAGCCGACATCACCTGCCCTGGATCTGACTGGATCAGGCAGTTTATTCCTCATGTGTCATGTTGGAGTTACAAGATCACACCAAGCCACTAGAGCCTGTCAGTAGAATAGTGCTACACTCGATTTGCTATTGTAGCAAAGCCTTTTGTAGATTTATACAATAAAACTTTGGAAATATCTGCTTCAATCGCTTCCTGTCTCATTTTCCTATCTTCCTTCCTTGGTTCATGGGTGACTCAAGTATCTACTGCCCTCTGAAAATCTGGGGTTATTGGGGTTACCTGGTTTATGAAAATCTTCCTTCCAGCAAAAGCATGTGGTTGACATAAAAATGAAATGCACAGAGTTGTTCAGACCCTAAAACTGAGTCAGATGCAGCCCATGATTTTGGGAGAAGCAGCCCTTTGTGGGACTGTGGATCCTGCAGGGCTCTTGTTGGGTACAGCTGAGAGAAAGATTTTTGAAATGAGGACAGTCACATTCCCATCCATGTCTGTGAAATTCACAGAAGAGCTGAGGCAAGACAGGACAAGGTAAAGAATCTAAACCTCCATCAGCTCTATTTGACAACCAAAGAGCCTTTGTGAGTGAGAAGCACCCAAACCCAGCAGACACCCAGGAGTTGGGGCTTTGTTATCTGATGCATTCTCAATTCCTAGAGTTCATTATCTCTAAAACATCCCAGGGTTATCCTGGCTGGAGTCAGGGAGCACAGCAGGGAAAGGAGCTCAGGGTGTTTTAAACTGAAATGTTTCTTTTTAGCATAGATAGATTCCTGGCCCCAAAGATGTGCAGCCCAGGGATAAAGGACTCTGCCTCTGCAAATCCTTTCCCAGAGATTCTTTGCACTCAGATGGATTTAGCCCCATTCCCTGCTCCATCCCTGGGCTTTCTCCAATGAAGGAAAACAGTCCAGGGTGGGACGAACTGGCAACGTGCACTTGGATGGGTCAGCTGGAGAAACAAGAGGAGTAATTCAGTTTACAGCAGGGAATAAATGCCCGATGGACCTCCCTTTTGTGAGAGATCCCTTTTGAGCTCAGGTTGGAGAGGCAGAGATGGTCTGAAGGTCAAAGATGCCTCAAGGAGAGCTGCTGACCTTGGAGTCTCCAGCTCCTTGCAGCTCATTCGGCCACAAACTCTTGGCAAGAGGGAGCAGGAAATTTTGAAGGTGCGATTTGGTTCCACAACTGAGCTCTGCCTTTGTGCTCTTAACTGCCAGAATCAGTAAAAAAGTGGGGGGGAAAAGCGTTGAGGGGGACAGACCAGTGACAAAAGTGGGTCCAGTGTCACCCCAACCTGTGACAGTGTAGAGAAGCTACAGGTGAGCAGGTTTAGACTTTTCATGGTCTATGGACATGGCCAAAAGTGCCATGAACAACCTGATCCTTGCAGAACAAAAGAGCAAGAGCTGCACCAGCCCTGCCAGAGTTCAAGAAGCATTTGGACAATGCTCTCAGGCACCTGATGGGATTTATGGGGTTTCTGTGAAGGGCCAGGAGCTGGATTTGCTGATCCTTGTGGGTCCCCTTCCAATTCAGGAAATTCGGGGGTACTGAGCTCAGCTGGAGGTGCTGAGCTCTTCCAGCAGAGGGGGGCAGAACTCCACTGTACACCGTGGGAATTAAAACCAGGAAAAACGCTAAAGAGGGAAAAATCTGTCCTTGTCACCACCCAGCCCCACACAGCCCATTCCCATAGGATACAAGAGCAGGGGTTATTTCAGTGAGGGAGGTCTGGGAGAATGGGCAAAGAGGGGTCGTGTGGAGAAGGGAAGAGGAGTGATGGCCAAAACTGCACTGGAGGAACATGGACAGGGTGGGGATGGGAGGTGGGAAAGGAAGATGAGGCTGGAAAATGCCTGCCTGTGCCAGGTAAACTCATAATGTTTCAAATTTTGTCCTAGAGTCTTCCAGGTTTGACTGTAATCGTTATTATTTCCATACTTTCTGACAGTTCCAGATGAAAACCCCTAGAGAGTCATTGGACCTACACTCATTAATTAATGAAAAAGTGCCTTATTACTGCTCCTGGCTCTCAGAGTAGGGGGTCACCTGGAATAGATTAACAGCCTCAAACTACTGAAATCCCCTGCAAAATCAGAGTGGGAACCATCCCTGTGTTTTCTGGGGTAAGATCCAAAATGCAGAGGTATTCACAGAGGAAACAGCCTCGGGTTGCACCAGGAGTGGTTTAGATCTTAGGAAAAAAATCTTCACTGGAAGGGTGATCAGGGATTGGGACATTCTGGAATCACCATCCCTAGAAATGCTCAGAAACCTTGTGGATGTGGCACCTGGGGACAGGGTTTAGTGGTGGATCTGGGCTGGATGATCTCAAAGGGCTTTTCCAGCTGTAATGATTCCATGATTCCATCAATTGTGGAGAAGGCACGTGAGGCCAAGCACTTACAGAACTGAGAAAAACATCATGAACTCTTGATAATTTTTACTTGACAATTTTTATTTTCTTCTTTCTTTATTGTGACTGGACTGATGGGGTCCTTAATTTGCTTATTCAAGACAGCTTAAAGAAGGAGCCTGGATGGACCTATTGCACATGAAAAATATTTTATAGAATTATAGAATGATTTGGGTTGGAAGGGATCTTAAAGATTATCCAGTTCCACCCCCCTGCCATGAGCAGGGCCACCTTCCACTAGACTAGTTTCTTTTTTCCACTTGTTTTGAGCCTTTTTTTGTCTTTTATCTCCTTTTTTAATCAAAGCGATTGAACGGCTCCGTGATGTAAATCATATTTATTGACTTTCCAGGCAGGCCCTGTGTGTGTGCACAGCCCAAGTGCTCCCCTGGATCTCCTTTTTCCAGTAATTATGAAAGGCTGTGAGATTTCCATTATTGACACAACGGGCTCTAATGGCTCCACTTATCACATCCAGGCTGCTCTGCTGAGCAGTGGGTGCTCCCTCTCATCATGGAGCAGGAATTTGTCCCAGATCTGTTCCTGCAACACTCATTTGTACCAAAGATGAGTTGCAGGCAGGTTTTGCTGTTTTTACAGCTAATTTTTAATCATTATGAATTGAAAGGAGGGCTGCTGTGTACATCCAGCTCGATTCTTGACACAGTTTGTGATGATTTTTAAGGAAGACATAGGGATCTTTGTTACTTTTTAGGATATATTTAGGGATTTTTAGGATCCTGTTAAATTAAAGTGAGGCTGCAATGTCAGGGTGGTTTTCAGTCATTTCATCTTGGATGTTTATCAGCTTTCAGCTCATTAATTCATATGCCTAGAAGGGAGTTGGAGTGGGAATTTTACAAGGGCATGGCATGATAGCACAAGGGGAATGGCCTTATGATGAAGGAATTTAGATTTAGATGGGACATTGGGAAGAAATTCTTCCATGTGAGAGCGGGAGGGCCTGGAATGGAATTCCCAGAGTAGCTGTGGCTGCCCCATCCCTGGAAGTGTCCAAGACTTGGGACAGTGGAAGGTGTCCCTGCCCATGGCAGAGGCTGGAATGAGATGATTTTTCAGGTTACTTCCAACCCAAATAATTTTCTGATCCTGTGAATTTATATCTTGTAAAACCAGGGATTCCCAAGCTCACTAAAAGCCTTAATGCTTTTGATAAAGAGTTGATGAGTTCTTCCATCCCTCCCACATGCGCTCAGACAACACTACATTAAAAAAAAAATTGAAATAATGTAGAATAATAGATTTTATTTAGTCCTGAATCTTGCAGAACCACTTGGTGGCTTAAAGTGTTGTATTTTTCTAAAGGAATCAAATCTTGACATTTTCAAAATGAGCTTTTTGACTTCTTTTTTTTTCTGAAAAACACCACTTAAAAACAGACTTCAACTTGAGAAAAACAAAAGAAAGAAAGAAACAAAAAAGTAAGAAAAAGGTTAGAAGGCTCAGAAAAGAATGGGAATTTACTGTTTTGGGACTCTGAGGTTTGTGCTGGGTTGGTGCAGGAAGAAATGTCTTTTTCCAGTTTCATTTTAATCGACTGAAATATCAGGAGAGTTTCTCATCTGACCCGACTTTGCCCTATTTTACTCTCTTCTGATTTGATTATTCAACTAAATAAACTCAGATATTTCCCTTGTTGAAGGATTTCCACTCTCTGTGCTCTTCTCCTGTAGGAATTTCAGGGACTTAGAATATTCTGAGCATCACTGGAATGGTCTGAAACCTTTTCTCACCAGGAACATATTTTCCCAAGAGGGCCAAAGGATAATCCCTCTTAGTGACCTGGATTACAAAACCTGTGTTACACACTTGGAAAATTACAAATCCAGTGGAGGGCCCAAATTCACTGACAATTTTGACAGCAGGAAAAAAAAGCCAAACTTCAGGTTTTTACCTTAAATAACAGCCTTGAAATCTGTCCTAGGCTTAGGCAGTGATGTCAGGGCAGTACTTGAGGAAGTCTGTGCTGATCACAGAATCCCAGAATGGTTTGGGTTGGAAAGAATCTCCAAGATTGCTTCATTCCACCCCCCTGCCATGGGCAGGGACACCTTCCCCTATCCCAGGGTGCTCCAAGTCCCATCCAACCTGGCCTTGGACACTGCCAGGGATCCAGGGGCAGCCACAGCTTCTCTGGGAATTCCATTCCAGGGAATCCCCACACTCCCAGGGAAGAATTTCTTCCCAACATCCCTTTTAAATCTACCCTCTGGCAATTTAAAGCCATTCCCTGTGTCCTGTCCCTCCATCCCTTGTCCCCAGTCCCTCTCCAGCTGGCCCTGGAAGGCCACAGTAAAGGTTTCCTTGGTGGTGGCCTCAGCAGTTCTGGGTTAAAGGTTGAATTCAATGATCTTGGAGCTCTTTTCCTACCTAAACAATTCCATGATTCTCCAATCAGGAAAAGACCATCCACTCTTTAGTGCAACCTGCATTCCCTGCAGTCCACTGGGGACATTCCAGGTGGTGTTTCCTGCTTTTCCAGAGGAGGCAGAGGTTGGAGAGAGGGATTTACTAAATATCCAAGGGTGAAGGCAGGAAGGAAAAGTGACTGCAGACCCCTCTGTTCTGTGTAGGACCCCCACCAATATCTTGTTTTCAGAGCTCACATCCACCTCACACAGAGCATCCCCATTTCCCACTGTGGAAAATCAGGGACACAGCTGAAGTGCAAGTGCTGGAAGCAGAGGACAGGGTGGACTTTCCCAGAAAGCAGCTCCACCACTGCTCTGTGCTTCCCCTACTCAGTTTCCTCAGAAATCGCCTTTTTTTTTTTCCCCTCATGTTCAGTAAAGGTTCCTAAATCTCCTCGCAATCAAGTAAAGGAGACACCAATTCATTATTTCCCAAAGATTTTGTCCCTGAGGACTCCCCTACACAGAGAGTTCCAGGAAAGCAAATCCAAACTGAACTGAGGCATGGCTGTGTGGGAAATTATTTGGAAGCCTTTCAGAGCTGAGTCTTCAATCTATTCCAGAATTAAGGTGACCTGAATGCAGCAGGGTTCACTTCCCTTTGGCTTGATCAGAAAGGCGTGTCTGGGAACGAATTAAGCTTGGCTGAATTAATGCCACCTTTGATCCTCATTAAGTTTGGGCCCTCAGGCATTTAGGCCAGCCTAAGTTCTTCCACTGTAAAAGTCAGTGCTGAGAAAAAGCTGGAAATTTGCACAGAAATTGCTGGAAAAACATCCAGGTTGAGATAATATTTTTTTTTGCTAAAACCTGTCACCTGAAAATTCTGCTCTGTGGCACCATGGACACTTTCCTGGGAGCCATGGAGTGGTTGGATGGGGCTTGGAGAGGCCTGGGGTAGTGGAGGTGTCCCTGCCCATGGCAGGATTTGGAATGAGATCACCTTGAAGGTCCCTCCCAACCCAAATTATTCCATGATTCTGTGATAATGAGAGAGGCATCTTGCCTTTCTCTTTCCCACTGAGTGCCTGTCCAGAACAAGACCTCTCAAATATTCCCAGATTTTGCTGAGCACCAGGATATTGCTTCCATCACAGTCATTCCAAATGAAATTCAATTTAAACCTCACTTCAGCACAGGCTGATGCAGTTTTGCACAATGTCTGTACAGCCTCAACAACTGGAATGGCAGAGAAATGCCATGAAAATCCAGGAAATGTTGCTTCCTCTGCACCTTTCCTACATAAGTTTGGAACAGCTGCTAAATGTATTTTTATTTTTTTAATATGTCACATAGAATCTATCAAGGTCATGCAAAATCTACATTTTTCCTCACAATCTTCACTGGATTTTAAAATTTCTTTTACCTTAAATCAGGTTAGATAAAGATGCTGAGCCCTTTCAACATCCCTGATGTTGCCTCCTAGATCAAGACACCAAGAAGATGAAAAACAGGGGGATATCAATACAGCTGATTTCTCACTGAACAACCACAGGAAATGTGGGATGTTTGTCACCTGTGTCAGCAGAAATCACTGCCTGGCATCCCCTCTAGCAAAAGAGTGGAGCTGTGCTGGCTAAAATCTGCAGTGTGAAATAGGGCCTGGGAGAAAGGAAAACAAATAGGGGAAATCTGCCTGGTGTGGTTACTTTGAATTCCTCTGACCCAGTGAACTCAGGCAGAGCTGCCTCTCCAGGAACTCAAAATATTTACTGCCTGTTTTCCAAAATCAGCATCCCATGGATGTCACAAACCTGGACATCAGCTCTGTTTGCCAGCCAAGAAAGAAAAATCTCCACTCACTGGACCCAAGTCATCCCAAACTTTCCAATGTGCTCAGGGCACAGAAGAAAAATCAAATTTTCTGTCCCTTTCCACACTGACGTGGCTTTAGGCATCCACCTTTTTCTGCTTTTGTGAAAGATTCTCCCCATACCTCATGAAGTCACTGCTTAATCTTTTAATCAAGGATTTCTTTGCAATTCTGACTATCAGCGAAATCAAGGAATTTTCTTTTCCCTCCCTGCTCAGCCATTTTTCTGCAGCTTTACCTGTTTGCTGAAATCCAGGTGAGATCACAGAGTCCAAAGTTACCAATCCATTACCATTGCCATGGCATGAGAAAAGCTTGGGGGGAAAATAAAAAGCAATAATGAATAATTTTCAAAATGAGTAAGATAAGGAAGCCCTGAAATGCTCAAGCCCTGCCATGGAGGACTTTAATAAACATTCAGAGCTTGTTCCTGTGTTGCTGAGGCTTTACCTCTCAGAAAGTACAAGATGTCAATCAGGATTTTCTCTGCTGGAAGCAGGAACCCAAATCTCTATGGAAACCAGAAGGAGGTGACGGTGCCTATGGAGAGGTTTTCTGCATAGATTCCCGTCCTCAGAGTTTACATTTGCTGGAGATTTTATTGCCACTGTAGTTCTGGAAAAGATTAAAAAAATGTTTCATCTTCCTTGGACTGCAGATTCTGACATTGTTCCCTCTCCTTCTTTCTCCCTCCTCCAGCCTCAGTCAATGAATCCTTTGGTTTAACTTATTTACTGCCACATTAAAAAAAGATTAAACTACTGATGTAGGTGAAAAATTAATCCAATCCAATGAATCCCTTCTTCAGAGGATGTCAGGATCTAATGAGGATTTGCAGCCTCACAGGATGGATTTGTACAGGGAGGTGAAAGCAGAGGGGATATTTTGGGAGTAGACAGGGGCCCCACTGCAGCACAAATATCTGTGGGAGAACATGATAAAAGAGTTTTTCAATTCAAAAAGTATCAGATCCTGACTTCTTGGAAACACAACCCCAAATTTTCCTGTTAGGCAGCTGATCTCAGAACCCTCCAGCATCTCATCCTGTGCATCCTAGAAGAGCATCCTGCTCACGGTTCCTTTTCTTGCCAGAAGCCAAGCCAGGAAACAAAACCCTCAGAGCTGCTCTGTGGGTGGGTGGTTTCCCTTTCTCTTTTGCTGCTCAGTTTCCAGCTCTTGAGCGAGACAAAAACCAGAAATTGGTGTGTTATTCAACATCTGAGCAGCTGAAGGGGTGAATTCACCACTGGAAAAAAGGTTCAGGAGTTTTTTTTGTGCCTGCCATGGTGGTGCCTGGGGCTTGAAAGGGAGTTTGGCTGTGCACAGGGTTGAAAGATTAGAGACAGATCTTCAAATTAAGAAGCTCCCAGGCAGTGAATATGTGGAGGGCAGAACTGAGGGGAGCCAAGGGAGCACGAAGGGGACAGAGTGAAAGCTCAAGGGATGGACATAAAAAGCACTGTGACGTGGCTGTGACGACCATGCAGTGAAAGCGGAGCTGACAAACCACGAGGACCTTGGCCCTGCTCCTCCCAGAGTCATTAAATCCCTGCCAAAAACCAACTGCAAATCAACAGGAGCTGCCACTCCTGGTGCAGCAGTTTAATAAATGTCCCTGCAGGAGATACTGGGAATGGTGTCAGCTCTGAATCCTGCTGCTCCTTGGTTCTCAAATACAATTCACCACTTGTCCCCTGCTGGTGAAGATGCCACGGGAAGGGAAGTGGCCACCCACCCATCTGAAAGAGCCAGAGGTTTTCATGGAATGACAGAGTTGGGAGGGACCTTGGAGACCTTCTAGCTCCAACCTTTCTGCCACAGGGCACCTTCCACTGTCCCAGGCTGCTCAAAACCCCACCCAACCTGACCTTGGACACCTCCAGGGATGGAGCAGCCACAGCTTCTCTGGTACAACTGTGCCAGGGCCTCCCCACCCTCCCAGGGAAGAATTCCTTCCCAATATCCCATCTTACCCCACGCTCTGGCAGTGGGAAGCCATTCCCTGTGTCCTGGCCCTCCATCCCTTGTCCCAAAGTCCCTCTCCAACTCTCTTGGAGCCCCTTTAGGCACTGGAAGGGGCTTTGAGGTCTCCCAGGAACCTCCTGTTCTCCAGGTGGAACATTCCCAGCTCTCCTAGCCTGGCTCCAGAGCAGAGGAGGCCTCTGAACTTCTCTGTGGTCTCCTCTGGACTTGTTCCAACAGATTTTATTCTGGAATATTCAATGTCACTGCAGAGGGAATTCCAGGAAACTCCATTTCCCTTGGGGGAATGATATTATCCCCCTGCTTCATAGGAACATTATTTATGGCACACTGTAACTCACAGATCCTTTAAACTATTTTTAAAGCTCTTTAAGTGGTGGAGACCTCACATTTTCTCAGTTTAGCTCATTTTTACCACTGGCTGGAGAGAGCAAGACAGCCCCTTCCTGCTTGCAGAAGCCTTTTCTGTGCTGGAAATTTCAGAATATGGGAAATTGGGTTGTAGAAATCGGTGTGAAGTTTCTCCACATTCCTGTCTGTGACTGACACTCTCAGATACAGGAGGTTCATTTTGGCTCCTTCCCTGTTCACTAATTAGATTGTCCATGGGACCATGTTCTAGACAAGGCTGCTGCCTTGTTTTCTTCATGCTGATGTTATTAATACATCAAAAATACTTTCTGCACCAGGAGTTTCTCCTTGCACACCCTTTTTTTTTTGTCTAATCTGTCCTCCCACTCATCAGTCTTATTTCTCACCCAGTAATTCCCTGTTTTAAAGTTTATAAATATCTCAACTCCACTTGGACCTGTCCTGTGTCTCCTCCACAGGTGCTTGCCCAGACAGAGCAGCTGCCACGGGCTTGCATTGTGCTGATGGAGCATCTGACATCACCATCCATGATTTTGGAGGGGATTTCTCTACACCCTACAATTAAATCTCTCTGTTGTCATAACTGTACACCCTTTTGCGACCTCAGAGACTTTTGAAACCTGAATTTCACTGAGACAATTCCATCACTGCAAGGACCACCCCTGAAGACAATTCCCCAGCTTCCACCTGAGAAGTTTCCTGGGAATATTCCTCTGCCCATGTCTTGGCTGGGACTCTTTTCTGAGCACCAAAGCCGAGTTTTTTTTCAACCGACACATTTTCGAACGCCAACGCAGAGAGATTTGTGGTGCGGGCTGAGCCCAGATCTGCACTTAGGGAATTATCTGTACCCCTGGACGTGTGAAAAAATGCAGGAGCCAGGCTGTCCCTCAGGCAGGACACTGCTGAGAGTGCAGGGGACACGAATGGCTTGGGGAGCTAAATGAGATCCCAGCGCTTCCATGGCTGCTGTTGCTACGGAGACGCTTCCTTGGCATCTGCATAACGAGCACTCCCCTACCATTAACTCCGGGAGAAATGAGGCTCCAGGCACCGAGTGATGAGGAGACAGAAACACGGAGCCAGAATTTTAAGAGGGAAAACACCCTCGGAGACTTCAGCATCCAAACAAATCCAGTGCTCTTCACACAAGCGTGGGATTGAGGAGGGGTTTCCACACCGGTGCTGTTCTTGTGTGATGGAGCCTCTGAGCCAAATGCAGGCTGAGGATGGTGAAGAGACATCTGAACCACCTTTTTTTATTTTGTTTGTTTGCGTTTTTTTCTGCATGCAGCAAATATATAGGTCAGGAGTTGAGATTCTCTGCATTTGGGTGGAGTTTGTCTTTCCTACTCTTCCCGGCAAGAATTCTCTGCCGTGAGCTATTTGGGGGGCTAAAAAACAGGAAGCATAACATTATCAAACAATTTGGGATGGAAGAGACCTTAAAGATCATTCACCTCCCCTGCAAAGGGAAACTTTCCACTAGACCAGGTGGCTCAGAGGCCCATCCAACCTGGCATTGATTGGAAAGGTTTCCACAAATTTATCCAGAACATTACACTTATCAATATACTGATCCACACTTTGTGAAATGGGCTTTGAGTACAGGCCCTTCTCCTTCATCCCTCCAAAGAAGAGGGAATTCCACATGTGCCACAGGTGTGGGACTGGCTCAGGACTTCAGGAGATGTAGGACAGGAATGGCTGGAGGAGATGGAGCAACATGACTGCAGAGAATTTAGAAATTCAGACCTGGAATTGGCCCTCAAGGGGTTTTCAGACCTTGGAGAACGCATTTCTGTTTCCAAGGGGGTCCCAGCCCTGGTGTCCTTTGAGTTGTCTCTTCCTGCTCTCCTGCTGTGCCTGGCCTTTGGGCCAGCACCAAAATCTTCTGGAAAAGCAGGTACCATAGTTAACAGTCCATTCCATAGATTATTTCCACTTATCTGGAGTGATATGCTGAGCATTTTAAAATGTCTCTAATGAGTGAGTCCGAAGCTGCCCTTGGAAGATAGAACTTTGAACTCCCTGATGTCTGTGTTTATCTTTTCCTTGGTTTGGGATTTTTCAAGGGAAAACAAAGCATTGTTCTGCAGCTCCAGTCTGCCTTACTCCCAGTTTTAATCAAAGACATCCATTCTTTCACCTCTAATTATCTGCAATAGTGGCTTAATTTGCATTGTGCCCTTTTCCTGAATTGACACAGTAAAAGCATTTTCTCATTATTTCCTTGCTTTTATTCCCTACCATAAATGCCGCCAGGATGACTCAGTTCTAGACAAGAATTTTTGTCTGAGAACCTCAGGTTTCCTGTCAGTCCCTGAACCTTTCAGCTGCCTGTTTGGCAGGATTAAAGATGCTGTTTTGTTGACCTGTTAATCACACACTTTTCCCAGTGCTGGACTGCCAGGATGCTTTTCAAACTGGGAAAATGCTGCTGAGAAGTCTCTGGCTGATCATTAGCTGCTCACAGTGATGCTTCAGAGCTGTTTGTGTTCCAATCACAGGTGCCCGGGCTGGCACTTCCAACCCTCTCACCCTCAACCTGCTCTTCTCCAAGACACAAAATCATGGAATGGTTTGAGTTGAGAGGGATCTGAAAGATTCTCTCATTCCATTCCCTGACAAACCTTCCACTATCCCAGGTTGCTCAGATCTCCATCCAACCTGGCCTTGGACTCTTCCAGGGATGGGGCAGCCACAGCTTCTCTGGGAAACCTGTGCCAGGGCCTCACCACCCTCCCAGGGAAGAATTTCTTCCCAATATCCCACCTAACCCTGCCCTCTGGCAGTGGGAAGCCATTCCCCCTTGTCCTGACACTCTATCCATTGTCCAAAATCCGTCAACTCTCCTGGAGCCTCTTTAGGCACTGGAAGAGGCTCTGAGCTCTCCCTGGAGTCTTCTCCAAGTGAACATTCCCAGATCTTCCAGCCTGGCTCTATAGTGGATGTTTTCCTTGCTACACAACCCCAATCCAGGTGTGGTTGCAGCATAACAAATACTTATTTCTGGCAGGGATTAAGAATTGTCTGGGATAATTTAAAATTCTTCCCCCCACCATCCCTTTAAAACAAAGCAGCTCAACTTTTCTGCTTGGAGTTTTAAGGACTCCTCATAAAACCTTCCTGAATATCATCCCAGGCTGGAGCTTCCCTTTCTGTCTCCGAGTTTTTCTCTGCTGCAGGGGCTTTTATCTTGTCTGTTCCTTTGAAACTCCCCGTCTGCTGCCTGTTCCCAGCTCACTCTCTGCCTCACATATGTGAAGTTTGAATACCTTCCCTCACAGCTCCTGCCTGTTTACTGCAGTATTAAAAAGAAATAACAAAAAAACCCAAGCCAGGCAAAAAAGATGATTAATGACCTCATGCAAAGACAGATTAGCCATCCACAATCTGTATCAGCACCATATCTGAGCCCTCCCAGTTATTTTTTTCTCCTTCCTTTGTGTGTGTGTTGCCTTGTTCTGCTTTTCTTCCTTAGATGGCTCCAGAGGTGATCATTATATTCTGAAACTCTTCCTCCCCCTGGGACAGATGGAGCTTTTCAAAATGAAAAACGGAGAAAGAGGCAGCATTAGTTCAGCTCTGCTAATGGAAAAGCATCTCTGGATGTAATTGGGAATGTGAACGTGGAACAGGGGCAGCAGGGGAGGGAAGGGGTAAAGATTCCAGGATACTCCTTCAGGAGGAAAAAGAGGCCTTGCCATACTCATAAAAACTCCAAGTGGAGTCACAAAAGGACAAAGCCCAAACCAGGCAGGGAGATGCCCGTGGATGTCATCAAGTTGAACATTCCCCAACAAAAAGCCTCAGAGCAGCAACAACAGCTGGTGATGGATGTCACCCGCCAGCCTTGGCCACCAGCAGAGATCCAGACCCAGAATTTCTGTGTTGTCTCCCAGTTTTGCCTTCTCCTGGAGCAGGCAGGAGAAAGAGCAGCCTGGGAGCAGATGGAGCTGCAGAGGGAGCAGGCAAAGCTTCCCTGGGGACAAGGACACATATGTGTTAAAACCCTAAAGCCTAGGACTCTAAACTCTCTGTGCTTTCTAACACTGACCCCCAGAAGAACGCTGCTTTTAACTTGAAGGCTTCCAAATTTGAGTAATGAAGTTAAAATCACTGGTGTGTAATTAAAATAGAAGTGTGTCATTTCGCATAGTGAAAAGTTTTGAATTCAAGGTTTTAGAATATAATAATAAATATGAAACAAAAAAAAAGTCTTGAGCATTGTCTCTTTCTTCCTTCTTGTTCCTTCTTGTTAATGATTTCAAGTAGTAGTTTTAGTTAAATAAAAAAGTACTGCAGTACGAGTTACAAGTGTTTAGTTATTAAGTCAAAAATATAAATAATATAAATGTTAGCTCTTAATTAAATAGTTAGCTTTTAAAAAATCTTGCACCTAGCTAAATTCGCCTCCATTTTCTCACTTTCAGCTTAATAACTAAAAAAACTCTCTATACTTTCAATAAAATGTGATAAACAACCAAGTCCAAACAGAAAATCTGTCTCTTATACATTCAATTTTAACTCTAAAAACAAAAACAAACAAACACAAAAAACCTCTAACCACTTTCAAACATATGGGAGACTGCAGCAGGAGCTGAGGGAAGAGCCTGAAGGGTTTCCCTCAGGAGCCCACAGGCAAATCCCTTTGTTCCTTGGGTCTCCATTTCCTCCCCTGGTCTTGCCTGCATGGGTTCTGTAGGGTGAAGAGGCTCCTTCCATTGCTCAGCTCTTGATCCTACAGAGCCTCAGTTCTGTTCTGGGCCCTGGGATGGTCCTGGAACATCCAGAGCAGATGTTCCTGTCCAGATGTTCCTGTCCAGAAGTGGGAGGAATTTCTTCCCATTATCCCGTCTCACCCTGCTCTGACAATCCAAAGCCATTCCCTGTGTCCTGTTGCTCCATCCCTTGTCCAAAGTCCTCCCCAGTCCCTCTCCAGCTCTCCTGGAACCCCTTTAGGCACTGGAAGGGGCTCTGAGGTCTCCTTGGAGCTCTCTCCTCTCCAGCTCCACTTTTCTCAAGTTTTTCTCACAGGCCACAAATAAATTTCGTGGTCCTCCTCTGGAATCACTCCAGTGCTGGCAGCCCATGAGCCCACAGACACCAGAACTCAGCCTGCAGGAGTTACAGAGATTGAGATGGGAAATTAGGAAGAATTCTTCCCTGTGAGGGTGGGGAGGTCCTGGAATGGAATTCCCAGAGAAGCTGTGGCTGCCCCATCCCTGGAAGTGTCCAAGGCCAGGTTGGATGGGGCTTGGAGCACCCTGGGATAGTGGAAGATGTCCCTGTCCATGGCATGTCCATGATCTTTGAGATCCCTTCCAACCCAAAAAATTCCATGTTTCCACTGATTTTAAGATGACTTTAATGGAGAAGACAAGAAAGTTAGGAAGAAGCTCCTATATTGTCTCCTTTTCTTATTCATCCCCTCCGGAGAAAAATAAAAATTGCAGCACCAATGTACCCGGTTCTGCCTGCAGATCTGGATTAAATCAGGATGCAGTTTATAGATAATAAAACCTTGCTCAGCAGCCAGGTCCAGCATGGTTAATATGACATCAAAAGGATCCTGTTTTGCAAATGAAATTTCATTCTCAGGCTGGACAAAGAAAGGCCATGGGAGCTCTGAAATCAAGCAGCGATCAGGAGGCACAAACTCATGTTATAATCCAGAATATTATTTTTGTCTGAATCCTAAATGAAAATTGAATCTTGCTGGTGCTTTCTGAGTATTATTCCAATTTTATGCAATTTTTTTATATTTATTCTCTGCCTCCTCCTTTCAGGAAAGTCATCCACAGAGCAGAGTGAAAAGGCACTTAACCTTGAATCCAAATGTTTTGGAGACAGTTGATATCCCCACTTATGAAACTGGGTTGGATTTTTGCAAAGTGCAAAACATTTTAAAAATCTGCCTAAAGGGTAAGGTTTATATTCAAGGAGAGAAGAGAGTGAAAATCTGGTCCTGGAGTTTTCCACTGCATGTTTTTTCTTGAGGAGGAAGGAGAGACAACGTGTAAATGCATTAATGAGATAAATAAGGACAGGAATTGTACAGGCTGTTCCAGGCTGGAGAGACACATTCTCCAGGAGAGAAAAATAAATTTTTTATAATTTGTGTGTCAGTATCCAGCACACAGTTCCAGCTGGGATCTTATACATAGTGAGCAGGGGAATTGCTTGGAGAAGGGAAGTTAGTAAAAAAAAAATTTAAATTACAAAATTAATAGTAATAGTAACAATAATTTATTATAGCCACCTTAAATTTGTCATAGCTCAGAAGAAAAATATAATTAAACAATATTCACTGTTTCCAACCTGAATTTCAGATTTTGCTTCCCTAAAAAATGGTTTGATTATTTTTCTCTGCCATGTAAACACCAGCGTTTTTGGCCAATTTAAACCACGGAGTTTTCCAGAAATCCAGCTTGAAAACTGGATTTGATTTTAGATGTGGTGATTTGGTCATTGTCACCAGAACTTCACATATTATTTTTCACTCCAAGCTGAGGAATGAGGATGATCTCAGCTGGCAGTTACACAAAAGAGTCCCTGAACTCTGGTTTTCCCAGAAAAATGTTCTGTGCTAATTTCAGTGAATCAATTGTTGCCACCTTCCTGACTGATAAATGCAAGACAACACAATATCATGAGTTTTTAAAATGGTATTTGACATCTCAATCAGCTGCTGTTCTCTGCTGACTTTAAAAGAATATTTATGAAAATAAATAGCCAAAGCTCACCTGAACCCTATAATTCAATAAAAGTAAATTCCTACCTTGTAGGGCTGAATCTGGGTGTTGGCATAACATGAAAAATCCCACACAACCAACCAACACCACCAAAAAAAAAAGAAAAAACAAACAAACAAACAAAAAACCCCAAAGCACAGAAAAACAGAAGAAAATACGGTTTTGACTTTCATTTTAGGAAAAAAAAGAGGTGAATTTGATTCATCTGCACTAACAGGGGTCTTGCTTAAGTTCAGGGTCAGTTTGAAGTGTTTCATCCAAAAGACTTTTACAGGTCATGGGCTCTATATATGAACTGTTTTTATCCAGCTTTCCCTTTTCCAGGGAAAAGCTGGAAAAGACTTTCCAACTTCATAACAGCCTCTCCTGACTTCTGAAAATCGTGGCCTGATCTACTTCATGGGACAAGTTATTAAATTCTCCCAGCAGTTCCTATATCTGCCCAGCAGACAGAGCCTCTGCAATAATTCTCTTTTGAAATAGTCCCGGCCTTTTCAGAAAGATCCAGCTGATAGAAAAGGGAATCTATTCCCATGGTTATTTATCCCAATAACCCAGGTTTGTACTGTACTTTTAGTTTGATAATAGTTATGCTTGGCTTCCAGGCCCTGGATTTGGGTCTGACTTCATGCAATGAATGAAAAATCCAAACCCAAACCACCGAACTGTTCTAGAGCCCTCTGCTCCTCAGGGATTTTATTCAAGTTATAGGTTCACAGAATCCTTTAGGTTGGAAAAGACCTCTAAGATCATCGAGTCCAGCCACAAACCCATGTCCCCAGGTGTCACATCTCCAAGTCTTCTAAATCCCTCCTGTGGTGGTGACTCCACATTTCCCTGGGCAGTCTGTTCCAGTGTTTAACAAACCTCTTGACAAACAAATTTTTCCTAACATCCAACCTAAATCTCCCTGGCATAACTTGAGGCCATTTCCTCTTATTCCATTTAGCATTAAATTATAGACGATTGTCCCATGTCCCAGCACCACCTTGGAGTGGAAAGGAATCCAATCTAAAATTATTCCCTGTCAATTTGAAGCCACTCCCCCTTGTCACTCCAGGCTCCTGTAAATAAATCTCTCCATCTTCCTCATGGGCCCTGTTCAGGTACTGGAAAGCCACAATTAGGTCACCCCAAAGCCTTCTCTTCTCCAGACTGCACAATCCTAATTCTCTCAATTTTTTTTTTCCCCACAGCAGAGCTGCTCCATCCTCTGATCAATTTGGCAGCAGCGTGTGCCTCCAGTTTCTAATGGGGTGATGCAGGTGGGATGTCAGTCCCGAGCTGGATGCATCCCTCAATAAATGGGATGTGAAGGAGCCTCTCCTGGATGCTCCACAGATCCCTGCAGCTCCTGACACCACCTGAACTTTGCTTTTTAATTGCTTCGTGTGATCTCGGTCAGCCCGGGGCATCCCGGCTGTGCTCAGCTGAATCAAGCTCTTCCCCAGAGCTGCTCCCCTCCATCCCAGCCCTGCCACCTCTCATTAACCCCTTCCTCAAATCCAGGCAGACACGGCCATCCCAACACGGGTCATTGCCATGGAACTGCAGGATTCATTAGGAATGAACGCTGGAGAAATGGGGAGAGACTTCAGAGCACACCTCATGCATCTCTAATGGGTCTGCTTGCCAAAAGGAATGACAGCTTTGATGGAATCGTGCTTCTTTTATTTTTATTTTTTTTTACCCATTGGAACAGTGAGTCCCAGACTCTGAGAACAGCACAGCTCCTTCCACAGGCTCTGAGACCGAGATGAAAGCAAATTGTTAATCAATTGTGGGTTTGCAAAGGCGCCGTGCTGAGAGGAAGCTGAGGTGGCACCAGGCTCTGATGTTCCTCTGGACTTTCCACAATGAAAGTTTATCCTTTAAAGAGGCAGCAAGAAGCAGGAGCCGACTCTTCACTCATGAGAGCTCACCTGGAGCACTGTGTCCAGTTCTGGGACTCCCATCAGAAGGACGAGGAGCTGCTGGAATGAGTCCAGAAGAGACCATGGAGATTCTCCAGGACCTGCTCTAGAGCCAGGCTGGGAGAGCTGGGAATGTCCAGCCTGGAGAAGGGAAGGCTCCAGGGAGAGCTCAGAGCCCCTGTCAGTGCTTAAAGGGACTCCAAGAGAGCTGGAGAGGGAATTTAGGAAAGGGTCTGGAGTGCCAGGACTAAGACGAATAATTTTGAACTGATGGAAGGTAGGTTTAGATGAGAAATGAGGAAAAAATCCTTCCCTGTGAGAGTGGTGAGGCCCTGGCACAGGTTTCCCAGAGAAGCTGTGGCTGCTCCATCCCTGGAAGTGTCCAAGGCCAGGTTGGATGGGGCTTGGAGCAACCTGGGATAGTGGAAGGTGTCCCTGCCCATGGCAAGGGCTGGAATGAGATTGAGAGGAATGTTGGATTTGTCTTTACAAACAAGCTGTGGGTCTGCTGGTAGATAAGACTAACACTGAGAAATGAAAGAAACAATGGAATGGATTCCACTCATTGATGAATGGAAAAAAGATATTTGCCTTTACAAACAAACTGTAGGGTTGCTGATAAATGAAAGTGAATATTGAAAGATGAAAGAAGCAGTGGGAAAAAAACATGAATTCCATAAGAATTAAAAATTAAAAGGGAGAGTTATACATTAGAAACTTAGGAATCAGGTGTTCCAGGAAGTCTGTACCCCTCAACGGGGAAAGAGAGAGGGAAATGTGGTCGGGAAATTAGGATAAAAGGGAGGCTTTGTCCTCCAAAAATTTGAGAGATCCCGAGGAATGTCCCATGGCCTCTCCCTTTATTCAAATAAAGTATAAGATCTCCACTGTCTCCTTTTTGGACATAAACCTCTGGTATTTGTGGATTAATTTTCCTGACACCACGGGAGGGCCATGAAGATGGTGAAGGGTCTGGAGGGGAAACCACAGGAGGAGCTGCTGGGGCCTCTTGGTTTGTTCAGCAGAGGAAGAGGAGGCTGAAGTGAGACCTCACTGGGGTCTGCAGCTTCTTCATGAAGGAAAGAGGAGGGGCAGGCACGGATCTCTTCTCTCTGGTCACCAGTGCAGGACTCAAGGGAATGGCCTGAAGTTGTATCAAAGAAGGTTTAGGTTGGATATCAGGAAAAAATTCTTCATCCAGAGGGTGGTTGGTCACTGGAACAGGTTCCCCAGGGAAGTGTCACAGCAACAAGCCTGACAGAGCTCAAAAAGCATTTGGACAACAGCCACAGGATGGGATTCTTGGGGGTGTCCTGTGCAGGGCCAGGAAATGGCCTTGATGGTCCTTGTGGATCCCTCCCAACTCAGGATATTCTGTGATTCTATAATTTTGTGTGCAGATCACCTTGCATCTTCTCCCAGGCTTTCCATGAAGGCTGCTTTGGAGATAAACAGTGGGAATGCAAACTGGAGCAGCCACAGGACTGAGAAATCAGTTTAGCACCCAGAGAAGCATCTCCCTTTATTATTGCAGATATTATTACAGATTTTACAGCAGCATTTAGCTCTGACTGGGGCCTGTTGTGCCTCTGTACACATAGAATGAGATTCCTCAAACAGAGCCATTTGTGACAGCCACCCTTTGCACTTCCAGAGGGCAATTCCTCTCATCCTAAAGCAACCAGTTAATGCTGAGAGATGAATAATTTTTGGAAATGCCTGGGTTTGCCCCCTCTAAGGGTTCTAGCTGAGCAATAGAGTCCTACAACACCTTTCTGTGCATGGATTAAGGCTGAATCACAAATTCATCATTCCTTAGGACTCGGTCTCTCTTCCCTCTCAGTTTTATAAGATTAAGAACTTTTTGATGGCTCTGCCCTGAGTCTTTGCACTGACTCAGTGGGGTGGGTCTGTCTGTGGGGCAGGACACCAGTGTGAAGAGCATCCCTGGACCAGCATTTGTGCCAAGGCTGTCCCAACAACAGGTATGGCCAGGTACCACTGTGTGAGCACAGCTATTCCTGCACAGGAGGTGAAGACATGGACACTTCTGGCCAGCTTGTATCCTATAATCCTGGAATGGCTTGGTTTGGAAGGGGCTGGGTTGAAAGATCATCTCATTCCAAGCCCCTGCCACGGACAGGGACACTTTTAATAAGGCCAGGTTTCTCCAAGCTGGCCTTGGACACTTTGAAGGCATTTTTTTTGGAAACCTGTGCCGAGACTTCCCCACCCTCCCAGGGAAGAATTTTTTCCCAATATCCCATCTAACCCTGCCCTCCTCCAGCCTAAAGCCAGCACCCCTTTCTTCCCATGTGAGCTTGCTCCCTGAACTGAACCAACCCCCCTGTTTTTTGCTTTCTCGTGCCTTTGAAGCCTTGAACTCCTGTTTATTTACAATCAGCCGTTCTGTTTAACTGCAGCACTGCCATTTCCTCTCTGCTGTGCTCTGGGATTCCTTTCCTGGCATGGAACAATCCATTCTTTCCCTCTGCTGTTCCCTGTGCCAAGTTATTTCCCATTGCATCTCCCTCTCCCGCCCCGTGGTGATTCTTCCACTGGGGATCAGCCTCACTGACTTGGTCTGGACTTTATGGAATGAATCTCTGAAGCTGCTATCAGTGCTCCCAACACTCTGCTGGTGAATATTCATGAGCCAAGCACTGCTCAGGAGCTATAAGGGAAGGTGACAGTGCCAGTCAGCAGCTGCTGCCGACACGGATCCCAGCCTTCAGCTATAATTACACCCAGAGATGGGTTGTCAGAACAACCCTCACTCACGGATTAGGGCATTCCTGATTTTTCAGGCGTGAAGAGGGAATTCACTTAGCGCCAGCAACAATATTTCAGGCTTGATATTGCTCCCCTCACAAAAGCAGCGCTGCCTGTTGCATGCTAAACATCACAGCAATAATACAGTGAAAATATAAAGAGTGCAGCCAGGGATGGGGCAGCTGCCTGCAGTGAAATGGAGAGATAAGAATTGACTGAGGCACTGCTGGGCTCAGTTAGTCATCAATAAATGCTGTCTCCCTACACCCACAAATGATAAGATCTGAAAACAAATGTAAGCAATATTGATTATTTTTTTATTATTATTATTATTTGTTAAGCCTGGAGGATTCACAGCAAGACCTAAATCCTAACCCTCAGTGCCTTGGGAAATTGTTATCCATTAATAACCCTGGGAAACAACATTCTAGGGAAGGTCACGGGCATGCTGCATCAGCTGCTTTGAGTGTCACAGGGTAAAGACCAGGAATCCAACTGGAAATAAGTTTGGATTCAAGGAAAGGACGGCAGATCTTGCATTTCTGGACTAAGACTTCGCTAAGAGCTTTACTTCTACTCTGTCATCTTATCCTTAACCAAATCACTTGTTGCACTCCAGCTTGGTTTGTTTCTTCATTTTCTGTGAGGGAAGGAGCAGGAACTTCCCCCTCTTTCTTCAGATTAAAGGCTTGGAGCATCCTGGTCTAATGGAAGGTGCTCCTGCCCACGGCAGGGGGGTGGAATTCGGTGATAATCAAGGTCCCTTCCAACCCAGATGAGATGATCCTGAAGGTCCCTTCCCACCCAAACCACTCTGTGATGTTATGATTAAATAAAAACTCAGCAACACCAAGCTTGTGGCTGCTTTTTGCATGGGACACTTCTCTGTCCTGCCAGCTCTCCTGCTCTGGTTGTTACCCCTGGCATCATAATCAGGAGAATTTTGGAGCTCCAGAAAACTCCTCTGCCTTCTGTAACTGGATTTTTGATTCAGATGTTTGTTGCTGACCTGCTGCTTTACCCAGTGGGTGGGCAGGAACTGGAATGGGCTCTCCAGGGAAGTGGTCACAGCACCAACTTTGCCAGAGCTCAAGAAGTGTTTGGACAACATCCTCAGTCACTTGAGTGATTTTTGAGGTGTCCTGTGCAAAGCCAGGAGTTGGAATTAATGAACCTTTTGGGTCCTTTCCAACTCAGAATATTCTGTTTCTAATAAAATAATCTCCTTAGATACCCTCCTATCCAAAAGATGCCAGTGAGAAGCATTTTGGCTTCAATAAAAAAATGTCTTTTAGTGAAACAGGGCTTTAAAATCTGGAAATGCTCATCAGGAAAGCACTGGGAAACTTGGATTCTCCTCTCTGCAACGTGAGAACTGGACTAAGTTTGGTGTGGAGTGCCCACCTGTGATGGCTGAGTAAAAATCCTACAGAATTGGTCTCAGAATGGTCTTAAGTATAAATTGAATTGGATTCTGGCAGCATTGGATCAGCACGTGTGGACTGCAAGGATGAATATCCAGGAGCAGAAATCTCTGCGTGGATAGAAGCCCTGAGGTCAGACTCATTCTGAATTCATTGCTTTAGCTCAAGTTTGATAGTGACAGAGATAAACCTCTCATCTCTGAGTGATTTACACCCCTCTGTGAAGGACTGAGCCAAAGGTGTTGTTCCCAGCGAGAGCTGGCAATGAGTCACCCCAGCGAGTGAAAGGAATGAGGTAATTCAAGCCTGGTTTGACCACAAGCCATCAGGCTTTGGATGTCACAGCTCACATTTGACTCTTGTCTGAGTCAGACCCAGGGATGAAGTAAAACAGAATAGTTTAAACCATCGTTGAGGTGTTTTAAGTGAATTGAACAACCCAAAACCAGCTGTGCCAGCAGCTCAGCACTGCCTTGGATGGCACAGCCCTACTATTGATTGTAATGATGGAGAGGCAAAGGGGCCCATGTGATATTTCAGCTTTTTTGTCCTGGTATTCTGCTCTTTCATGAGTCTTTTATCTTTTTTTTTTTTTTTTTAAGGATGCATTTCTGTATCATCATGTCAGTCTGCTCCAGAACTATTCAATTTTGAAATTTCTAGTAAACAAGCAGAGAAAAGATTTTCACACAAAGCTGTCTGCCCTCACTTCAGTGGTTCAGAACCATCCTTGATCTCGTTTTCCTGCTAAAGATCTGATCTGTATTTCATTTAAGATTTACCCACTGTCAGATGGAAGTGTCCTTGGTCTCACCAAGCCTTCCAGCTTTGCCTCTCTCTGTGTGACAGATGCTGGGAGAAGGTTCCATGCCACAAATAGGACACAGGGATTTTGGTGGATGATTAAAAATAGATTTATTGCTAATAAAGTGTTTAAATATTGCCAGTGTATCACCTAATTTATAAGCCTGTCATACAATTACAATGGATTATTTCATAATCAGTTTGTGGTCACATCTTGAGTGCTATGTCCAGTTTTGGGCCACTCACTTCAAGAAAGACATTGAGGGGCTGGAGCATGTCCAGAGAAGGGAACAGAGCTGGGGAAGGGTCTGGAGCACCAGGAGTGGCTGAGGGAGCTGGGAAAGGGGCTCAGCCTGGAGAAAAGGAGGCTCAGGGGGTCCCTCTGGCTCTGCACAGCTCCCTGATGTGAGGGAGCACAAGAGGAAATGGCCTCAAACTACACCAGGGGAGGTTCAGGTTGGACATCAGGAGGAATCTCTTCATGGAAAGGGTTGTCAAGCATTGGAATGGACTCCTCAGACAGGTGGTGGAGTCACCATCTCTGGAGGTGCCTAAGAAAAGCCTGGACGTGGCACCCAGTGCCTGGTGATGTTTGGCCTCGGGTTGGATTTGATGATCTCAGAATTCTCTTCCAACCCAGTCGATTCTGTGACTCTGTGCTGCATTTCTAACTTGCCCAGAGGTGAAAATTGACACCCAAACCACGTCCCATGGCTGCCATGATGCTGAGGGCAGGTTCTGTCTCCCACAGGCTTTTCCTGCCTTACACCCATTCAAACCTTTCCTCCTCCTCCCCCTGCACCAGCAAAAGATGCAGCTTGTGAATCATCCCCCAGCCCTGCCTTGTTTCCCCCAGTATTTACAGCCCCTTCTACTCTTTACAGCCCTCCCCCAGAGTATCTCTGGTTATGAAATAGCTGCTGCTGAAGATTCTTTTTCCCTGAGAAATAATTCAAGCCCAGAAGGGGTCTCTTGGCACCCAGTAGAAAACATTGCTGCCAAAAAAGCAAATCTAAATGCAAATTTAGACCCATTTCAGGTCTCTCCCTGCTGGCAGAAGCAGTCAGATCTCACTTCCCCTCTTCTCTCCATTATAAAACCATGGGTATTTCCTAGACATCTCCAAAGAGAGCCTAGGAAAAGGAAATGGGGGCAAGATTTCCCTTGTCACAGTTTTGTTTATCAGCAAACAATGTTTATTTCTTACTGGCAGGTAGGATGCTCAGCTGGGAACTTAGGAAAAGGGAGAATGGCTTTAAGCTGAAAGAAAATAGATTTAAATTGGATATTAGCAAGAAATTGTTCCCTGTGAGGGTGGTGAGGCCCTGGCATGGACAAGTTTGTGACATCCCATCCCTGGTAGTGTTCAAGGCCAGGTTGGGGGACTTGGAGCAGCCTGGGATAGTGGAAGGTGCCCTGGACCATGGAAAGGTTTGGAATGAGATGATCTTTCAGGTCCCTTGCAACCCAAAACATTCCATGATTTTATGATTTTATGAACCTCTATGACTTTCTGTGACTTTTCCCACCTTAAGTCTGGCCTTGCTGTGTGGAGGGAGCAGAAAACATTCATAAAGAACAAAGTCTCCCTGCATCCTCAGAACAAGCCCCTTGGAAAACCATAGCTTAGAGATAAGAAATGGCTGTGAAATGACGAATACAAAAGGAATTTAGCTTCCCCCTCTTGGCAGACCCTCTTATCTATCTTCAATGTTATCGGGTCGTTTTCTTTTAGTATCCATAGGCCAGCTTTGAATGTAAAATCCCTCGAGGATTGGTTAGAACGTAGAATTCCCTTGGTAATTGGTGCAAACTGCAAAACTCTCAAAAGATATAAACAACCCTGTAAAACCCTAACTGTTGTATATGCTAGACTGGATGCCTTCATAGAATAAACTATGGATTTCTGCCTTTCTGCATGTGCTGATCTCCTTACCCCACTGGTCTGAGAGCTCACCACGAGCCAAAATTCTATCTGGGCAAGGCTCAGGAACGTGCTCCATCGCTGAGGGCTGCAGAAGCAGTCTCAGGGATCCCAAAGGGACCCCAAAAACCCAGCCAGTGACATTGCTGCATCTTCCTCTGCCTTTCCTCCTTTGCCTGGCACTGCACTTGGTCTCTGCTCTCCATGGTGGCACTGGTGAGAAGAAGGAATGAACTCTGTATTTTGCCCTCCACTTTTCCCAGAAAGAAGACAAAACCATTGAGTTTCCACTCAGTGCTAATGTCCAGACTTGTGTTTCTTTTCTGGATCAGCTTTAACCTGATTCAGAGTCTAAGCCTTTAGACTGTGCTTAACAGCAGGAGGTTTATTCTCTATGGCTGAAGAATCACAAAGACCCGAGCTTAGGACAAGCTTTTATGATCATGAAAAACCTTGGAGAATGGATAATTTTTCTCTCTGTGGCTTTCCAAGCATTTTGGGAAAGTCAAAGTATCCTTTTCCCTCCTTCCTTCTTTGAAGTGATGGCCTTATTTATTTTCATGTATCTTGACAGGAAACAGGCACTGATGAGTTAAAGAACAAGGTAAAAAAGTAATAGGTATCTGCCTAAAATGCCAAGCAAGAATAATTTAGATATTTATACTCAAGAATCTTTTATAAAAGAGTCTTGCTTGACTTGTCTATGAGCTTAAAATATCTTAGTACTGAGGTTCTGGTGTCTGCATTTCATTATTCATCTAATTCTGAGCTAATGAGAAGTGAAAGCACCACTCACATTAGATGAGACCCAGAAGAAATGGTCTTGTGCTGATAAGTTTGAGTTTTGTGAAGTATTTGAGCTTCCAAGGGGTGGCACAGGGGAGCAGCAGTGCCTGCACAGTGATATCTCCTGTGACCAGCTGATAAAAGATGTAAACAGACCTTTGTTTTCACAGATATTGAACTTTTCAGAGGGAAGAAAAATCTCTTCCAGACTCAGCTCTAGAGGCAGGGAGTTCAAAACAACAAGCTTTAGTCTCAGATTGGAATGCTGGTTTTGTTTATCTTGGTTGCAAAAGACAAAAAAAAAAGTTAAAAATCAGTTCTGAGTGAAAGGTTTATTTTCCCCCTTGTGGCATTAAAAAATCATGACCTAACTCAGCTAATACACACAGGAACCAAAATATCTCTGTAAAATGAGTAATTAAAAAGGAGGGGTTCAAATTAGTTAGAGATGGGTTCAGCAGTTTAGGAACAGATTGTCCCAGAGCCCTGGTGCCAAGCAAGAAACCTTGGGAAGAGGTCTCTGCCTTGCTGCCCTGGGATTTGTTGGGTGTCTGACCCACACCAGTCTGCTGGCAACTCTTCCCTCTCTCGTTTTCCATGTGTTTTCCTGGCCACTGCCCAGTGACCTCCATGCACAAGAGGTGTGTGATGGTTTGTGGCAGGAATTAATTGGAATTGTGCTGTCAGCAGGGAGCTGGGAGGACTTGGGTGAGATTCCCAAGTCCTGCATCCCAAAATCCTGAGATCCTCAACAAACACCATCCTGAGAAACTCAAGATTACTGGCAATGAGCATTTGCATCCCAGAAAACCAAGAGTGTCCCAGGAAACCTCAAGAGAAGCCCCAGCAGGTTGAGGGAGGTGATTCTGCCCCTCCATTCTGCTGCTGTGAGACCCGACTGGAGCTCTGGGGTCCCCAGAATCTGGATGTGGAGCTGCTGGAGTGAGGATGGAGTGCAGAGGATGCCACCAAGCTGATGCCAGGGCTCGAACCCCTCTGCTCTGGAGCCAGGCTGGGAGAGCTGGGGGTGTTCAGCCTGGAGAAGGGAAGGCTCCAGGGAGAGCTCAGAGCCCCTTCCAGAGCCTAAAGGGGCTCCAGGAGAGCTGGAGAGGGACTTGGGACAAGGGATGGAGGGACAGGACAAGAGAGAATGGCTTTAAGCTGAAAGTGGACAGGGTTAGATGGGATATTGGGAAGGAATTTTTAGCTGTGAGGGTGGTGAGCCCCTGGCACAGGTTGCCTCCAGAAGCTGTGGCTGCTCCATCCCTGGAAGTGTCCAAGACCAGGTTGGACAGGTTTTGGAACACCCTGGAATTGTGGAAGGTGTCCCTGCCCATGGTAGGGGTTGGAACAAGGTGATCTTGAAGGTCCCTTCAACTCAAACCACTCCATGATTCTCTGAAAACATTCTGCATTTCCCACCAGCATTTCTTAGTTCTTTCAAGCAGAGATTTAAGAAATGCTTTGTGTTTGTCAGTCCGAAATACAGAGGTGTATGAACACAAATGTACAAATACAGAAAGGAAATATTTCCATAGGGAGAATCATCCCAAAACAGGGCTACAGGAAGGAGCATCTCTTGAGTCAGTAGCAGGGATTAATCCTTTCTATTGTTTCTCTCTCCATTTTCAGACAATAATTTTATAATTTGTTGGGCTGGCCTGACATAGCAAAGCTCTCAGGAAATGATATTGCTATGAACACATCTCACTGCTTACTGTTTGTAAAGCACTCAGTGATGGAGAAGAGATTGTGTGAATGGAGAATTTCAGGAATAGCTTGGGCTAAAAAACTGGAGTGGGAAGCAATGACCACCTCTGAAGGGCAAGGGTAACCCATCACATTTTGGGTTGGCTTCCAAACAAAACCCAAGCTTTGTAGAGAAATCAGGAGTTTCTGACATGTCTATGAGACATTGACTTAATTCATGCAGCTGAAGCAGCACCTCTGGTTCCTTCCTTGCTTTATTTCTGGGATTTACAAGTTGAAAAGATAAATAAAAATGAGCTGTGCTTACAAATGAACCACAGGGCAGTTTTGGCCATTAAAGGTGTGAAAAAGGGAACTGTGATGCTGCAGCACTGCAAAGCAGAGAATGTTGTAGTGAGAGCAAAGTTTCCATATTTACACAAGCTGGGAGTTTATTTGGAATATCACAAACCAGTCCACTCACCTTCACTCAGGCAAAATGGTGCAACATGAAATCCCTGCAGGCAGGAAAAGAAAACCTGCAAGGACTGTCAGAGCTAAAGAAGAATTTCTTTTAATAGAAAAGACTGGAAGAGCTTGGCTGGAGCAGGAAGCTGAGTGGGAGTGGGCCTGGTCTGCAGACTCTGCCTCCAGACGAGCAGCAGGAAGGAGGAAGAATTATTTTAGCTACAGGATGAAGCTGGCACCAGGACAAAGAGCTAAAAACTCGTCTCAAATGAATGTTGGCTGGAAAGGAAAATATTTCTAAGCATGAAAGGCAAAGAAGGTTTTGGAACAGCCTCCCAAACGCCCACCAGGTTTAGGATGGGTTTGAGATCCACGTGTGAGCAAGACTATGGAAAAAACATGGGGCTCAAGGAGCAGAAAACTCTGTCAAGTCACACGTCACTGAGAAAGACATCCTGGCAACTAAAACTAAAAGAGGAGAATTTTAGATTGGATATTAAGAGGAAATTCCTCCCTGTGAGGATGCTGAGGCCCTGGCATGAAGCTGCTCCATCCCTAGAAATGTTCAAAACCAGGCTTGGAGCAACCTGGTCTGGTGGAAGTCATCCTTGTCCATGGCAGAGGGTTTGGAACTGGATGTTCCTGAAGTTTCCTTTCAATCCAAACCACTCCAATATCTTAAGTCAAATCACACTGTAAATGCACTGGAGGAATCCTCAAGGATTTGGGAATTCTCTCTTGCATTGTTCCTGCTCTCTGGTCTTGTTCCACAAGGACATGGATCCTTCCCCAGGGCTGCCTCCATTTCAGTGCTGGCTGAGTACATGTGAAGATTAAGAATTTTCCTCTGAAAAATGTCCTGGAGATATGAAAATAAAAACAAGGTTTACTTCAAGCATAAGAGCATGCACTCAAGGAGTGGTTGAGCATTGGAAGAGATTCCCAAGGGAAGGAGTGGAGCCACCATCCCTGGAAGGGTTTAAAAAACAAGCAGATGTGACATTTGTGGGTATGGTTTAGTGAGTGTGGTGGTATTGGATGGAAGGCTGGACTTGATGATCTTGGAGTTCTTTTCCAGTTTTCATGGTTCTATAATTTAGAGGCCACAGTTTCCCCACTCACAACTTTAATGTGTTTACAGGAGATAAATATCCCAACAGCGTTTCCACCATATTTGATTAGGGTTTTTATAATGCTGCTTTTTTTTTTTTTTTTTTCTTTAATGTAATCTAAATTCCATTTATAATTTTGAAGGATGCTATTAACTCTGGCAGCCATAAAAACGTTTTATTTGTGTAAGGCCTGGGTAAACATTTTCGTGGTGCTCAGGAGCACAGCAGGTTTGTCTCTTCGGGGAGCACCCAAATAAGTCTCAGCACGATCTCTAATGTCACTAGAAAACTTAAATCCTGCAAACGGAATGGTTTTAAAACTTTCCAAGGGAAATCACAGTGGTTCTCATTTAAGTTGACTGCAGGCTGGAGGATACCCCCAGGACCAAAATTCCAGTCTGGGGAAGCTGGAGATGGTTCATTCACTGCCCTGCTCCTTTGGTAAATTGGCTTTTCAGTCGTGGTGGTTAGAGGAAGAAAAGAAGTCTTTTGCAAACACAGAATCTTGGAATGACTTGGGCTGGAAGAGACCTTAAAAATCATCTCATTCCATGATATCTTGGACACCTTCCACTATCCCTGGTTGCTCCAAGCCCTGTCCACCCTGGGGCAGCCACAGCTTCTCTGGGCAATCTGTGCCAGGGCCCCAGCACTCACACAGCCAAGAATTCCTTCCTAATACCTAATCTAAACTCATCCTTTCGTGGTTCAAAACCATTCTCCCCTTTCTTGTCCCTCCATCCCTTACCCCAAGTCCCTCTCCAGCTCTCCTGGAGCCCCTTTAGGCACTGGAAGGGGCTCTGAAATCTCCTTGGAACTTTCCTTTCTCCAGGCTGAACATTCCCAGATCTCTCAGATTGTCTGCAGAGGTTTGTTTGGTTAAGACAATGCAGGAGCTAAAAAAGTAAAATCTGGATTGTTGAAAGGAGGAACAAGGGTCACTGCCTGTGTGACAAACCTGAGTCATTTGTTTGTCATTGTCTCCCGTGCAAAGATTCCATTCTGTTACTCAAAATCGTGTTTGTGGGGAGATGAAAATTTGCGTTCCTGTATCTATTTGTTGTTTACTGAGGGGAAATAATCCCAGTTATGGATGAGGTTTTTCACTGCCCAGAGCTTGGTGTTCATCATCATGAAATAGGGGAAGGAGGAAGGCAAAGGGAGGTTTTGCCTTTTCTATTTTGGGTTTTCACTTGGGGCTGGATGAATAACTCTGGGGTGTGGGATAAAATATCGAGTGTGAGGAGCCTTTTGTTCTCATACACCCTGCAGGAAGTCACACAATATTCCCTATTTGCAAACAAGGAGTAACCACTTGATGAAACTCCCTAAAAACACGTTTGCTTTTGCACACTATCAAGGAAAAGGGATCTTAGCTATGACTCCAAACAAACTGCAAGAAATAATAAATTTTCTGGGACAGAAAAGGCCTTTTTTTTTTCATCCAGGTTTTCATGCAAAGAGTTTGTATTTGTCAGAAGTCTTCAAGTTTTAATTAAAACCAGGAAAGCCTTAGAATTGGATTTGAAAGACTTTGAAAAGAGACAATTTTTAAAGGTGAGCAGTTTTTATTTTTTAACAGATTTATCTAAAAAACAGCTTTGTTTTTCCAACATCTGAAGACATTCCGGGTGAAAAATGTAAAGTGTTGTGGAAGGAGGTTTTTGATGGAAAGCCAGGAATCATATCTAAAGAAATACTAAAGAAGGATTGAGTTCTTTCCAAATAAGATTAATTCAGCTTTTCTTTTATTCTTTTTTTTTCTTGAATCCTTTTGATATGGGGAAACCTCCAGAAATATAAACTGGATTTACATATTCCCACTTTTGTGTGTTTTCAAAAGTGAAATCTGGCTGACAAGCATTAGAAGTGACAAATTAGTAAAGAAAATAAACCAATGTTCTTTCCACCCTCTATAAATAATTCCCTGGGATATGGAATGGAAATCTGTGAAATCGTTTGCTGTAAATGTAAGTTCAGGACAGTGAACATAAAGGAAGATTTAGATATCATCCAACATATGGACAAAGAGACATCTCCATGGTAAAATATCCGTGCTAAGCAAAACCAGCCTGAGCTGGAATTCACCTTTAATGTGCTGACAGCCCAACAAATGTTAAAATGCAGCAGAAATAGAAACAAAATGAATCTCCAGGACACCAGATTTTCCCAAATCCCCTTCTCTTACAGATTAATGTATTAATTATGTCATGAGAAGCATGACAGCAGTGATTAATGTTTCTATAAGCAATGTGCTCTGACAGCCAAATCATGATTCCCTATCCCTGGAAATGTCCAAGGCCAGGTTGGATGAAGCTTGGAGCAATCTGGAAGATGTCCCTGCCCATGGCAGAGGGGTGGAACAAGATGATCTTGAAGGTCCCTTCCAACCCAAACCATTCCATGATTTTCCCATGTGTCAATTGCTAATTTCACCAAATTTATGTTATACAGTTGGATTCCAAGCTCCATGCCTTTCCAGAATGCACAAAACCCTAGAACTGGTTCTTCCCTGTGTGGTACAAGTGAGGAACTACATTGAAACAACATTTCATCCAACTGGAGTGGGGAATTCAGGAATAATTTCTGCATGGAAAGGGTGGTCAAGCATTGGAAGGGGCTGCCAGGGAGGTGCTGGATCCCTGGAGGTGTCCAAGGAACCACAGGATGTGGCACTCAGTTCTCTGGGCTGGTGACAAGGTGGGGTTTGGTCACATTGGACTTGATGATCTTGGAGGTCTTTTCCAAGCTCAGTGGTTCTGGGATTCTCTGAGTTGGGTCCTGATGGCCCAATCAAAATTCCCTAGAGCCAGCTCCAAGAAAAACTCATGGATTTGATTGAGACATAGCCCACAGGGCAAGCAAGACCATGTGGAAAACAGCCAAAGGTTTTCTTTTTCTCATGGAACTTTTCGGTGCTGGCACTTTCTCCAGATGAAATATAAAACTTTGAGGGACTTGGTAGAAGACTGAAAAATGTCAAACGAAGGTTTGGGACTGGAGTGAGGGGGAAGGAGGGGATTTTAGGTTTGTTCATCAAAAAAAGATAAATCCCCTGAAAGGAGACATTTCTCACAGAAATATCACTCCTTTGAAAGCAGACAAAAAAATCTTTTTTTTTGAGATTGAGATCAGTCTGAAACTGGGGTTGAACTGTGAATCCAAGACCTGCTTGAGCCACTGGAGGTTCTCTGACTCACCTGGCACCCAGGGGAAATCCCATAATTTCTGGATAGGGCTCTGAGCAGCCTGATTTAGTGCAATTGGATGATTTTTAAGGTCCTTTCTAACGCTTCTATAATTCAGTAATTCCCTCTTTCTATGTGATGTTTATCACACGAGTCTGTGGTTGAGATCAGCTGCAGTTTCTCTCTTTCTGGTGTCTCCAGAGTGGCCAAGAACACACGAAAAAAGGACATTATCCTCTTTTCTCTTTTCATCCCAGAAAAGACCCATTGTCCAGATGTTTACAATATAATTCCTGAATTTTCTACATACCCAATAAGCTCTGAAAATGCAAAGGAATTTCTTCAGGGAAGCTGCCCTGGTGCACTTGTACGGGATGAAAAAGCAGAGGAAAAGGTATTTAAAAATTACAGCAGAAGTTCTGGGGGAAGGGAGGTCTTGAAAGGACAAGAACAGATTCCTCTTCTCGATCTTAAATAGGATTTGAGAAATCTCTGTGGGTTAATCAAGAGCAGACATGTTGCAATGTCACTTAAGTACATGGCAATTTAAGAGCCTCCCTTTCTGGAGAGAGTTATTATGGGATATTAATAGCCAGTGTCTCAAAATCACAATGGAAAATGAATCCTCTCATTGAAAATGAAGAGCGAGAAGGAGTTTTCTGGATGGATTAAAAATGTGTTTAATACCTAAACAGGCCAAAAAGAGAAAAATTAAGGAAGAAACAATTGGAAGAGAGCAAATAATTAACAATAAGCCCAAACAATCATCCCAGGAACCACAAGAGCACCTGCTTGACCAGCAGCATCCTTTTCTCTATTGCATTTTCCCTAATAATATTTACTCATTTTCTTTTCAAAGATCAGTTAACCAAACTCAGACCTTAATTTAATTGGTTTGGACCCTTTAATTGCCTCCCTCCATTTCCTGAAAGTGCAGCTTTGCTTTCTGCAAGGGTTCCCTTCGAGGTGCTGTGTTTAATACTCTGAAATGCTCTGGGCTAATCAGAATCACTGTTTTGGACCGTGTTTTCAGTTCAATCAGGATTATTTTATCTGTTTCTTAGACAGCAAAAATATCTTCCCTGTGAGGGTGGTGAGGCTCTGGAATGGAATTCCCAGAGAAGCTGTGGCCACCCCTGGATCCCTGGAAATGTCCTAGGCCAGGTTGGGCAGGGCTTGGAGCAACCTGGGATAGTGGAAGGTGTCCCTGCCCATGGCAGGGGGTGGAACTGGATGATCTTTAAGATCCATTTCAACCCAAGCTTTTCTGTGATTTTGTGATATCTGGAAAATTAGAGGTAATTAGAGACAAGTAAAAGAATTGTCAAGTTCCCAAACAACAATCATTATGTGTTTCTCATTTTCTTAAAATTTGGCAGCTGGGGAAGCAACATTCCCTCTGTGTCATCCTCCAAGATTCAAGAATAAACTCTTTTAAAGCTTGGAGTTCTGTTTTTTTGTCAGCAGTGAAAAAAATCATTCAGGGACTATAATTCCATGTACACTGAGTTTATTCCAAAGAATAATGTGAATTTCCCAGTTTGGATGCTCCTCTCTTCATATCCTTCTGTTCCACTTTGGACTCTACTGGGGGATATCTGTGCCAGCATTCCTTGCACCATGGCAATTTCCTGCTCTGGGAATTCCTTGGCATGGCTCAGAATGTTGTGACATTACTAAGCCAATTGCTCTCATCCCACAAAATGAGAGAGATTCCTACAAGCAGGTAGGATTCCCTGTTTACTGTAGTGTTTATTAGCTGGCACCATTCATAGGCTGTCTATATTTAATTCAGCACGTTCTGCTTCGATCCACTGGCATAAAATAAAGATCATAAAACATCAAGGCTCTAAGAGAAATTAGACAACTTCTAATTGCAAAAAGTCACCCCCATATGTGGATTTTTGGGTGCACTGGTTACTGTGAAAGCATCAAAATTATGCAGAGTTGGTAAACCAAGATATTTTGGGGTGCAACAGTTGTCATGGTCATGTTTGAAGATGCTGAGCAGGCAGCTAAAAATGTCACTCAGAGACAGCACCCCAGCAGTGCCAATGACACACAAAGAAGAGGAAATGGAATTGGGATCACTAAAAATAGAGCTCTCCTGCCATAAATGCGAGATTTATTTCCTTTGTAGGAAGGATGGAGCAAGACTCTAAAGGTGCCATCCTTCTTGATCTTCTTTTGCAAAGCAACCAGGGGGATATTTTTGTTTGGTTTGATGTTTGCTTTGAGTAAAAATAAACTGGAATAGGAACACTGCTGCTTGTTTTGACAGTGGGCATGGTTAGAGATACAGAAAGATGAGAGCACAAGAAACAGCTCCTTCTTTGGGCATTTTAAACCCTGTTACCTGTTGTGGGAATTGTTCTTGGAAATGATCTTTACTTGTCAAAATAAAGTAGTTTGGCTTCAGAAAGAAGCCCTCATTGAGACCAATTTCCACAGAATGTGGCAGGTGAGGCCCAGGCACAGGTCTGTGGATGCCCCATCCCAGGAAGTGTCCAAGGTCAAGGTGGATGGGGTTTGGAGCAGCCTGAATGTTGGAGAAGGTGCTGACAGACGTCCCAGCCCTCAGCAGGGGGTTGCAGCACAATGATCTTTGAGGTCTCTTCCAACATAAATAAATTCTCATTCTCAGCACTTCTCAAGGCTCTTTTTCAATTCTCAAGCCCTGACTCAAATTCTGTCTTTTGCTTGTTTGCCGAGGTTTTTTTTTGAAGATGAGATACTGAGGATTCAGGGGAACTTCTCCAAGCCAACAGATTCTCCAAGTGGCAGATTCCCAAAATAGACACAGCTCAGTGACATCCAGGCTGTTCTGTTCAACTGGTCTTGGAAAGTTTGATGTAGAAGTCCCTTGCCCAGCCAGATGCTGCTTTTTAAAGATTTCCATTTTGAGATTTAAAAAGTGTGAGAAGCAAAATCAATGTTTAGAACCAGAAATCAGCAAAAATAGTGCTTAGAACTTGCCAGCTTTCAAAAATCTCAGAGTGTGGGAATAAAAGAGGGAGGGAGGGAGGGAGGGAGGGAGGGAGGGAGGAAGGAAGGAAGGAAGGAAGGAAGGAAGGAAGGAAGGAAGGAAGGAAGGAAGGAAGGAAGGAAGGAAGGAAGGAAGGAAGGAAGGAAGGAAGGAAGGAAGGAAGGAAGGAAGGAAGGAAGGAAGGAAGGAAGGAAGGAAGGAAGGAAGGAAGGAAGGAAGGAAGGAAGGAAGGAAGGAAGGAAGGAAGGAAGGAAGGAAGGAAGGAAGGAAGGAAGGAAGGAAGGAAGGAAGGAAGGAAGGAAGGAAGGAAGGAAGGAAGGAAGGAAGGAAGGAAGGAAGGAAGGAAGGAAGGAAGGAAGGAAGGAAGGAAGGAAGGAAGGAAGGAAGGAAGGAAGGAAGGAAGGAAGGAAGGAAGGAAGGAAGGAAGGAAGGAAGGAAGGATTATGAATGAAATCAAAATCTGCCTCTGAAATACTGCAGGAACCAAAGCAGCTTCTCCAGTGAATCGTTATTTTTAAGTGAGACCAAGGGGCAGATTTCACCTCCTGGTGTCCCACAGGGGCTGGAGCATGGAACAGATGAGCCTCTACTGCAAAAGGAACTAAAATAAGAAAAAGCAAAGCTCACGAAATCTACCAATTAAGAGTGAACACAAATGTACCAAGTTATTCAAAGGGTGGGGATCCATGGGGATAATTATATAAATAAACTCATCAACACTTTTTTTCTGTAGCAAACAGGTTTAACGGGGCTGTAATGAGAATTTCTTACAGGTCCCTTCATACCCAAATTGTTCTATGATTCCATGAATTTTCAGGATCTCTATCAACACTATCCCTTAAGGTTTTTCCATCTATTCCTCAGTCTTCCCCACCCCCTAATTTGAAGAATTATTACTGGCATACAAAAATTGGATTCTTATCGTGCCACTTACTAAAAACCTTAAACAGCTCCTGTTTTGCCCCTTGGCTCACAGTTATAAAGAACAGACTTGACACATTTGGTTTAAATATGAATAAACTGATATCACTCATCCTGAGAATATCTCAGAGCACGAGACTGAAAAGGAACTGGTGGCAAGATGACTGGAAGGGTTTGGAGAGGCCCTTCAGTGCCAATGTGATGGGTCCTGGAGTCAGAGAGACCTTTGAAGTGGATTTTCCCAAATTTTGAATTAAAGTGTGCACAAAAAAATCCTCATTGAGATGTGTTTGTTTCTCTAAAGGTTTGCATGGCTGAACTCCAGCTTGATGAATATATTGTTTGAAGAAAGGTCTTTGGATCTGCTGGAGAAAATGAGAAAAAAAAAAACAAAAAAAACAAATTGGATTTGAAAACAAAGATACTTTTTGATCATTGTTGTACAGATCCATTTCTCCCATCATCACTCTGGAATTTGGATTGCAACAAAACTGAATTTTTGGAATCTGTAGGGAAAAGCCTCTTCTCTTCTAAATTTCATGAAGCTTGGTCACACTTTTGCTGTGAGTTTCCTCATTTCTGCTTATTCTTGACTTTCCCACCTGGCCAGGTCCCCCCTGTTTTATCCCTGTCTCCAATGCACAGTTGGAAGTGGAAAGTTCCCTTGTCAGAGTGTTCAGCAGAAAATTACTCAAACAAATTGCTTTTCTCCCAGCTTCTCTGCCCAAAACTTCCTAAGAAACATAAACACTGTGAAAAAAGAAACACAAGAATTGCACTTTCACACCAGGGAATCATAACCTTTTTAAATGTAACTCCAACTATTTTTCCAGTACCATTTTTGCAGCTGTTTTTGTTGTGTTGCTCCAGTGACTTTTGGGTTTCAAACACCTAAAAATTAGCATAATTTTTAACTATTCATTTGCTGCTTTGCATTTTGGCTGATTCACTGTCAAGCAGAATTTTGAGTCATACCTCACCTCCAATGATGGATTTCCTTCATGTTTTTGTAGAATACCTCATGCTTGTCACACCACAGGTTGGACAAAACTGATTTTCCAAGCATCCAGTCTTTCAAACTATCTATTATTACATTCATAACCTCAATATAAGTTATGTTTCTACCAGGAGTTCCAAAAAGAGACCAGAGATTTGTCTTTATCTCAGGATAAAGATTTTCTATCAAAGCAAATATTATTTTAGTCGTGCATTGAATAGAACAGCATTAGTGGGCAGAAATTTTCTCTTCTATCCTTTGCCTGGCAGCGTGTAAAATAATATTTGTATTCCTTATTTGAAGAGGAAAATGATCTTATTCACCTTTCTGTGAGTTAATAAAGAGAGTAAAACAATGGCACTGTGAGTATTGGAGTTAATTAAGTTTATTTCCCTTCAGACTTGTGTCTTGTTGATTTTGAATCTCGTGGAAATACAACTCCTGAGAACCTTGGAGATCTCTGCTCTTTTGCCAAAGGGGTTTTGATTCAGATGAATTCTGAAACTGCAAGGAAAAACACAGAAAAGGCAACAGCCACACTCATGGGATAGCCAGGTCATCCCATCTAAATCCAGCTCAAAAATACTCTGGGACAGATCAGACCCTCAGGAATGGGCTGGAAGAACATCCTTTGGGCAGGCATTGAGCAAACATGAGCTCCTGCTCTGCCTGCCTGTCTCCCACCGGGATTTCTGGGCTGTGGTTTGCAGTCCTGGAGAGGGCAATGTGGGAATACGAGACTGGAGGGATTTGGGTCCAGATCCAAGCACCTCTATCCTGTTGTCCTCATCCATGTGCCAGCTGGAGAGCTGTCAGTACAGGCAGCAACGAGCTCAGAATTCACAGGATCACCAAATCATAGAATATCCTGAGTTGGAAGGGGCCCACAAGGAATATGGAGTCCAGCTCTTGGTCCTGCACAGGACAACTCCAAGGAATTTGGTCCAAGATTTTTGTGGGGCTGTTCAAGATCCTCATAAAAAACAGCCTTTCCAGTGGGTCATTCCACCCTTTTAAATTCAGTTCTTCCAGCCCTTGGTGCCAAAAATCCATCCCAATGATTCTGGCTTGGAAAGTTTAACATTTTAGCTGTGGCAGGATCCAGACCTGGAGCAAAATCCCACTGCAGTTAAGGACTGAAGGAACAGATTGTCCCTGCTCAGAGCAGTTTGCAAACAGGATAAAGAGACTCAGAGAAGCAGACAGCCCAAACCCAGGCATCTCAGCACACCATCAGTTCCAATTTTCCACAGGCATTGCCCACAAGGGCCATTAAGTTCCCCCATGGAAATCCAAAGAACTGAATGTCTGTTCCAAAACAATTTCCAAGATCAGCTCCTCCATCAGCTTCCCAAGGAACTCCCTGTCCCTTTCTGTCCTTCTTGAAGACAGGAGTGGCATTTGCCTCTTTCTGCTCCTGGGAACTTCCAAGGTCACCACAACCTCTCAAAGTTAAGTGAGGCTGACTTTGCAATGACATCAGATCTCATGGATCCATCCTGTCCTCATCCATACATTCCATAAGTCTCTTTTGTCTTGGCATTCTCTGACTGGATCCTCCTTCTCTGAGGATAAATATTCCTTGCTCTGGTCCAGGAAACTGGGAATTCTAAAGGCTGGTTTTACCAGCAAAGACTTAAATGGAGAATAGTTGTGCAATTTCCATGTTCTTTGCCATCAGAATTCCCACCCTGCTGAGCAGCAGCCCCACATTTTCCTCACTCTTCCTTCTACTACTGATATTCCTGCAGAAAACTTGCTGCCCTTCATGTTCCTCACCAGATTTAATTCCAGATGGGCTTTGATTCCCCCCCTCCAGTCGGAACCATCAACTCTCTTTTTATTGACGTTTTCCTGCAGATGGAATTACATGGAGATCTACAACACAAGAGAACACAATCCCATCTCCAGAGCCCATATTTGTTGGTCCATCTCGCCAGGATTTTTGCTGCTTTGCCAGCTTACACCACATATGGAACCTTCTTCCATGGGAAAAACACGGAAATGTTTTGTCCAAATAAAGGCAGGGAAACCTCACTGCATGGGGTTTGGAGGCAGACTTGGTTTTGATGTATCTCATGAAGAGATCACAGAAATAAAAGGGAAGACACAGGATAAAGGCTGGAATTGATTTTTCACAGTGGGATGGAATGGCAGGAGTGGTTTCTTCTGTGTTAATGTTCATGTAAAGACCTGCTGGGGTTTCTGCCAGCTCATATGGAACAAGAGAGATGCCTGTGCTACCCTACATCCCAAAAATGAGGGTCCCAGGAAGAGGAAAGGCTGGGAAGTTGAAGGGATGGGATATTTTCTTTTGTTTTCTTTTTAAATGTCCTGTTAGAAAGGAGCTCTGGTTCATATTTTTTCACGGGGAAAGATTTCTGTATCAGGACTACAAGGCTCAGACAGAGTCTTGAGCTCTGTCTGGGGCTTCTCAGAGTCCACCTGATGGGTTATCCCTGGAAATCACATTCCCTTCAGCAGTGACACCATTTGTCTTCCTCTTTTCTCTGTAATAATCTTCATTTCCGAATCAGTGACCTTTACTCTTTCCAGAATTCAACTCCCCAACAGCACAAGGAGGCAAAAGGGTCTTTCCTTTGCCTCTCCCATTTCCACAGGTTGTAAAATTTCTGTTTTCCTTGGATATCATTGCCCAGCATAACTTTTATCAAGTACCACTAACAGCTCAGGTTTGGAAAATCACTGAATTTAAGATTTTTGAATGCTTAATTTATGTTACTCATATTTTTTTCCCAGTTCCTATATTTCTCCTGGTCATCTTCAGTTTCTCATTGAATCCTGGAGACAAGAAGCTGTCCCCAAAACACCCAGGATGAGAACTCTTCTGTTTTAAAGTATCCAGACCATGGATAAGAGGTTTGAAAACCATAACACCAATGATACAAGGAACACGTATAAAATTCCACTGCACACATCCAGGCACTTTCAACTCACAGAGATTTCCCACAGGAGAACTCAGTTTCTCCTGCTCTGATTTATTCTGATGCCTTATTCCTTTCCATCTCCATTCATCAAGGCTTGAATGGGATAACAGCCTTAATAGATGCTAATTAGCAATATAAACCATCCACTATGCAGTAATAGCAAAACCAGACTGAAAAAAGCCCTGTCAAAATAATGGTCGGGCAAGATGATTGAAAAGGGGAAAATGCAGTTGGGTTCTTAATGCTGGAGTGCAACTGAGAAAGAAAAGAGAAATTATTGCTTTTCCCATGTAAATTATAAGCAATTAAGAAGGGCATGGAATAAACCTTGGGAACCCCTTTGACTTTCCTGTGTCAGCTCCTCCCTGTGTTCCAGGGTGCTGCAGCAGCTGAAACACAATTTCTGTGTGTTTATTTTCAGCTCTGGTTTGATTCTGTGCTCAAACAGGGAGGAACAGCCCCAACCAGCACAGATTTCCTGCTGGAAACAGGAGTCCCATTCTGGATTCAGCTCAGGACCTTCCTTTCAGTGAGTGCAGATGTTTTGGGTTCTCTTGGAGGATTGGCATGTGCTAATTGGGCAAAGAAGATGTCAGGTTAATTAGTCAGGGTGTGTGGGAGGTGATTGCACCACAGAGCCTCCCATCAGCCCCAAGGCTGGAGCAGCCCTTGTGAACTCCCCTTAATTGCCTGGACAATTGGTTCACTGCAAACACCTGAAATTTGGGGTGTCTTCCTCCCTCTCCCCAAATCCTTCCTGCTCAAACACGGAACTACTGCTGTCCATTTGGAAAACAGGCAATTTCCAGGGAAAAATGAGGGTCACTTCTGGCCAGGCTATGAGATTACATCATAGGATGAGATTGCAACAGAAATTATTTCATCCACACATTGCTCGGGTTGTGCAGAGAAAACCATTCCATCACACATGAACTTTAGTAGATTTTTCATATGTTTTATACCCAGTCAAAACGCAGAGAAATTCATTGGTTGAATGTTCATTGGTCCCAAGTAGCTCAGTTCTTAGCATTTGGGTTCCTATTGGATGTGGATTTCTTTGCCTCCCATGTTAATTAGGTTCTCATTCTCCATCCTCCTATCCCTCTTTTCCAAGACCAGGTGTCTCTGACCATGCCAGGGCTGATGGTTGGAGTTGATGTTCATTAATGGTCATTAATGGTCATTAATGGTCGTTATCTTTTGTGTATTTTCTGTGCTACTCCCAGTTCAGCTCATCAGAGCTCGCCTGGTAAAACAATCTTATTCAAAGAATCTTCAATTCCCTTCCCTCAGGGCAAAGGTGAACAAAACCACCTGACTAAAGTTCTATACAAAATTTTGAACTTGGCATCATTTCCAACAGTAGGACCAGGGGGAATGGTCTGAAGTTGTTCCAGGGGAGGTTTAGGCAGGAAATTAGGAGGAGTTTTTCACTCAGAGCTGGTCAGACATTAGAACAGTTCCCCAGGGAATGGTCACAGCCCCAAAGCTGCTCAAGAAGTGCTGGGACAAGGTTCTCAAGGTGGGATTGTTGGAATGTCCAGGAGTTGGCCTCGATGATTCTTTGGATCCCTCCCAGCTCAGGATATTCACCCTGGGAAAGACATTCTCAACTATTATCCCAATGCCCAATGTTTTAAAGTTGAATATGTTCTTGCTACATTCTACTGGGTCATTTTAAAGGAGAAAAACAGGCCATTAAACTGAATTTCATTTGTCACCAGCCTGTCCTAAAGTCCCCTGGCCAAGAGCAGGTCCCCGCTCCAGAATAGCTGGATGCCAATCAAAGTGCTGGCATGTTGCAAGGATCAGCTGCTGAGATTATTCTGACTTCAGGAAAACCACAAAATTCCTGTGAATTTGAACCTTAAAGCTCATCAGAAAAGAAACAACTTTTTCCAAGTTGGTGTCCACTTAAAAGTTGCTAGAACAGGCAAATTTCATGTTCCTGTCTCTCTGGTTTTCCACCTACCTGCCTCTTTATGCAGCGAATTTTCCTCAAGAGTTTCAGAGCTCCTTCTGGGTTGCATCATTTTGTGGGAAGGATCTTACACCTCATAGGATCAGAAAAGAAATATCTCCCCCATCATCCAGCTTCTGCAAGCCAGGTTTGGGGAGCAGAATACTGATTTCTTATAAAATTCCGTGTGAAAAGCACTGGTTCCCTATATATATGTGTGAATACATATTTGTGTGTATAGATAAATATATTTACGTATATATATATATATATATATATATATATATATGTGCATTTGTGCATATGAACATACACACACACGTGTATATAAATATATATGAAGTCTGGAAGGCACTGGAGAAATTTTTGGGGAGATGTCTTTCTCCTACAGTGAATGTTTTCCTGAGGATTTCAACCAATTTTCTTCTCTACCATCAAAATCCAATGTTTCTCCTTCATGGTCCTGTTTCTAAGGACTCTTAATTGGACTCAGTGTGTCCAGAGGAGATTTTGGTGTCTTCCTTCCTTTTCAAGAACCTAAGAATCAGAGTGAATTCCAACCAAAAGTCTTCTATCATATAATCCTGTTTATTAAAAATTACTCTACAGATGGTGTTTATTTTCAAGTCCATCACTGAAAGCTAGAATTATTTTTTCAATTGTTTCTATTTACAAACAACAGCAATAACCACAAAAGATGATGAATTATCATGAGTTATTCTGTAAAACCCCAGATATTTCTGGAAAGATGAAATTTTTATTACAAATATTACATAATAGGAATGTCTACAGAGGAATGCATTAAATTCCAAGCAGTTCAGGCTGTATTTTCTTTCACTTCCCACAGCTCCTAATAAAACTCTTTTTTCCTCTCTAAGCCAATCTTTCTCCTTCTTTGTTGGTTTTACATTCTGCAAATGCTTGTGGACAGTTCTGGTGCCCTTAGTCAGGGATTAGACAAATTGCACACATTGTTTCTTTTTACTCTCATCTCCCTCCTGACTTCTGAAATACTCAGAGCTGTTCTCCACATGCTCAGCAGTTCACCAACACTTCCTTGATATTTTGATGTGCTGAACCAGCACCATTCCACAGTGGGAGCCAGATGATCCCAAAACACTCAATCCTTTCTGTTCAGCAGCAGTTTTGGGGGAAGCATCTCACTGCTGATTGCATCAGAATATCTGATTTTGAGAAAGCTGTTGCATCTGGATATTGTAATTAGAGACAAGGCTTGGCCTCTTCTCCCACACAATTAATGACAGGACGAGGGGAGATGGCCTCAGGTTGCACCAGGGGAGGTTCAGATTGAATATCAGGAAGAAATATTCATCGTAGGAGTGGTCAAATATCAAAACAGGCTGATCAGGGCAGTGGTGAAGTCGCCAACTCTGACCATGACACAAAATCTTCATGATTCCATGTTCTCAGTTAGACTTGGGCTCTTGCAGCAGCCAAGTCTTTCCTTCCACAATGTCTCTCTCAAAGGAAGACTTTATTTTTTTTAACTTTAAACTTGAAATTCATCACTGCCCTGACATCAGCTCTGCACTTTTTTTTCCCCTTGCCTGTAGCAGAAAAGGTCCTTTAGTAATGATTTTAAAGGAAGGTGCACACCTGAGACTGCAGAAAGTGCTGCTGTGCTGTTCTTATTAGGAAAGTAAAGACGGGATGAGTCATTTGATCCAGTTTCTTTGCCTTTCAAGACAAACCAGTTTTCCTACTTTTTTAATGCACCTTTTTTTGCTGGACTCCTCTCTTTGCCTGGGAGGCACACAAGGATCTCAAGGATTTGCTACTGGTTTTAAAAATGAATGATGGAAGAAATCCAGGATTTGGGATTTGATTGCAGTGATGATAAGATATGACCAAAAAGTTCTTGTGAAAGAAGAGTGGAGCAGTTATTGCTGAGGGTTCCTGCTCTGACAGATGAGGATATTTCCACTACCAGCAGTACCCAAACACTGCAGGCCTGGATAAAACACTCTCAATAAAAGACATCATCTCAAGGAATTTGCAGCATAAAAGTTACGTGGGCTCATGTGCATTAGGGAAAAAAAAAGGGTGCAGTAATAAGATTGTTCTGGGTTTAAGTTCTGCAGCTGCTGCTTTTTTTATTTTTTTTTCATTGCTGTCTTGTTGAGGTTTGAAGAGGATTTCTGAGTTTGAAAACCACAGAATTGATAGGTTTGGCAAAGACCTCCAAGATCATCACATCCAGTCTTTGAGTGAATTCCACCACAACCACTGAATCGTGGCACAAAGTGCCACATTTACCCATTTATTCATTTTTTGAACTTAGCCCATGGATCCAGCCTGTCCAGATCCCTCTGCAGAGCCTTCCATGCCACAAGCAGATGGATTTCTATCCCAACACTGGCATGGTGCCCCAGGGAGCCTGGTTTTATCCCCTTCCCCTTCAAACCTCATTTAAAGCCCCCACAAGTCATGGCTTAGAACCCTTTTCCCCTTTGAGACAGGTGAGACTCACCTGTCACCAACAGCCCCAGTGCCTGTAAAACACTGGAAAAGCCAAAATTCCACCTGAGAGGAATGATGGATTTGTCTTTACAAACAAGCTGTGGGTCTGCTGGTAGATAAGACTAACACTGAGAGATAAAAGAAACAATGGAATGGATTCCACTGACTGATGTATGGAAATAAGATATTTGTCTTTACAAACAAACTGCAGATTTGCTCATAAATGAAATTGGATATTGAAAGATTAAAGGAAAAAATCATGAATTCCATAAGAATTAAAAATTAAAATGGAGGGTTATACATTAGAGGGGAATTTCAGGTATCAGGCGTTCCAGGAAGTCTGTACCTCTCAAGTATCTCAGCCAATGGGGAAAGAGAGAGGGAAATGTGGTCGGGAAATTAGGATAAAAGGGAGGCTTTGTCCTCCAAAAATTTGAGAGACTCGAGGGGAATGGCCCATGGCCTCTCCCTTTATACAAATAAAGTATAAGAACTCCTCTCTCTTTTTTGGACACAAACCTCTGGTGTTCGTGACTTTATTTTCCTGACACACCTGAGCCAGGTTGATCCTGTGGAAAAATAAAATTCTGCCGGAGCCAGGTGTTGATTAGTGGGAGAGACACTTTTCAACCTTATCACTGCCAACACCAATAACCAATAGTGGGTGTTAATCCCGGGGCTGGAGCAGACCAGGGAGATTCCCAGCAATGCCTCTTGCAGAGGGAGGCAGCAGAATTCCCGGCGGGATGGCTCTGGCCAGCAAAGAAATTAAATTGTCAGGAGTGGGATTCGAACCCACGCCTCCAAGGGAGACTGCGACCTGAACGCAGCGCCTTAGACCGCTCGGCCATCCTGACCTGTTGGGTAATTTCTCCTGCATCCTGAAATTCCTGGGAAATTCTTTTCCATCCTTTGAGTGTGTGGAGCATTTCCTGGGACATCCAGGATTCTCCTCTGGGAAGCAAAGAACAGCCTGAACTCCGGAACTGACAGCAGAGTGAAGCCAGGTAGGGGTCGGTCTCTTCTCCCAGGTAAAAAGGGATAGGAGAGAGGAAACAGCCTAAATTGCACCAGGAATGGTTCAGGTGGGATATTAGGAGAAATTTCTTTAGTGAAAAGGTGGTCAGGCATGGGAATGGGCTGTCCAGGGAAGTGCTGGAGTCACCAATCCCTGGAAGTGTTCAAAGGTGTGTGGATGTGGCTCAGGAATGTGGTGTGGTGGTGAACACAGTGCTGGGTTAGTGATGGGCCTCGGTGATCTCAGAGGTCTTTTCCAAGTTTAATAATTGCATGAAAAGGCTCAGATTTCTCTCTATCCTCACTTATAACTAAGTTAACAATTAGTTAAGAGGTTAACAATTAGCTTAGGGTGGGCCTAACCAGTGCAAACACCAAGAAACAGCTTAATGAAGAAGGTAAAAACCCCAAAGAACCCCGAGAATCAGAATTAAAAAAAAAAAAAAAATACAATAATTTCCGGCATATTCCCTTACCTCTGCCAGCTCCTTTTTTTAACCTTTCTTTCTTTCTTTTTTTTTTTTTTTTCTTTCCCTGCAGAGTGCTGGAATTTATCCAACAGACTTTAGATGACTTGACAGTGGCATATGCATGAGCTGATGGCTGCTGCTGCTGCAGCAACGAGGTTTTCCCCTCCTCCAAAGCTCGGTGCAATTCCCCAGGGAGGATCTGAGCAAGGTCATCTCTTCCCTTTGAAGGTGAGAACAGGGGAATAGCAGGACTTTGCAGGGTCCAGAAACAGGGCTGAGGAAATTCAGTTTCAATTGAAAAGAGAGATTTTTTTCTCAAGAGAAAGGGAAATTGAGGTGAGCAACAAATCTTCCAGAGTGAGCAGGAATGGCACAAAAAGATATATCTGAGATAGAGAAAGCTATTCAAAAGAAATTTCACCCTTTATGCAACAGGTGCTGGGGGGTTGGAATTGGATATTTAAGGCTTCTTCCAACCCAAACCAGTCTGGATTCTGTGATTATTTTAAGGAGGTTCCGTGGTAATAATCCATGGCCCTGGACAGGGCTGAGGGTCTTCATGAGGGTCTTCAGAGGAGAAGAGAGGTGATGTTTGCAGAGGCAGAGGGGGAGAGGGCTCAGAGCATTCAAGGTACCTTCCAAACCATCCTATGATTCTATAATTCTCTATTTTAGAGGATTTTACATGGAACTCTTATAACTGTATCGTTACAGATGAAAACTTCAGCATCCTTTTTAACTTTATCCTGCTGAAGAATTTCCTGAGCTCGTAAGGGAAGAGTTGCAGGATGTCTATAATTATCAGCTGCTTCTGCCCACATTTGCTGGCTGATGGGAAGTGTTAGTCTTGAGCCCTGGCTAATGGGCCATGTTAGAGGAGATTTTGGCACTACAAATTCGAAGTGCTTTTTTTTTGTCACCACTGCCCATCGCAGGGATGTGGCCTTGATGACATTGGCCCTCTGCCCTGGGAGACATCAGTGGCAGAGAAGGGAATCAAACTGGGAACTGAGCATCAGCCTGCCCCCAAAGCAATGTACCCCGTGCCTTTTATAAATTTAAAGGCAGAAATGGAGAAAATGGGCAGGAGGGCAAGTCAGGGGCTTCTGTGTTGGCTTAAAAGACATCCTGGACATGCCCTGTTCCTCGAGCTCCTTCAGTCCTGGTGGCATCTGGGTGTGGGTGGCCGCGGGTGAGTAAGAAAGGTGTGGAGCAGAGCTCCAGCTGGTGAGGAATGAGCTGTGCGAGGCTCAGAGTGGGAAACACAACGCCAGGGGGGTTTCCATTGGGTAAACATTCCTCATTTGGGCTGCTTTGTATGAGAATAGACAGCCGGCACAAAGGAAGCTGCCAACTCCCCATCAACACCGTGTCCTTTTAAAAGCTGCCTTTTTTTTTTTTTTTTTTTTTTTTTTTTTTTTTTTTTTTTAACAGTTTCACAGACTCCCAGGCAGGATCGTGTAGCAGTTTCGAAATCAATGAGGCATTTGCCATTTCACTCTCACCTTGCCTGCCTTTGGGTTGGCACAGCTCCACAGCTCAGGTTTTCATGACTGTGGATCTCTTTTGCTCCATCCTTACAACAAACGATGCTCCAGCTCGTTCTGGCTTGGGAAAAGGAGAAGGGGCAGGGAAGTCTCAGTTTGCTCATTTTGGCAGGTGAGTCAAGGGCTCAGAAGGAGATTTTGGAGGATTGGGGCAGCCACTGCCTGCTAAGAAGGAGGGCAGAACCTCACTCCAAGGTGAGGCACCTCGAGGAGAGCTCCTTCACTAAAGGTCACTCATCCAGGGGGACATCTCCAGGATTTTATGTCCCCGTCCCATGTCCAGCAAATGGGATTTTTAAGCAGAAGAGGCCACAGCTCTCATTTGCCACATGAGAAGAGATCCTTGATGAGGTTGTCTAGCACTTTGTCCAATTCCATCTTCATGGATTCATAGAATCTGAGAAGGGACCTACAAGATTATCTGGTTCCACCCCCTGCCAGGGGCAGGGACACGTTCCACTGGACCTGAACCCCTTCCAGCCTGGCCTTGAACCCTTCCAGGGTTGGGGCTTGAAAACCTTCAGGACTGGGGGCTCCACCACATCCCTGGTCAGGTTGTTCAGGTAAAAAAAAAAAAAAAAAAAAAAAAAAAGAAGAAGAAATAAAATATTTCTTATCTTGAGATGGAACCTTTTTGATGTGTCCACATTCAACACAGGCTCCTACTGCTTGGCAGAGATTTGAGACTCTAATCAATGCTTATTAAGGGAAATTCTTTATTTCAGAAATCTCTTATTTTTCATTTATTACTTGAGATTGGGTGGTGAAATTTTCTAATTTCTAATTAGAATTTTCTAATTTTCTAATTTTCTAAGCCGTGGAGGGCTTTAAGTACTCATCAAAAAGTGCAATTGAGTCAAAACCACTGGCTTAAAAATATCCAAAGTCTTATCTGCATTAGAAGAAATTAGGAGGCTGCTTGGCCACAGCTTGGGATGTTGGACGGGGTTTAAATCACAGACTGTGCAAACCAAGCTGTTATGGAGAAGTTTCCTTTTGCAATTAAAAAAAAAAAAAAAGTTTTGTAGATGGATTTACCTGAGCCTGAAGTGCCAGAGGCACCTGTGTGCAGTGCTGTCCATCAGAGCAGGGTGCTGGAATGTCACTGCCAGACCCTCGCAGAGCAGCAGGGTCTGTCTGTCTGTCTGTCTGTCTGTCACACAGCGGCACTCTGTGTCTGTCCATGAGCATTGCTGCCCTCTCCCGGCTCCAGAGCGCACAAAACCAGGGAAAATCGGCTCGGGAAGGATGAGGATGGCAGCGGAGAGCACAGGGATGGATGCAGGGCAGGTGGGACCTGCAGAGACTGCTGCTGCTTTTGGGGCAAAGGGGCTCATCCACAGATGTCACCCCAAATAATCCCAGCCCCAGCATCCTGCTCTGGCCAGATCTGTCTTCTCCGTGGTTTTGTCACTCTGCAGGGATCACAGAATCATGGAATGGTTTGGGTTGGAAGGACCTTAAAGATCATCCCATTCCAGCCCCTCTGCCATGGGCAGGGACACCTTCCACTATCCCAGGTTGCTCCCAACCCCATCCAACCTGGCCTTGGACACTTCCAGGGATCCAGGGGCAGCCACAGCTCCTCTGGACAAGGCAAGGCAGGATCTCTAGAGAAGACTCCAAAGCTACTTTCAGGTAGGGCAGCAGGGGTTTCCAGAGTTTCCCCACAAAGCTCAGACCTTCTTTGACCTTCCACACATTTGCTCAAGGTTTTTCTCACCTGTCAAGCAGTGAGGCTTTGCTGTGAGTTCCCCAGAACCCAGCAAGAGGCTTGGAGCCTCTGTCTGCCCCAGCACTGGTGTCTCTTCTCAGAGAATCACAGGATGGCTCAGGCTGGAAGGGACCACAGTGGGGTCATCTGGTTCAGCATCTGCTACCCCAGAGCACAGGCACAGGGTTGTGTCCAGAGGGTTCTGGAATATCTCCAGTGAGGGAAACTCCACACCCTTCTGGACAATCTGTTCACTCCTCAGTCACTGCACAGGACAGAAGTTTTTCCTCATGTTCAGGTGGAACTTCCTGGGCATCATTTTCTGCCTGTTCTCCTCCTATTGCTGGGCCCAGGGGAGCAGAGCCTGGTCCGTGCTCTGACCCCTCCTTGCAGATTTCACTGGACATTGATGAGGTTCCCTCTCAGTCACTTTATTGGAGACTGAACATGTTCAACTCCCTCAGCCTGACCTCATAACAAAGATGCTCCAGTTCCTTCATCATCTTTGTTTCCATCTTCTTTTCTTCTCTCTTTGCTTTCTCTGTTGCTGAATTTCTACAGCTGCAGGTCCAGGTCTAGAAGACCAAATAGAAGAGCTGGCACATGTTCTTAATCCCAGCATCAAATTGTTTTAAAAGGGATTTGGTCCATATGGACAAAGTCTCACCCTCCTTTTTACCCTCAAACCAGGGATTCACGTCTCTGGCACCTCCTGGGACTTCTCTGGCCTGATCAAACTTACAAACTAGGCCAGAACACCAACAGGGAGAGGTTGGCAGGAAAAAAAAAAAAAGACCTTTGCAAAACATCCTGAGAGTTTTGCTTCCAGTGATGGAAACGTGGAAGTCTTATTTGGGTCTGACAAGCTGTTGGCTCAGAAAAATCCTACATTTGCTGAACTGTTAACACGAGTCTCTGGGAAGATGTTCTCAAACCTGCCCAAGGGTTTCTAACTCACGTGGCCCCTTCACGTGGAGCTTGAGGAAGAAAGAGGATCCTCCCAACCTTTTCCATGGGAACAAGGTTACCTGGAGCAGTGTTGTGTGTGAGGGAGAGGGACAAAAGTGTCCTGTTGTGGTGACAGGATGGCCCTCGGCAATCTGTCCCTGAATTTGGTGGGATGGTGTCTAAATAGGCACAAAATTGGCTTAGCAAATGTTACCTCTGTTGGGGGCAACTTGATTAATTCCATCTTGGAATCCCCACAGCTGAAATCCTCTCCCTCTCTTTTCTTTCATGGGGAAAGAAATAAAACATTGGGAAATAAGCAACCACTTCCATTAACCATGACTTTTTCCTCCAGTCAAGCAACGAATGAAAAATATCTCCCCCACCTCACCCTTGAACTCTGCTGACTGCAGGCCAGTCCTAAGAGAAGAGAGATCTTTAAGATAGAAGAGATAAATGGTAACTAATCACACTAAGAATGAATGAAAAATGAAAGGAAAGCTCCGAAAAATGAAAAGAAATTTCTAAAAAATAAGGGAAGCTTCCAAAATCTATTAAGGGATGCTTAGACCCTGAAGACCTTTGCATATGAAGCTGTGGAGAGCCTGCATCTCTGGATGAGTCACATCTCCAGCCAAGAAACTTCATATTCCTCCTTCCCAAGTGCCTTTCCAGAAAGGGGTCTCCACCAATCCCAAGCACAACTCCTTCCAGCAGCTTGGAAACCAAGAGAGGAAATTTATTCCTGGGGCAGATAAGAAGATTTGGAAGAGCTGCAGAGCTGTCCATGCCTAACTGTGGGTCAGCTGAAACCAAACCCTTCTCCCTCTGGGTTTTCTCCTGCACTCACCAACCCCCAGCAAATGCCAGGAGCTGCTGTTCCTGGCAGTGCAGCCAACAGTCGTGATTCCTCGGAGCTGAAAATAGGATGGTGCTGGCGGCAGCTGATGCTTTTGCTCACAGTTCCCAGCTGAGTGGGCTACCTCCAAAAAAAGCAGATGGCCAGGGAGGAACTCCAGCAATTTGCTACAGAGCAGCTAAAAGTCCCCTTCGCCCACAGCTCTGAGAACTCAGCATTTCATGACATCTAGTGGGCAAGGCAGGTACAGTGACTTGTGTGGAGAAAAAAAAAAAAAAAAAAAGCAACAAATAAATTGGCCCCGGAGAAACGCAGGTATGGAATTAAATAGGAAAATAAGGAGAGCTGATTTCTTCCCTTGAAAGAGTTACAATCTCAGCAGTAACTCCAGGGGGAGACAGGGAAGAAAAACAGAATTATGAAGAAGGCAAGTGATTTGAGAAAAATCAAACATCAGGTTAGCTCAATAAAGGCAATTATATTCAACCCCAGCCCTCCTCAGCCTCAGTCTCCTGGCTGGAAGGAAAACAGAGCTCTCTGAATATAGACATCACCCAGAAAGTGCCAAAGAAAGGAGAAAATTTCCTAAGAGAAACTTGTGGATCTATATTACAAAATCAGAGGGAGGAGCCAGGAGTGTTGTCTCATAGGTTGTGACACTGGGACACATCACCCAAGTGTGGGATGTGGAATCCTCATGGCAGGGAAGATGTTGAGGGGTTGGAGAATGTCCAGAGAAGGGAGCAGAGCTGGGGAAGGGTCTGGAGCACCAGGAGAGGCTGAGGGAGCTGGGGAAGGGGCTCAGCCTGGAGAAAAGGAGGCTCAGGGGGGCCCTTCTGGCTCTGCACAGCTCCCTGACAGGGCAGTGTTGGTTACTTCTCCTGGGTGAGAGGTGACAGGATGAGGGGAAATGGTCTCAAGGTCCATCAGGAGAGGTTTAGACTGGACATCAGGAATAAATTCTTCACTGAAAGGCTGGTCCAGCCCTGGAACAGGCTACCTGTGGATGTGGTGGAGTCACCATCCCTGGAAGTGTTTAAAAGATGTGTAGATGTGGCACTTGGGGACATTGTTTTGTGGTGGCCTTGGCAGTGCTGAGCTAAGGGTTGGACCTGATGACCTTTGAGATTTTTTTCCAACCTAAATGATCCTATGATTCCCTGTTTCTGTGTTCCCCCATTGTGCTTTGGAGACAGCCTGCAACAAATTAAAATCACCTCATTCAATTTTTAAACCATTTTAGATTCATCTTCCCTAGTCCAGGCAGTAACATTAGGACAAGGTGCCCAACTTCATAAAAATCCTAAATTCCCTCAATTTGCTTAAAATAACTCACCTCCAGCCATTTGTTTGGAGGAATCTGCCAACATCTGACCAGATGGAACCCATCTCAACAGACAGAGCATCCTCACCTACCTGCCCAAGGTTTTTGCAAGTTTTAGCACAGGGTTATGCTGGAACTCAGTGGATGGGAAAAAATGGGTGAATGCAAGATGGATTTACAGGTCTGGGGTTCTCCAGTGTTTTGCAGTTGAGTCTGAGGGGAGAAATTAACTCTGAAGCTGCCAGAGAAGCTTCTGAAGCCATGGGAGGTGAAATCAGAGATTTCAGAGGTAATGCCATGAAACCAGAGAGGACCAGCTTCATCCTTTAACACTCTAATGAACACCGTGTGTTCATCGCATCCTGTTCTTTCAATTTTCTGACTATTTTTTATCCCTGTGAGTGTCTCTAAACACCCTCCCTCCCTTTCCAGTGGCTCTAATGCACATCCACCTTTTTCCTTTCCTACTGAGAGAATCCCTCACCTCGTTCTCCATCCTCCTGTAAGGAGCAAAGCGAATTTATTCAAGTTGCAAAACGCAATTTTTTTGCCCTTGCCCCAGGATTTTTCCCCAACCACTTATTTGGGAGAATCCCAGGAGCTCCTGTTTGCTTTCAGTCATCATCTCAGTGATTGCTGCTGTGTTGTCTTGATTTTCTTTCCTGGCTGTTCCTTCCCAGACCTGTTTCTGTTCCAGGTTTTCTGCGTCGTAGAGGAAATGAAAAAAAAAAAAAATTAAACAAAATAACTTCTTCCTTTGAGCCAAACACAAATTAGGCAACTGAGCAGATAGAAATGCTCAGTGGTCCAGGGGAGAGTGGATTTGTAATCTAAATTACGGTGGAATAAAAGCATCATCCTCCCTCTGTTCTCCAATTTAAACATTGTCTCCTGTTCTTCTTCCCTTTTTGTTTGACTAATTTAGTTGCCTTTGGTCTAAGGACAAGGAAATCTCATTTGCATATTATAAGGACATTAATTACACGTCCTTTTACCTCAAGCCCTGCTCCTCCTGCACTGACTGGAAGCCTCAGTCTGACTGCAGCCCTGGTTCCTGCGAGGGTCATTAATTATTGAGCCTGTTGAGCTCTACCTGAATATAACGAGCTCAGGGATGAGCTGTGGCTCCCTGGGGGCCTGGCTGGAAGGAGAGGAAGGGCAGCAGGAAGGGGTTGAGCCACAGCAATCCCAGTTTGGGAGAAGGTGTGAGTGTGAGAAGGACAGAGTGAGTGTGACAGAGTCACAGAGCCATGGAATGGTTTGGGTTGGAAGGGACCTTAAAAATTATCCAGTTCCAACCTCCTGCCATGGGCAGGGACACCTTCTACTGGACTAGGTTCCACAATCTGAATTCCTGATCCACAGCTTCTCTGGACAACTTGTTCCAGGGGCTCACCATCCTCACAGTAAATGTTTTCCTAATAAAGAATTATTTCCTAACAGCTTAACCTAAAGGTACTGTCTCAATTTGAAATAACTCTCCCTTGTCCTGGATTGTTGGGATTTATTGGGTGGTGAGGTACAGGTTTTCCAGAGAAGCTGTGGCTGCCCCATCCCTGGAAGTGTCCAGGGCCAGGTTGGATGGGGCTTGGAGCAACCTGGGATAGGGGAAGGTGTCCCTGCCCTTCCATGGGGGTTGGAACAAGATGGTTTTTCAAACCCTTCCAAGCCAAACCATTCCATGATTCTGAGATTAAAACGCCCTAATTCTGACCAGGATTCCTCATCCCACAAAGCCTGGAGTGACTAAATCCAGGACTCCAGCCAAGATCTCCTTTTGACTCTGCCATGGCAGGGGGGCTGATGAGACCCCAGCATAAAACATTCAGAGATCACCTCTGGGTTTTTCTGTTAAAAATCAGCAGCTCTGGTGTCCCCTGACACAGAACTGGCTTTATGATACACTTATTTTTCTAGAATAGGGTAATCCTGTACTAATTTCCTTCACCTGTCTCATCCCCTGGAATTGTCTAAGACCATGTGAGCTCACCGAGGCACAAAATCCAACCAAAAAAACCCCATAAATTTATCACTCCAAGAGTATAATATCCCAAGACTTGGGGAACTTCACTTGAACTCTTCTTCCAAAGCAGGTCTTGGGATGAACTGCAGCCTGCTTGGCTCCCCTTGGACTAACCAGACCAGAGGGATGACTTCTAGTTTTTTTATAGGACTGAAGAAAATCCAAGTTCTTCCCTTTCTGGAGAACACCTGGGCTCTGATTGTTAAATCCTTCAATGCTGGTGCAGAGTGGATGAGTCTGGACTTTAGGCTGAGCCTAGAACCCAGCCTGACCCAGTGTGTGGATTTATATTTTGTTCTGCAGGTCATGACAGATTTTAGTTCCTCAGGAAAACGCCCCTATCTAAAAAATTCCCTCTTAGAGCCTTGCTGAAAGCCATTTGGCAGACAGCTGGAGATAGATGGAATTGTCTTTAGAGGTCATGTGTCAACCCCCAGATAAAAGAGGATCTGCTCTTCCTGTGCTCCACTCTCCCCATTAGGAAGTTCCTCCTGGAGGTGCAGAGCTGCATTTTTGGTGTGGAGGATTCCTGCCAGTTCTCGTCCAGAGGATGGCAGGAGGCTGGATTTGCTCTGCAATGTCTTTTGGCACTGACAGCAAGCTGGGGATGTTATTTACAGAGGTTTGTTGTGACAGTGCAGGGAGGGCTGAGAGACATTTGCCTGTGAATAGCAGTGAAATTTAAGACTCTGCTGTGTTTTATTTATGGAGTGTTTCCAGATGCTGGGCACAGAAATAATTTGCTTAATAAATAATACAAATAAACAGACATCCAACGCCTTGTGCCCACAGCCCAGACAGCCACACACAGAGTGACAGCCTGCCAGGGAGCTGGAGGCTGTGGAGCAGTTCTGTTCTCATGGAATCCTTCAGGTTGGAAAAGACCTTCAAGATCATCAATTTTTGACTGAGTACCACCACGTCCAGCAAACGACATCCCCAAGTGCAATGCCTACTCAATTTTGAACACTCGAGGGATGATAACTCCACCATTTCCCTGGGCAGTCCATTTCAGTGCTTAACCATCCTTTCAGTGAAGAAATTTTTCATAATATCCAACCTGGACCTGCTCTGTCACAGCTTGAGGCCCTTTGCCCTTGTCCTGTTCTTTCCTGGGTGAAGAAACCAACCCTCACCTCACTCAGCCTCCTTTCAGTGGTTGTAGAGAGAAATAAGGTCTCCCCTGAGCCTCATTTTTTCCTATTTAAGGTCTTCCTCAAGCCATTACTGTAATGAGTGACCAAGGGTTGGAAAATTCCTTTTCCAGCTGTTTTCCTCTCTTTCCAGAGCCCCATCAAGGGGACAGTGAACAGCACGTTTGTGCTGGATGTTGTGATTTCTTATCTTTAGGCACCAGAGGTAACCTTGGGAAAATTATTCAGGGCACTAAAATCTGTGAATTTTAATTGATGGTGTCAAGCACTGGAACAGGCTTCCCAGAGAAGTGGTGGAGTCTCCATCCCTGGAAGTGGTCAGACAGGGATGAGGACAGGGTTTAGTGGTGTTTTCAGTTGGACTGGATGGACTTAGAGCTCTTTTCCAACCTCAGCAATTCTGTAATTCCATGATTTGGGTGATGTCCCAGGTCCCTCCACCCCAGTTGCAGAAGTGATGTGTGGAGTCACCACCTTAGCCTGGTCTTTGGTTCCTGGCTCAATTTTAGGGGTCTCAAAGTGTCTAATGGGTGGTAGGAGGGAATGGGGCTCCTCTTGGCTCTTGTTGACCAGCAATATGTAAATGTCTTGACTGGTTGACTAAAGTTTCAATAAATTCAATGCCAAGGCAGCTGAATCACACTCAGGCTGTAGAGAACAGGATGAGATTGAAGATTTTTCCCAACCCAACCCATTCTGTGATTTATCTCACCCCAAACTAGCCGTGCACTTTGTCAGGTGATTCACACTCTAAACTCCATTCAGTTTGTTGTTTGTATTGTCTTTAATTGTAGCAAGAATGAAGATAATTAAATTAAGACGTCTAAGTTACAGACTCCCCAAATTATGAAGATGAATCACAGTCTTCTCCTGTGCCTCAGTTTCTCCACAGGAAGAATTTAATTCATGCCACTTTCTTATCTTGTAAGGCTAAATAAAAATATCAACATATTCAACAGTAGAGAAAATGAGGTCAATATTCTTCTGTTGTGTCTTCATGGATGGTTGGGAGAACACACCAGGTCTGGCTAAGATGAGACAGATAGAAAACATATTTAAGGCATTTTTTTTTCCTCACATGTACATTCTGGATGGAGTTCCAGAGCAGAGTTTTTATTCCCTTCTTTCCCCTCAGGAAGAACACATTTTCTCCATCCATAAGGATGAAGGAAGAGTCATGTCAAGGGCAGAGTGACAGTGGCAAATGGATAATAAATGTTTTTACATGAACTGTTCCAGATATGCCTGGGGTGAAATCATTCCAGGAGACATCAGGAACAGCACAAAGTAATTTGTCATCTTCAGGAGTGCATGTCCTGGGACACCCAAACCCAAAACACGTGTTAACACTGGGACAGGGAGACTTTAAATGCTGCTGTTTAAAGTCTTTAAAGTTTAAAGAAGTGTCAGACAGAAAAAAGAGACAGAGGGTGCTGAGAAATTCCTAGGAAAATGAAGGATAGTAGAGAGAAAGTATGGAGGCTAGAGAAACAGAGAAAAAGATAATTTTTTTTTAACATTTGGTGTCTTCTCTGGAGCCTTTCTTCTTCTGAGGCAAATATTTAAAGTTCCAAAAAACAGAGGAATATTCAGTGAAGTCAGTGGATTTTATACCCAAAATTTCACATTCACTGACTCTAGAGGAAGATTTTGGTGACCCAGTTCAGATAGAATCCTTTACATAAAACTTCAGAATAGTTTAAATAGGATATCCTCTTTTGAAGTAAGCAGTCCAAAAATCTGTCCCAAATAGGGCCAAGCAGTTCAGGTCACCCAATCTCCAGTCAAAATTTTAGTATCTCCAAGAGCTGGGATCCATCTTCTCTAGATCCTTCCATTAGGGAGTTTCATACAATAATAAGATTTTCCTTCACCTTGAGCATGGGCACATCTTCTACTCCCAGTTTCTTCTTGTAAATATTTTTATATCCAGCTTTCCCAACTTTCTTGGTTGACTCAGTGTCTTTTTTGCACTGGAGAACCCAAAAATGGACAAATTATCTGTATTTCTCTTTCTTTCCTTGGGCAGCAGGGGGTCAGTAATGTGCCTGAGCCTTTCCAGGTTTAATCCTATTCCCTGAGTCAAGGCTCTGACAGGAGAAAATGTGACAAATTCCTGGTGTCTTCCCTGCCCTTCTGGCCTTTCTCTGGTGCTCGGCAGCTTCTGTTGACAGTAGCATCAGAAATGCCAAATACCTTTAAAAATCTGTTTATAATTAATTGAATGCTGGTATTGCGAGTCATTTAAATACATGTTCATTATCACTTGGCCCCTCTGATATAGGTTACAACCTGAAGGAATTGAAATTAATGGATGGCCTGAGTACCATTTATCAGTGATCAGCAGAAGCCATGGCTTGTGTCAGGAGCAGTTTCCTTCACAGTATGAAAGAGAGGGATGGGAAAGTTCACACTTTAAACTTCCATTTCAATACACTTAAAAGCCAGATTAGAATGAAAGAGGTGTTTTTTTTCTCTCAGCTTGAAACCTGAATGCAGAACAAAATAATTCGATTCCATATTTGAAGGCACGTCCCGCTGAGTTATTCAGCAATCACAAGACATTTGCTGTTTACCCTTTGCTTTCATGGACACACACATGGAAATGCCTGAAATCAACCTGGGCATTGAAGGAGCTGGCAAAGATCGACCCATTCTGTGTTCCCAACCACTCCAAACAGGAGGTGATGGAGTGACTCCACTGAAGCTTCTGCAGTGCCTTCAAAGGATCAGGCATCTGCTCCAGTGCACACGTGGAGATGGAGAAATGTTCATTTTTCCCCCAGAGGAACAGGAACAGGCACGTTCACATTGCTCTTTCCACCATTCTGAAGTGTCCAGGCTGTTTGTTTATCCCATGCTCACCTAATTCCCTACAATAACTTGTCCAGGAGGACTGACAGCGTTTTTTACAGAGCCCCTCTGCCAAACTCTTCCTCTCTGAGCAGTGAAGGGTGGATGTCTTCTTCTCTGGGTTACTAAAAGCCAGAGGGAGAGAAGAACAAACCTGGTGGCAAGTGGAAAGCTCAAGATGATGAAAGAAATTCTTGTTAGAGGAAATCCCTCTACAATTAAATATTTGTGTGCTGCAGACTTCTGTCTTGAGGGGGGAAAGAGTCAAGTCAGCCCTTGGACTTGTGCTACCTGCATTAAGAAATCAGAGCATCTCAGGGAAGAAGGAAAAATTCCTCTCCCCAATCCAGAGCCAGTGTCCAGGAGACCGGGGCACTTCAGCAACCATCCTGGCAAATATCCATGCCTGCCTCTGTTCTAGGCAGACTGTGATTAAAGATCAGCATGAAACAGCTCACACATCATCCAGATAAGCCTAAACGAGCTGATAAAATCACCTCAGGCCCTGAGAAATGCGTTTCAAAGGTGTTGGTGACATGAGATCTACACCCACAGCACGGATGTGCCACGGTGGGAAGTTTGGTCACTTTGAATCCAGCTCCAGCCTGGTGGCACTGAGCAGCTGCCAGTGCCAGACCAGTAACAAACCCAGGATCACAAAGTCACGCATTAAAGTTGGAAAAGACCTCTGAGACCATCCATGCCCACTAAACCACATTTTGAAGGTAGTTTCTACTGATTTTTTTAACAATTCCAAAGATGGTGACCCCAAAACTCCCCTGGGCAGCCTGTTCCAATGCTTGACCACTCTTCCAGTGCAGAATTTTTTCCTAATATTCAGCCTAATCTTTCCTATTAGCCAGCTCATCACTGGACTGGTGCTATGGACAGCTCAGACAGCATAAAGCACTGCATTTCTATTTTCTGGTTTTCCTTCCTGAGAAGACCAAAATGACTTCTGCCAACAGTTTAAGGGACGTTTCAGGGAACACTCAGGCTCCGAGGGATGAGTTCTGAGTGAAAATCAGAATCTGAGAGGATGAAAGACCCTGTGCAGTGAGGAACTGACCACTTTGCTCCTATGTTATGGAAACAGCTGCTCTTTCTTGCTGCTCTCTCCATTGGCCTGAGCAGTAATGCTGGAAATACAGCTGTAATTATTTGTGCTTATATAATCAAGCCACATCTATTCAAAATTGCTTCTTAATGACTCATCACAGTGCACTGTTTGTCCTCTCCTGCCAACCAGCTGACTGAGAGGAGTTGTTAGACCTCAGATTCCTCCCAGGCAGCCTCTATAAACATTTGAGTTTTATTAGCTGTTTATAAATTATATCAAAATACATCAGGCACCCGTGGCAGGGATAGAACGGCGATTGCGACATGTAATAAATAACAAGAGCATGGGATGAAAACAGATATATACATTTTAAAGTGCACCTGAGGCACATTAGAGGCGTTGCATAATATGTTTTGACTTAATAAGAAGATGCACTTTGTGTAAAGACAGTGCTTAAAGTGGCTTTCCCTGACTGATTTATGAAATGTAAATGTTTACACATCCACTGTGTATCCTGGGGCTTGGAGGAATAAAGTCAAAACAACCTTGGGGGTGGGAATACATTTCACTGGGTACAGGAAAATTCTCCTCTCACTTCCACTGGCACAGCTCTCTTGACCAAGCTGGAATTGTGATGAGTTGTCTCCGAGATCAAAATGGGGCTTAAAAGAGGCAAAATAGATGCACACAAACTCAAAATGCACATTTCTTCCCATATGACAGATAAAATAATGAGATGTTTGAGCAGCTTCCACAGGGAGATGATGGTTTCCCTGTGGTTTGATTTCATTGAGATGCAATGACCTAAACCCTCCCAAGAAAGGAATAAAAATAAATAGTTGATGGCTGTAAAATCAGATATTATGTACATAATTATGTGTCTAAATTATGCAGATATATAGACATGTGTATCCCCAGGGAAGGGGTGGAGTCACCATCCCTGAAAGCAGTGAAAAAACGAGTAGACCTGGCACTGGGAATAAGTTTTCGTGGGAATGGTGCTATTTGGTTGAAAGTTAGATTTGATCTTGGAGGTATTTTCCAAATTTAAGGATTCTCTGACTCTCTATATCCTAAGTCAGAGAGACAGTTCTCAAAGGACCAAAGGAGAACAAATCAATAATTCTCAACAAACCTGAAATCTCTGACCCTAGGCTGGACAAAGGACTTAACACTTTCCTTCCTTCCTGGAAAAGACTTCCTCTAACTTTAGTTCTTCTGCAAACTTTTGAATGAATTGAGTCCAAACCTCTCTGAGGAGATTCCCACTGACTTTGGCAGAGTTTAGATCCACTTTAGTATCTCTAAGTGGGAATTCAGGATAGGCTCACCTTGATTTAATACTGATCTTCTAAAAATTGTGGGCTTATCCACGTATTTTGAACACACACTTGTAGTTAATTACTTATATGATGTCATCCACTTCTGTATCTCAGATTATTTTCCAGTTATGGATTCATGTGCCCTCTGAGGTATAATCAGTGTTGTCAGTTGGGCAGAATCCTTCATCCTTATTCAATAACAAATCTGGGAAGTGGGGTTTTTGTACTTGTGGTGGTTGCACACTACAACACAAACATTGGAAATAATGAACATCAACCTTTTCTCATTCCTTTTGTCCTAGTTTTTATTGCTGAGCAGATGTGCTGTGAGGAAAATTAACTCCATCCCAGCCAGACCCAACACAAAAGCTGCACCTTGAGTTCTGTGTCCAGTTCTGGACCTCTCATTTCAAGAAAGTTGTTGAGGTGCTGGAGAATGTCCAGAGAAGGGCAATAAAGCTGAAGGTGAAGGTTCTAGAGTGAGTCCCATGAGGAGTGGCTGAGGGAGCCTAACCTGGAGAAAAGGAGGCTCGGGGGAGACCTTATTGCTCTTTACAATCAGGAGGGTGAAGCCAGGTGGGGCTTCACCTTCTCTCCCTGAGAACAAGCGACAGGACAAGAGAAAACAGCCTCCAGTTGCACTGGTGGAGGTTCAGGTTGGCATCAGGAAGAATTTAATCATGGAAAGAGTTGTCACGACTTGGAAAAGGCTGCCCAGGGAGGTGGTGGGGTCTCCATCCCTGGAGGTGTCCAAGGAATGACTGGACGTGGCACTCAGAGCTCTGGTCTGGGTGACAACGGGGTGATCATTGCTTGGAATCAATAATATTGGAGGTCTTTTCCAACTTAAATGGGTGGGATTTGGTGAAAAAGGCAGACAAGCCCTGGGTGGAGCAATAGATAGAGCTGCAGCTCTGTCACGGTGCACAAAGATATCAGAGCTAACTCAAACCCAGCCATGCAGCACAAAGCGAGCAGGAGCTGCAAAATCCCACAAGAAGGATAAATTAGCTCATGCTTCATTCCATCCTGGCTCAGTTAATACACTGATACTCGAGTTAATGGATTTAAAATCAACTTGAATGCATCTCAAATGCTCTGGGGTTTGTAGACCTGGTTCCACTTTTTAGCTCTCAGAAAGACACTCTGTGTAACCAAGCACTAGTCCGGGTGCTGATTTTCCCTCTGCAAAAGGCACCTTTTTCAGTACAACGCTGTGAGAATAAACCTCAGCATCCTTGGGTGCTCAGGGGAGAGCAGATAATGCCTCAAGATAAAGAAGAAAGCAACTGGAGTCACAGAATCCCAGAATTAGTGTTGGAAGGGACCTCTGGAGATCATCCAGTCCAACCCCCTGCCAAGGCAGGAATGTGTCCAGGTGGGTTTGGAAAATCTCTGGAGAGGGAGACTCCACATCCTCTCTGGGCTGCTGTTCCAGTGCTCTGCCTCCCTCCATGAAAGAGGTTCTTCCTCAGGTTGAGAATAGAACTTGCTGTGTTTTTTATGGCCATTTCTCCTTTTCCTGTTGTTGGGCACCTCTTCTCTTCTCTTCTCTTCTCTTCTCTTCTCTTCTCTTCTCTTCTCTTCTCTTCTCTTCTCTTCTCTTCTCTTCTCTTCTCTTCTCTTCTCTTCTCTTCTCTTCTCTTCTCTTCTCTCCCACAGTGTCTCCTCACAAAAGAAATATTCCAGATCTCTAAATAACAGGGATCAACCAAGCCATACCAAAGAACTTGCACTGTGCTCAGAGTTTGCAGCCAGTTCACAAAACTAACATTTAATTGGTGTTTTTATGATTTTTCTTAAGCTTTCAGAAATAAATGTTTTGGAAATATGAACAGAGTCTGAAAGTGGAGTGACCCATGGCTGGATTGTCCTGGGACTGGCTGGGCACTGGTCAGCAGGTGGGGAGCAACTGTATTGTACATCACTGGTTGATCTTGAGTTTTGTTTCTCTCTCTCTCTTCAATTATTATTATTATTTATTATTATTACTATTATTACTACCACCAGTATTGTTATCTTTTACTTTGCTTCAATTATTAAACTGTTCTTATCTCAACCCACGAGTTTTTGCTTTTTCCTCCTTCCTCTCTGCACCTTTTTTATCTCTTGACCCTCTTTTCCCTGACAGCCACATGGTCAAGGCTAGGATTGAAATGACCTGGAAATCTCACCAACACTTGCCATCCTTCTCCTAACTTTTGCTACTTCTTCCAAAATTCACATTCCCAACCATTCTCCATCCAGACCATTTCCAGAATTTCCATCACAGTCTCTATGACAAGTCAGCAAGTAATTTTCCTTTCTGTTGTCCAGTTCATCCTATCACAGCTACAGGAGGGGATTAAGAGAGCTACATGATTTTTTTCCTTTCCAAGTTGCTTTAAGTCTTGTCCGAGGTAGGACATCAACCCAAAGTGTCATGAGGATCCCAATTTCTATTTCTTCTTTCTATTTCTTCCTATTTCTTCTTTCTCAAATCACACTTCTGCATGAAAATGGGCAGCCTTGCTGAGGGCATTGTACCCAATCTCAGCTTGGGCAGGACTGCTGGAGAGAAAAGGGAGAAAATTTAGGTGTTTCCCTAAATTACCTCTTAAAGAATCCCCCTGGAGTGTCAGCCTGAGTTTTCTATCTTGCAGAGAGCTGTTTTCCCCAGTCCCTCTCCTGGAAACACAGGCTGTGAAAAAGCTGCTGCCCTAACTCTGAGAAAACCTTCAACTTTAAACCAAAGGTTAGAATTGTGAGGTCTGAGCTTGGAATTAAACTCTGGCACAGAAGTGCAAAACTTCAGCATCTTATTTAAAGGCAAGATGTGGTGGAAAGGGACAAGAATTCCAGAGGGAGATGGTTCATATTAAAACTGAAAAAAGTATGTAAAACATGAAGTGAAAAATAGGAAACAGAGTCTGATAGCCTGGGGGAAAATTAATAGGGGAACAAAAAAAAAGAAGGAATTAAAAAAATAACCCCCCCAAACCCAGACACAAAAAACAAAGCCTCTGGCATCTGCACTGTTGCTCTGAGCTGGTATCAAAATATCTTTCCCCTTTCTTAGGCTGTGACAGCTCCATGCTGGCCTGCTGGCACAGGGCAGTGTTTGGTGCCTGCTGGTTGCTGTTTCCAGCCTGCCTGGGTGGATTTGTCCAGGAGGAAAACAGATCTGGTGGGTGCTGCTGCCTCAGAGTGCCCTGGACTTTAAATCCCTGAAAGTTTCACAGAGGGAAGACACACCTGTCCCAAAGAGGGAAAAATGTTTATAAGCAGGTGTTAACAGAGATCATGGAAAGAGTTTTAGGCTGGATTTGAAGGGGCAAGGAGATCAAAGCAGGCTCACTGAACCCAGCCACGAACCCAGCACCATTCACCATGTCCTCAAATGCCACATCCACACCATTTCTATTTTTAATACCAGGGATGGCAGCCCCACCACTTCCCTGGGGTGCCCATTCCAATGCCTGACAACACCTTTGGTGAAGAAATTTTTCCTAACATCTCACACAACAACGACTCAGCAAGCAGAGGAAAGCCTGGGAGGAAAGGGAGGTCTGGATGCAGTTTCTCACAGGCTTTATAGCAGTATAAATTATTTATTTTATTGGACTTGTCCACATTTTTCACCAAGAATGAGAGCAAAGATTTTGTTCTGTTTTTCAAAAGATTCTTTTCCCTCTCAGTCTGCTGGAGTGACCTCACTCTGCTTCTGTCATTGTCCCATGTTTTGTTGAGATGCACTGCAATCCCTTCAGCTTTTCAATGAATGGGTCCACACCTGTTTGCACGGCCACACCTTCAAAAAGGTTTTAATTTCCCAAAAGGAGGGGCAGGAGACAGCATCACCTGGGCTGGTTTGTGTAGAAAAATGCCACTTTTCCTGTGCCACTGCTGTCTGACTCTGGGAATTACTGCTGAAGCTCTGGCATTACCCCCCTGCTCTCTCTTTTCCTCTCTCAGACTCGAATAAGTTGTGAATTATTTGGGTTTTTCCTCCCACTTCTCCTTGCTTATCTGCAAAACTGCTCAACGACAAAAATCTTGGGCTTGCATGCAAAGGGAATTGTGCTTCTCAAAGAAATAGAGTGATAAGGTAAAAGCAGAGAAAAACAAATTCTGAACAGTTGGGTTTTTTTCGTGATTTATAAGCAAAAATAATATGCAAACTCAATTTTCTGATACCCAGGCTGTGTCAGGCTATTCATGTGCTGCCAGTGAACAATAAAAGGAGGAAAGATGGTGAGCTGGATTGAACCCAAACACAATGGATTTCTCTAGGCTTCAGGGCTAATCAGGGGCTGTTTGAGTGCAGAAAAGACTCCTGACTGCATTCCCTGAACACAAAGCCACCAAACATCCCGTGCTTCTGCCTGCAATCAACCCCAGCCCAGGGTTAAGGAAAAGAGAGATAAAGCAGAGAGCAGGGAGGTGCTGGTGGGTTCAGGGGGTGCCTCTGACCTTCTCCCAGTGGTGGAATGGAATCAGGATGGGCTAGGGGACAGTTTCATCGAGAACAGGCTGCCCTGGGAAGTGGTGGAGTCGCTGTCCCTGGAAGTGTTCAAATAACGAACTGATGTGGCATTTCATGATGTGGATTATTGGGCACGGTGGTGCTTGGTCGAAGGCTGGATTTGATCACCTTGGAGGTCTTTCCCAGCCTGAACGGATCAATGATTCCATGATTTTGTGACCTGCCAGCAGTCAATCCTTGGCTGCCATTTCCCTCCAGAGACTGCTCCTTCCTCGTTCTCCTGGTAATTCAGCCCTGCACAAGTATCCCACTGCCAGTGTGTTATTTGTTCATTTAGCACTGCCTGTCTATTTCCTTTCATTCTTCCCTGCCTGTTTTCCACTGTATCTCTTCCCCTTGTTTGTCCTCAGCAGCTTTTGTTTGAATTAAATCTCTTTTATTTGCTCTCTGGGGGAGGGAGGCTGTTCAAGCTCCGTTTGCCTCAGAGCAGAGGCATAACAAGATGGGATGTGCTCAGCCAGTGGCATTTCATCCATCAGCACTATTAACTCAGGAGCAGAGTCCTTTCATTTCCATTCTTTCCATGTTTCCTCTGCATCACATAACCAATTCTTCACTTTCCCCTACAACACTAACTCAATTTTTACATATTACCCCCCCCCTCCCACCAATACTTTGCAGCCTCTATAAAAGATATTTATATTCTAATTATTGCTTTGGCCCCTGGTATAACTTCTAAGGAGATTAAACCTCAAACATATTTTATATAGTGCTGCTCCCTGCTAGCAAAGGTTTGTAGGAAACTTTGCTGGAAGCTTTGTTTAATCCCAAATCTTGCAGCTTTTTACATGGACACAGCTGCCAACACATCCTCAGCTTGCACCTGGATCCACGAAATGGCCTCAGACTGTGCCAGGGGAGGTTCAGGTTGGATATTGGGAAAGATTTCTGCACTGAAAAAGTGATTGAGTGTCCAGGGAAGCAGTCACCACCTCTGGAAGTTTTAAAAACCCCTTCACCGTGAGGTTTAATGAGCACATTATGAGTGGTGTTTGCTCAAAGGTTGCACTTGATGATCCTGGAGGTCCTTGCCAGCCTTAATGATTCCACAAATCCTCTGTCACAAAAAGCCAAGAGCTCTTTGTGAGGTTTTCTGGTAGATCTTTGGAGGTGAGAAGTGGGGAAAAAAAACTGCACTGAAAAATTGTGATCTTGGCAGTTTTTCCTACCCTTAATGATTCTCTGTGAAATAGTATTTCCACCAGGATGACAATCCTAAAAATCCTTTCTTTATACCTCTCCCTTTCCACTAGAGGGCTGGAAAGGCAAAGTTTGTGCAAAGTGCAGTAACACACACAGAGAAACTCATTTATTCCTTGTGCTTCTGTGGTTATGCAAATTATTTATTTTTGAATTTAAAAAAATATTTAAAAAATTTTAAAAAAAAGAAGAAAAAATAAAAAGAAAATAACTACTAATTTAGGTATTTCCTTATTTCATCTCTTAAAATGTCAACCAGGAACCTTTGCAATGTGAGTCCAGGATGGCACCACAGGCAGAATTAATATGAAATAAAACAGAAGCTGCGGCACACTGGCAAAAAAAAATAAACAACAAAATTTGTGCGACTTGGAGTCTCCTGGGCCAGAAACAAGGTGACATCTTTCTTCTTTTAGACACATCTCTCATTCCTATCCATCCATGCAGCCATCCATGTCCTCTGATGCTTTTATTCTATCAACTTACCTATTAATTTCCCTAATTATTTAAACAAAATTAGTTCCTGCCATCTGCTTGTCTGCCTGCTTGTTCCACTGGGATTTGACTCCAAAGCTGGTGTGGCTGTTGTTCTCCTACTGAGATTTCTGCATAAAAAACAGCTCTGAGACGTTTGAAGTCGTTTTTCTTTAAGGAATGCTGCAGATAAACAATTCGTCTTCCTGACTAGCCACGATCACCTCTTTGGATGCAAATTATACAATTTTTGGATGTAAATGATAAAATTTTCTATGGATGTAAATGATTAAAAAGATAAAAATACGTAAATATTTTGCTGCAGGCTGAGGTTTAAGGCTGAATTTGAAGATAAATTTAGCTGTTTATCCAATACTACATTCAGATGGGATTTTGGGAAAGAATTCTTCCCTGGGAGGGTGGGGAGGCCCTGGCAGAGGTTGTGCAGGGATTCTGTGGCTGCCTCATCCCTGCAAGTGTCCAAGGCCAGGTCAGACAGGGCTTGGAGCAACCTGGGATAGTGGAAGGTGTCCCTGCCCATGGCAGGAGTGGAACAAGATATTCTTTAAGGTTCAACATAAACCATTCCATGATTCCATTAATTTCAAGGGCTTCTGGAGAATCAGTCACTGGGAGCTACTCACAGACTCAGTCTCTGTGAGGCCCAAGGAAGGCAGAGTGCTCTTATCCCATATTTCCACCTTTTTAGGGTAAAAGGAGAATTTTTACAAGGACCACTCTCTGCAGAGCTGCACAGAGACAAACCCTGTTTACCAGCAAGAAATAAAGAAGTGCTGCTAATGAATTGCTGCTCCTTGATTCCTATTCCCTCAAGCCTCCCAGTTAATGATGACATGAACTGTTGTTGTTACATTACTCTGACATTTAGAGCGCTCCGAAATTGGCACAATGTGCAAAATGGGAGAATTAAACACAGAAAGGCAACGAGTGATGGTTGGGCAAGGAGAGGAGATCAGCCTTTGCTGGCAGCAGACACTGGCTGAACTTTTTCCTCTCTCTGTGATGTGCAGCTTGGCAGAGCTGGCTGGGTTGAAGCAGAAATGCTGCCACAGTGAGAGAAAAGGGCAGAGAAGGAGGGGACGCCATTTACACTAAAAATCCCAAAGTTGTCACTGAATAAATCCATAAACAAGCACTAAACATTCCTGTTTAGGAATCACACAAGTCAGACTGAGCTAGAAGAAATGCAGATCATAATTTTTTTTCATAGAATCATGGAATAATTTGGGTTGGAAGGAGCTTTCAGGATCATTTACTACCAACCCTCTGCCATGGGTATGGAAAAGAGCAGCCTTTCCCTTCCAAGCAATGAATTGGATGAACAGGAAGAAAGTAGCAGAGAAGTTTAACAGCAGCAAATGAAGAAGAAGAAGAAGAAGAAGAAGAAGAAGAAGAAGAAGAAGAAGAAGAAGAAGAAGAAGAAGAAGAAGAAGAAGAAGAAGAAGAAGAAGAAGAAGAAGCCTCCTGATGCTTTTGAAACATTCTGATTTGTACAAAGGGTGTCCCTGTAGCTGATATCTTCTGTTTACCAGGGAAATTGGTTTTTCATTGCAAATTTTTGGTAAGGAATGGCTTCAAGGATGGTTTATGTGAGAAGCTGCCAGAAACTTTCCCAGTGTCCAGCTGGGGCAATGACTGTTGGCTCCAGCATGGATCTGCAGCTGGCCAAGGTCAAGCAGGAGTAGCAGGAACACTTCTGGGATAACAAATTTCAAACGGGGAAAAAAAGACCTGCAGAAGTGTTGGCTAAGAGAAAAGTGAGAGAAACAGCCCTGCAGACACCAAGGGGTGGAGAAGGAGGGAGGGATGGAAGGCAGGTGCTCCAGGCACCAGAGCAGAGATTCCTGCAGTCTGTGGTAAGGATCTTTCTGCTCTCTCACACTTTTCAGTCCATTTTTTAATCTATCCCATCTTCCAGTTGCTCCCTGGGAAAATATAACAAAAACTTTGTGGGTCAAGTTAAAGGGCAGGGAGAGATCACTCATCAGTTCCATCACAGGAAAAACAGGCTCAACTTGGGGAAATCAATTGCATTACCAATCAAAATCAGGTAAGAACATTTTCCCCATGCCTCCCTTCTTCAGGAAGGAAGGATTCCAGGAAGGAAGGAAGGATTCCAGGAAGGATTCCAGGAAGGAAGGAAGGAAGGAAGGAAGGAAACATTCCATACTTCCTTGCAAGGTTCTCTGCCTTGCCTCAGCCTCCCATAGGCTGTGGAGCATCAGGCTGACGTGGAAATCTGTTGGCATCTCCATCCTTGGTTTCCATCTGCAGTTACTCTGCTTTCAGCTCCTCTGCTTCTCCTGGTTGAGATGTCACTGAAGTTTCTGTCAGGAGGAATAAAAACCAGCAGGGTCTGTCAGGAGAAATAAAGATCAGCAGGGACTGACTTCTTCATCATATCCTGCCCTCTGAAATTTCCAAGTAGATTGGATAGTAGGAAGAAATTCTTTGCTGTGAGGGTGGAAAATGTTGCCCAGAGAATCTGTGGGTGCCCCTGGAGGTGTTCAAGGCCAGGTTGGGGTTTGGAGCAAGCTGGACAGTGGAAGATGATCCTGATCATGGCAGGAAGTTGGAAGTGGATGATGTTGAATTACCAGAGAAGTATTTAGATGGGTTTAGTGTAATAATGTATTACCTCTGATATATTCCAGCACTGCTGTTGCCTTCAGCTCCTTTTTCCAGTTGTTCCCAGCTTCCTCCCTTCTCTGATGACTTCTGTTCAACCTTCATTTTGTTCTCCTTGCCTCCCTGTCCTTGCTTCAGTGGAAATGCAATTCACTGTCCCATTAAATTTAACAAAATTTGATGCAACTTAATTCCGGCCTGTTTTCAGTGGTTTTTCATTCAACGTGCCCTAATTCAATCTATTTCGACTAACTGCAACACACTTAAATGCAATTCCAGGAATTCCATTAAAAATAATTTGCTGCAGAGGAAATAAATAGTATTTGCTCCAAACAACCACCAATCGATGGGATGTGATTTGCTTAAATGCAATTTCATCCAACAGAAGGAAATTAAATCAAAGCTATGCAGTGTGTTGCAATTAAAATTCATCCCTGAGAATCAGGTCAAAGTTTAATTACTGCCAGAGAGGTTTTATTTAGATTTCTTTAATATATTTATGCCTGGGACAAATTAGTAGCCCTTGACATCCTTGTGTATAACAGTGCCATTGATGGAACGTTTTTGCTGTAATTTTACACAAATTGACCCACGAGGTTCCTTCCAGTTCTACTTTCCTGTGTTTTGTGATGTTTTTGTGTCCAGACAGCCTGTGGTTGTTTCCCTGAGCTGCTGTGGGATGAAATCCTGTGATTCCCAAATGCTCAGGTCCGTGAGGGGCACAGGCACTTCCCCTTCTGCTTCCCAAAACCCAGAGTCACTTCTCCCTGCTCCCTCCTCTTGAAGAGCAGAGAGAAGGATTACAGGGAAGCTGTTGGAGCATTTTGGAAATGAATCTGGCTTGATACTGGTCTCCTGTCAGTAGCTCATCCTGCCTCAGAGATTCCCAGAAAAAATGCTTTTCCCTGTGGATGGGAAATCATTTCTAGAACCCAAACTCGTGCCTTTGCTTGCAAGGGAAGATAATGGGTTTGGTGTCCACTTTCACCACTTCAGGTCCCAGCTGGAGCAGCTCCAGAGAGATTTGCCTGGAATTTGCTCATCAGCAGATTTTTGGAAAGGGGTTCATCTCCTTTGGATGACTGGAATTTCCTTGTGAATGATTTGTCTGAAATTAGATACACAAAATAACCCTAGAAAGTGAATTTCTCTCCTCTGACTCAGAGGACTCGTTGAGATTTAAGTTGCAATAAACTAAGTGCACTTGAAAGAATATTTTTATTTTTGCTTCCATGCACTGTTTGATGAAAGGTGAAGTCTCTCTACCTCACCAAATTTATATCAATGTATTATCTTCTCTAACTGGACCAGACCTTGAAAACTTAATTCAGAAATACATTAAAGGCCTGAAAGAAACACTACATCCTTATAATCTGTGCATTGTGGTGTGATTAAAATGAAAAGGGAACATCTGAATGTACCAAAGGAAAAAATTCCATCTGAAATTCTTCCTTAAATTCATTAAAAATCATTGCAAATAAAACACTCCTGGAAAACATTTCAGTGTTATCTTAACCAGAGACGAAAGTGAATTCAGCTCTGATTTAGTGGGAGATGAGTTTTATCACAACTCACAAGGAAAAGAAAATCACAGATTTTGTCTGTAGTTCGTCCCCTTTAGTTTTACTTCCTTCATGCACTCATTTGTTCACTTTCTTCCTTTTTCTTCCTACTCTTGGTCGACAACTTACAAAGCAAGGACTTGGCTTAGACCCCACAGAATATCTTTGAGGTAAAGGAGAAAATAAAAAAGGCTTTGAAACTTCGTTATGCTTTTGCAGAATTCTGGAATCTTTTTGCATTGCAAGATTTTAATTGAGGCTTCAGCTCAACACACCCAAATCAAATACTGGGGAAAAAAATAAAATAAAGAAAAATAAAGAGCCCCAGCTCTCCAGATTTCCTGGGTAAACTGACACTGTAAAAAGCAACTCTGGGTCAGACTGCACTTATTAGTTTTGCAAATTAGTGAGCTCAACATTACACCAGTCCCAATGAAATAAGGTCAAAATGTGTTGGTTTAATTAGATTTTCTGGTGCTATTTTTCATGGAAAGTATCAAAATATTAACGAAATCAGATAAATTCAGATTTTCCCCAAACAAATCGCACAAATTAACGGGGTTTTGAAGGTCTCTGTAAAATTACTGAGCACCACAGGGATGTGAAGTTGGGGAGAAATGTTCTCCCACTTTCTGGGATCAGTTCAAGTTTGTGAATCACATTCATTTCTCCTCAGGCCAGAATCTCACTTTTCTGGTGGTTTGACACTCATTATCATTTTCTGTTAGCATTTGTCTCCCTATAATGAGCTGTGCTGTTCTGAGGGAGATGTGATAGGTACAGGAATGATTAATATGGTAAAAAAGCAGATTTACACTCATTATTTCCCACTGGTTGGCCTCAGGTCTACCTCGGGTAAAATTCCTGCTGTGCAAAGTTCTGTAAAAACATGGGAACAGAAGTGAGGTCCAACCACAGATCTGAAAGAAGGATAGGCTGGGAAAACTGAACTGTATCAGGAATTGCAGCCTGGTTGGGTGAGAGATTCCCTTTGATTCAGGGATTTGTGGGGTTTCCCTACTCATCCAGCTTCAGTTCTTGTCATTGAAGAGGTCTGAATGGCCAGAGAGTCAAAAAACAAAATAAAATTCATTTTCTTGATGCTGTGATGTTAAGGGAGATGGGTAGTTTAAAGCCCATTCTGCATCAAGGAGAGGAAAAAAATTGGCATTGAATTGTGTAATCCCCCTTTGCAGCTGTTGCCCTGTCAGAATAGACAATCCTAAATCCTCTGTGCCAAAATGCAGGAAATCATGAATTCACAGAATCATGGAGTCACAGGGTGGTTTGGGTTAAAAGGGACTTTAAAGATGATTTGATTCCAATCCCTCTTCCATGGGCAGGGACACCTTCCACTAGAGCAGGTTATTCCTGATTTTATGAGGTTCCACCTTCACTCATGGGCAATGAAATTCCCATGGTGACTTTTCCAAAATCCCTTTCAGTCTTTCCCTTTAATGTCACCTTTTATCATGTGGCCTTACACAACAGCAAGGATTGTGTTTTTCTCACTTTAGCCCCTCTTAGATTAGAGCCACAAGGCTCAGATCCACGGAAGTATTTACATATACAAGACAAAGGATTTCAAAAGGGATTTAGCTCCTTAAACGGGAATTAAGTGTGCAAATACTTCTCTGGATTTCTGAGACTCATATATGGCAGCACAAAGTGATTTATGAAGACAACAGAGGCTGGTTGATCAAGGAGACAGCTGCTCCTTTGCTGGATTTTTTTTTTGGTAAGAAAATTCCAGGAAGACATTCATACACATCCATTCATTCCATCTTCTGCCCTAATCTTCTTTTCCTTGTTTTTAGGATCATTCCAGCACCCCACTAAGCAGTGACAGTCTTTGCTAACACCCACCAATGCCACAGAAACATGAGCACATGAGGAAATAGGAGTTTGTGCATTTATTGCACCACCAGTTCTTAGAGATCTCCCAGTTTATGCAAAACCAGACAGAATTTGCTTTCTTTTGGGGACTGAAGCTCATGAAAAGTTCTGGGAGGTAAAACCTTGAGGAGACCTTTCTGTAGGAGGTTCCAGGTGTGCACCTCATCCGTGGAGCACATCCCTCATCCTTGCTCTGAGTTCTGGGGGCTGGCAGGTCCCAGAATATTTCTCTTGCAATCCTCTTTTCCAATCAATGTGCACATTGATTGGAAACCACCCGGGGTCAGTCCTGAAATGACACAATCCAAGGGCTCATCCATAACCTGGTGGCTTTTCAGCAGCTTCAACAAATATTAACAAATTAACAAATCAAGGGCTACTGCTGAAGGTTGGATGTTGTTAAAAAGAAGCTTCCTTTGAATAGTGGGAGAGAAAACCAACCCAGGTTTTGTTTCAAACCTTGCAAAGTCCTTCTGAGAACCTTGTCTGACCTACATGGTTCAGAGCACAAAATTTTGTCTCAGCAATATCCACAAACTCTCCCATCTATTTCTCTGAAATTGCATAGAAAACTTTTTTTATTCTTTCCTTTTTTTTTTTAATAGAGGCATACATAATCTTCCCCTAAAGAGACTATTTGATGAGAGAATTTATCACGTCCACTGCTTGTCTGCTCTGAAGGTTGATTTAACCTCATGATTTAAGATGTACACCTTGAATTCAGTTCTAATTCCGCTGACTTGAATTTCCAGCCACTGGAACTTGTTATGTTCTTTTTTTTTTTTTTTTCTTTGACTCAAGAGCAGCATCTGATAAGTAATTAGAAACTGTAATCGAGTCATCTGCTAAGCTCCGTTTCACTCCACTGGAGAAATCATGTTCCTGATTATCAGTGAAGGGCTCATCTTTCAATTTCAGATCAATCTCCCATCATATGTCCAAGCTATTCCTTACAGCTTCACAATTATTTTTGTTTCCTTTAGAAGAAGAAGAAAAAAGAGATATCTACTTATATATATTTATATCTTTTCTCTGGCCATGTTTTCTATTCACAAGCTGTCCTGAATTACAGTTTTTTTAAAAGTAAGAATAAAAATAAATCACACACCTTTGGTAAAAAAAAAAAAGAGAGCAGGAAGGTGGAATAGTGCTAAGCAATGGCAGTCTTTGACCTAAAATAAAGGTGCCTGAACACAATGTACTAAGGAATAAGAGATGGGAGATGTCCTTTGAGAAGGAGGACATTTTTTCTCAATTTCCAGCTTTTTTTTTCTGAGCAGGATTTATCCTGATTTTTCTGGCTGGCCTGCTGAACAACCCCTTTACTGTTTGACCTCCCAAATACCTGAATTGATTCCTGTGCTGTCCAGAAAAGTGCCTCTGTTCAGATCCCTGAGAAAACTCTGATGTGGATGTGTAAATTACAGGAATCCAACTAAATCACTTTTTCCCCACATTAATCATATCCTAATCTCACATTATAATGTCAGAATTCTTCAGCTTTTATGCACGTACCAAACCCCTAGTGATTAAATAGAGTTCAGTACCAAATTTCATCTGCATAATTGCTTTTTTCTTCTTTCTGTCTGGTTCCATGATGCACTCCATGATTTTCAACTTTCTGACCCAAGAAGATGTTGTCACAGTGCTGGTGGATGTAAAAGTGTGTTTATCAAGAATTAAAATTTGGTTGATTATTTGATACCTCCTGTAGCTCAGCTGTTTCTTGAGGCTGGGTAATTGGCCTGCATGACCTATAAGAATGCCCTAAATTTTTTTAGGTCTGCACCTTCCTCTTCCCATCACCAAAGATGATTTTGACACCAAACTGTGCTGGTTTTATAAGTCAAGGTGGCACAGTTTCCTCCTACCTCATTTTTCTCTTCACTTGACCCTTCTTGCTGTGTGGTGGACAAGGGGACATCACAAATGTGGGGAAGGAGCTTTTCCCCCTTCCTTTTTTCTCTTTTTAATTATTGTTTCTAGCACATAATTCAATTTACACATCCTCTCTGCTTGATTAGCTTCTACCTTTGCAGCTCTCTGACAACAGATTGATAAAACTTGACCTGAATAGCATAAGAAACATTAACAACACTCAGAGCTTTGCAACGTTTCTCTTTCTTTGGGCATCAGACTAAAGCTGGTTTTAAAACATCAACCCTTCCACTCCAGAGAGCATGAGAAACCTCGATTTCTACCATAGAAAAATTCAAGCTTGGTTTTTCTTGGGGGAGAAGGAATATTTTTTCTTAGCAGGATAAGGCAACTGGCCACCAGGGATCTTGTGAAATCTCATTTCTTAGAGATATTAAGGATTTGATTCAACAAATGCTTGGAGGCTGGATGAGGAACTTCCAGACATCTTGTAATTTTGGGATGGGGAGCTCTAAATGTAATTCAGAGCCAAGGCAGAGCCTTTGGATATCCAATCATTCCTGGGTCCTGAAGCCACAGTTTATCACTCCATGGTAACTTTTTTTCCCAAGTTTTCTTCTGTTTGGTTGTTCCTTGAGGTTCAGATCTGATTCACACCAACTCAGACCTACCCTGCACCCTCTCAAATCCTTTTTAAATCCCACTGGCATTTTACCAGCACTCTCTAAAGGTGGCTAAGGGGAAAATCTCCTGGATAGTGAAGCGATCCAGAGCCCTCCCACAATTAAGGGCAAGAGACAACAATGCCTGGGATCGTTCAGAGCTGCTTTAGGCATTGGAAGGGTCTCTAAGATATCTCTGAACTCTTTTCTTCTCTAATTCCTTCCATGAGCTGTGTGCTTCTGACATAAGAGATTTGGCAAAGGAAAAATAAATTATTCCTCCACCCCACCCTGGTGTAGCTTTGAACCCGAACTTTCCACGCAGACCACAAGGTACAGCTGCACCATCATTTCCAACCACAAAGATTCAAACAGACACAGCTCAGCCCAATAATAAATAGGAGAGTTTAGGGCTAATTATAACAGGCCTTTTAATTTCCATCTGGAGTCACAAAATCAATGGAAACTCCTTGCTTCATTAAATAATTGCAGTTGCCAATAGCTGGAGCTGTTCCATTTGCAGGTGTGCTAAAAACCTGCTTATTTAGTGGTTATCTTGCTTCAAAGCCCTTTTTTTTTGTCCCCAAGGAATGAAGCCACAAAGTTGCAGAGAAAGCGAGAACATGAGGATAGGGGAACGTCTTGGGCTGATGTGGGAGAAACAGGGTTTGTGCTTTTGTCCCCCAAAATTCAAATGTGATGGATTCCTCCTCCCTCCACCTCCAAATCTCCAAATCTGCACGGAGAGATGGAGGCAAAACAGCCTTGGTTTAAATGGGAGAAAAAATTTGGTTCCCTTGTCCAAATTCGTCAGGTGGGTAAGAGCAACATTTGAAAATTAAGTCACAAAGGTTATTCTGTTAGCCATGGACTAAATAAGATTCTGGAGGTGAAAAAATGGAGCAAAACCTACTTAAAACCCAATTTTTTCTCCTTTCCAAATCTGTTTTGTGTACTGGAAAAAAAAAAAAAAAAAGGCAAACCAGTAGCATGCCTTGAAAGCCCTCAATTACTCCTCTCTACACAAATCTGTCTCATTTGTTATCTTTCTCCCACTGACTTGAAGTGCTCAAAATCCACTTAATCTTCTCAAAAAATCCAATTGGATTTCTGTGTTTCTGGAAATTTTACCTTTCCAGGATAGGAGGAGACAGTAAAACCTTCGACCTTCAAAGGTCAGACTTCTGGGTGCAGATTGGACTCGATGATCTTGGAGGTTTTTTTACAACCCTTATGAGTCCCTGATTCTAATAAGAGGAGTGGATTTAAGGAGCTATCCTAAAACATCTGGAATTTGCTCTGGCAAACAAACTTCAAGTCTGCAGACTGATAATTCATGGATAAATTTTATTTTTTTTACCCCTAACTCCCCAGAAACAGGAATTATGGAGGCAAGCACCACCAAAGGGAATGGTCTTCAGTGAAAGGGAGGATGAAATTTAATTCCAACATTAAAGCAAAAATGGAGCAGTCTCAGACTGTGGGATATTCTGCTGCCACTGGTGGCTTGTGCTCATCCTCTGCTCTCATGAAACCGAAATTCTTCACGAAAACAACCAATTATGGAGCTTCTTCAAAAGTCTCCCCTTGGTAATGAACAGCCTGATGCCTCCCCAAACCAATCCAAGCTGCAATCTGTTCTCCTGCTGAGCTCCAAGCAAATGATCAGGGTTTCTCTAGGTGTTTACACTGAATTGTAACAAAAATCTATTAGGATTAAGTGACGACTGTAACAAGCTGAACTGCCTGGCAAAACGGACAGCAGCTTTTCCATCTCCCATCTAAATATTTATGAATCTGGTTTTTAGCAGCACCAGCTGGCTGGGAGCTGCCTGAATATCTGGATGTCTAAAAATCTTAGGTTCATTCCTTAAGGTCAAGGCAGACTCATCATTAGCTATAAGAAGAAATCTTTATTTCTGAGAATAAAATCTGGCAAAGCACTGGGCATAAACAACATGAGCATTTTGATCAAATTTTGACTCACATGTCTTCAACAAAAGAGAATATCTGACATTTTCAGGAAGTAGCCAAGGTGTGAGGGTGGAGCCAATGGGAAGTCAAGGAGTATCATGTTGGAACAAAACAGACAAGTGTCACCTTAGCATTGACAGCTTGGAACAGACAGGAAATATTCCCTGGCTTGCAGCTAAAAATGAACATTTCAGTTGTTCCATTCACAGTGTGCCCAAGGCAGTCTGTAGTGAAGGGTATTAAAGCATCTTTTAAAACACATTTCCCCCCAAATTGCTTGGCTTTGAGGGGACCTTGAACAAAAAGTGAACTGGAAACAAGGAGAATTATACAGCTGAATTCAGCTTCTGTCTGAGCTGTTTCAAGTGTATGAAAATGGAAGAGGAGACTTCGTTTTTCCCCATGGGCAAGGGAATTTGCCAGCACTGCTTGCAGCTGATGTTTGGAAGAGTGGCTCAAGATTTATCAATGTTCATGAGTTTGGTATTTGCTCTCCACCTGTCTACCAGAATCTGTCATCTTTTCTGTCGTGGTCCTGCTTTGAAATGTTTTTTGGTTTTTTTTGGTAAAGGCTGTTGGGTGATTCTACACAAGTTCATAGAATCATAAATTCATACAATGATTTAGGTTGGAAAGGCACCTTCAAAATCATCTCATTCCATCCCCTGCCATGGGCAGGGACACCTTCCACTATCCCAGGTTGTTCCAAGCTCCATCCAGCCTGGCCTTGGACATTTCCAGGGATGGGGCAGCCACAGCTTCAGCAGATAAAGGGCATATATTGAAAGCTGCTGAGGGCAGCTGGAAATGAAGCTGCAAATATCCACCGTGTGGAATATTGCACTCAAGAAGGAAGCAGACTGTGAGGACTGGGGATTGACAGTGATACCCAAAACAAGGAGAAATCCAAGTGTGTCTCAGGACTTATGGAGCAGAAACAAGAATACAGCAAATTTGGGAGCATCTTAGGTCTGATATTACCTTGCTTTTTTTATGTGTGACCAAGACCAGGCTGGATGATGGTCTGGGCAGCCTGGTCTAGTGGAAGGTTCCCTGCCCATGGCAGGGGTTTGGAACTCAATGATCTTCCAATCCAAAACATTCCATGATTCTATGATTCTATGCCTCTGTGACTCTGACTGCAGCTCTCATGTACTCTGAGCCCTGGGTAGTTCCAGATCATCTCAGTCATGGCCTGGTAAAGTTCCCTCTCTTCTCCAAACAATTTTTCCTATTTAAACAAGGAGTTATTCTGTCCCCTCACAATGCACAAGGGGCCATAGGAGACTGGGAGATGAACTGTGTTAATCCAGGCTGTCCACCCATCCAATCCTTGTGCTCCCAGCCCTGTCAGTCTCACAGGTGTGTCTGGACCAAATTAACTCGAGTTGCTCAAGCTGAGCTTAAAAACTGACCCTGTTCAGTGAGCAAGGGCACTCAGCCTAGCAAGGACAGATGGTGCAACTAAGGAGAGAGTTCTGCTGCCACATTCAACATGGTCACCCTCACTTCCACATGTGTCTGCCATCTGAAGAGGGCTGGAGGCCAGCCAGACATCCCTGTGTTTGTTTTTCCTTGGCAGATACCACAGGAATAAGATTAAACAGCTCTGCTGGACCCAAAGGGTTGGGTCACCTGCAAGGCTGGTGGTGAGATGGTGACCCTCACCTCCTGCAGACCAAACAGCCTGAATTTTTATCCACTTTGGGCTTGATTTCCCATCTTTATTGCTCTGTGGGAACTAAGGATCAGTGTAGATGATGTTTCTCTTTTTGATAACTGAGTGGAAAACTCCCCTGTGCCAGAGAAATAGTCAAGGAGTGGCAGCACAGAACAAATGCACTGCAACATCCAGGTCAGGGGTAAGGATGATGGACAGATGTGGAGAAAGATGAGGATTTTTATGGATACCCCAATGGGATCCTGGGGTGCATTGCCTGCAGGTCAAAGGAGGTGGCTCTGTCCCTCTCTTCAGCCCTGGTGAGGCACATCTGGAGTGCTGTGTCCAGTTCTGGGCTCCTCAGAACAGGAGGGACAGGAAATGGGTCCAGTGGAAGTCTGTGAAGGCGATTTGAGACTGGAGCATCTCTGAGAAGCAAAGGCTGAGGGAGCTGGGGCTGTTCAGCCTCGAGAGGACACAGCTGAGAGGGGACCCCATCCCTGTCTGTCCCTGTCTGCAGGGAGGGCTCAGAGCAGGGACCAGGCTGATCCCAGGAATTTCCACCTGGACATGAGGCAGAACTCCTTCCCTGGGCAGTGACCAAGCACTGAACAGAGATGAGACAGGGTGGGAGTCTCCCTCCCTGGAGATATTCCAGAACCCTCTGGACACCATCCTGTGCCTGTGCTCTGGGATGATCCTGCTGGAGCAGAGTTTGGATCAGATGACGTCACTGTGTTGCCTTCCCACCTGGCCCATTCTGTGATTCCATGACTTTGTGATTTTGGAAAACTCTCCTGCTTCTCTTATTTTGACCCAAATGAGGATGAATGGATGAACACAATCTGCAGACACAGGTCTGTGCCAGTTGTTGAACACTCCCACATTTCTCCACCAGAAGACAGAGAAAAGCTCAGGAATATTTGACCAGCTGTTTTTTGTGCTGCGAAACAAATCCGAAAATCCAGTCTGGCAGATGAAGCTACAGGAGTCTAAACAAGGGATGGAAGATTGAAATGGATCAAACAGATCAAACAATGGTCTTACTTGTGGAAAAGTGACACTTTAGGGGTCAAACTTTGATTCAAAACTATTTAGAACCTGTGTTTCAATGTAGCAGGGACAACTACAGTGAAGACCAACAGAGAAACTGGACATTAGAAGGATCTGATATCATGATATTCCATTAAATTCTCCCTCGAGCTGGCTGGTTTGTTCATTTGCTGTGGTATGTTTTGGAAGGGATAAAGGTGTTCTTTGAGGATCCCAAAAGCTTCCACGCTGGAAAGGGAAGTTTTCCATTATCATTAGGGGAAGGATGCTGGTGATTGCTCAAGAGCACATGTAAGGACAAGCAGGATGATTCAGGGAACTCATGGTCTTGGTTATGAGAAAATATTATCCAGATTTGATCTTTTAGTTAGTTCACCTCAGATGAATAAAAACACATCCTGCCTTTAGAAGATCCTGGAGGCACAGCCATGGGGAGATCTCCAGGACTTTTCACTGCAGTAACTAATTCAGAAATAAGATCTAATAACCGAAAGAGGAAGGAGATTGTCAGAAGCCTCAGGAATCCTCAGGACAGATCACAGTGAATTATTTTGCAGCAAATGCCACCAAGGCTCTCGTACCACCCACCTCAGACAAGAAATGAGCTGGTTGGCAGCCACCTCGGCCCAGAATGTGACTGCCTGGGACTTGTAAAGCATTAATGATCCATTAAAAAACTTGATTTAATTGTCCTGAGGCTCAGGGCTCGGTGGAATCAAAGGTTGGCCTTAAAGCCCATCTCATTCCAGGCCCTGCCATGGGCAGGGACACCTCCCATTATTCCAGGGTACTCCAAACCCATCCAACCTGGCCTTGGACACTTCCAGGGATCCAGGGGCAGCCACAGCTTCTCTGGGCACCCTGTGCCAGGGCCTCACCACCCTCACAGAGAAGAATTCCTTCCCAATATCCCATCTAAACCCACCCTGCTCCCCTTTTAGGCCATTCACCCTCATCCCCTTGGTGACATTTCTGGTGAATTTTTTTCAAACACAAATCAGTTTTTGTTCTGACAATATTCATGAAAGAATTTTAATGTTTCTCCACAAGTCATCTTGAGAGAAAGTCCAGATTTTTGCCTTCTCAGTTTTTTTTCCCTGAGTTTTATTACCCAGCTGTCTAAAAGTTCAGAAGGGATGAGGACAGTTACTGGTAAAGAAATGCTTCTTTCCAAGATTTCCATGTCTTTTGTTATGTCAGAGATTGAAACATTTATTGGTTTCCTGGAAGTTTGAATCCCACAACCCCCCCATAACTCTTTTTCTGACTGCTTTACAGATGCTGCCCTCTTCAAAATTCAGCCTTGAGAGGGCATGTGTTGTTCCCTGAGATATTTAATGATTGCTGAGCCCAGGTAACTGTTTCTACCTGCTGTAAAGTTGGGTTTGAGCAGCCATCAGCAAGAATTTGCAATTTAACGCCTCGCCAAGGCATTGTTTAATTGACAGTAACTCTCTGAACTCAACGCTGCAATATTGAGGAATTAGACAGGAGAACAATTTGTGGACAACAAGTAAGTGCTGAAGCCTCTCCCTCTTCAGCTGTCTTGTCACTTCCAGCTGTCATTCAGAACAATTCCTCATCTCCCTTCTCCTCCACTGCCTGTGCTGGGCTCACCTTGGAAGGGCTAATTAGCTCCTTGTCAACTCCTGCCTCCTCCTGAGTCCTGGAAAGGGGAGCTAAAATCAATTTGTCTTTCCAGCAGCATCAACCAGGAAGGAAGGAAGGAAGGAAGGAAGGAAGGAGAAGGCAGGCAACAGAATGAGTGGCAGGGAATAGTGATGCCCTTCAAAATAATTATACCGAGAGCTCGGAGGAGTTTCTATCAGTTGGATGAAGAGACTCTGGACCGAGTTATTCTAATTAAAAGAGAGACTGTGAGGCATAAAATGGATCTGCTTGTGATCAACCACCAGCAGGAAGAGGAGCTCATGGAAGTTTTTGTGGATAGTTCCACTGGCACTGCTGCATTCAGTACCTGGGTCCCAGTCGTGGGCAGGTCCCTCCTGAGTGCAGGTGAGAGGCCTGAGCTGCAAAGCCCACAAAGAAAAGGGATTTCTGCTACACAATTGTGGAATTAGAGAGCTGCTAAGCTTGGGAAAAACCTTCAAGTCCAACCTTTGACTAAATACCACTGTGCCCACTGAATTATATCACAAAGTGAATGATTTAGAGACCTGAGCATACCAGAGATCCACTGTGAAGGGCAGGATCCCCAGAGAAGCCAACTTAATTCCCCCAAAAACACCTGATAGTTAATTTTTATTTTTATTCTTGAGGAAGTTTTAGAGTTGCCACAACATTAGAGTGCTTTGGGTTGTTGGATTCACCTTGGGGAACTCTCTGAGGTCAGAGAATTTTCCAGTTTTCTGGGGAAATAATTTTTTAAGAGTCCCCAGACAGACTGTATTTTTTTAGGGAATACAAGCAATTGGCCACTCCAAGAAAAAAGGCAGTTGCATTTCATGGAATGCCATATATATATAACAATAAAGATTCATTTTTCTCTAGGTGTTTTGCCTCTATTTTTTCCTTCATCCTACAAGTCCTTTGGGAAAGTCAATTCAGGGAAAAAAAATAACTTTGAGGAAATTGCTAACACTGTTTAATACCTGGCTCACCACGTCCAGGAAACCTGCTGTGCTATTGCCAGTGAATTTGAAATGGGTATTAAGTCAAATTTTTGAGATTTCTGCTACTGGAAGTCATTATTCTTAAGCATAAATATTTTCAAAATTGATTATTTTTGTTCAAATTAATTACTTGTTCCCATATTGTTTACTACTGCCTTGTTTTCCTCCAAGGAAAAGAACAAAACTTTCTTTCCAAAGGTTTTTAAAAAGTGATAATTCATATATGGCTTTTCTGGAGCTCAGTTTGTTGCTGGGTTCAGTTAAATCTCAGGGTAACACAACTGTTCCAGCTTCAAAAAGCAAAATCCTTGTAGACCCTCCCAGGGAAGGCTCCAAAGCCAAATGGGAATTTTGAACAGCTCTGCTCTGTCTGGACCTTGAGGCAAGGTTGCAGGCAGGATTTTCTCCCAGTTCTGACCTTTCTTGGTCCCAGATCTTCAGGTGCTCTTCACCTTCCAGAGGATTTGGCTGTAGCACCACAGTCAGTGCAAGGAAATTACAAAGGGTCACATCCATCCACCCCTTTCCCAGGCAAAACTTTTTCCTGTGCCTTATTTAGATTCTTCCATGCCCTATTTAGGTATTTCTACAATAACTTGCAAAGTTGGAAAGAAAGAGACAGGGACATTGAGCTCATGCAAGATGCATGGTTGCATTTGTGAACAGAAATGGAGATTGCCCCACTTATTTCCTCTGGAGAGGTTGAAAATGCCTCACACCCATTTAATCTTATTTTTAACTCCAAGTGGGTGCCTGAATTGCATCGCTTTTAATGGGAAATGAAAAGGGTTTCAGTTTCCTTGCTGAATAGGAAGGAGTCAAGCCCCAAATCTGGGCATTAAATTTGAAGGCACTGACAAATAAAGGATGAGATTTATTGTTTTCTTTTTTGATCATTTTGCTTATTCCCTGGATGTCACCCACTGAGTGTGATATATGGGATAGGTCCTCATTATATTTAAGATCTCAAATTGGGCAACCTCCAAAGGCTACTGGTTCTGTTTTCATTTTTTGGAGTGCCTGAGGAGTCTCTATAATTAAGCAGAATATCTGGTACAAACCCATATTTGTTGCACTTTCAGTCTCCACCACTCCAGCTTCTCTGGGACAAGAATTCCTGAGTGTATCCAGAGCTCTGCCCTGAATTCAAACACTCTGTGCCCCTGCCCCCAGATATCCCCAGTCTGTCCTTCTCCCTTTTAGGTCCCACACATTCTCCTAGAGAGATGGCACCTCAGCTTGTGTGAGTCCTGAGACCTTCCAGGGTGAGATCCCCAGGTACACCCTAAATTTTTTCAGCTGTCTACATCAGGTGGTGATCATGTTCCCACCATGGACAAAGGAGGTGCAAGAAAATCAGAGAATTCCCCCCGTGCTTCCTCTGACCACCCCAAGGGCCCTTATCTATTTCAGGATAAGATGAATCAGGGAATGGTTGGGGTTGGAAGGGACCTTTGAGAGTGCACAGATCCAACCCCCCCTGTCATGGGCAGGGACAACCAAAGCAGATTGTTCCAAGCTCTGTCCAACCTGTCTTGAACATTTCCAGGGTTGTTCCAAAGGTTGTTCCAAGCTCTGTCCAACCTGTCTTATTTCCAGGGATGGGGCAGCCACAGCTTTTCTGGGAAATTTCTGCCAGGGCCTCACCAACCACTGAGGGAAGAATTTATTCCCAAAACCCAATCTAACCCTGCTATGTCTCAATTTAAAGCCATCCCACCTGGTCCTATTATCCCTTTTAAGAAGGACAAAACCTCTTCTCCTGACATCTCTTCATCACATTCCAAAAGTCCATTGCTTCCTTCCTTGTTTCCTTCGTGTGAGAGATGTGGGCATTGCCTTTTAAGAAACCCTGCCCATATCCCTGCAAAAAGCAGGGTTTCCAGACTCCAAAGTTTCCAGACTCCTCGAGATTGCTCCCACTCATTTGAGCATGATGGAAGGAATTCCAAGAAGGAATTTTGAAGGCTTGCAGGCACGGTGACTGCACCACTTCCCTGGGACCCTGTTCCAATGCTTATCCACTCTTTCAGGGCACGTGGAAAGCTCTGAGACATCGGGGCCAGTCCAGATTGGGCATAAACCAACCTCTGGCAGCTGTGGCCAAGCTCATCCTTCATTCCCAGGGCAGTGCAGCAGCTGGATGGAGCAGGAGGCTCAGTCCTGACCAGCTGTAATTTATGCCCTGACATGAGGGGAAATCTGTGCAATTTATGCTTCTTCTGCTGCAGGTGTGGCCTGTTTGAGCAGGAGCCCACTTTTTGGAAACCAAATTGTCTGAATGACTTTGTAGGTTGTGCTTTCTCCAAACCTTGTGTTCAGTGTCTAAACTAGAAAGATGTCTTTTGATTTCTTTTTTGCTTTATTTAGGTTATGTTAAAATATACATTTTGCATGGAGAAGGGAAAGCAAATGAAAGAGGCAGCACTCTCAAGGAATATTCCCTGGCTGCAGCAACTATTTCAGTGCTGGAATAGCTGGAATGTTACAGCTTCCCTCCTCTGAATGGGTTTCAAAATCTCCAGATCACTCCAGTTTCATGGTATTTCTAAACAAGAATTAGTAGAAATATAGTGATTATTGGTTAATAAAGAGATATTTGTATATAATATTTTTGTATTAATATTTGTGTATAATATATTTGTATGGCTGTAATATGGCAGCTTTGGCAGCCCCAGGACTACACAATGCTTTGTATTCACAATGTAAAACATAAAAATATTCCTGGTCTAAGCATGTGAACCCCAAACCCACTCACAAAGCAAAGGAAACCCCAAAACAATCCTGGCCAAATGGCTGAGCAGCCACTGGTAAGTTTTATAACCACCTCTCAGTAAGATGTCTGTACCTTCAAGCCCTTTGTTACACATTTTAATCTCAAATTCCACCTAATAATGAAAGTCATATCCTTTCTTGGTGTATCCAGAAAAATTCTTTCCTCTCTTTCCTTCTCACCACTTGGTCCAACCAAGCAAACCCACTCCCATCTAAGAGCAGCAGATGGAGGGTCACCAAATATTCTACATTTGCAATCTTTTCTTTCCCCTTCTTTGGTGTTATCTTTCCCTCTTCTAACAGAAGAAACCAGTGTGAAAAAGGGGACGGGAAAACACGATGGTGTTCAGGCCTCTTTGGTGCTGTGAATATGAAATTTTATGGTGCTTGAGAGACAAAGATCACCCTCCCTTCCCCTCTCCCACCTCTATTTACATTATAAATCTCTCCCTCATGTACAAATTGAGGAGTGTTGCTTACCAGTAACCTCCTTCCTTCAGAAAGGTTGCCTTGTTTAAAACTGGATATTCACAAACTACCAGGAGGTTTTGTCTTATTTTCTAAAGGTGTGTGAATAAATTACCAGGACTGAGGTGGAGCAGGCAGCACACAGGGACCTGTGAGTGGGAGGTGAATGCCACAAGCACCCTCTCATGCTGTGCTCTGGTGTTGGGGCCCCACAGCTCATCTCTTAGGCTTCCCTTCCAACAAAAGCTGGGATTTGTTGTTGTTGTTATTATTATTATTGTTGTTATTCTTTCCTGGCAATGTTTTGTAAGTCAGAGCAACAACACGATAACAGCAAGCTCAGCCTGTTCAACAATACGTAAATATTTTCCCGTGGGAAATGAGATAGAAAATTCATGTCCACGGATTTCAAAAGGTCACTTGGGCAGGTGTTTGAGCATCAGCAATCTGCATCCCAGCTGCCTCTGGCAATAATTCCTGTTTAGGTGCTTACCAGGCATGGAGAACATGGGAAGTGAGGTGTGTAGTGGAGATGGCAGAGGGATGGAGATGGAGGACAGGAGACCAAGGCACCAAACAGGAGAGGTGAGAAGGAGACACAGCAAGGATGGTTCTTCAGACACAGAATCTGGTGCCCTGGAGTTATGCTAAAGGCATTTCCCAAAATACTCATCTACAAATATCACTGTTGCTTTGTTCCAGGGTATTTGGCATCTCTGGGAAAAATCAAAGAATCATGGAATGGTTTGGGTGGAAGGGAGGCACACAGTGGCATTCCTGGAGTGTCCTGTGCAGGCCCAGGAGTTGGACTTGATGATCCTGATGGGTCCATTCCAACTCAGCATGTTCTGTAATTTTGTGATTCCGTGATCATCCAGTCCCAACCATGGGCAGGGACAGCCTGGAAATGTTGAAGTCTGGGTTGGACAGGGCTTGGAGCAACCTGGTCTAGTGGAAGGTGTCCTTACCCATGGCAGGGGGGTGGAACTGGATGATCTTTAAGGTCCCTTCCAACCCAAACCATTCCATGATTGTCTGATCTTTTTTGGGGTTTCCCATAGAGGAAGAGGATTTTCATGCTACATCCTCTGCCTGATTTATTTTAAAAATGCTTTGCTTTGCCAGGTTTCATTCAGCTGGCACATTTTAATTTCTTCATTGACTTTGATTTACATTTCCTACTCAGACAACGACTCATGCACTTCTTTGTGTTATTCATCCTTTGTCTTTAAGGCTGTTTATTTGTCATCAACTGCCATCAGCCCTTCTGAAGCAGATTGAAGAGGTTTGAGATGACAAGAAGAAGAGCCCATCAGAGAGGAAAACCTTTAACCTCCTTTAGCTGGGTGCAGAATTTTGGCTTGAAGGAGGCAAAATTAAAGTGGGTTTGTGTGTGCATGTGGGTGGTGTTAGAGCCTCTCCTCTGTGTTTCTGAACGCTGGGGAAATGGAAATAATTCCTCCTGAATTTGCAGGGATCAATGCACAAAGAGACACAGACCACTGAGTGGTGGTCCTGGGCCACAAGAATCAAAATGGGTGGAAGGTGCTGACACACAGACTCAAATATCTCTGTAAAAATAATTAAAAACAGCTCTGTAAGATTCATTTTAAGGTTTTCTTTAAGCAAGTCTTGAACTTGACGTGCCTAAGAGTGTGTTTGAACAGTGTGGAAATGTCACAGCATTTTGGGGGTTACAAATCTTTGTTTTTCATCAGGCCCTCTGGAAAAGCACAGCACAAAGGACTGAAATCCCACATCACTGAAATGAGTCATTATTGCAACCACTTTTGACCTGGGAAGTGGAATCCTGGACTTGTTCAGAGTGAGGAGCTTAAAGATCATTCCAGTAACCATGATGAGTTTGATAAAACCTGATTCTCCCTTCCTAAAGTCCTGACAAAGAGCTTTTACCTCCCTCCATGAGAGTTTTTAAATAATGTCAATAGGGAAATAACATCTGGGTTTTGCTGCCAGGTTTTCTCCCAGGCTTTTTTTCCTCCCTCTCTCATTTTCTCTCTTGAAAAAGGTTCATTTGGTTTATTAAAATAATGGAATGGAACTTTTAGATTTTTTTCTTTTTTAACTGAGGTAAGGAGACTAAAAAAATATCTCAAATTGATGACTTCTTCCTTTAGGAGGGAAGTATAAAAGTTACAAGTCACCTACACCGGAGTCAGGATTTCATCTTTTATCACACAGATAAAGTATCACAGGTTGGTCTCAAATATTTTCCTGTACATGGTCAGTTCCAGGTATCAGCCTTTTGTAGCACACTTTGTCCTGATAACCACATTGCTCTGAACATCCTCCAAGCCCCTCTAGCATGGAAAATGGCTGTGTAAGGAAAAGATGCCCAGTATTGCTCAGAATTCTTAATTTTTCCTGATAAAAAAATCAGTGCTGCCTCCATTGGAATGTAGTGGCTCCATACGAAATCATGGATGACTTAAGTGCTCCATGTTATGTCCCAAAGTCCTTCCAAGCTTTAATTTTCCACTCAAAAAGAGCTCAGTAATTGAGATTAAGCTTCTTCCCAAAACCAAAGGATTTTGCTATCAAAGGAATTATTTACAGACACAACAATTCCTGAAATAACTTAATGGTTGCAGGGACATCCCTCCATGGGTGCACATTACAGCCTGACCTCGGTGTGACATCCAAAATTCCCTTCCTGTTATCATTCCCAGGTGGGCTCTGAGTGCAGCTCCAGGAGTTGCTGTTCCAAAGGCAGAGAGCCCAACACACCCTGAATGGGGCCCTTGGTTCTGGATTGGGAAAATCCTGGTTTGCCAAATGATGACCCAGGCACGTGGAGTCTGATTTGCTCTGTTGACAAAGTGGGAATGCAGGGAAAGAGATTAATCTGAATTTGAAGAGAATCATTTGGTGCTAGTCCAGACTCCCTGATACTGAAATGAGATATTTGGATTTCAGGTGCCTGTCTTGGCTGGCTGCCTCCTGCTGACTCGCTGGGAATGGAAATCCCTCTTTGCTTCAGTCCTGACACAGGCATGGAAATGTTTCCCAGTGAAAAGCCAGGGAGGATCTAGGAGTTAGGAAATCTTCCACCTTTTATTCCATGGGAGATTTAAACCTGTTCCTAGCCTGGATCCAGCCTGTGATGACACTGCAAACCTGCTTAAGAGCATTAGTCAGAATGCCAGCATTTATCCACTCAGCAATGACTCCTAATTCCCATTACAGGCAAATCCCCATCTCTCGCTGCAGCTTGATTACAACGGTGATTAATTTGAAAGTCAACATATTTACCCAAAATATAACATCATTAAAAAGACTAAACATAAACCTGCATATTTACAAATATCCCAACTTGATGTGATTAAAACAAACAGCCTCCTCTCTGCTTGTTTGGATCCAGGCAGACGAGCTTCTTTTCCACCTTTATATTTTCATGTCAATAGATGGCACTAGTATTTTCTCAATTTCTCACTACAATATGAGATTTCCTTATGGTACCTCCTGCCCTCACTTGGATTTTCAAAAGATGGAATCGCTCATTTCCAAGGGGATATTTTATCCTTAGTAAATATATAATATCACTCTAGTTTGGCTCTTCACAAGTAAATCTCTGCATACTTTATAAAGCCTCAATGCCATGAGACTGATTTTTTCCCATTGTGAAAACAAAATGAATTTAAAGTTTTCATTTCCATACTGATGGGAGAGTTCACCAAGGACACCCTGTAGGATCTCTGTAGAGGGTGCCTTAAAAATCCTATGGCTTTTACTCCACCATCACAGTGAAAATAGAAAGACATTGCTCCTTTTCAGTTATATTTTTATTTGAAGAATGAGCAGTGGGTTGCATGAAAAGCAGAGATATTAAAAATTGTGAATAAGATTCTCAGTTTGTTTTATTCTACCCTCACAAATACAGGAACTGGTGAAGCTTCCCTTTTCATACCAGCTCAGCTTTTCTAATTAAACCTACACTTTAGGAAAACACATTTTAACTTCCTAGCAGATGTTCTTGTCTCTGTCAGTGCAGAGTCCTCTTGAATTAAAACAAAAATTCAGTTGGTCATCATCATCCCAAACAATTTTTAGTTTCATTTGCCTGTGCCTAGAGAGGATGTTGATGTTCACATCTCCTTCATGGTGGGAGAACCAATGGATTTGGGTATCAGAGGTAACAAGAGTAAACAGGGCACAGATTCAGTTTATTGTCTTGCCAGAGAGACTTTGTAGGAGCAGTGTCAAGACAAAATGAAAAGTTTGCTGTCCCAGTTCCCCAGATGTTCATAAAACTGATTTCCTCAACTTGTGAGGTTGTGATGAGGATAAAGATAATTGCAGGAATTCTTTTCCTGTTTCATAGAATCACAGAATGGTTTGGGTTGGAAAGGACCTTAAAGACCACCTCATTCCAACCCTTCCAACTATTCCACGTTGCTCCAAGCCCTGTCTAACCTGGCCTTGAACACTTCCAGGGATGAAGCAATCACAGAATTCCTGCACAACCTGTGCCAGGTCCTCACCACCCTCACAGGGATGGATTTCTTCCTGTTATCCCATCTAATTCCACCCTTCTTCCCCTTCAAACCATTCCCCCTTGTCCTGTCCCTGGGGTGCTTTGCCACATGTGCCACACATTGAACAGGATTCAAAAGGAACTTTGGTGAATCCATCAGCTGTGGAATCTAATTAATAAACATGCAAATCTCCTGATATCCACATATTGCTCATGCTCCCACTCCACATGGATTTAGGAAACAGCCACAAGTTAAATCGAGGCAGGTCAGCCATGGGAAAGTCGCCCTGGTGTTGTTCTGAGATAACATCAGGTCATGACCAAGGAATTATGATGGGAACCCAAAGGAACAAGCGAGCCCTGAAGCCCACGGGGTTTGTTCTCCTCAGATCTCTGCATTACAGACACATCTGTTTAACTCTGGCAGGTAATTGTCAGCTGGCCCAGGGCAGCAGGGTTTTGCTGATGCAATTTTATGCCTTTAACAATCGTGGTGCCTCCATTTACCAACACAGAACTAATTAACATGCCAGTTAAAGCACCTGAGTTTTGACACAGGGGCAAGGAGAAAGTGCAGAAATCAAACCACTACAATTAATTATGTTTGCTTCTTGGAGCAAGGCACTGGTGTCCTGGGATTTTCTGCCTGTCTTCATTCCTTTTGTTCATCTCCCTCCTTGGTAATAATGTAACACTTGTAGAAATTAATTTGGTGGAAATTGATTAAAGGTGGACATTGTTTGCCCACGAAGGTAATTGTCTCTGACACCTGGTGATGGGAAAGATGTGCACACAGAGATGCAGGAAGGTGCACGTTAATCTTCTCCTCTCGAGCTGGAAGTGTTAGGAAGTGAATCAAGGAGATGATCTCAGCCAGAAAACATGGGAAGGAAGAGAAATAAAAATGAAGGCTACACGGAAGGAAAATGAGTTCAGCAGCAGAACTCAGCAAGAGAGAGAATTATCACAGAATCATAGTATCAGAGAATGGTTTGGGTTGGAAGGGAACTCCAAGACTGTCCAGTTCCAGCTCTCTTGGGCAGGGACATCTTCCACTAGACCAGGGTGCTCAGGGCTTTTAACTCTGCCAGGGATAGAGCAGTCAGAGCTTCTCTGGAAAATTTCTTCAAGGTCTCTTTCCCTTCACAGGACGGATTTTTTTCCTAATATCCGACTTAATCCTACCCTCTTTCAGTTAAAAGCCTTGTCCTGATGCTAATTCCAGAAATCTAAAGGATTATGCCTGACTGAGCCAACTCAATGAAAATCTGCTCACACTTGAATATTTGGGTATAATTTCTGGGCATTAATATTTCCTGTAATTAGAGTTTTGACTCTGGTCTTCGTTCCTCCTCCAGTTTATGCAGGAAAGACTGTCCAGGGAATAGGTCAAACCCATCTTGTGGTTCCTCTGGTAATAACTTGAATGAGAACAGGTATTTATTTAGTTTTTTATTTTTCCAGCCACTCTGGAAGGGGATCTTAACAACCTGGTCTAGTGGAAGGTGTCCCTGCCCATGGAAGGGGGTTGGAATGAGATGGTTTTTAAGGTCCCTTCCATCCCAAACCATTTGAGGATTCTATGACTTTTCCTTCTTATCTTACACCACCAGATGATCAGTAGAGGGGAATCTCTCCAGCCAGATCATTTTCCTGTCCTCCTCCATCCATTTCTCTGCCAGTGGAAGTCCAGGATTTCAGCTGAAACCAAGGGTTGCTCTGTGCCATTTGACATCACACCCAAATGGATTTTAGCCTGGAAGTCAAGGATTATGTTACAGACAAATCACTGAGCCATGAACAAGAAAATGGGAAAGTAAGGAAAGGTGATTATGGAACAGCACAGAGGGTAAAACCTAAGAGCAAAGTTCCAGACAGGGAGTAAGAAAACCCTCTTCTGACAACCAAGATCCCAACTGCCTAATAAAACTTCAGTAATTTTTCCATTATTAGTGGAGTCTGAGATCATAAATGAAAAAATCATAAATGAAAAAAATCGTAAATGAAGAAGAGAGCAGTGAAAAAAATCAGAAAGAATAAGTTGAGAATGCTGCAGCTTCATGAGGGATTTAAGAAAATTTGCTCATCTCTCTCTAACATAATTTTATCTCTCTATTTCTTTAATATCGATTCTTTTTGTCAACCAGACAAATTATTCCGCAGTATTTTTAACACTTTTTCAGAGCACCATCTGTTTGCATGATAATTTCCCCAAAGTCCTTATAAGGGCTGTAATAATCCCTTCATGTTAACTTTTAATATTTGATTTCCAACTGCCTTAGCTCAGAAGGAGCAGCACGGGGAAATGTGTGTATTAACAAATAGCAGTTCCCCACAATTCCTGCAGAAATTAATCATAAAAAAAGGATTAAGTTTCAACCACCTCATCAGAGCACATTATTCACACAGGTATGGGCTGGAGTCATGAGAACAGAAGTGCAGAGGAACAGAACAAGCACAGCCTGGCTCCAAAATAAGTTAAACTTGAATGCTTGGGGAAGAGTAAGAACAGAGCAGGCAGAGATGATGCATCCTCAGTTTTCTTCTGTTTTCCAACAAATTTTAGTTCCATACCTGAGATTGTTGTAACTTGCCAATTTATTAATCTGCAGCAGGAATTTTTTCTGGGTGTTCATTCAGCTTCAAAGGATGGTTTGAACCCAAATTGCCATCTTGCAGCTTTTGTTCTACCTATTAAATTGTCTTTATTTCAACTTGAAATTGTCACAGTTTTTCCCTTTCGGTTCTCTTCTCCCTCCTAAGGATGTGAGAGGGAGTGTTTGGATGGGGCTAAACCACAATGAAATCTTTTAAAAATCACATCCTTTGGTTTGTTTTGTATCTGCCTTCCAGTCATTTATTCACCAAGTTCTCACCCAACTTCTCTCAAGGCTTCTGATCTTCCACCAGCAAAAAAGGGGACACAGATCTCTCATGGAAAAGACTGGAAAGATGAGATGACTGGAGCTGAAGAGTATATTTAAAGTTTCATTGTTTATGTTTACATGTGCAATACTCAAATGGTTCAGGCAATTAACCACTCACACATCCCATAATATTCCGTCAGAAAAAGGGCACATTTGGTGGTGGTACAATATTCAAAGGGGTCTTCGACCTTCAAAACTACTAAAATCCCCTTCCAAATAATTCTCCCTCCTCTCTCAAGGAAGATAATCCTAAATATACGTCAGAGCTGTGCTGGGACCAACAAAATGCACCCACAGGACATTGTTACAGCATTTGCCTCTGTCATACATGAAACAAAGACCGTGTGCCCTGGGTGTTTCCTCCTTGGAGCCAAATTCCTGTTCTGTGATTGTCCCCACTTTGGTAGCAGAACCTTTGATGTGCACTTTCCAATATTGGATTAAACATTACATGAAGACTTTGCCTTTCAGACTCCTTTTGCTGTACATTATAAATTTGCCTGCTCTGCAGAAGAGAAGAACAAGGACTTTGTTCTTTCATTCCAGCTGTGAGACAATGTCAATAGATAAGTGTGTATTAAAACTTCAAGATCATTTTATTTAGACTTAATTCAATTAAACTTTTTTGTGCTTTTGTTGGCAGTTTTCTATTAAGGTCATTCAGTCAAACTTATACTTAAAAAGAAATAGCTGCAGAGTCTTGCAACTTAATATAGAGGAGTGCTTCAAGTGCCAAAGTCCAAGGTGAGTCAAAGGGAACTGCTCAGGTAGATCAGGACGTGCCAGCAAACAACCAACCCCAGCCAAGTCATTGCTGCCAACCCCAAACAAAGATTCTTCTGTCACTTGATTGTTTTATTTTGTGTCTTCTCTTTACAGGGGTCCTGCTCAGTCACAGATAGGGGTGGGACTGCACTGAGGTTCAGAAGGCTCAGCAGTGGAGCAAGGTTCCAAGAGGACTGAGAGTTTTCCAAGGGGCAAAGTTTATCCTGAGTTTTAAGAATAGCAAAGATATTTGTGACTCTATTATGTGAAAATCATCATCATAAAGCACCGAAGGAGGAAAGTTGCTTTACAAGAACACAGAATGAGAGAATCACAGAATAATTGGGGTTGGAAAGGACATTTAAAGGTCATCCAGTCCAATCCTCCTGCAGTGAGCAGGGACATCTTCAACTAGAGCAGGCTGCTCAAAGCCCCATCCAACCTGGCATCCAACACTTCAAGGGATGGGGTCATTGACCACTTTCTGGGTGACCTTTTCCAGGGTTTCATCACCCTCATTGCAAAAAATTCATTCCTTATTTCTAGTCTAAATTTCTTCTTTTTTTTTTTTTTTAGTTTAAAGCCATCACCCTTTGTCCTATCTCATCAGTCTCTGCAACAGCTTGTCCCTATTTTCCTTATAGGCCCCCTCTGAGCACTGGAAGGATTGTACAGCATCCAATAGTCCCCCTCTCAGAGCTCACCTTCAACCAGATGTGAGCAAGGCTGAAGGGATTTACATTTTGGATGGGATCTAAATCCTGGAAGATGCCACCTGGTCAAGAAAACCAAGGAAAATGAGGGTACGAGGTGTGCTTGAAGCTTAAACAGATTTTGAAATAGTCCACAATCACCCAGAGTCATGGAATTATTAAGGTTAGAAAAGACCTCCAAGATCATCAATTCCAATCTTTGACCAAATACCACTGCAACATCAGCAAAACCAGGAATCCATGGCTGCTATCCCAGGTAAATTAACACTCATGCCAAGTGCTGGCCTGTCTGTAACAAAGGCCTCTGAATCTGCCACAAAGTGTAATTAATTGGATGGAAAGATCTCCCTGGATTTCACTGGATCTGCATCAAGACTCTCAGTGTGAAGGAGAGGTCACTTCTGGAGTGATCTATCAAGGCCAAAGCAGTGTCCTGCACACTCTTGGCTTTCACTTGTCCCAAGTCTGAAACTGGAGCTGGCAATAAATATCTTCAATTATTAGTGGAAATCTTCAGTTCAGTGATTCTGGGATGTTCCTGCCAATGGACATTTGCAGTGTCTTGGTTGATGTCTCTGCAGAGGCATTTCCTGTTTACTCATGCAAATTTCTGTGCCTGAAAAGATTCTCTGTAGTGATGTGAAACCAGGGATGCCAAGAATTGTGCCAAAAGATCAAACTCCACAGATTTCATAGTCCAGACACTGAGATGCTTCAGACATCTCCCCATCCTACTTTCTCAATATCCTATTTTTTTTTAATTGATTTCTCTTGAAAAGAAGTCATTCTGTGACCTGAATGGAAAGCAGAAACAATACCTCCCCAGTAGCTGACAAAGCAGACAAAGCTCATGAATAAAAAGATAATTTGGGTTTGCTGGTATTGGATGAGATCTCACCATGTCAAAGCTCTTTCCGTTCATGTATTCACCATGGTGTTGTTATCCTTTCAAGATCCATTTAAATTTCCCTTAATGAGTTCTAAAATGACCAGAGGGATGTTAGAATTGATGTAGAGGTGCTGTTTATACTAGAAAAATGTATTTTAATTCTATTTGTAACAATAGACAGCAAGCATTGCAAGATGAATGCCAGTTGTGCCCAGGATCGACTCTGAGAAATCTTCTTGTCAATTCCTGTGCTGAATATTTTTTTTTCCCAAAATATGTGCTTCTTTGGAGAATGAATAGTAACAGAGGGTTGGCATGAAATCTCCTTCTTTAAAGGAAATTATGGTGGAAGAAAAAGAATATAAAAGATTGAAAGACTCACAAGAAAATTGCCATGAAAAACGTTGATTTATACAGATGCACACCAAGTAAATATTCAGGAACTCATCCAAGGCAATAAATTAACAATAAATACACTGTGTCCAGAATACCGTGGCCAGCAGGACCAGGGCAGTGGTTGACCCTCTGTGCTGGGCACTGGTGGGGCCACATCTCGAGTGCTATATTTAGGTCTGGGCCACCAATTAAAATATTTAGGGGTGTGTCCAGAGAAGGGACTGGAGCTGGGAAAGGTTCTAGGGAATAAATCATGTGAGGAGTGGCTGAGGGGATCAGTCACAGGCTGGAATTGGTGATCTTGGAGGTCTTTTCCAGCTTTTATATTTCTATGATTCTATGAAAATGGGGTTAAAAGAAAGACTTCTACAAAAATGTCAGACGTCTTTGTGGTCCTCCTGATTCTGGAGCAGGTGAAGTAGAAGCTCTCATCTCTATCACAAATAAATAGTGTTAACACTATTTTATAAATCTCTTTTATTTGATTATTTCTCTGCAAAGTGTTTAATAGCCACTCTTAGCTATTACAGCCAGACTAGTATATGCCTGAGAAATTTAGATAATTCATTGCTATACTGCTGAGGACTGCATTTCCCGGAGTTTACATGGATTTGCTGTAATTGTATCATAGAATCACCACAGGAAGGCTTGGATTGAACGGGACTTTGAATTCCATATGGTTCCAACCCCTCTGCCATGGGCAGGGACACCTTCCACTATCCCAGGTTGCTCCAAGCCCCATCCAACCTGACCTTGGACACTTCCAGGGATGGGGCAGCCACAGCTTCTCTGGGCAACCTGTGCCAGGGCCTCCCCATCCTCACAGGGAGGAATTTCTTCCTACTATCCAATCTAAATATTTGCTTTTTTAGTTTAGATTGTAGATGTCATCACCCTAATTTCTGTGTGTGCTGTAGAGATGGAACTGTGAGAAATAAGCAGCTTTAAATTTCTGAAGTTTATTATCAAGATCTATATTGGCTCTTCTTGCCAGTTTAGCATCTTGAATGCCCCCACACATCAATGCCAAGAGAAATGTTCCTACAGCAGAAAGGCCATCCTGTTTTACATTTCCAAGTTCACCTGTGAGGTGCTGCTACACACAGATTGAAGCATGAGATGCAATTATTTTGGAGCCAGGCAAAGGTAATAGGATGGCTCTACCTGACCTGACTTTGAAGTGTGGTTAAAACCACTTAAGAACAAGAAGAAATGTGGCTCCCTGATGCTCATTTTCATGGGTAAAAAGTGAATCACAGAGTACAGCAGAAAAATATTCTCTTATTACCAGAAGTTATTCAAGGATTTGATGGAGATGTGCAATAGGGATGTGAAGTGCAAGATCAAGTGATAGATCCAGGGCACCATGGCTGAAAATCCCATTGTGAGCTTCTTAAAATGCTGGGTTTTCTTACATGCACAGAGCACTTTTGAAATCTAAAGATGGAAAAAGCACTCAGTGTGTTATGAATGATTCCTCAATAATTGATTCACTATGCTAATCCTTTTCCAAAATCAACCTACATTCTTCTTTCAGTCTCTGCTGCTCAAATCCAGTAACAAAAAATTGGAAAAATAAACGGCTTGCAACCAGTCTCAACAAGGAAAAAAAAACCCAAAGTTCTCTTTCTGGTTTTTTCTTTGTTTACTGATTTGTTCTTAGTGTGTGATTACAATTATTTTATTATCTCCTTATTTGATAAGTTCCAGTTTTTGCTCAATGGGATTGCCTTCTGATATTTGATATTTGAAAGCTAATCTTTTAATTTACAAATTTCGAATAGCAGGAATGACCTGGATGCTGGAATCTGGTATTTTTGCAGCTCCATCTATTGGCAAAGTCCATTCTCAGGTAGTCGATTTTTTAGTACTTTTGTACCTGTTGACAACATCAGGATCACTGGATTTCCAATTACAGAACTCCTGTAAAATTCCCTCATGCAGAAACTTAGTAAGTGCAGCCAGCTCTCCTCCAGGGAGAAAATAAAACCAGGAAAAAAAAAAAAAAAACAATCCTCAAAACCAGTTATATTTTGCCATAGTGAATCAGACCTATGTTCTTCCTGTCCCTGGATTAGAATAACAACCTTAGGGAAGGATATAGAATTTATTCTTGGAGAGATCAGAGGGAAAACTACATCCAGTGTGGAGATCTAGACAATAGACAACACTTAGGGCATCCTTGCTTGTTCCTTTTTCTTCCCCCGGATTTTCAAATTTGGAGAAAAGCCAATATTTCCCTTGCTGAGGAAGCCCAGCCTTGGAAAAGAGAACATCTGATTCCAGAATTTAAACTAGAGGCCATAGATGTGTGAATTACAAAATCACTGAATGGTTTGGGTTGGAAAGGACCTTGCAGATCATCTCATTCCACTCCCTGCCATGGACAGGGACATCTTCCACTATCCCAGGTTGCTCCAAGTCCTCTCCAGCCTGGCCTTGGAAGCTTCCAGGGATGGGGTGTCCACAATTAGAAAGGACACAATTTTTTTTTCTGGGGAACAATGAACACAGCCTGGAGAGATCCATAAAACACATAAAACCTATGGCACGAGGAAGGTTGGGCTGGCAGCCACAGCATCCAAAGATTCTCTACAGCAGCTCCTGAGGACCTTCAAACTCTACAGAAATCCTTGTTTTGCAGAAAAACGAATCCTAACCACCCTCAGATCCACCACATCTTGATCAATTTGAACTCCTTGGCATCTGCTGCATGTTTCTATCTCATATCTCATCTCTTGTTTAATTTATGAAGGAAAAGTCACCTGCCACGTCACTCAGGGAAGGTTGTTTATCCCTGTGTCATCCCACGCTGCCTGGTCCACGCCAGGAACATTGGAATGGCAGCTGAGGGAAGCACATTCCTGTTCACAGTGAGGGAAAACAGAATCCAAAGTCAATAACGGCAGGACGAGGTTTCTTGTCTTGTGAATTCGAAAGTCTTTGATTGGAAAAATAAAAATCTAGCTCGGTTTAGTTTAACATTTACCAAATAAAATCCAGATGAGCTCTTGCTGCTTGGTTGGCAGAGCAATGGCTCAGGGATAGAACAGAAAAATCACTGAGGTGAGACCCCCTTCAATGGCACTCTGAAGTCCTGTACATGAATTATCACTGTTGTCATTTTTAAAGGCAGTGGTGTAGATCCCACTTCTCATAATTACTCTGCAATAAAGCAAGAGCAAAACCCCATTTTCCAATTCTTTCCTCTGCTTGTTGAAATACTCCCAGCATCTCCCACTTCCCTCAGTTCCTTCAAGCAATCATGTGAATTTCAAGGATTTAATTGCAACTTGGAGACCGTTTTGTAAGACCAGAGGCCATAAAACAAACCTTATCAGCCTTGGTAGAGACACTACAAACAATATTGTGGGTTTTGTGCCTTCAAGGGGAGGGAGAACAAAATGGTTTGGCAGGGAAGGGGAGAAGGGAAAGAGAAGCACAGAAAGCAGGTAGAACATGAATAATTATGGAGTCATTTAGGTTGGAAAAGACCCTTAAGATCATTATTGCACCCTGTAAAGATTCACAGAGCGTGGAAGCTGCTCATCATGAAAATGCAAATGACTCGCTCTGCTCTGAAGAGAGAGCAAAAAATAGTCAAGGAGTTGCCAGGGTTGACAGGAGAAGTGTTCAAGCAGATGAGCACCTCACACAACCAGTTTAAAACAGACATTGATTTTTATATTAGCTCAACTGGCATGTGAGGAAGAGAGAGATATTTTGATGGGAGAAGGGGAAGGAGGCATTAGTTGAAGAAGGAAAAGGGAAGAAGTTTTAATCCCATTGATATAGAAAGTGGTGTAGCAGCTCTTTCTCCTGACCTGTGATGTTGAGCAAAACTGAGGGTCACTCCACAGTCGTGACAGTCAAAAAATTTCCCAAAACTTATTTCTCAAGTGAATATTTGCTTTCAAACATGACCACAGCTGATGTAGGATGGGTGGGACTTTGAAGAGACTTGTCTGAAAGGCCACCCTCACCAAAGGAGATCAGATGGCTGTTGTAGGATGAAAATGCAGGTGAAAGGATTATTATCCAGATTTTATCTGGGAATTAATCTCTGAATTTCTTGGTTCCCATGCTTTCTTGAGGTGGGGAAATGGTTCAGACTAACTTGCAAAGGGCCAGCCACAAAATTTGGCTGCCATGCCAGGATTTTAGGAAAACTGTCCCCAGATTCTTTTCATTATTAGGGAAAATAAATAAGGCTTTCACTTCTATACATTCAGGTTAAATTATAAGAGTTACAAATCCCAAATCCTCACATCCAATTCCTTTCATCCTTTGGGAACTGGCTATTTTATGGCTGAACTATCTCCATGGTTTGTACCTTTCTTTACCAGCCATAATGACAACTACCAAGGAGTTTTCCAATAACAGTGAGGCCATTTTCCTGATCCTGCTCTGGAATATTTGAATAAAATGAAGAGAGCTGATGAATGAAAGAAGAAATTAAAGGCCTCAGACATGGGAAATAAAGGAAACAATTGCCCCCAAAATGAAACCCAGGTGAGTTTTTTGTTTTATTTTCTTTTGGAATGAGCTTTTGGGGAGAGAGAACAATGCTATTGAGATTGCATTTAGCTAGAGTGGACCAATCCTGATCATAGAATAGAGCCTTCATCTCAAAGAGACTGACAATAAGCAAATAAATCAAGGAGAGGCTGACATTTAATTTCCTCTTTGTTCCTTAAATCTTCCCTTGGCTGGGGATGAGTTCAGCTGCTGCACCACTGTGGTATTTTTGGGCTGCAGGGCTTGAGGGTGTGGGGCCTCATGGTGGAGGGAGCCACCAGTTTGGTGGCAGTGGATGCTCTCAGGTATTCCCACAAACATCTGATTTTAGTCTTCTCAGCCACCAATATCCCATCCAGCAGGGAAAGGAGGGTTGGGAATGTCCCCTTCATAATGAAAGCAGATTATTACCCCAGCCCATGGATGGGTTGCATCAGGTTGCCTTTCCTGGCTGGAATCTCCCAGGCAGCTTCACATGCTGGCCTTGGTTTCAGTGGAATTCCCATAGTAAATCCAGAGCTACATTTAATTCCTTCCCTGTCAGAGAGCTGCATTAGGCTTTGCAGCAGGGTCTGCTCTCTCATTTCTTCCAGAGAAACCCTGCAGGACTATTTTGGGCAGCCTAAAAGGAGCAGGCAGCTGCATCAACTCGTTCATGAGTGACTTGGCACTGAGCAAACCTGCCAGGAGATTTAGTTTACTGTAATCAATACTTCCTGCAAGACTGCTGAGCTCTTCTCCAAAGGCTTGGAACTCCCCTAGTCTTGCCCATTTACTGGCCTGGATGAGATAAGCAGAGGCTGTTGATGTTTTTATGTGTTCTCTGAGTAAAACCTCCCACCAAGTGAGCATCCTGACTTCCACAGTTTTCCTGTCCGAGTTTCCAAGGGGACATCACCTCCTTGCAGGTTGTCCTAGGGATCACCTTCTATCCTGGGATTTCAGTGGTCTAAGCTCCTGGTTCTGTGTGGTGAGAAGAGGCAACAGCAGACCTGGAAAACCCCCAGGTCCATTTTCCATTTTGACAACAGCTCAAGGTATAATCAACTTTTTTTTTTTTTAATCCTTTCCTAAAAGGCAGTCTCTTGTATTCATTTATTCTCCTACTCAGCTGTGGGTTTGATGTCTTGAGACACCTCTGTGCAAATCTCATTTTAGATGGGCCATAATTCATTGGTTTATTCTTCAAGTGTGATTTTTTTTCCCCCTCCTGTTCTGGCTTCAGGGACTTACAACAATCATCCAGTCCAACTACTTGGCCAATTCAGGCCTCACTGAAATTTAAAGTGCATTTTCCAAATGAGTCTTAAACACTGCTGGACATGAGGCATCAATCACAGAATCATGGAACCATTTAGGTTGGAAAAGACCTTCAGGATTATCAAGTCCAGCATTTGACCAATCCCCAGCACTGAGTGCCACATCCAGTCATTCCTTGAACCCTTCCAGGGATGGAGAATCCATCACCTCCCTGGGCAGCCCCTTCCAATGTCCAACAACCCCTTCCATGAAGAAATTCTTCCTGATGTCCAACCTGAACCTCTCCAATTTTCTCCTCAGGTTCCCTCCTCAGTCCCTTCTCTCCAACCTACACCAACCCAGGCATTTGGTTCAGCAGCTCAGATCCTACAGATGGAGCAACAAATCCATCTTTTTTGACCTCAGTTGAGATCCATGAAGAAATGCAGTCCTGGAAATCACTCAAGTTTTTATCCAAGCACCTCTCAGTCCTGAGCAAGGAATTGCTTGGAGGATGTCCACACTCCACCCAACTCACAATTTGTTCTTTTTCTGTGAGAGCAGAACAGCCACAGGGCTGTGCTATTTCTCAGCCACTGTCTGTTGACTTCCTCTTGTAATTCACTGCATGCTCCTAATAAAGAAAATGTTCTTGTCACGAATTAACAACTTTGGGCCCAGTCTATGTCTGGGGAACATCAGGAGTGTGAAAAAATCCAAAGCATCTGGCATGTTTCAGCAGGTTATTGGACTCTGTCAGTTTTATTCTGGGTTATTATTTGTTTTATTAGAAAAATATTAATAACCAAGTAAAAAGAGGACACAGTGTGTGACTGCTCAGTCATTTGAGGAGGAAGAATTATTTCCATGTGCCCCATTCCTTGATTCATCCTCTGCTTTTTGCACTCTCCTGCCTGGATGGACCACACTGAATAAAGAACTCTCGGAATAACTTGTAATCCGATAAAACAAACAAATTCTTGACCTGCTGATATCAATTTTCCTTCATTCCTCATCCCATCAGGTGGAAATGCTGTGAACATCAGCGTTCATTATTATTTTTGATTATGTCTAATTAGTTCTTTCTTTTCTTCCTCCCTTGTTCAGAACCAGGTGTGCCCCAAATCAGGTAAAGCAATGCAATGTCATCTCACAAATCCTACATCCACTGCATGGGAATATAATTTAAAATTATTTTGGAATACATTAATATATTACTGGGGCTGGAAGAGCTGAGATGGCATTAAGAGGATTGCTGGTGATCTGCTAATTATAATGTAAATCTTAATTTTTGTTGCAGCACAAAACCTTACACAGCTGGACACACCTGAAAAGCACAGCCAGCTTTTGGTGAATGTGTGCTGCTTATGTTTTCTCTCCACACAGAATATTTATCCTTTTTTTTTTCCTGGGGATCTTTAGCCCTTCAGAAGTGATAAATTTTCATTCCATTTGCTTTACTGGTAACTCATTCAATCACGGCCTGTTGGCCCAAAGGATGTTTGTTACACACCTGCAACAGAGGCAGAGAAATGTCTGGGGGAGGAATGAAATGTTTCAAGAGCTTGGTTTTAGAGTTGTCACTTCTGAGCATAACAAAGTTGCTGGTCATGGCAGAGTTTGACCAGTTGAAAAGTTATTATGTGAGTTTGTGGGAGATTTTCCCATTCATTGCATTTATTGTTTTTTCTTGCCCTGCTTCCAAGAAGATAAATAAGTCTAAAGGGCTGTATTTTAGAAGGGAGGAATGAAACAAGTGGAAAAAGCAGCATGACCATCACTGACCTGCAAGGAATCTCAAGGCTCCTTCACATGATGGAAGGACAGGAATAACAGGTTCAGAAACAGAAACCAAAAGGACCCACAATAGTAGGAGGAAATAGAAAAAACCTTTTTTCCTCCCTTGGCTGGAATAAGCAATGAATCAGTTAAAAATCTTCAAAAGGGTGACATTTGTGAAATGTTTTTGAAGTATTACTAGAAAGGTAATTTTTTTTTCAAGAAAATTGACTTCTTTTTCTTTTTGATATATATGAAATATACTGAGCATGATGCAGCCAAAATGCACTTGGTGGAGGAGAAAGAGAAGCAAAGAGGTAACAAAGCTCATATTTTCTGCCAGCCAAGGGGGAACACACACAGGGTGAACAGCAGTAAAAGGGGATGGATGGAGGACTAACAGCTTCCACCAGTCCCTCTGGAAACCCTACCCTTGCTGATATTGGGAAAATGTTAAGATCATAGGATAAGCATCACAAAAAAAAATCACAGAATTCCAATTTCTTCCCAACATCCCATCTAAACCCACTCTCAGTTTGAATCCATCCTCCCTTGTCTTGTCTACCTGCCCTTGCAAAAAATCTCTCTCCATTTTATTTGCAGGTACTGGAAAGCCACAATTAGGTCACCCCAAGGCTTCTCTTCTCCAGGCTGACCAATCCCAAATCTCCCAGCCTGTCCTTACAGCAGAGCTGCTCCATCCCTCTGATCCTCTTGGTGGATTCCTCTGGACTTTCTCCAACAGCTCCACATCCTCCCTGTGCTGAGGACTGAACATTCTTGATCCCCTTTTAATAATAATACTAATAAACAAATTAATCCAGCTGCTCTGCTCAAGATCTGTTTCACCCTCTGGAAAAGTTTGCCTTTTCCAGCATCTCTATCTATTCCCCTTTCCCCTCCTGAGCTTAAATCTCTTCTAACTGCACCCCTGGACTCCAGGTTGGAAATGTTCTGCTCTGTTCCTCACTCTGTAGGCAACGAGCTGAAATCCACGTGCTCCTAAGCAACCAACACCCAGCAGGACCCAGAAATCCAGAGGATTAAACTCTGCTTTTAGAGCAGGATTTCTCCTCCTGCTGGAAAACCATTTGGTGTGTGCTCTTCAGGCAGGTAATTACCTTGTCCATGCTCTGGGCAGGCACAAAAAACTCCATCACCAGCAGAGCCACAGGTTCACCGGCTCTTCTTCACCTTTAAATCCAATTTGCAAACATTTCTTGTCCTTTACACAACCCCAGAGATGCCTCACGTAGGTTTTTGTTGCTCTTTGAAGGGATGTGCCCATCATGCCTATCAGAGCATTATCTTCTGCTTATCAGTCACGCTCTCTAGTCTCTCATTACTCCAGTTCTGGGCTGCTATAATTAGACTCCACATTTTTCAGACCTTTGTAGCAGTGCTCTAGTTCACAAATTGAGGAGTTCGTTCATGCCAAAATGTTTTCTTTCCTTATCAATTTCTTTCTTATTTTATTTTTAATTTGCCCAGTGAACCAAAATATCAATTATTTGCAGAGCTCTAATTTGGAGAAGAAATTAAGTAATACATTTGCAAGACTTTGCTGTTAACTATTTAATCTGCTTAAGTAATGGTGTGATGGATTCTCCATCCTTGCAACTATTAAATCAAGAACTTTTTAAACTTATAGTGGATTTTTCTTCTTTAGGTATTAAGCTTTAGCATTAGCATGAGTATTAGATTTGAAGCACAAATTAGGACTGAAAAATCCCATTTCCTATTTCAATGGGCAGGAGGCCAGAGCAGGTAATCACAGCTCTCCCTTCCAAGCAAATCACTTGAAATGCAGAATACACCATTGATGGTGATGTTATATCTTTTCAAGTTCCCCAGCACCATTCGCATATGATCAGTAGACCCCAAAACTCAACTCCAGCCCTCTTTGACACCAATCCTAAGGGCAGGAGAGGCAGAAATCAGAATTTCCCCTGAGGAGCAGCAAGAGACTGACATTGCCAAGGGCTGATCCCCACTGAGGGAGTTTCTCTGGGGAGCCTTTACTTTGGCTTTCAAAGCTTTCTCCTAAATTGAGAGTTCTAATGAGCCCTAATGCAGCAGCATTTCAGCTGCTGCAGGTGATTTTTCAGATCAGTCTCCCTTTTAATTCGAGGTATCAGGGCAGGCAGGGCTGCAAAATTAAAAATTAGCAGCACTTGTGCAACATTAACTTCTCTCAGAGGGTCTGGAGAGCTGTGGGGTTTTCATGACTGCCACAGACTCCTCTGAGACAAATTCAGAATAGGACTGCAGGTTTAAATTAGATATTAGGAAAATGTTCTTCCCTCTGAAGGTGATGAGGTCCTGGCACAGGTTGCCCAGAGAAGCTGTGGCTGTCCCTGGATCCCTGGAAGTGTCCAAGGCCAGGCTGGATGGGGCTTGGAGCACCCTGGGATAGTGGAAGGTGTCCCTGCCCATGGCAGAGGTGGAAATAGATGGTCTTTAAGGTCACTTCCAACCCAAAACATTCCAAAATTCCGTATTATGTGACTCTACTTAGGATGGCTCTTGCAACTACCCCACCCTGTTGTGGGATTTACGATTTGCATCACAGCCCTCTCCAGTCTGCAGCATAAATATGTCCATTAAAAAATTAACTTTAAAAGAATTCACCCCTTACAATTATTTTTTATGGGAGTATGGGACAAGAAACTAAGATTGGATGAAAATATTTTTTTTTTTGTTAATTCTTTCCTTTGATGAAAATAAGATGGAACAGGAAGACCCAGAAGGGAAGATGTTTTATTTCATACAGTGTGGACAGTGAGGAGTCTTTGGCCAAAGCTGGTGCCTCAGCCATTGCTATCATGTGTTTAATAAATGTTACTCTCACATCCCTAAAAGGCAGAGAGAGTTTTCCTTTCATTTTAGCCCAAATATTGCTCAAATTTTTATCCTGACATCAGTCAAAGCTTGACCCAAATTTCATTGTAGGGCTCACGGCTCACTCTGGAGTTTCCATTTAGCTGAGTTTTAGGTCAGTGAAAAAACCCTTCAAATTTCACATCTCCTCCTTCACTATAATTCCCCTTGCCTTTGAAATGCTGGAATTCACTCATTGCTTGAGGCTAGAAATGTGAACAAATGGACTGCAGTCTAATTGAGTCTAATAAATCCTGTGTGCCTCAATAAAATATCACATTTTTAGTCCCCTGTTGTTTCTCTCAGACCAAGCTGTGCTTTTGAGACTGCTGAGCACATTGGAAAGCAAAAGTCCGAGATGTTCATGTACACCACAGAAATGTCATGTTTGCTAAAATAAACCCCACAATTTACACCTGCAAGCCACAATGACTGACCTGCAATTCAATATTGATTGAGCTTCAATTCAATATCAAGTCAAATTAACAGAAGGAATTCCAGCAAATCACACAACAAAAACACTACATTGTTTTCCCTGTGATTCAGATCTTTCCTTTTCTTGTGTTTTCTGTCTGAGGTGAAGAAGATTAAATGATATCCTCTCCAAGGGAGTGTTTTTAATGATGTGCTGCTTCCACAGCAGCTCTGTGAGTTCCACGCTGCCATGATGGGTTTATCCTCATGGAACCTGCAGGGTTTGGGATCTGAACTCACCTTCCTCATTGTCAGGAGGATTTATGGAAAGACAGTGACAGCACCACAACTCATTAGGTAATTAGCTAATTAGTCGAATGGGAAATTCACCTTATAATGCTTCTGGAGAGAAAACCAGCTCAGACCATGTTTCTCACTACAACCCAGAGAGTTTCAGTAAGGAACAGATCTTGACACTGGATTGTGACCATCCAGGTCTTTCCCAAATCTCTGCAAGGTCACTGTCACCAGGAAAGTGAATATTCACCCCATTTATAATTTCTTTTTGTCAGTACAGTGATATGGTGCATCTTTGGTGCGTGCTGAGCATTTTTGCCTCTGTCAGGACACTGATAAAAGGGATGGAGCAAAGGGAGCTGGCAGATCTGGGAAGATCCCTCTGAGGAATTTTTACCCTGAGGTTGTTTTCAGCATGTTGACAGGACAAGAGGAAATGGCCTCAAGTTGCATCAGAGGAGCTTTAGACTGGATATTAGGAAAAAATCTTCACTGAAAAGTTGTTCAAGCATTGGAACAGGCTGCCTAAGGAAGGGTGGAATCACCATCCCTGGAGGTATTCAAGACCCATGTAGATGTGGCACATGGGGACATGGCTTAGGGGTGAATTTGGTATTACTGGATCAATGGTTGGGCTCAATGATCCAATTGTCCAAAGGTTTTTCCATAACTGTTACAAATTGCTTTGTATCTCCTGAAAAAAAAAAAAAAAAAAAAAGGCCAGGACTTTTCTTTTAGCACAGCCAAAGAAAATTCAGGGTTGCTGAAATTATCCACGTGCTTCTCCTCAAGTGCCTTGATCCATCATCACTCTCACCAATGACTGTGGGTCACACTTCATAGTTTTTGTCATCTCTGTTAAAAACTTAACCACGACGTTCTTCATCCTCCAGATGCCTTGAATTTGGAGTCCTTGTAAAATGAAGTGATATTTTGAAATTCAACAAAATTGAGTGAAGTCTTAGCAAACCATGTTTAATATGGAACAGTAAGAGACAGCCCAGGTGATAATGACAGACATTGTCCAGTGCCAGACCAGTTCTGGTTCTCTCCACCTTTTACTGGACAGTCAGCACAGGATTGGTGAGGGCAGAAGGCTCCTGTATCCTGCTCTAGTGAGTGTCTATGGTCATGGAAAGTTTTATTGGACCTCAAGGAGGATGGCACAAGAATTCCGACCTCCTGCAGGAGTAAACGAGTTCTTAACCTGGTCCTTGGTGCAGAGACAGAATCACAGAACCAGAGAATCACAGAATCACAGAATCACAGAATCACAGAATCACAGAATCACAGAATCACAGAATCACAGAATCATGGAGTCACAGAACCACAGAACCACAGAACCACGGGACCACAGAATCACAGAACCACAGAACCAGAGAACCACAGAATCACAGAATCACAGAATCACAGAGTCACAGAACCACAGAATCACAGAACCACAGAATCACAGAGTCACACAACCACAGAATCACAGAATCACAGAGTCACAGAATCACAGAACCACAGAATCACTGGGTTGGAAGAGACCTCCAAGATCATCAAATCCAACCCAACCCAACACCTCAATTAGACCATGGCACTGAGTGCCACATCCAGCCTTTTTTTAAACACATCCAGTGATGGTGATTCCACCACCTCCCCAGGCAGACCATTCCAGTACTTTATCACTCTTTCTGTAAAAAGCTTTTTCTTAATATCCAGCCTATATTTCCCCTGATGCAGCCTAAGACAACCCAAATTCCTCAGCAGGACCATCTTGGCTTGCCCAAGTCTCTCAGTTTCTGTTCAGCTCCAGCCAAATCTCACCCAAAATCCAATTCTGCCAGCAGTGTTTTAAAAAGTTGTTAACATTTATCTTCAAATTCTGCTGCACCCATTAACAGCCCTTCCTCTTCCTTGTCATCAAGGGGAACTTCTGTGTTTGCTTTATCCAGTGGTGCCAAGAAAGATAATTTTCACAATCAGATTTTAAAGAAAGTAGGAAAAAAAATCCTTTGCTCACCTGCACCACCTTACTTTGAATTTCAGGCTAACATTATTAGTGTATAAGTAATGATGAATTCTTCAGAATCTGAGCTGCCAAAAATAGTGTGTTTATACACTGAGAAGGAAAATGATGAAGTTAATGAACCTGAAGTAAAGTTTTGATCCATCACAGCAATAACAGCAGCATCATTCCTTACATTTGTCAAATGTCTCCATTACTGCAGCATCTCACAGTCATTAGTGCCTGAGCTCAACTGCCTTAGGAAAAATAACCTCCATTTTATCTGTTAATATTTAAGGGACAAAGAAGTTACAGGACTTGTCAAAATCCACCCAGGGCATTTGTTGCCTGGGAGCTGAATCCAGAAATCCCAATTCTCAGCATCTGACAGAACTCTGTTCACTTCCAGTCATTAACATTAAAAAAAAAAAAAAAAAAAAATCAAGATGATGTTGGTATTGTTCTCTCCTAGACCTAACTTGGATATTAAGAAGGCTAGACTGGAAATGCTTGTCCTTGGAAAAGCACCATACTTGAGTATCCAAGAAATGCTGAGAGACAGGAATAAAGGTGTGCCTTTCCAGGTTCATCTTGGCAGGAGTTTCCAGCTTGAATCAGATGCTTTTAATTGCTGTGTAGAGGACAAGCCAGGATTTGATGGACAGAGTGAAGCACTACCCCTGAGGATACCCAGGGAGAACTTTTACCTGGAACTAAGCTCTCAAGTAAGAGATCTCTCTTCCCTCTCCTCCAAGATTTCCATTTTGTTCCCTAGAAAAACTGAGGCCAGGAATGTGTTAGCAAACTGCTTTGTGGAACTGGTCTTTCCTCTTTACAGAGAGAAAAGAAAATTCTGCCACACTCTACAGCAAGCAGCCCCCAAATCCATCTGATGACCAGGAGACTCCTTGTCTTTATAGGGGTGAAGGTGATCTTTTTTTCTGCCCAATTTGCAAGGGTAAATATCTGACAATTTTTAGTTTCTCACTCAGAGAATGAGAATTATCACCTTTAGAAGAAGTCTACAATGGAGCTTGATTTCGTTCAGATGGATAGGAAGTAAGAAATAAAATATCATCATTTCATCAAGGCAGATAAATCATATTGTCCTTCACACTTCCAAACTGGTCAGAAAACTCCAGATATAAGTTGTGACCAGTCCTACCTCCACTAACTCACGAGGGTCTGGAATAGATTAAAAATAATTGCCCAAATTTATGTTTTGGTGGGTTTTTTTTCTGAAATTCTAGGCATATCCTGGCAGAGTCATCAGTTACCTGTTGATTGACTGGCACAGTTGCACTTGTCCAGCTTGGCCACCTCAGTCCTCCTGTGACACTTCCCTGCTGTTCTCTTCCCATTTTCCCATATCCTTTCCCCTGGCCAGCTGCCACTGAATATCTTAGAGCTTCATTTTGCTGTGGAGAAGTCTGAGTGTGAACTGTGCTCCTGGAAACTTTTTAAAAGCAGGTTTTTAAAAATAACAGTTCAGGAGAGTAGAGCAGATTCATTTTAATTCTGAATTTTCTCCTCCTCAGAAATGTTGGCAGCTGCTTGAACTCCACTCATGAGGGCTAAAACGCTTCCTTATTCACACTGCATTTTAATTCTCCCAAAATATATTTTAATACCGCTCAAATATCACATCAAGGAAGACATTTCTCCCCGCTCTCCACCCTGACAGGGTAAACTTACAGCAGCAAGACCAAAGTGAGAGAGATCCATTTCTCCGTCAGCATAATTTGGAATACTAAATGAAAACGAGCCATGTTTGCAGTTTGCCTTTCAGCCTTTTGATGGCAGAATGAGGGAGAGCAGAATCTCTGCCACGCAGGATTTGAGTCCAGCTGTTCACAGGAGTGATTTCTTCAAAAGGGCTTTGCCTGAAGCAGGAGTACAAAGCCACTTTTTATTTGGATACTCGAGCACAAGAGAGTGATCTGTACATGGAGATCATTAACTTCACTCACTCTGCAGCAGCAAAAAAAACCTCCAACCTGGTCACTCATTTCCTTTCCATAGAGATGGTCACTGAAGGAGGATCACTGAAAGGTTGGAATGCACATTTCCTGTCCCCCAAGACAAGAAATAGGTTGGCCTGTTGGAACAAGTCCAGAGGAGGCCACTAAGCTGATCACGGGGCTGTCCTTTAAAAACAGGCTCAGAGAGATGGGATTGTTCAGCCTGGGGAAGAGAAAAAGTCTCCAGGGAGACTTTAGAACCTCTTCCAGTGCCTAAAAGGGATCCACAGGAAGGATGGAGAGAGACTTTTCACAAGGATGTGTAGAGACAGGACGAGGGGGAATGGATTTATGTGATAAATTTAGATGGGATATTAGGAAGAAATGCTTCCCTGTGAGGGTTTTGAGGCCCTGGCACAGATTCCCAGTGGCTGCCCCATCCCTGGAAGTGTCCAAGGCCAGGCTGGATGGGGTTGGATCATCCTGGGGTGCTGGAAGGTGTCCCTGCCCATGGCAGGAGGGTGGAACAAGATGATTTTTAAGGTCTCTTCTAACCCAAACCATTCCAGGACTTTGTGATTCTATAAATATTCAAAGCAATGTTGTTTATGCAGCACTGGCTGCTTGGTCTCAGGTTTAATCCAATTCCAGACTCAACAGTGCCAGGCACTGAGGAGGAATTTAAATGATGGCTTTTGTCTTCAGGACATTCCCAGTCCATTTAGAGGAGGATCCCACTGGAGAGCCAGAAAGAATAATAAAAAAAAAAGCAGGCATTGTGATGTGTGTTGGTGAGTCCAGTGGTCTGTGTTCAGACTTCTGCCATGGTAAATATCCATTATGCACTCACTAATTACTGTGTGCCTTCCCAATTCCCCTGCCTCCAACAGAACTGAATGAAATTGGAAAAGACACAGGAAAAGGTGACAGGGATTATCAGGGAAGTGGAACAATCACTTTGCAAAGAATGAGTAAATAAATTAGGCTTCATCATTCCAGAAAATGAGACAATTGGGAAGTGACAGAGCTCTGCAGGGTCCTGAGTGGCCTCAAAAAGGGAGTGACTGTTCATTCAGCATCTCCTTTTTAATGCAAAACAGGACAAGCAGAACAAGAGGTACTGGGAGTTCTGACATGGAAATAGCAGGTGGCAGCCTCAAAACGAGCAAAAAAATTCACACAGCAGAAAAAAAAAAAAAGGACAGGATTTCTCTAGTTGCTAAATATTTACACATCTTCAAAAATTGATGAGAAAAATTAATGGAAAAAAAAGTCAGCTAAATACAGTGGCACCTTTTCCAGCTCCAGAGGTATCTGTAGGGTAGAAGTGATGCTACCCCCCATTTCCCCAACCTTTTTCACTGTGTTCCCCCTCTCATCCAAGAAAAGCTGGAGACTCCTTACCCCTCCTTTAACTGTTGTGATGTATTTATATAAACAGTGCTTTTATGTGCCAAGTCACTGCCAGAAAAATGAAATTGGTGACTGTTGAGCACAAAAAAAGAAGCCAAAGTGTCACATTTTGTGCCACTGTGAACATAGGTCAGTGCAAAATGAGCACAAATTATGTTTGCTCCTGAAATTTTCTCTAGAAACAGCTGGAAAAGATCTGTGGCCTCCGTGGTGACTCTCACCACAGCAATGCCTTGGAATTCATGAGGGATCAAACTCATCAGGAAAAAAAGAAAGGGGAGAGAATCTTCCCAGACAAAATTCCATGAGTCGCTTTATGCCTAAAAAATTTAGACTTTATAAAAAATAATAAATGTTTATCTCCCCATATATCAGGGGGAAAAAAATACTGCATAAGTAAATGAAAGCCATAAAGAATCAAAAGGGAGGATAAAAAACAAGAATGCATTTGTAAAATAGAGGCATATCCCACAAACAGAAGTGAAGCAAAGTAGAAAACTTTTTCAATAAAAACCTTGAACATCACAAGGCATCACCCTCCTCTAATTAGAAACACTTCTTGTGTCTTTTCAACCAACAGTCATGATCTATGTATTAAACTTTTAGATCTTATTTTGCCTCTCGGTGGCAGGTTGTATAATGCTTTGAAAATGAGCATATAAGTAAGGTTTATTACTACTTAAAACCGCAAAAGTGTGGATTGCAACATTTTAATTCCCTTTTTTTTTTTTTTTAATTAAACTGAACCAAGGCTGACAGCCTTTAGGAATTAATATATTTGTGAGGATGCACTCCAAAGACCTGCAAGATCTACTACTACCCTCAAAAAATCCTAAATCACAGCCCTTCCCTGCTAATGCATTTTGCTTCCCATTATCCCTGACTTATTAAAGAGCTGTTTGTGTCATTTGTAACCTCACTGAGTGTATTATAGATGGTTTATTTAACAGTTATAAGTCACTAATGTCAGGCTGCAGCCTCTCTTAAGGAAGATATTTATAGTTTAAAAGTGGAGCCCGAGATCTGAATAAGTTCAAGATCTTTGGATGCTGCTTGGTGTGGAGTGGTTGTAACCCTTCCATAATCTCTTATTTTGGTCATTCTGACCTAAAATAAAAAATAATTCAGTGATTATTCCCCATCTTTAATGTCCAGCTGAGGTGGATGAGGAGAGTGTTACATGATACAGCAGATTTATGTCAGGAGAGGAAGAGAGGGTGACATCTCATGGCTCTGCTGGTGTCTGGACAATATTTTTGGGGTGTTTTTCTCCCCTTTAAAAGAATAAAACAGCTCTTGGAAATGCCTTGGTGCCTGGTGCAGTTGAAGGAATCCTGGCTGCTCTGTCTGGATATCGGTAATTCACACAAATGGATCTCCACCTGTTTTAGCTCTGGGAATGAAATCTTCCCTCTGGGATGCTGACAGGTGGTGGTTTGTGGTGACTGTCAGTGGAGAATTCCAGAGCTCTTCTGAGAGAATATTTTAGCAGAAAGATCCATTTGTCAGATCCATTTGTCCCAACTCCTTGCAGGGCTCAGCTGATCCATTAAGGGTTCTCTGCTGCAGCTCCTGACTCCAGGAACTCACTCTGCAAAGTTCACAGCTCCTAAAGTCCCACATCTGAGTCATTGCCAAAGTGGTGATGGCCATGTAGGAGTGTTCTTATTTCTCCAAAATATCCGTGTGACACCAACCTTTGCTCTTCTCTAATGCAGAGAAATGCATCAAGTGTTGCTCCTGTGGGCAATGGTGAAGGACCTCACCTGTAAAGACCTGGAATTTCTTTCCTGCTGCTTTCTGGCTATCCCTTGATTTGTAGTTTGAAGCATGAGGAGTTATTTCCTTTCTAAAGAGTGAGATTTAATGAACTTCCAACCCTGTATTATTACAGAATCAGAGGATGGTTTGGATTGCAAGGGACATTAATTCCAAGCTCCCCTGCCTTGGGCAGGGACACTTTCCACCAGCAGGTGAAAGGATGTTGAAGGCTCTTTGACCCTGCTGGAATACAATTTAAATTAACAGGAAAAAATGCATTGTGAATTCCAGGAATGCAGTTAAATGCTCCTCAGGTCCAAACAGAAAATGCCCTTGATTCCTGTTGGGATCTCTGGACCCTGCTCCCCATTCCAACTACCCACTGGCAGATTTCTGCTGATTCTTTAAACCAGGCTTCCTTCCAAGAGAGGAAGCTGTGGCAAGACCTTTCCTCAGTAATAAGACCTGCAGGGACAGGGATTTTGATTATTTTTGTGTTGTTTAAACACTTGTTGCCCATAGTTACAAACCATCAAAATAAGTGACATGTGCGTTGGAGGCAGAAAAAAAGCCAAGCAAACCAACAACAACAAAATAGTTTAATGCTCTTAGTCCAGAGTTTTGCTTCTCTTGGGGACCACAAAGTTCCCTCCTGCCACTGGGAGGAAAGAGAAGGAAAAGCCATAAATCAGTAGTGTTGTGGTCTCTGCCAGGTACAGAGCAAATGTGCAGAGAGGCAAAGAAAAGCAGCTGCTGGCAGTACCCAGAGGGCTGACTCTGCATTCCCCAGCATCTCCTGCTGAAAGTTGTTTCTCTGCTGGGTTGTTGCTTTTCCTGCTGCCCACCTGAACCCCAGGCTGGGAGTGTCACATGAAGGGACCACCCTCTCATATCTCCAGTCCCCCAGGGCTCCATGTCTGACAAAACAGTTTACTTAAAGTGATAATAAAATAATGGAATTGTTTAGGCTGGAAAAATCCTCAAAGATCATCGAGTTCAACCATTAACCCAGCAGTGATCCACCACTAAACCATGTCCCCAAGTGCCACATTCACATGTCCTCTAATCCTTCCAGGGATGGTGACACAACCACTTCCCTGGGCAGCCTCTTCCAGTGCTTGGCCACTTTTTGGGAGAACAATTTTTTCCTAGAATCCAATCTAAAATTCCCCTGACACAACCTGAGGTCGTTGCCTCTCATCCTGTAGTGTTTTGCCTTCCTAGGATTCAAGTTTTTAGCTCAGTTGAGATCCTATTCCAGCATGTCTCTCCTTTGATAGACAGAAGTCATCCTCCCATTTTCAGTTAAAATTTACTTCCTGAAAAAAATCTTTTTTTTTTTCTTTTTCTCTGCCTGTATTGACTTTATAATGAAGTGGCTCTTCTTCCTCCACATCCAATGCTCCTGGTGCTCCTCTGTGTGATCATCTCATTTCAGTGATCTAAGCCAGGTCTGATGTTTTTATTTCTTCTTCAAGAGCTGAGCTTTGCATTCCCTGTGAGACCTTCAATCACATTTTTCTTATCTTCATGTTTATATTTTTTCTTTCCTTGTTCTGGGATGATGAGATGCACACACTGCATTTATTTTATGGATTCCCCAGGAAAAGGACTGTGTGCCATAGCTCCAGGAATTATTTCCACTAACAAACTACTTCTAATACATCCTCACCCTCCATGTCCTCTGGTAATTTGGATCCTGAATGCTTTAAACCATTGTCACCATTATGGTTTGGCTGCAAAAATACAACTGATAGCACTGGAAGAGGATCTTCCTGGAAATCACACTTAGAGGAAAGAAACCAGCATTCAGAGACTGGCCTGTCTCTAGTTTGTAATGATCTAATCAAAGACAAATTGCTCCTTGGCTGCTACATGTGGAAACAAAGATTAAAAATGGACAGAGGCTGGAAAAATCAAAGAGGGACCAGACCCACAGAGATGTTTTAATTTCTTCTGAAGTAAATGAGAGTGGAGCATTTAAATTACTTCTTGGGTATAAATGACTAAATGGCTTTGGTCTGCACACTTTGAGAGGCATTTCCTCCCATTTTTGAGAGCTCTTTTAAGGTTCATTAAAGCTGAGAACTGCCACGAGAAGGATGACAAAATCAGAGAATGGGCGAGGTTTGAAGGCACCACAGTGGGGTCATCTGGTCCCTCCTCCCTGCTCAAGCAGGGCCATCCCAGAGCACAGGGCACAGGATTGTGTCCAGACAGTGCTGGAATATCTCCAGGGAGGAAGATAAAAAAGGAAACCAAAATTTAATATATCTGATGAGGGTGAGGGTAGGTGTTCAAAAGTTTTGAGGAAGAAAAGTTACTTAAAAGAGAGCATCATTGGTTGTCAAAAATTAGCAGCAGTGTATGGAGCCTTTGAATCCCCCTCAGAAATCACTAATTTTGAGATTCTTTAGAATATTAGAAGTACTGCATTGCAATGAAGTAGTGCAGCAGATTTGATGACACTGGCTCAGCCTTTTCCATAGTTAATAAGCAATAATCAAGGCCACGATTTTCAGTGGTGAGATGCTCTCTGCTCTCTCCCCACTTAACATCCACAGACAGACCATTTCCTCCATGCTTTATTGTTTTCCATATTTACCAAAAAAAACCCCCAAAATCCAAAAAAAACAAAACAAACCAGAATTAGGCTCCATCTGCAGCTTGTGAGGCTGCAAAAGGCAAACAATTCCCCCCAGACTGAAAGCAATAATAGGTTGTTCTCCATGCAAATTGGGCAAAGCAAATGCTGGGTAATTGGCTAAAAACGAGACTCCATGATCTCTGTTCCAAACTGTCATTTAAGACAAACAAATGTATTTGCATGCGAGGAATTATGCCAGGGTACAGCTGGAGGAATCTGAATAGGTGGGGTGTTGATTCAGGCTAAGACTGCACCGTGTGGGGTGGCTGGAGAATGGGGGATCAAAGAGAATTTTCTCCATAATTTTAGGGAATTGGGGAATGTCCCTTGGGAAGCAGAAAGCTGCTGTGCTTGTTGATACCTCCAGGAATGGTTATCCTGGGACAGGCTAACAGAACATCTGGTGACATAACCTGGCTCTGATGACAGAGCAAACACTTAAGGAAGTTACAGAGTTGTATTTCCCTCATTATTCCCTCTTGGAGGCTGACTTGGGGCTTTCTTTGCTGCTGAGAGATTTTGGGGGAATGGCTTTAGGTTAAAAAAAAAGGATAAAATTAGATTGGATATATGTATCAGAAGAAATCCTGTCACCTTCTGACCTGGAGAACCATCAGGGGAAAGACTGGTAGAGACAGAGGCTAAATGAGTTACATGGAATCATGGAATGATTTTAGTTGGAAGAGATCTTAAAGATCATCTCTTTTCACCTCCTGACATGAGCAGGGACACCTTCCACTATCCCAGGTTGCTCCAAGCCCTGTCCAACCTGGCCTTGAACACTTTCAGGGATGAGGTATCCACAACTTCTCAGGGCAATCTATCCCAGGGCCTCACCATCCTCACAGGGAAGAATTTATCCTAATATCTAATCATAATCATAACTCATAATCGAAATAATTCATAACCTAGCACTCACTCCCCATTGCAATTCAAACCTTCCCAGTTTCTTCTAATGAAGACAGTTCCCAAAAGAATGATAACTGGGGGAGCAAAGCCCAGTGATGAGCAACTGAGCATCAGATGTAAATAAAGTCCCCTCAGGAATGCCCATCTCCAGGGACACGGTGCTGTAAACACAGCAGGACATTTATCATGCCATGGGTAAGGCAGGCTGACCCCAATCTTAATTGGATCTAGGCTGACAAAGCCTCTGGCAGCTCCTGGGAAACAATAGTGGGATAACTGGGGAACGTGCATGGAATGTGCTGCTGTGTTAGCAGCACGCAGCTGTGACCCACAAATCCATAAATCCTCCTTGCAGGAGGAGGAGCCAGCTCAGGTTTACAGCACCTGGCTGTGGGCAGGGACTGGGCAAGTGGCAGTCACAGGTGTGGAGTTCTGCAGAGAGGGCAGGGCAGGTGATGGAAAACTAAAGGTGTTCTCATTCTTCCATGGAACAGCCTAGAAAGATTGTTCCAACAGAATGAAAGCTTTCATTTAAACAGAGTCATGGAATCATGGAATCACAGAGTTCTTCAGGTCAGAATAGACCTCTAGGTTCATCAAGCCCAGCTGTCAACCCAGCACACTGCATTGACCACAAACTTTGTCCTCAAGTGCCACATTCACACTTCCAGGGTTGGTGACTCCACCACCTCCCTGGGCAGCTGTTCCTATACTTCACATCATTTCCATGAAGAAAATTTTCCTAATATCCAGTCTAAACCTCCCCTGTTGTAGCTTGAGGCCAGCTCCTCTTGCATTTTTTTTACAGAATCACAGAATTAGGGTTGGAAAAGACCTCTGGAGATCATCCAGTCTAATCCTGCTGCCCAAGGCAGGGTCACCTGGAGCAGGTGACACAGGAACACAGCCAGGTGGGTTTGGAATGTGTCCAGAGAGGGAGAATCCATGACCTGCCTGGGCAGCTGTTCCAGGGCTCTGCCACCCTGCATGGAAAGAAGTTCTTCCTCAGGTTGAGGTGGAACTTGTTGTGTTTTAGTTTATGGCTGTTGCTTGCTCCTTGTCCTGTCTCAGGGCTCTGCTGTCAAGAGTTTGGCACCATCCTCTTGGCATCCTCTTTACCTGCAAGAAGAGAGCATTAGTATTAAATTAAATATATTTTGTTTGTTTGTTTGTTTGTTTGCTTGCTTGTTTTGTTTTGTTTTGTTTTGTTTTTCTGCCAGAAACCAGGGTCCAAATATTAAAGCTCTGCATGATCTTAGTCCAGCACACAAGGCATTGTGGATTTACAGGGCTAAAATATCCAAGGAAACTTTGTTGGTGGAAAAGTGCAAAGGTAAGAGATTCCTTTTAGGCCCGAAACTGAAAAATAAAAAGTGTTTTGAATCAAGAGTGAAGAATAAAGAGTCCACTTTCTTAATCCCTGTGGTGAAGAATATCTCAGCAAGCAGCTCATGGAGATGCCCTGGACAGCAGCATGGAGATGACAAGAAATGCAGGCTTATGTAGGAAACAATTTGATTTTCTGTCCTGCTAAGAGAGAGCATTTTTAATTATCATTCTTCCCATACCTGTCTGTCATTTTACCCTTTTCAACCCATTCTCCCAGTGCTGGTTCCTGACAGCTCTGACCTTTTGTAGCAACTCAAGCACACAAGGGTGGGCCTGACAATATGAAAAGATAGAATCAGAGCTGGATTTAAGTGTAAGGATCACTCCTTAATATACAGCCATGTTTTGCTCTTTTAATCATCATATCTAATAAAATAAAATTTAAAAAAGCATGGACTAAATACATATTTGAAAAAGCAGTTAAATAAAATGAAGTGTGTGCATGTGTATATGTGAGTGTAGACGAAGTTTCAAGAAATAAATAACAAACATTCAAAAAAAGAAATATTTAGGTAAAATAATGCAGACCCTGCCAGTGCAAATCAGAAATGTGTCAGAAAAACACCTTCACTGACCCCTATCCCAGACCAGCTCCAGAGTTTTGAGACTGCTCAAGTGATACAAGGGTTATAACGGATTTCTGGTCTTAACTTTCAGAAATAGTGTTTACATTTTTTTATTCCTCTTTTTCTCCCCATCATTCTGACATCTCTGCTCCTTAATAAAGCTTCAGAACTCAGGCTATAGCAGAATTTGCACTTTCACCTGTCCATTCAACCTGCAAACATAAAAAACTCCCATAATTGTGTTTCATATACTCACACCTAATGAAAGTAATCAAATAAATGGGCTACTCACATTGACCTCTCTCTTTGTCCCCATTTAGCTGTGAATAATACCTGTGGATCCCTTGGGATTTTGTCCTTTAAAGACACAAGGAGTAATAAAACTTCATGCCCAGGGAGAATGTTCTGCCTCAGCCTTTTGGCTGTTGGAAGTTCTCCAGTGCAAGAGAAGTGTCTCAGTTTTTGGGGTTCCAAAAAGATGACAGATCAACCTCAGCACCACGAGGAGGTGAGGGACATTATCCATATGGAAAGAGCTATAATTAGGGCAGACTTAAAGATTTGGGAGCGATTCATTGCTAAGGCTGAATATTAAATCTTCACAGAAGCTTCACAGAAGCAGCAGGAGTTTTATAGAGAAGATGCAAATTAAAGCTGTGAGTCTACTCCAAAATCCAGACCTGTCTAGCATCCAACCCTCAATCCTTTAAAGAGTTTCTATGAGCCCCAGGAATTAGGATCATGAAATTGGAGCTATTGGAGGTTCAGAACAGGATCCTTTTCAGGAGTCAAAATCTGGTTCATGCTGCAGGAACCTTAAGATCCAGAAATGTTTTACAGTCTGTTCCATCAGCAGTTATTGCTGATATAACACATCTACAAACTGGCCCAAATGTGTGTGGTCATGGCTTGCAGCTGATTTAAGCCAGGTTTAAGTTCAGGCTTCATCATGGACAAATAAGTTGATATTTCTCATTACTGGTGTCAAGGACTTCATCCAACACAGAAATTCCCCATTCCCCATTTAAAGCTGTTGACTACAGCAAGACAGGGAGCTGAAATTACATTCCTGAAGGTCTCAGACATTTCCTTGACCCAGGAACTCTCTAAAACATGTCTTAAAGCCAAATTTATCTTATAATAAATAAGGGAAATCATGAAGATACAGAAGAGAATCATGAAGATGTTGGACAAACTTCTCTGGCTGCAGCCTGAGGACTTCTGGAAAGCCTGAAGGAAACATTTGTGAGGAAATGTGGCCATAGAGAACCACTTGTTTTCCAGGAAAACAGACACCAGGAAAAGCATTGGCATGAAGCTGTTCGCTCTGCCTGGTGAAGGTGATAAATCAGACAAGAGACCAAAGAATAAAATGGGAATTGTGTCACTTCTCATGCCAAGAAAACGAGTAAACCCAAGCTCTTGGTGTGTTTAAATCACAACATTCCCAAGGAGAGCCCAGGATTAACTGTCCCCTTGCAAATCTTCACTAAAGCAACCATGTCATCCCTCCACCACCTCATTTTAAAGATCTTTTCTCCTCTACAGCCGAGGGTCAAAAGTTAGCCAAGGGAAATTAAATTGCCAGAACATTGTTCTTTTATTTTTATGGGAGAAGCTGTGGATGGAGCTGCTGGAGGCCATGGCTGAGTCACATCTCACAGGGCTGGAGCATCCTCTTCCTTTTGTCCCCCTGTAGAAAAGGGTGGAGAGGGTGCCCTGTTCCAGACCAGGTTCATGGAGACCTGAGCAAGGTGGTGCTGGAAATAGGAAATGGATGTGCTTTAAGGCCCTTTCCAAGCCAACCCAAAGCATTGTAGGATCCTATGGAATGAAGGGGGGGGGGGGGGGGGGGTGAGGAGAACACCTGTCCTGGATATTGCAGTTATAAACCAAACCTGTCCTTGAAACTGCATCTAAAATTTCGATTATAAGCATCAAAGCCAATGCTACAGGCCCAAAACCTGGAGCTCTTTAAATGACCAGTTGCTGAGCTCATTAAACTCATTGTTGAAACCCAGATTTGTGGATAACTGAGCAGATGCAGGAGCAGAGGATTCAGGATCACAAATCACAGAATCATGGAATGGTTTGGGTTGGAAGGGACCTCAATGATCAACTCACCCAAACCCCTGCCATGGGCAGGGACACCTTCCACCATCCCCAGCTGTTCCAAGCCCTGTCTAACCTGGCCTTGGACACTTCCAGGGATCCAGGGGCAGCCACAGCTTCTCTGGGCACCCTGTGCCAGGGCCTCCCCACCCTCACAGGGAGGAATGTCTCCCTAATATCCATTCTAAATCAGGTCTACAGCTTAAAACCATTCCCCCTTGTCCTGTCACTCCATATCCTCGTCCAAAGTCCCTCTTCTGCTCTCTTGGAGCCCCTTTAGGTACTGGGAGGGCCTCTAAGGTCTTCATGGAGCTTTTTTCTGAGAGAAAAATTGACTATGTAAGGTTTTTGGAGGCAGACAGAAATATCTGCACAGCATCCTCTGCTAGGATGGACAGGGAGAAAATCACTTTATTTATGGACAGGAGTTCACTGAACCAGGCTGTGAACTGACTATGTGTGAGGTGTGGACTGTGAGACCTGGAGTAGCTTCATCCCAAGAATCCCAATGTTGTTTCATGCTGCAGAGCTGGAGGGATAATGGGAATTATCTTTGCCTATGTAATGGGATTTAATACATTAAGAAATCTGTCCTATCTTAAGTTCTTTGCAAAAGCTAAAAGACTGCGAGAATTGGGGTGGGTGACAGATGCAGCATGTAGGGATGAATTTAATTTAGAGGCCAATTGAATCCAAAATTTCCTCTGCTTTTTAAGCTGCTCATTCCAGTGCTCCAGGTCCTGCAGGTAAAAAGGCCACTGAAAGTTCTCTCTTCTCACCTTGTTTCAGAAGCCACCAAAATAATGGAGGGACATGGGAACAGCCATCCATAAATAGCAGGAATTAGAGCCAGGAATGGTGGCAGCAATGCCACTGACTCCAATTCATGGTTCCCAGAGGATTATTCCAACAGCTTCTTGTATGACCTGGCTTCTCTTTGTGCAAATGACTCAGCCCAAGAGGACGTTTTAAATGACATTTATTATTTACATTTTTATAATGCCTTTGGAGATTACTTCCCTTTCCCCTGTGCCCCCAAATCTTTCTTTTCATTTCTGCTCCAGCTTTCTCACTGTGCTGCATCATCACGACTGCAAGAGGCAGAGCTGAGGAATAAACAGTGTTTTGAGCACTGCAGGAGGAAAATAAATGCAATGCAACAGCTCATCTGTTGAAATTTTAGCCATAACTGGGTGCACTAAAATCTGCTCATTGTTTGTCAGGGAAGCAGTTTGTATTTCCATGTACAATTTCCTCCCAAAGGGCTTTGTAGTAAAGATGATTTAACAGGCAGAGCTCTTCCCTTGTTCAGTCACGATGAAATCACATTTTGCTGTGTTTTCATGGGAACGTAAGACCAAGTGTGCAGCCACAGTTTGCCTTTTTTTGGTTTTGGGTTTGGTTTTTTTTCCTGCAACTCACAATTCCTGTTGCTCTCTCACTGTTTTTGTCTTCGTTTTAGCCCAGAGGTGGCTGCTATGAGGGGTAAGAGCACACGGATGAGGATGAGCAAAATTATTTAAGAGTAATTCTCAATTACAACTGAATGCAAAATGGTTTTTTCCATGCTGTGAAGCACATCAATAGGATGCCTCCAAATCTTCCTGTCCTTTCCAGGGATTTCTATGCATTTCATTGCTCTTGAGTGAGAAGAAACAAACTCCTTCTCTGCTTGGAAAGTGGAGAAGACACTTCAAGCAAACTTGAAGTCTTTTCTTGACCCAAAGAAGAGATTTTGGCCAAGGCAAACATTCCCTGGGGTCATACTGGGAGATGAAAAGGAGCTTTCTTCCTTTCTTTCCTTATTTACAGTGACATGGTGATGCCCTTTGCTCCTACAGAGCTCACCTGACCATCCAAGGCTCTGACATCTTCCTTGTGAATCTTCCTTAACACTCCTGAAGAGCAGCTGAGATAACTCATGTGAGCAAAGGAGATCTCACTGCCAGTGATGGATGAGCTAACTCCACATATTTTAATAGGGAGTCACCATGAAATTACTTGTCTGAGTATGTTCCTCATCCATAAGGAGTGGAAAATGTTATTTATAAAATAGTCAGTTTTCCCTGTATTGATGTCTGAACTGATCAATTGAATCATGGGATGGTTTGGGTTGGAAGGGACTTTAAAGATCATCCAGTTCCATCCCCTGATGCAGGCAGGGACATCTTCCACTGTCCCAGGTTGCTCCAAGCCCTGTCCAACCTGGTCTTGAACACTTCCAGGGATGGGGCATTCACATTCACTCTCACTTTCAGGAATGCTGTGTGTGTCTGGGTGTGATATGTAAAGATTACACATTTTTAAGGATAATCTACTGCAGATCTGCAGCACCTTTTAGCCAAAAGTGCTGATTAACTCTCTCACTTTGTCCTTTTTGCCCTTCCCTTATAGAAGATATTCAGGGATGGGTTGTCACATTAGGACAATAGGAAAGAACAGTTTTCATTTCCAGCTGCAAAACAAAGGGGAAAAGAAAGAGGTGAAGAATTTATGACAGATAGATTTGGCATTTCATCCCAAACCATTCCAGAGCTGAGGACGGATTGCAGTGAGGAAATCCTGACAATTGACATCAGCAGGGACTGTGCTGTTGGTTTTCCCCTGAGTTTGCACAGACAACTTTGGGTTGTGATCAAAAAAACTTTCTTCTTCCCACTCAAATGGACAGGACAAGGGGAAATGGCTCAAGCTACACTGGGGGAGGATCACATTTGATATTAGGAAAAATTTCTTCACTGGAAGAGTGGTTAAACACCAGAACAGGCTGCCCATGGAAGGGATGGAGTCACCATCCCTGGGAGTGTTAAAAAACGAGTGGATGTGGCACTTGGTGATATGGTTTAGTGGGCATGGGAATATTGGGTTAATGGATGGACTTGATGATCTTGGAGGTCTTTTCCAGTCTTAATGATTTGTTGGTTTTAAACGAATCCCCTGTTTTCACAATTCCAAACCTGTGCTCACCTGTTGATCTCTGCTCCCTGTCCAGCTCAGGACAGAGGTACAGGAGGTGCTGTGATATTTTGGGTTTGTAGGTGGTGAATTGCCAGTGGCCTTTGCTCACAGAGCAGGGCAGGAACCTGGGGATGAAAATTCTGTGCTCTGAGAGAGGCACTGACAATGCACTTTTCCCCTTTGCCAACAAATGAATGGGACATTGCAGCTTGCAAGATACTCCAAATTCAGGATTCTGCTGTTCTGGGCATGTTCAACACTTTCCCCTGAAGAATACCTAATTCCTGGAGGGAACAAATCCTGTCTGGAGAGACCTGAAGGGTGAGAGGTGTCTCTTTGGTGTTGAGATGGGTTTTGCTGCAAGTGAGAAGGGACTGTCTCAGCAGGGACACAGCTGGGAGGCAGTGTGAGCATGTGGCTGCTACCCCACAGCAGGAAAAAATTGTCTGTGACTTCTCTGATGCTTTCTTGAAAGGAATGATTTTGTTGCTGTTTGGAAGGAAATCAAAAAACTGCCAGATCCAAAGGAAATGTTTCAAGTCACTCAATGCTTTGAACTGGGGAAATGTTTCAATGGAGCTTTTTTTCCTTTGTGTAAAATGAAGAAAATTTAGAAATGAGAGTCTGCTTCAAATGCTAAATATCTGTGTTTCATACAGGGGAAAATGAGAGAATTATTATCCTGCCTTTTCAGTTCCCTCCACTACTCCCCTGCACTGAAACCTCAAATGCCCTCCAGGCTCTTTGTTCATTTATAAACCCCAGGAAATTGTCACCAGGTTAAGAAGGAAACTTGTCAAGGAAATACGAGGATATTTGAAAACTCAGAATCAGTAGCTCAGAATCTGTTCTCATCTACCCATGGACTGTTCTCATTCACCAATATCACCGAGGCATCACCAGCCTGACACAGGAGATTTAGTAAAAATTATTTGGAAGCTGCCTGGGCTGGCATGAGATGGAAACACAAATTCTCTGGGAATTAGTGCTGACTACTGCAAAGTACCACCGTCGTCGTGATCCTGCAGCCTCGTGTGAAGGCACTGATAGAAAGGCAATAATAGCACTTGGAAAATGATAAGTGGCACATTAAACTCTGCTCCAGTTGCTCAGCTCCCAGCGATAACAAGCGTTCAGCAACAAATATTAGTTATAAAGATGCAGCACAACGTGTGCCAGGAAATTACAGGCAGGAAAAAAAAAATCAATCACCTCAAAGGATGTGGATGCAGCACAAATCTGAGCTCAGAAAGTCAGAACTTCTGGGTTTGTGCCTGAAATATCCTGGCAGAAGATAAAGGTCTTATCACTTTACTAAAATGAAAAGTGCAACTTTTTAAGAACAGAGTTCTGAACCTGTGGAAGAAATGCCAGCATTAATTTTTGAATGAAGGATTTCAGTATTCCCTCTTCTGAAAACTTAAGGAAGATGGAGACATAGTGTGATGAAAGAGAAACTTAAGGAAGATGGAGACATTGTGTGGTGAAAGAGATGGAATAATTCCCTGATTTGAGATTCAGACCCTTGCCCTGTTGGTGATGTTTGTAGAGATCATACTTAACGCAAGATGAATAAAAGAAAAATTTCCAGCTCTCCTGGACTCTGCTGAATGACTCAATAACCTCCGTGTGAATTTATAATTTGCTGCTGCTTTTCAAAATGCCAAACACAAAGTGAGCAGGAGGAAGACTCGGAGGGGCAGTTAGCGAGGGGAATGGGTTATTGGGGAAGATGATTGAAGAATCCCATTGTGCTTGAGTTTTCCTGACATTTCCTTTGCAGGCAAGGCAGGCTGAGATCAGCATTTCCCCTCTTCTTGTAGTGTCTTATCTTTGCAGCCATGTGTTCCTGGGCTGTGTTAATGAGTGTGATATATAATACATTTCACACCGAGCCTGATTTACAAAGGATGGGGTGAAAAACCTGCCATTCCGATGGGATGGGAATCTTAATGGAGCAGAATTTTCTGCAAATGCTACAGAGTTGTAAATAATGGAGGAAGGATAAGAATAGACAAGTCAAGTCAATACCTGAGCTGCATCTTAATTGCTCTGCTCGGTACAAAAAAAGTAGCAACACATGTTGCTTATGGTGAGCTCAGCTGGGTGGATTTTCGTGGGTTTAGCTCAATTTGTGTGGCCTGCAGTTGTTATCAATCATAAAAATCACTGAATAATGGAATGGTTTGGTTGGAAGGGGCATTAAAGATAATCTCCTTTCCTCTGTCATGGGCAGGGACACCTTCCTCTAGACCAGGTTGCTCCAAGCCTCATCCAAACTGGCCTTGGACACTTCCAGGGATGGGAGTACATTTGTAAGGTCTTGCACCTGGGAAAACATAAACCAGGAGTGCAGCATGGGCTGGGATCTACCCAGCTGTGCATCAGCTCTGTGAAAAGGCACCTGCAGATCCTGGTGGACATTGAGCTCGATGTGAATGAGCAGAGTCCTGCCATGCACGAAAAAAGCCAACAGGATGCTGGGTGGCATCAACAAAGCCATCACTAGCAGAGATAAATGTCATTATCCCACTCAACTCAGAGACTGCAAGGCCACACCTGGAATATTGTGTCCAGTTTTGGTCCCCACCATACAAAAAGTTGTGGAGAGACTGGAGGAGCTCCACAAAAAATGATAAAAAAAAGATTAAAATTACATGAGTAAAGACCTAGATGAACAAACTGTGCTTGTTCTTTATTGAGAAAAGAAGGCTCAGAGGAGACCTTATCACCCATTCCAGTATTTAAAGGGTGGCTGAAAGGAAGATGGAGATTCCCTTTTTTTATGAGTTGTCACATGGAAAAGAGGAGGGGTATTGGGTACAAGTTACTCCAGGGGAGATTCTGATGGGACACAGGAAGGAAGTTGTTCACAATAAGAAAAAAATGAGGCATAGAAGGATCTCCCCATGGAAGTGGTGGATTCCCCAGCATTGGACAATTTTAGGATTCATCTGGATAAGGTGCTGGACCATTCTGTCCAGACTTTGCTTTGGCCAAAAAAGGTTGGACCAGATCCTTGAGACTCCTTCCAACCTAGCATTCCATGATTCCATGACTGAAAAGAAAGCTTCCCTGAGCAGCACCCAGGACACTTCTTTCAAGATTGTTGCAATACAATATTCCTAAATATAGATCCTAAATGGATGTGCCTCGATCCTGATGTTTACTAAACATCCACTGTCTCCCAGTGGTCGGTTTTCTCTGAAGTAGAAACTTAGAATTATGCACAGTGAGTATCTGAATTCAAAAAGAGAAAAAGAAGTGGGTGGGCTTCAGCTTGATGGGTACAAAACTGAAAGTCAAGGTGGTTCAGTTTGGGGATTTACTTTCGTGTTTTCTTCACTTGTAATTGTATGTTTTGCTTCACTTTCAGGTTGTTAAACTATTTCAGAAAACCTTTTCCAGCTAGAGGCTGGAAGCAAAAAAAAAAACCTGTATTTTTTGAAATCAAAGTGTTTTTCTTCCACAGGATTTATTAGATATTTTCAAAATGTTTCAACAGGAAATCAATACCACAGAGGGCATAACTTAATGTATTTACTGATCGAAGGGAATGACCAACTGAAATCAACTGACACCATTTAAAGGATAATTTTGATCCCTTTGGAAGTCCATCTTCTCTTCTCTTCTCTTCTCTTCTCTTCTCTTCTCTTCTCTTCTCTTCTCTTCTCTTCTCTTCTCTTCTCTTCTCTTCTCTTCTCCTTCTTTCTTCCCCCTTTAAAAAAAAAAAATAGGGAAAAAAAACCCCACCAAATAACCCCCAAAGAAACAACTTTTTAAGTCCATTCAGATATATCCTGGAAGAATTTGTTGGTATGTTGAAAGTTAAGACTTTGCCTGGTCATCTTTTATTGGCAAAGAAAGCTCAGTAAAAATAATCCAGACTCTCCAGGTCACTCTCAGAACATTTTTAGACCCACTAACATTGGTCATTTGCAAGTCTTATGAATCCCTTACACAAGACCAAATTAAGTTTTAGCTTAATGAGGCAGAAGATTTGATGAAAAAGGAAAAATACTTCTTTGAGCTTCTCCTTAGGTGTATGAACTTCCTACACTTGCCAGGAATCACCATCTCCTGCATGAAAAATATTTTTGATAAAAAAATCCCCCAAAAAACAAAAAGAAAAATCCCAAACAAAAACAATTAAAAAAAAAAAAAAAAAGAAAACAAAAAACAAACAAACAAAAACACAATAAAATCAGTTTTTGCACCATGAAAGCCACCAGAGCTTGTTGTATCTTATGCTCTCCCCCCTCACTCTATACAACATATTTTAAACAACTTTTTTTCTTTAAATTAAACACACATTAAACTTTTTTAGTATTTAAGGGAGTTTCTTTTAATACTCTTTCTTTCAGAGCCCTTTGCTGGTAAGCACATGTTAAAATAATCTTCTCCCTTGTGTAACCCAGCAATAAAATGCTGGAGAATAAGCTGATAAATCTTAATGCATCCAGAAAAATACCAGGGCCCTGACAGAACAAAGGGATGAAAAAACCCCAAAACCAAAACAAACAAGAAAAAAAAAGAGAATGAGAGGGAGAAAAAAGACTAAAAGATTTTATAGGATTGATTTTTTATTAAGGACCCCTATGCTGTAATTCAGAAAATGATGATGATATTTTTTTCCTGAATCTTGATGTGCTACTGCAATTTCTTCGGGTCAGCTGGGAAAAAGGGCTCAGGAGGAGAGCCCTAAGTTACAGGGAAGTATTTTGTTAAGGTGACAATTGACAGGGAACAGGAGGAGCTGAAGTTTAACCACCATCTGTATTGGCAACTGAGGCGTTCCTCAATGTCTCCTCATCCAGAAGATTCACTCCAATGCCACCTGGGGCTCGACAAGATTGCAAAGCACAGGAAGCTCAGGAAGAAATCCTATCCTGGTGCACTGGAGTGGGACCTGCAGGATGAATAAAGAACTTATTGCTTCTGCCTGATCTAACATTAACCTGCAGTGCTGGATGGACACATCTTCATACCTTGAAATCAGGATCAAGAGCTAACAGAATAAATTTCTGCTGATTTAAGGCACCATTTATGCCAGAACATGGTATAAAATGCAGCTCTTTTGTGTAGATAGAGCACAGTGTTTGTGACCTGAAACGCGAAATTCCCAGTTAGATTCTCACAAGTATCATGGGAAAGATATGGAGCAGCACATCTGCTACAGCAACATTGAATCCTAGGATCATTTAGGTTGGAAAAGAGCTCCAGGAACATCAAGTCCAGCTTTTGGTTGAATATCTCCATACCCACTAACCCATATCACCAAGTGTCACATCTACTTCCTTTTCCAACACTTCCAGGGATGGTGACTCCATCACTTCCCTGGAACTCCAATCAGGGCAGCCTGGAACTGCACAGCCAAAAATCCAGAGCCAAAACCAAACCAAGCACAGGTCACGTTTTTCACTGCAGAAATTACCAGAACCTCATCAGTGCTCCCTGGCATCAGTTTTAAGTGGGAAGATACAGTCCTGGCTTGATCCCTCTGGAAGTGTCAGAGCCAGCTGAAATGCCCTTGTTTTTTTGGAAAGCATCCCTGGAAAATACGGGTTTCATAGAATTATGGAATGTTTTGGGCTGGAAGGAATCTGTTTAGGGGCCCTGAGCAACCTGGTCTAGTGGGAGGTGTCCCTTGGGAGGGGTTTGGAACGTGATGATCTTTAAGGTCCCTCCCAACCCAAACCATTCTGTGATTCTTCAATAATTTGCAGTCTTCTGAACCAACCTGATCAATACCCAGTTAATGAAAAGCACAAAGAGAACTGATCACAGAAGTTAGAAAGCAGGACTGGACTAATTTAATCCAAATTTATGGAATTGCAGCTTGTCTTCCTACAACCTGGTCACCCCTTGTTGAGTGCATAAAGAGAAAAGGGAGCAGATGATAAATGATTTAAATGATTTATTTTGGGTGTCTGTGTTAAGATGTTCCAAACTCCATTGCTGAGGTTTTCTAGCTCTCCATGGACTCCAAACTACCACAGTGGTTTGTAGACACAGCAGACACAGCTGAGGTGTCTGTGTCCTATCCAATAAAGTGTTCTGCTTAAAATCTCAAGTCTGAGATTACAGAACTATCACAAAAGTGAAAATTTTCCAAAAGTCCTGCTCAAACAATCTTTGTGCCAGCCCAGAATCCTGTCCCACCACCTTGGCTCTGATTTAAATCAAGCAAGAGGTTTTCCATCGCTCTGGAGGATGCTGTTTGTGTTTGTATTTACAACTCACTTGCCTTGGAATGCTCAGAGGAAACGTTTCTGTTGGTTTTCCTTTCATATCTGGCTGGTGGGGCTGGGTGGTTTATTGCAGTGTGAGTAATTATACCAGGGACTTCATACATGAAAAATTAATGAAAGGGGAAACTGATTAATTTGTCCGATCTACACATGAAAATACAGAAAGAAACCCCCCAATAAGGCAAAAAGTTCTGTTTAAAGCTGTTGGGAAGGTGATGCCTTCATCAAGGGAGCTGTAATTGAGCATTGTAGGGACAGTTTCATTCCTTGATTCCCTGCAGCAACTTCCCATTCCACCCTCTTTACTTCACCCATTCTCATCCACAGCCCTATCCCTGGAATAATCCAAGGCCAGGTTGGAGAGGGATTGGAGCAACCTGGTCTAGTGAAACATGTTGGAATAAGATCTTTAAGGTCCCTTCCAACCCAAAATTTTAAAATTCTACGACTTTTAGCATTGGTTTCCTCTGGGTTTTGCATGGACCAAATGAAATCCATAATGTGTGCAGATAAATGTACCACTAACCCAGGGCTAAGATATCACCCAGCTCTTTATTAAAACCATTTTTCTATTTAAATCCTCCAAAGGGAACTGAGAGAGAAGGAAGATGCTCTTGTGGCCCATAAGCCAGCCTGGAGAGACTTTCCCTGCTCTGCTGCCCACAGTGACCAAATATAAATGTGTAAAAGTTCATCTTTGATCAGAGTGCAGAGAAATAAAACTCCTGGAGCCAGGCACAGCTTCCAGAGCAGTGGATGGAGGCCAACAGCTCAATTCCTCTTGGAAAACCCAAACCTGCCTGGGGGCTTAAGTGCATTGACCTCTGTATCTGGAATTTTTTAAAGCACAACATAAATTACATCCCTTTGATTGAACCAAAACAGAGATTTGAGCAAGCCCTGGGATATTTTTATTGTCTGTACTCTTTAGTGAATTAGAAAAACAGATGTTTAGTAGATTTTGGGGTCACTGCAGTCAACAGCTTCTTTGTACCTTCTCTGTTAATCTGATTCCTAAAAAAAGGGACTTATTATTTTGTTCATAAAATCCAAACAGGCACCACCTGTGTGGATCCAGGACTAGATATAGGGAGTTGGACCCATTTGATAAAGCAAGAAAAAAGCATTTTTGCCAATAATATTGCCAATGTGGAAGGGATGGCTTTAAATCAGGTATTGCAGAGGAGGTATCCGCTGATGGATAATTCAGGGAATTAGACATTAGGGTGGGAAGTATTTAGGGGAAGGCTGAGACAAAGGCCCCAGGAAGGATGAAAATGGGTGAGAAAATGATCCCCTTCCCACATTTGTGCTCAAATGTCTGGAAAACAGAAAGAAAGAGAGATATGCTGCCCAGAATCCTGGAAATGATGGAGATAAAGTGGGACAGAGGTGTGCAATGGATGAAAAGGCAGATAGGTTAGACCAGTCTTCCCCTTGTTCAGGAATCTGTTTTTTCTACTCAAAAAAATTGCTGCTAGGGAGGATTTTTCTCATCCTACTCTGCAGGGTCAAGGAAACACCATCAGAATATTTTGTTTCAGGGGAGAGTGAGCATGGAATGTGTGTTTTTAGAGTAATTTCCAAGCACAGACAGAAGAATATGACTGGAACTGCACAGGAAAACCAACCACGGGAAAATCCCTTCTGTTATTGGTGGTTTTCTTGTTTTCTCGTGAGAAAGAGGAAAGAAAGAGGAAGAAGGAGTGAGAGGTGCAGTGGGGAAACAAATAAAAAGCATAGTGGAAAAGAATAGAGGTTGAGAAAAGAAGGATAAAAGGGCATGGGACACAAAGACAAAACATCCAGGAAAAAGAAGAAGGAAGATGTGGATTGCTAAATGAGAAATAACCAGATCTGCAGTGCTGGCTGGATGTGCAAGAACTCATCCAAGAGCAAGAGAGGGAAAGGGAGATGGGAAAAGAGAGAAAGAGGGAGAAATTAAAGCAGCAGCAAGCGAAAAAAATAATCAAAGATAAATAAAGCCGACACAAAAAACGACTTTCATTTTCTCTTGCTGACACTCCAAAGTGAGCAGTAGGAGCAGAGATTTTAATTTGCCTCCTCCCCACAGCCTCAGCCCCGCTGCTTCATCCGAGCCGGGGAAACCTCCAGCACCAATTTATATGCTAATGGCTTTCGTTTGTAAATCAAGGCAGGCTCCGGCAGTGCCTCCCCACACCCCAAATTCACTGGTGAGAAATTCTGTCCATCTCCACAGGGCTGGGAATTGCCCGGCTCCGAGACACAAAAGACATCAAATCCTAAATAATTGGATCATTGATGGAGTTCATCCCCATGGATTAAGTTGTTGTTTCATCTCAGCCCCTCACCTGCTCAGTAGGAGCCTTTCTAAGAAGTTTTATAATTAGTCAAGCCTGGGAGAGAAAAAGAAAGTTCCCTCCTTTTTTTTTTCCCCTCTCTGAGCTCTTCTTGGAAAGACAAGGAAATGGCACCACTTACATCCTATTTTCACTTTTGGAAGATTCTGTGAGTACCTGAAGAAGTCTGCTATGAGCCTGCCCATATCCAGGAAGGGAATCAAAAGGAATTATGAAGGTCCTGGGTTATTTCCTGTCTCCTGCTGGAAGACTCCTGAGGGATCAAAGCAAAAAAAAAAAATCCTGATCTCCAGAAGGAAAGATGTCTCTGAAAGCTTTGAAAGATCAAGAAATCTGTTTTCTCAGCAGAATTAGAATTGTGCTTAATTAACTTCCAGGTTAAAATTAGATATTTTGATCCCTTGTGTTCCCAGTGACAGATTGTGAAGGGAGGCAGAGGACAGCAAAAGTAAACAAGAATTCTTAACCTGGAGGATGCTGGTGGTGTAAAAGTCCTTGATTATAAAGACAGAAATTCAGGGTGGAAGTTCAGATGTGGTTTCTAAGTGGCAGAGTGGTAGCTCCAGTCTGGGAACTGAAACTGGAGCCTCTCATTACACGGTGCTGCCCCAGGATTGTGGATTCAGATAGAAAAGAATATGAATTTGGGTCTTCTCTTCTGGATTCTCTGCAGAGAACACACTGGGTCAGTTATTTGAACAGAAAGTCCCTCCCTTGCCAAACAACCTCTGACAATCACTGCTTTCCACAGGCCAGTGAAAACAGCTCAGTTTGGTATGCACAGGTTGTTATTCGGAGTAATTGACACCAGTCCTCAACACTACAGGATTCCCAGACAAGTTTCCAGCAATCAATACTAAAAAAGGGGGAAGTACAGAGCAGTCATGCACTTCTACCTTCTACCCCTTCTTTGGGGAAGATTTTCTTTCCATATCTTTTTGCCCAGGATTCTTTCTTACTGCCAGCTTTTTTGGTTTATGGCCCTCAAAGGATTCCCCAGTATGAGCTAAAGACAGGAGAACCCCACTGCTGAGCCTAGGCTGCACCCACTGGTTCTAAAGATGTCTTTTGGGTGAATTTTCTTCTTTTGAACACAGAAACTTTAAGAAATCCTGCATTAACAGCAATGGATATCAATACCAAAAGACATTCACATCTCCCAGGCTGCAGGTCAGGGTTGCCATGCCCTGATCCCACAGTGTCCTGTCTCTTTATGGGAAGTCATTCCTAATGATTTCCAACGCTGATTTGCTTTATTATTTCTATCTTGAGCCTGTGTTGATGCAGTTTGCTGCAAATCAGGCTGGCAGGGAGCAGGGTGGGAGATTTGGGGCCACCAGCCTCAGGAGCTCAAGGATTCTGATGCCAAACTGATGCCAGCTGCTGGATGGACCAAGCCCAGCTGCTGGAGAGACACATTTTGGGTGTGAATATTCCTGTTGTTTCGATTCTGGCTGTCTGTGAAGAAGAGGATGGAGCCATCCATGCTGTCCAAGGTTGTGAGAGTGCCATGTGTGTGGATGGGGTGCTGGTAAAGGCTCTGCTCTCCAGGCTGGCCATGTCTGTACATTCCTGCTGGGAATACATGCTCCCCCCACTGATGTCCAGACTTGGGAATATGGATCTAGGACAGGAGGAACACCACCAGCCCACTGAGTGTGGCTGTCTCTACCATCCTTTTGTTGAACCAAATTCTCCAAATTTTCTCTTGAGCCATCTATGGTTTTTGTCTCTCCATCTCTCCCTCAGGTCGAGATTACCACACTTCCAGTTAGGAATCACATCCTAACTCCCAGTCTTGATTTTTTCATTTGTATCTTTATAATCAGGGGCTCTTTCACCATCAGTATCCTCCAGGTTAGAGGATTCAGCCAAGAACCTCTTGATATGCTTTAAAATTACTAAAGGAGCCAGACTCTCTGAGCCTGACCATGGGGTCTCAGTTCCAAATATTCCTTCCCAGCTGGAATTGCTCTTCTCTGTCCATGGTTGTGCTGGTCTCACCATCAAGGAGACATCAGGACTTGAGGGAACACCAGGACCCCTCAGTTCCTGGACACACTCAGTGTTCCAAATGAATTTCATAATTTTCTTGCAAAATATCATCTCCTGTCCTTTGCTACTGCTGGAAAGGCCTTTCCTGGTACACCCCAAACTTGACATTTTATTTTTCCGTGGTTGGGGATTGCCCTAGATGCATCCAAGCCTCTCTCCCTTGCCTCTCCCATCTGTTGAGCCTCCCAGGCTGCAGCAGCAGCTCCATGGCCATGCACTTGGTTCTATGGAATGCTGATCTGTTCCACTCCCTGCTCTCACCAGGAATCTGCTTCTCCTTGGATGATGTCTCAATCCTTCTCTGTATTGACAATGTCCTTCAAAGTTTTGCCTCCAAATCTTTTATTGGCAAGGCTTCAAATAAAAAATAAAAATATCAAATCTTCAGCTTAACAGAGGAACGTTTTTATTGACTTGTGTCCTACTCCTATCATAGCTTTTTACCTCCACAGTGCTTTTTCTTTATCCACCACTCATATGAATTCCCATTTCCTCCATTAACACTACAATGAGATGTTTTGCTGAAAATAGACAAAATATTCTGATCACAGATCTAATCTCAGGGTGATCAGTGGCTTTATTTAATTAAGATAATTAATACTAAGGACAAGAACTCTTTGACTATCTGTGCTGTGTGATCCATTTTCCATTTCCTTTTGTTTTCACTAATTCTTACAATGGCTCCAAAGCCTTGTCTGACACTTAACAGGGATGAGCCTTTGTACACCAAGCTGATTTTCAGTGAGAGCATCAACGAGGCCAATCTTTTAAATCACTTTATCTTGATAACTAACATAGGTGCCAGCCCTGAAATCCAACCTTTCCCCATCTCGGGAATCCTTGTCCATGGCATTGGGGGTTGGAGTTGGATGACCTTTGAGGTCTCTTCCAGCCCAGGCCATTTTTGGTTCTATAATTCTCTGATCTTAGGTCAGAAGGGAGTTTAATCCATGGGCAACAACTGAGACCCAACAATTCCTTCCTTGCCTTCATCCTCTTCCAGAAAAATTCAGCAAAAGTGGCTGAGAGGATTTTACACCTCAAGTGGCACCAGGGCTTGGCCTGAAGGGGTTTCTGTGGAGGAAGCAGATGGTCAGCATTCAGTCCTTCTCTCCAAGGCTCAGTTTTCTGTGTTCAAGTCAAGCTCCTCTGCCTTTCCTCTGTGCTGCCATATTTCCAGCAAGTTGCCAACCCTTTGAAGAGGACATGGCCTCTTATTCCCCATGGAAATGCAAAACGCCCACGAGAGATGGAAGCCTGTGCTGGCCAAAGCCTCAAAGCTCTAGTTACAATATTAATAATGGCTACAAACATGAGATAATGTGAAAAAGCTCCCAATTATTTCAGACAATTGATCAAAGCCAAGAAACTCCTGGTATCCATTAAGCAACTCTTTGATTGTCCATCCCCTGAAAACCCTCAACCCACACAGAGCAGGAAAGGACACCTCTCCTTTTCATTTACTTATTTCTCCTGAACAGAAACTCCCCTGCACTTCTCTTACTTCCTGCAGAATTTGCCTCCTTCTTTCTCTCCTCCTTTCAGATAATTCCCAATATTTGCATAATTTCCTTTGGTCGTTGCCACACCTTTGCAGAGGTCACTTGTCAAAGTGCTGCTGCGAAGTGCTGGATTTTAATTTTGAATTTCTGTGCCTTTGAAGCTCACATTTTCCATTAGAGAGGAGAAAAAAATACCAGCCTTCACCTTGCTGTGTGCTGCATAAATCATAAATCATCACGGAATCCTGGAATGGTTTGGGTTGGAAGGGACCTTAAGAATCATCTCCTTCCAAGCCCCTGCCATGGGCAGGGACACCTTCCACTATCCCAGGCTGATCCAAGCCCCATCCAACCTGGCCTTGGACACTGCCAGGGATGGGGCAGCCACAGCTTCTCTGCATAACTTGTGCCAGGGCCTCACTATCTCCACAGGGAGGAATTTCTTCCCAATATCCCATCTAGCCCTTGCCTCCTTCAGCTTAAAACCATTCCCTGTGTCCTGTCACTCCAGGCCCTTGTCCCAAGTCCCTTTCCAGCTCTCTTGGAGCCCCTTTAGGCACTTCAAGGTCTCCCCTTAGAGCTGACCATCAGGACCATCTGTCCTCTCTTTTCCTCCAAAATCCAACATTTGTCCTTTTTTCCCCAATATAGAAATTCAAAAGACATTCCTCAGGAGCCAAGAAATGTGGCTTTTCAAAGAAACAAACACCCGTGAAGCAGCTGGAAGCAGTTGGTGGGGACTTAATTCAAGGGTTTGCTCTTGTGTCTTTATCTGCTGAGTTGCCACAGCTCCTCTGGCCATGGTGGTGGCTGATGGCCTCTTCAGAAACCCTTTTATTCCTTCCCAATGTGCCAACTATCTCTTTCTTTTGTTTGTGCTTTCTGGGAAACAGGAGATGAGCAAGGCCCACATCACTGCCCTGGGACTTTTTTGGAAAATGATTGAAAATAGATCTCAGTGAACAAGCACCTGGATTTGTCTTCCACAGGGATCCCTTGAGGACTCTGACTTCTTCCTGCTACGAGTGGCTTGGGGAAACTATGAAGGGAAAAAAACGACAACAGTCTTCTTTCTTTATTTCTTTTTTTAGATCTTGTCCCAACTCAGGAGCTCAGGAAGAGATATTCACCTCAGGCCCTGATTCATCTTAGACACAGACAGGAGCACAGTGAGCTCAAGCACTCCTTGAGTCACAAAAGAGAGAGACTGGAGAGAAAAACTTCCTGTGCTGGTCCTAAATCTCCCTGGAATGTTGTCTTCTCCACACGGGCCTTTTCCTACGTGGGCAGCTGTAGTGAAAGGGTGATTTAGATCACTGGAGGACCACTAAAATGTATCAGCAAAAGTGAGGTTAATTGATGTAAAAGCAAAATTCACTGTTATTTAATATATGGAAGAAATGTACAACAGAAAGCTGAATTGGAATCAAACTAGAAGGATTTACAGAAAGATGTGAGACACAAAAGGGTAAAGGAGACCCTCCCATTGAGTCACAAATTTCAGAGTGGGCCCCCCTTGCTGTCTAAACTCCTGATAGAGCCAAGGTTAGGTTAGGTTCTAATCTTAATCTCAGATTTGAGCTATGGTTTATGTCAAATGGAATTATCCACACCAAGTTTATAATAATTAATACTGAGTACATATGTTGGCAATATTACATTATTATTAATTCAGCTTGAGATCAGCAACTCACTGAGGTTCTGCCACAAGTAAAGATCTCTCCACTTTGGCCAAGGAAGGACCTCTCAATTAAGAAATCTCAAATGTTGAGGGGTGTCCCTGCTCCAGAGGAGTCTCTCCTGGCACACAGTCCAGTTGGAATTCAGGGACAACTCAAATGGGATTCATCCAGAGATCCAAAAGGTCTCTGTGCCTTGAGGAGCAGCCTTGAGAAGTGTCCCAGCTCCAGGGGAGATCACTTCCATGGAAGTTCACAGAAGGCTCACTTAGGCTGTCCTATTTATGGACCTAAGTGGTCGGCTCAGAGTCAAATTGCATCAAATGGAAATGTATGAATGAAACTCCTGGTGAAAAACTCCCACAAGTTTCTCTGTTCCCTGACAAATGAGCCTTGGAAAAGCCACCTGTTACTCATGCTGTGATCAGTGTCCCAAGCTCGTGTGCATCAATGCTCACTGTGCCACTCTGCTCCTCTGTGGTTTTCCTGGAGGAGTTCTTGGCCCACATACAGCTCAGGCTCTGTCTCCTCTGGGTTTTGGATCAAACTGCTGCTGGTTTGGTAAAGGGATCAAGTGAATCCATCAGAACTGCCCAGGCAACACACTTTGCATTTTCTTCCACTTTCAGACTCTTCACAATTTTCCAGCACAGCCATGTTTTCCCAGTTTAGCAACCAAGACATACAAATCCTTGCATGTGCAATGTACAATTTATCCACCCCCACAGCATTGCTGTGCTTCATCCATGTGAGAGGATGGTGAATTTAGAGTTAGAGAATGGGTTGGGTCGAGTTGGAAGGGACCTTAAGGATCATCTCATTCCACCCCCTGCCATGGGACACTATCTGCTACCCCAGGTTGCTCCAAGCCTTATCCAACCTTTGAACCCTTCCAGGAGTGGGGCAGCTACAGCTTCTCTGGGTGTGCCAGGGTCTCACCACCCTCCCAAGGAAGAATTTCTTTCCAATATCTCATCTTAATCTCACCTCTTTTAGTTTAAACCATTCCCTTTGTCCTTTCACCACCTTTCCATGTAAAAAATCCTTCTCCCTCATTTTTATAAGCATCCCTTAAGTACTGGAAGGCTGCAATGAGGTGGCCCCAGGTGTTCTCTCTTTGTCTCAGGACTAGAGCCTGGGATGGCTGCAAGGCAGGATCACAGGGACACAGGACAGTTCGAGGGGACCTCAGGAGTCCCTTTCCAAGCTAAACTACCCAGTGACCCTCCCTTGCAGCCCCACCACACAATAACCACAGTGCAAACCAAAACCACACCGACCTCCTGCACCTGCCACCTCTGGCAGTGCCTTCATTTACAGTCCCAGGAGCTCAGTGAGGAGAAGTGCTCCCTCCTTCCAGCCTCCTTTGGTGGGAAGCAGCAGGACCTCCTGAGCCAGCTCTAGGCCACTGATCCAAGGTTTGGGTTCTCCTGCTCTCCCAACCCATCATCTCACGAAATTCCAGGTGGTATTTCCCTTCCCTAATGCTACACAGTCATTGAATTCTTCGGCTTGGAAAAGATTTTTTAAAATCACCAAGTCCAACCCAGAACTGCCAAGTGCACGAAGGATCATGGAATGGCAGATGTAGGGTGAGAAACATCTCCATAGGGAGGATGAAGGCCTGGGACTCACCATCGAGTGCTGCAGGTTGAAGAAATGTTGGATCATGGCTCAGGGAAGGGGGAATTGGGCTAAAAGCCTCCAGGCAGCCCCACAGATCTGCAGTCATTTCAGATTTTTCAGGACATCCACATTATTTCAGCCAGGACAAGATAAATCATTACATCTGAGGATGTACTGGGATATGATGGCTTTGAATGAAGGCTCTGGACAGCAGCAGTCCTGGAGCCTATTTTCCCAAGATTTAGGCTTCCTTAGTCCTCCCTATAATCCTAAAATCTAACAGGTAATGGAGCAGAGTCAGGGAGATAAGGATGCAATTATTTTTTTTTTTCTGGAAGATTTCAGCCATTTGAGGATAAGCACCAAGGCAGTGAATAATTTGTTGCTCAATTAATTTTTTTGTCACGTTTTATGAGTGATATCCTCAAACCCCTGTGCACGGAGCTGAGCTCCTGCTCAGAGTCTGCCTGGTCATGCAGGAGGTGCCAGGGAAATCCAGGTGAGTTTGAGTCTTCCAGTACCTGATGGGGGACAACAAAAGAAATGGAGAGATGCTTCTTACAAGGGCACTGAGGGACTGGACAAAGGGAATGGCTTTAAGCTGAAGCAGGGTAGATTTAGATTTAGATTAAATATTGGGAAGAAATTCTTCCCTGGGAGGGTGGTGAGGCCCTGGCATGGAATTCCCAGAGAAGCTGTGGCTGCCCCATCCCTGGTAGTGTCCAAGGGCAGGTTGGATGGGGCTTGGAGTGACCTGGGACAGTGGAAGGTATCCCTGCCCATGGCAGGGGCATGTACAAGATGATATTTAAGGTCCCTTCCAACCCAAACCATTCTGGAATTCTATGATTGGCTTTGCAGGGATGTGGGCAGGGTGGCATCAGAATTACCATGGCCCTGCTGGAAACTTTAACCCCACACTCCTGTCCTGTACAGAAATGCTGCCAGATCCGTGTAAAATCTCAGCCCTTCACATCCTACAATATTGGGAAGGAGACATCAGGCTGTGGGTTTGAGAAACCTAAATAAAAACAAGCTGCACTGCACAGAAAAGGGGGGTCCTCATGCCCTGCAAATGTACTTTATAGGGACATGTATTTTTAGAGGTGTGGAGAGGATACAAAGCTGAAATTTGGGTAAATTCAGCCCTGTGTGGTGACTGTTCCAGAGCAGAGAGCCCAGGTGGCAGCTGTGGGGCCAGGAGAGGTTCCCCAGCCCCCAGGAGTGATGCAAAGCACACATGGGGTGCAGGCAGGGGCGCTTTTAAAAAGCAGACAGGGCTGGAGTTTCCACCTCTTTTATTAGAAATAAGACACATTCATTTTGTGCTCTGAAAACTGTACAGGAGAAAAAAAAAAAAAAAGTGTTGACGATCATGAAGAGGGAGGGGGGAAAGGCATGGAAGGAGGGCAGGACATGGGAAAACAGGATTAACTGGAGAAGCTGAGCAAAGAAAGTCGAATATTAAACAGTTCTTAAACAAACATTTATCTCTGTAATTACATAACATCTTTAATGTCCTGCAAAGGCGGCTGCAGTGAATGGCTGAGCAGGGAAGGTTGGAGTGAAGAGGGCAGGCTCGGGTGGGCAGGAGAAGGGAAGGGAAAGGAAGGGAAGGAAAAAAAAAAAAAGAAGAATTAAAACACAGTAGAAAGATACCTGTATCCTAAAATTCATAATGTGTAATTATAATAATTACAATATCATACAACCCAGCATTTGAGGGAGGCCTTTGTGCTTTCCTGTTTCATGAATAAGCTAAAATTGCACAATAATATCACAGTTTTATGAGTAACCACTTCCCCTATTTTTTAACTACTTGGATTTATTTAAGTTTTCCTTTCCATCCTTCAAATCCTATGGTTAATGGCAAGGTAAATGCCACTGTCCTTGGAGATCACCCAGGTGGCCCAAAGGGAAGTAAAAGCAGAGATTTGTCACATCAAGCAACATCTCCCCATGGGGGAAGCACAGCTGGGGGCAGTGATTGCTTTGCATCTTGTACCCATTGGTCATTTTTCCCTAAAAATATGAGGTTTGGTATTTTTTAATTGAAAGGAGAGCCAAGCACAGAAATGACTCAGACCCTGTTCAAGCTTTGCTGCTGTCTGACACAATCCGGCCACTCACAACCAGAGTTTTGTCTCCATCCACCTCCAAAACCGGGAGAGTTGGTCCAAACATGAGACAGACAGTACTGGGAATGACAAAAATAACAATAATAATAAAAAAAATAAAGTCTGTGCGTAATGTCACTGGTATATTTTTTAATGATAAAAATATTGCACAACACTTTTTGGGGTGAAATGTAGACACCTCATTTTTTTTTTTTGTTGTAAATAACCTTGAGAAATGTTTAATGAAAAAATTAAATCTTTTTTTTTTTTTCATAGTGAAATGAAAATACTGCATTTTATGAGGAGCCATGTGCTGCTCTCCTGATCAGCTCCACCTCTTCCTTCCTGTAGTACCACGAACCTGCTGCTGGCTCTGGGCAGAGGGGAGGGCTGAGAAGAGCCAGAGAGGGGAAAATAACCAAAACCCAAAGGGAATAAAGCAAAACAAAACATTGCAAGCGAGCGGTGAAGGGGCTGTGTATTCCCACCATCCCAAACTTTCCATGGAGCAACTTGCCTTCCACCTTCAGCAGGTGGCATCATCACCCCATGCCTGCACAGAAAGGCATCCGAAATGACAAGAGCCAAAGAAAAGAAAGGTCTCGGGTTTCAAGTTCTCTTTTTATTGAAGAAAAGAAAAGAAGAAGGAAAAAAATAGATTATTTTGTTTGTTTTTTTTTTTTTTTCGTCTGTTTCCAAGTGGACGTTATTCATGTTGTCAGTTTGTCTCAATGTCCTAAGGCAACGTCTCTGTTTACCATTATCTCCAGGTACAGCGGCAGATCTGTCTTTCCCTTTTTCTCTCTCTGCCTTCCAGGGAGGGGCAGCTTGGAATAAATTTGAGTCCGAATGCAAGGACAAGTAACAGAACAAAAAAAAAAAAACCCAAAAAACGAAAAGAAAACCAAAACCAAAAAATAAAAGGATGAGGCCAAGAGGACCTTTGCAAGGCCCGTGCTGAGTTTATCTATTTAACAGTCAATGACATGACCGACATTCTTCTTGTTGGTCTTGTTGTCTACCACCTTCCACCCTCTCCCTGGAGATGGGGCGAGCAGGGTTTGGAGATTTGGAGCTGGTCCTTTTCCTCTGTTGAGGAGGGATGAGAGGAGGAATCCCCACCTTTCCTCTCCTCTCCTCTCCACCCGAGCCATGGGTGACACCACCACGTCCCCTCCGCGGGGACCCGCCGTGACCGTGCGCCAATGCCAGGTCGTGGCGTGGCACCCAGGAGTGGCAATGTCCTTGTGGCCACTTCTTGGCGTGTCCCATCTCCTTCCTTCTTGGATGAGCTGGCGAGGGAGAGGTGGGGGAGCGAGGGTCTGCCCCAGCCAGGCCATATCCCAGAGAGGCTCCCGCAGGTGTCCCCTCTCGGTGTCCCCAAACAACCTCGATCTTCTGGGCCCTCTGTGGTGGCTGCTGGGTGTCCTTCCACACCTCCCCGTGGCAGAGCAGGAGGGCTCCTGGTGTGTGGCAGCGACCCGAGAGCATCTTGGCAGGGCTTGTCCCCTGGAGCCCCTTCCCACCCTCTTCCTCCTCCTCCTCCTCCTCGCTCTCTTCCAGGCTCACTCCTCCAGTCCTGCCTGGGAAAGCTCGTGTTGTCCTGAACCTACAGCTACTATACTCTATAAAGTAATACTCCCCCTCTCTGCTGAGAACAATACAAAAGTTACTCCATCTTACCAAAGGTTTCAAAAGAAACCAAACACTTCTCTTGCTCCGTTCCGATTTAATTTAATCATTTCTTTAAAACGTGGTTTTGTTTTGTTTGTTTCGTTTGTTTTCCGGAAAAAAGAAGAAGTCCTTTTCCTTCCCTTTCTGCTCAGACCTCTGTCTGAAGGTCAATAATGTCTTGTCCCACCAAGGGGATGGTGGCCCCTGTTTTCTCCCACTCTACAGTTTTTAGTTCTAGGGGAGACTGTGCCACAGGTTCGATGTCCTTTTTAACCCATGCTGGCGGGGACTGCACTTTCCTGATGCCTTCCCAGGGTCTCTTGTTTGGTGTCTGCTGTTTTTCTTGCTGCAGGAGGAAGAAAGAGTAAGAAAGGGGAGAAAGAAAGAAAAGTTAGTGCAAAATGCAAGAAATGCCATGATTTTACCCCCTCTTGTATCCACAAAGTGTTTTTTCTGTGCAGCTTCTTATCCAAAATAAAGTGTGATATCAATGAAAATGACACTTGGTGTACAAACTGTCTATTTTCAAGAAGAAAATGTTTTTCTTTCCACTGCTACCTCCATCACTTAATGACTGGATATTTCAGCTTTCAGCTCAGGTTTTTGCTACTGAAAAACTGAGTGTGGTTTGGAGAATATCAGATCTTTTTCTACTTCCACAGATGCAGTGACAGGACAAGGGGTGATGGCTTTAAGATGAAGAATAGATTTAGTGGAATATTGGGAAGGAATTTTTCCCTGTGAGGGTGGTGAGGCCCTGGAATGGAATTCCCAGAGAAGCTGTGGCTGCTCCATCCCTGGAAATGTCCAAGGCCAGGTTGGATGGGGCTTGGAGCAGCCTGGGACAGTGGAAGTGTCCCTGCCCATGGCAGGGGGGTGGAACTACAGGATCTTGAAGGTCCTTTCCAACCCAACCCACACATGAAATCCAGATTACAATGAGGTTTTCCTGAACACCCATTGCATTTGATGCACATTCCTTGTGCAGCACAGCTATTGACAGACTCTTTAATTGCAGCAAAACCTGCTCCCTGTTCTGCCAGAGAACCAAATCCGTGCTGCTTGAGGAGCTGGAGCTCAGCTTGGAGGCTGAGAACATTTCCATCAACTCCACACCAAGCCCTGGAGGCTTTACCCACCCAGTCTCCCACCAGCACCCACCATGGACATTGATCCAGAAAATCTCTTCCCTTATTTGTGCTGACAAGCTCCAAGACAAGGCTCTGGGGAGGGCTGAGGGGCTGGACAAGGGGTGTGTTCCTCAGCGAGTAGAGAAAGGAAAGGTTTTAAATGAGTTCCACTCAACTCCTCCCCTCCAAACACCAGTGATGCTTTTCACAGTTAATTATCACCACAAAAAACACTCCAGCACTGGGCAAGAAAAGGCTTCCCTGGATGTGACAGAGCCCTTTTGAGCCACCTGCCAAAGGAGAAGTGGGAAGGAAAAAGGCTTGTGGGGGATGAGAGCAAGGAGGGAAAAGCCTGGAGAGAAGGTGGGGACCCAGAGATGCCACCCAGGACTTGTCACAGCTCGATTCTGTCACCAAAATGAATTGGTTGAGGGGAGGTGAAGCCACACAGAGGCTCTGGGGTCACTCCAGGATGCTGCTGAGGTCCTTGTAGCTCTGCAGGAAACCTCAATCCCCATCTGCTGCAGGCTCGTCCAGCAGCCTCTCAGTTTGTCCTTCCCTGAGATGCTTTTGTCAGGCTGTTCTTTGTCCCAGCTCCACACTGCAGTGCTGACAGGAAAGCTGCTGTGGAATCATCCCTGCAGGGGCAGTTTTCACTGGATCACCCAGGAATTCTGCCTGTCCAAACTTTAATATAAAAATAAGATGTGCTTGAAGCTGGTCCTGCAGCTCACAACTGCCAGGAGGGAGGCTCTGGGTGAGGGTTTGGTGGTTAGAGGGTGGGGAATGTACAAAGCAGCTAAACATCTCAAAGTGAAGTGAAAGCATTCTGAAATAGTTTTCATTTAAAGGGAGAAAAATAAGTTTTAAAGTCCTTTTAAAGAAAATTGTTGTTTGGGTTGGTTTGTTTATGTAAAGGTATTGCTCAAAAGAATGTAAAACACTCGATTCTCAATTTCTTGAAATCTGCATCAGAGCTTTTCATTAAACTCTACAATGCAGAGCTTTCCTTATGCTGCTGGTGTTATTCTTGCTTTATTTCATGATACAAAACGACAGTGATTAATACTGATATGACAGAAAAAGTGATAAAATTCGTGATTTATTCCATTATTTTTTTTGGAATTATTTTAGAACCACTGCTAAAAACTAAACTAAAAAGTGGAACCTATTTAACTCCTGTGTGTGTCTTAACGAGACAAGCTGGAAGTTTCCTGAGGAGAAATTTCCACCTACAGTGTTTTTTGGAGACCGTCAAAAAGATACAGCAGGAAGCAACACAGAGAAAAAAGCACAAATAGAGCAAAAACTGGGATGAAATTAAGTTTCCCAAAAGGTGAAGGAAAGCAACCTTGGCCAAGACAGACTTTTTTCCAATGAAAAACATTTTTTTTTCTCTCACACTGCTGTAATGCCACAAGTTTTCAAAGCTGCTGATGTCCACATCTGTATTAGAGGGCAGCACAAGAGATCTTATGAATGAAGTTCATGAATAATTCCTTTTTTCCCCTCAAACACGAGCCCTTTTTTGACGGCATTATTTATGGCCACCTTCAGCATCAGGTTCTGTTTGCAGCCAATGCCTGTTTTAACAATCTCTCTCCATCTGCCACTCTCCTGACCTTCATCCTCTCCTTCATGCTGGGAGGATGCTCCCAGATCTGATCATGCACCCTGAACGTGACCAGCAAACCTCAGAGCCCTCCCTGTCGTGGGCTAGTGAGCAAGAGGAGCTGCAAATCCTGCGAGGGAACAGAAAGTCATGGGAGGGAAAAAAATAAATAAAAATGGTGAGCTCATCTACAGCAGTGGCCTCTGATCAGTCCTGTCACTGGGGAGCACCAGCTAAGGGTGACAATAATTACTCAAACCCCAGACATTAAATGCTGTGAGTCGAGAAGAGAAAAATTAAGAAAGGAAAAGAGAATGAAACAGGAAATATTATTATGACAGTGCACAGCTCCATTCTGCACCTGCATCTTGAATATTCTGGGCACTCCTTTGGCTTCCTGAGAGAAGGATAAAGGGAAAATGATAAATGTGGCTGGTTTCCAGCCATGGATAAAGTTATAGAGAATGTCCTGTGGGAGGAAAGATTACAAACTCCCACCTTCAGGCCTTTAAGAGATGGTTGGATGTAAAAGAGGTCTGGGAAGCTCTGAGAGGCTTGTGGATAGGAATGGATACTGATGGTGGGATTGGGATAATCTCTTCCAACAAAGCAATTCCAGAGCACCAAGGAGTGAACCCTGGGAGCTGGGCCAGCCCACAGTGCCCAGCCAACCTCCAGGCCACCTTTCCACAGCTCTCTGTCCATCCTGAAAACTTCCAAGCCCATGAGAAGTACATGGAAACACTCACAAAACCAGCATTGGTGCTATCCAGTGCACTGACACTACTCTGCATCAAGGGGTCTCTGAGCACAAATTCTTGGAGTTTTGGGATCTTTTTGAACATGCACCACCACAAGGCTGGTCCTTTTAATTTTTCCAAGCTCCTTTTTTCTCTGCCATGGAGAGGAGGCAGAAGCTGCCCTTGGGTCTGACCCCACATGGTGATCTCCATCCTCCTCATCAGTGTGATATCTACCTGTGACCGTGGTGGGCTAAGTGACTCCAAAGGTGTTGATTCACAGTTAGAAGATGAAAAAGAGCTCTGGGAAACGAGGATATGAACAAGGGAGACTTGCTTTTAGTTCTCCATTTCTCAGGAAAGGATCAGACTTCTCTGGGGATGCTGTGAGGGAAGTGCTGGCTCAGGGGTGGCTGCAGGAGGACTCGGTCTGGGATCTCTGAGCAGGTTAATCAGCCTGGCAGAGCTCTGGGAACGATGCTGGGAGACAAAAGAAAATCTCCTCTTGGCACAGGGCACCCTGGGAATTGGTAGCAGGCTCCTGGGAACAGATCCCCTTTTCTTTCCCTCCATATGGAAAAAAAGTTTTTATGGGGTCTTGGCCACTTGAGCAGCACAGAGAAACAGGCACTGGGCTCATGCTCCAACCCTGGCATTTCCCTCCAGCTCCACTGTGGGGTCTTAGCAATCCTTGCAGACAGGAGGGAAAACTGTGCATAGAATAGAAAGAAAAAAAACCTGGAGAGAGGGATGTGTAATCTGGCTGGAAAAGGCTGGCCCAGAGCCTGGTGCCTCTGAGACAGCCAGGAATGACCCCAGACAGGGGCTGAAAGCACCAGGAGCTGCTCTGCCAGGGACAGAGCCATCACTCTGGCCTGATACAGCCCAGGAGCTCCTGGGAAGGAGGGAAATGTTTATCAATCCCTGCCTGGTGCCAGGATTGTGGAGGGAAAAAAAAAAATAAAGGGGGTGGGAAAGGAAGGAGCAGCTACTCTCAGAGCTGGGGTAAAACCAGCTCCAGACTGGAGGTGTTCATCATCCTGGTGGCATTGGGAGTCTCCTTCATTCAGCCCTGACTTTCAATTTAGCAGCAAATTTTTAAGGTGAGGGGAGAGGACTTGGAATAAAAGGTGTTTAGGATGCAGTGCCAACAAAACCCCCAAATCTCTGACAAAGACAGAGGCAAAATGCACTGAGATAACCCACACATCCTTCTGCTAAAGCTGCTCCTGGCAGACTGCAGAGTCACCTGTGCTGTGGTGGGTATGGGAAGGTGGTGTGTCCCTACCCTGAGTCTTCAGAGAATCATCAAAAAATCCGAGAATGGTTTGGGTTGGAAGGGACCTTAAAAATTATCTCATTCTAACCCCCTGTCATGGGCAGGGACACCTTCCACTGACCCAGGCTGCTCCAAGCCCCATCCAGCCTGGCCTTGGACACTTCCAGGGATCCAGAGGCAGCCACAGCTTCTCTGGGAAACCTGTGCCAGGGCTTCATCATCCTCCCAGGGAAGAATTTCTTCCCAATATCCCATCTATCCTGCTCTCTGGCAGTTTGAAGCCATTCCCTGTGTCCAGTCCCTCCATCCCTTGCCCCAATTCCCTCTCCAGCTCTCCTGGAGCCCCTTTAGGCACTGGAAGGGGCTCTGAGCTCTCCCTGGAGCTTTCTCTTCCCCAGGCTGGATAATCCAAATTTTCTCAGCCTTTCCTCACAGCAGAGCTGCTCCATCCCTCTGAGCATCTTGGTGCTCCACGTCCTTCCTGTGCTGAGACCCCAGAACCAGACAAAAGGTTCCAGGTGGGGTCTGACCAGGGCAGATTTGAGGGGCAGAATCCCCTCCCTGGCCCTCCACAGTTTCCTGTGCTGCCTCCAGGGGTTTAGGCTGGCTTCATCCCGAGCTCCTGTATCCCAGTGCAGCTCTTTTTTTTTTAGTGCTGTATCCCAGTGCAGCTCTTTTCCTTAGGAGCAGCATCCCTGCAGTGCATAAACACAGCCCAAGAGTCTGCTCTGAGGCACAGCTCTGATTCCCCACTTCAGCCAAAGCCCTTGGACTGCTCAGGCTGCTCCAGCTGCACCTCCCTGAGTTTGTTTCATGGGGTTTTTCTTGCTTTTTCTTTGTTTTCATTTTTTTACACCCAGTTTTTATGGTTACCCCAAATAACCCCAGGAGCAATTCAAGGCTTTCTGCTGAGCACTCGGTGATAACTCCCCTGGAACCAGCTACTCCCATGCTGCTTCCCTTGCCTCTGGTGTCAACTTAAAGGATATTTCATGACCCAAATGGTCTCTCCCCACGACATTGATGACTGTAGGACCAGGATGAAGTTATTCAGAGCGTAGAGCAGAGAATTTGAAAGATAAATGTGGCTCACGCTCATCTAATCCATCCTCAGATCAATGTCAATGAAAAGTGATTAGAAAATGGGAAAGCTGTCTTGTTTCTTTAGAGAATGGTAAATTTTCCTTTCCTTCTCTGAAACAAGTAGCTGCATTTCTTTCATTTTATGCTACTGAACTACAAAGATATGCTTTTTCTTTTTTTTTTTTTTTTAATTTTCATTTAGGAGAAAAACGGAATAAAAGGAAGTGGCTGGCTTTGTTCAGAATTTCATTAAATTAAATTGGAAAAAAAAAAGTAGAAATAATTTGTGGTTTTAACTTGGAAATCAGTTAGGAAACTTGAAATACCCAGCATTTGCTGGACTATAAAAATTTCTCTTGTGCTTCTGTATTCCCTGAAGTTCATCCATCCTGAAGGGGTGGCTGTGAGACAAATTCAGCTGAAGGTGAACAGGCTCAGGATCAAGGAAGTCTTTTACTGACTCCAGAAAAGCCTGAAGGCTGCACAGAACACCTGTGGTCCCACCAGCATGAGGAACAGGCTGTTTTCCAGAGCATCCTTGCTGTTAATCCAGCTGGTCCAATCCTAACCTTTTTTTTGGGACAATGCTATGGTCTGTGAAGAGCCCACCTGGAGGACTAAATTCCCTAAAATGCTGAAAACTCTCAAAGCTGCCTCATGGGGAAAACTAGGGATCCAGGAGAGCACCCAAAGCACGATTTTTCATAGAGTCTTTTATTTAGACTCTATAAAGAATTAATTAGATTTCAGAGTATAAAAATCCAGCAGTTTCAATGTGCTGGTGGCACTGCTGGTGTTGGAGCAGAGGATACAGGGAACAGGTTTCTCTGGGACAAATTTTGTCCCCTAATTCTTGGGATAAAAGGTGCTGGATTGATCTGCAGGAGGAGGTGAACATCTAATTGATGGTGTATTTTGATACCTGGGAGCTGGCAGATGGTTTATGGCTGACTGAATTAAGATTTGACGTCATTTTCATAACAGAATTTATTGTGGTAATTATCAGACTTTATGCAGAGCTCCTCCCTATAAAAGCTGCACTAATTGGTCTGTTAAAATTTGCCTTTAAGCAGTGCAGAGAAGATTAAAGACGTGGCACAAAGACATCCTTCCCAAAAGTGGAGCTTCCCTTGCAGAGGGACACCCAGCCAACAGATTCCAAATTTTCCAATTCCTGTAGCAGAGAACACCAGGGAGACACAGCCCTGCGTGAGGATGAGCTGCAATATTGATCAATATTCATAAAAACATAGAATGACAGAATTCCAGAATGGATTGGGTTGGAAGGGACATTAAGATCATCCCATCCCACCCCCCTGCCATGGGCAGGGACAACTCTCACTACCCCAGGTTGCTCTAAGCTCTGTCCAGCCTGGCCTTGGGCAATTCCAGGGATGAGGCAGCCACAGCTTCTCTGGGCAACCTGTGCCAGGGCCTCACCACCCTCACAGGGAAGAATTTTTTCCCAATATTCCATCTAAATGTGCCTTCTGTCATCTTAAAACTCTTTGCCCTTGTGCTGTGACTCCATGCCCACTTCATGTTCCTTTTTTCTCAATGCTCCATTAGGTTGCCAAAGCCAGTGCTGGTGGAATGAGCCAATCCCCAGATGTCCAAAGAGGAAAGCTAAGAAAAATTTCATTGTGAGAGAAGAAAGTGAGGAATCGAGACAAAAACACTGTCCAGAAGGAAATAAGGAAATGTTAGGCAGAAAAAAACTTTATACCTTTATAAAATGGGATTTGGAGCAGGCGTTTTTCAGGATCAACAGAGATTTGGGATGGGATTTGAGAGTTGTGTTTTTTTCCCAGAGAAGCTGTGGCTGCCCCATCCCTGGAAGTGTCCCAGGCCAGGTTGGATGGGGCTTGGAGTAATCTGAGACAGTGGAAGGTGTCCCTGCCCATGGCAGGGGGGTGGGATGAGATGATCTTTAACATTCCTTCCAACCCAAACCATTCTGTGATTCTATGAATTAATAAACTGAGTCCAGATCCTGCATGTGAGCTGCAGGGCAGGAGCCAAAGCAAGAACCATTGCAGCTGCAGGGAGCTGGATGTGGCAGGGAGCTCATCAGCAAGAAGGAGAAAATCCAAGGAATTTGCAGAGCTCTGTCCAGTGCTGACCTCGGCACAAGCAAAGAGCTGCTCTTTAAAATAAATGCCAATAGATGCTGGCAGGAAAAGGAGGATGTGGATGTGATTCCAGCTTCTCTAATGGAGCTGGATCAAAGGATTCCTGCTGAGGGGGAAGGCAGGAGCGTCACTTCCAGCGCTATCAAAGCGTAGGAGAAGCAAAACCTTGGCTTTGTAAAAAGCCAACAAAACCCTCTCAATGTCCAGCCCCAACCCTGGAATTTCTTCAGCAATTAACTCCCAGGGAGCAGCAGCGTTGGTGATGTTAAACCCAGAGAACAAAGATCTGCACAGGAAAAATATTCCTTGTGTAGTACAAAGCAGCTTGAAAATTACCACTACTCTGCTTTAATGTGAAGAACTCTCAGCTACAAGAATTCAGACCTGGGTAACTGTGTATTTAGGAGGAAAAAGGGGAAGAAATTGAGTGGTGGAGCCTGCAGTCTGCCAGGCAAAGGTCAGGCTTTGAAAGGGAGAAACAAACTTGCAGCAAGGTCTTCCAACAATGGGATTTTTTCTTTCTCTGGCAGCAATTGGGGAAGTAAAGAAGGAGTCAAAGTGATGGGAGTGATTAGGAAGGAAGAACTCTGCTGTCTCTGTCAGTCCCAAGCTAACACTCCAATATACATCCAAAATCTGCCTTTTATAAAGAGAGATTTACAATCCATGTGGAAGCCACTCACTGCCTATTTCAGCCTTAAAAATGAGGGTCTGGTGCATCCCAGACACCAAGAGAGCTTTAAATTTTCATCAGGATGCCTGGTGGGAGTGGCTGGGTATTCTGATGCAAATGCTGCTGTGATTGTCTCCAAGTTTTGGTTCCTTTGATGCTTCCTGGTTGCAAATAAGCTGTCAGGGGGATAAATATTCCAAACACAGAGAGCTCATTCAGTTTTCTTCTCAGGGGCTACACCAGCTTCCAGTTTGGTCTGGGATTAAATGGAAGGGCAACAGTGTGAAACCCCCACAGGTTTGGGAGGAGGGTGAGCACAGCAAACCAGCTGCTCCTGAGGTGCTATTTTCAGATTCTTCCATCTCTTCAGGTGGACAGAAAAAATCTGTCCCAAATTCCAGCAAGACAGGAGCGAAGAATTCCTGCCTACAACTCCAAAACTTCCTTCTGAGTAAGGAAAAAAAAATCACCTCCACCTTCCTTGCTTCACTTGAAGACTAAAAGGGAGAAAAAATTTAGCACAGATTCTCCAGAGTGGGATACCTGCCAGGATCATGATACAGAGATCCATCAGTGCATTAAAAACCCAACTTTTCAACTTGGCTGTCATCAGATCTTGCTGGATGCCATCCTGCTCCCATCTTAATTCCCTAGAATGGAAAAATTAACTTTGGGAAATAGTGTCTACATGCCTGATCAGCCCATACAGCCACAAATCACAGAATTCCAGAATAGTTTAGGTTGGAAGGGATCTTAAAGATAATTTTATTCCACCCCTTGCCATGGGCAGGGACACCTTCCACTATCCCAGGTTGCTCCAAGCCCTGCCCAACCTGGCCTTGGACACTTCCAGGGATGAGACATCCAAAGCTCCTCTGGTTAACCTGTGTCAGAGCCTCACAGGGATGAAATTTTCCCAATATCCCATCTAAATGTCCCTCCTTCAGCTTAAAAGCCATTTTGAGTGTGACCACGTTTTTCTGCTGCAGGAATGAGGTGGCCAAGGCTTGAACACCACCTGGATGTGTGGTCCTGTGTGCTTTGAACATGGATCCTGCTGGAAAATGTGATTTTAATCAGGAATAGTTGAGGGTGCTTCCAGTGGGAGCATTTTAGAGTAGAAGTACAGACAAAAGAAACTATGTGTCACATGGAATAAATTTTATGTAAGAAACTGGAAAAGAAAATATTGAAAAATCCATGTTTATTCCCCAAAAAAGGGCAATTCTCTATTACTGAACTCTGAGGCTCAACTTAGTTCACCATTAAGAATGAGCTTTGGTTTTCAGCAAAATAACTGCAGTGAAACAATAGCTGTGGCCAGTGCCACATTCCTGGGAATGGAACATGAGCAAGATTCAGACCTGGCATTCCAGGAACTGTCCTACTTCCCAAAATTCTCTGCCAGACCAGCCCCACTCATCAGGAAGCTGATGGCAATGGGGACACCCCAATCCCAGAGGGATGTGCATCAGGATTCCTCAGCCACAGGTTGATGGAAAAGCAGAATTCATCCTCAAATCTGTCTCCACTTAAAATTCCCTACAACTCCCTGGAAGGAGGTTGTGTCCAGGTGGGGATCAGTCCCTCTTCCCAAGGGATTGGACAAGAGGAAGTGACCTCAAGTTGTGCCAGGGGAGGTTTAGTTTGGATATTTGGAAAAATTTCTTCACTTGTCAAGAGAGTTGGGATATTGAATATTGGAACAAGTGCCCAGGGAAGTGGTGGAGTCACATCCTGGGAGGAATTTTTAGTTGTGCCACTTTGGGACACAGTTTAGTGGTTGGACTTGATGATTTTAGAAGCCTTTTTCAACATTAATTGTTCTGTGAATCCCTGATTATGTTTCCAGCTCTGCCAGCAACTTCTCTGGGACAGTGAGCAAAGGCCATTTTTCTTTATCAAGTGTACACAGCACTAACACTCATCCCAAGTTTCCATCTGTCAGGATACCTAAAAAGGAGGAACATATGCTTGTATAAACCTTTGTGTCTTGGATGAAAACCCCTCAAAAAGGGGTTCTAAAAATCATATTTTACCCTTGAAGTTAGAGAAATTCTCAACAATAAATAAATGTGATGGTTGAATTTTCTACCCTTTTTCCTAAAGAGACTGAAAATCTGTTCCTTCATCCCAATCTTCTCTTGGTGTTTCCTTAAAATCTGACAAAAAATTTAGGAGTTCATGTGAAAGGAGCTTTGTGTTTAGTGTGATACAGTAAGCACACCGGAGTACTGGGGGGATGGCATTTACATTAAAATCCCTAAAAAATTGATCCCTAAAAATTCCAGCACCATTCCTAGGAATCTCCATAGGATGCCTGTCCTGTGCAGACATTTAGGTCCAGTTTTATCAGCATTTTCTGACCTTGGAGCTGAGGGAGGAGAGAGGAACAGCAGGATCAGGACAAGCATCATATCCTGGAAAGGACTGAGGACAATGGCACATGCTGCCAGGAGAGGTTGGGGAAATGCCAGGCTTGGGGAGAGACCTGGGAGCTTGACTTGGTGGCTGTTTGTTTAAAAGGGAAATCAGAGAGAAGAGCAATGCAGGCTGGACATGGAGCAGACCCAGGAAATATCCCTTCTGCTCTGGGATGAGGAAGGGTTCAGGGGTACTCCAGAATCCTGGTGACCTTGTTCATGCCCACAAAGGCACAGAGCTTTCTGCTGGTTAAGGGATTCATGTCATGGAAGGGGTTGGGATAGGTCCAGGATGCTCTGCAATTCAAATGAAAGCCAGACTTACACTAAGGTTTGTTTTATCACTGCCACCAGAAGAAACACTCCATCATTTTATAACTTAAACATACATAAAAGAGAAAACATTCTTTTGTTGCTCCTTTAATCCCTGTTATCTGTTCTTTGCCTTCTCAGGGCGAGCTGAAGATAAGGCCTGAGTTCCAATGGGGTCCTCAGCAGCAAATGGTAGAAAAAGGGCTGGAAAAAAACCTATTTATTTGACTTTGTATTGCTCTGCATGTTTATTAAACCAATACCCACTCCTGACTTGCCAATCCTGCTCTTCACAAGCTCCCCCTTTCCTGTTACATCCGAGCAAAAATTCCCAACTTGAAAAATATTCAGTCAATATGCAAAAGCCACCTCAGTACCTCCTTCAGCAGCTCAAAGCTCTTTGAAGCTGATAGCAGCAACTTTAATTCTACATAGATGCATCTCTGAAATACTAAAACCTTCCCAATCTATAAACCCCTCCTGCAAATAGACCACAGATTAGCTTTTACACTGGATTTATGCATTTTTTTGGATTTATAGCTGCATCGTACTGAAATAACTGCAAAAAAAGCCCAGAAAGATGGCACTGAATGAGACACTGGGATTCTGGGCCAGGCAGGATTTTTTGATCTGAACCTGTAGATCCACTGCCTGTCACTGTGCTACACTGGCCAGCCCATAATGACACCTTGCCACATGCAATGAAAGCGGGATTTGCTGGGGTAACATCTCTGGAGCTCAGCACAGCAGTGCTGTGAGGTCAGGACACAGACCAAAGGCTTTGTGGTGCTCTGCTTCCCTCCAAAAAAAAACCCCAAACCTCTTTTTCTATCACCCTCTGAGCTCTGCTCTTGTCTCCAAGGGAGTCCCATCAAAACGAGCCCCAGCAGTGCCACATCTGCCACCTTGCAGGGGGTGCTGCATCCTGGGTCTGCCTTAGGATGGAAAAGACCCCCAAGATCACTGATCCAACTGTTAACCCAGCACTGCAAAGGCCACCACTAAACCGTGTCCCCAGGTGCCACATCCACACCTCCAGGGATGGTGACTCCACCACTTCTCTGGGACAGCCTCCTCCAATCTTGGCCACCCTTTCACTGAACCGATTTTTCCAAATATCCAACCTGAGCCTCCCTCTGGTGCAACTGGAGCTGGTTCATCTCGTTATAGCACTTTTTACCTGAGAGGGAAGACCGACCCCCACCTGTCCTGATCCTCCTGTCAGGAGTTTTAGAGAGTATAAACTCCTCCCTGAACCTCCTTTTCTCCAGGCTGAGTCCTCCCAGCTCCCTCAAGTGCTCCAGACCCTTCCCCATCTTTGCTGCCCTTCTCTCTCCATCCCCTCAATGTCTTTCTTGTCACGAGGGGCTTTGATTACAAATCACCACGAATTGTTATAATTAGTTCACCTTGCCTCTCTCTCTCCTTAGTGCAGGAAATTTAATTTCTTACTGTCAACCTGGCTTTGCTGCTTTGTTTTTCTCTTCAGCTGGAGCTGTAAGAATTCCTTGCAGCCTTTCAGTCCTTGCCCAGCTGGCTGAGAAACATGGCAGGTGCCATCTGCCTGCTCTTCCTTACTTTATTATCTACAACACCAATGATTACAGAGGCTCCTGATAATTTTTTTCCAGTCCCAGATCTCCGCCCCTATGAAAGGCTGAGAGGTCCTTCCCTAAGTCTGTCTCCTTTAAAAGAGTCCCCTTTTCCCTGGAACTTTGCTCCTGTCAAGGAAAGACATGGATATGACAGGATCACAGAACGGTTTGGGTTAGCAAAGATCATAAAAATCTTCTCATTCCAACCCCTGCCATGGGCAGGGACACCTTCCACCATCCCAGGTTGCTCCAAGCCCCTTCCAACCTGGCCTTGGACACTTCCAGGAGCAGCCACAGCTTCTCTGGGTAACCTCTGCCAAGGCCTCAGCACCCTCAGAAGGAAGAATTTCTTCCCAATATCCAATCCAAACCTGCTCTCTTTCAGGTTAAAGCTCTTGCCCCTTGTTGGTTGTCACAGTCTTGTCACTACATGACCTTGTCAAAGTCACTCTCCAGCTCCTGTAGGGACTGAAAGGCCACAATAAGCTCATCTAGGAGCCTTCTCTTCTCCAGGCTGAACAATCCAAATTTTCTCATCCTTTACTCACAGGAGAGATGCTCCAGGCCTTGGAGAACCTTCATGGCCTTGTCTGGACTCACTCATTTACACATGCTCACATCACAGGTGATCAGCTGTCACAAATAACCTCCATTTAATAGGCTCCAATCCCCAAAATGTGCTCACAACATCACACCTGAAATCCCACTGCTGTGGCCATCCTAAATATCCCATCACTGCCACCTTGGCCTCTGCCTCAGCCCCACAAGGAAGGGGAGATGCTTCCCCTCTTTCTGCCCTCTCCAGATTTCCTTATGGCCAATCCAATTTCCAGTTCCTACCTAGGAGTGGATGAAAAGGGCACAAAGGGATGACCTGGAAGGGAATGCCAAGAACAGACACAAGGAAAACAACACCATGGACAGACATGGGGACACAGACATCCTCCTCCTGGGCTGCTGTGTGGTGCACGTGTGGTTTTTGCAACATGCATGGCAGAAAACCGATTTCCTGCTGTTTCCCATGTTCCTGCTGGCACCAGAGGGCTTCTGGAAGTGTCTGACTAACCTTGCTGTCCGTTGTTGGAGACTCCTTCTCCTTCTCTGCGTGCTGGAGTTTTCTGTTCAGGTCCTGGAACATGTCTTGGTGACGTTTCCTTGTGTGCATGATTTTCTGGAGCAAACACAAAGGGCCACAGGTCAGCAAACCCTGCTCATAGGAACCCATCCTCCTACCAGAGTTAAATCATTAAATCCCAGCCCTGTCTCCCTGCAGGTCCTTGAAATACCTTCAGCATTTACTGAGGACCCACTGCAGCACTGCCTTTATTTTCAAAATAAGATGGGGAGAGAAAGTGGAAAATACTAATTTTTGACCTAAAAAAACCCCCTTAAACTTGCAACAATCGAATTTTTATGCTGTGGAATTTGAGCTTGACTGTCAATGTCCTAAAGAAGGCTTGCTGCCCTTCTTTAACTGATACCTGTCCCCTTGCCCAGCCTTCCCTCAGTTTGTCACCTCTCTAAGTTCAGAGCTCACCCAAACATGTAGAATTTGGATAATTTCATTAGAAACTATTCCACAAACTCATTTTCTTTTTAATTTGACCCATCTGCATTTCACTTCTACCTTCTGCTGCCCAGAAGGAGAAGCAGGACAATTTTTAGAAGGACTTCCCTTTCCATGTATGAGCAGGCTGAATATGGATTCCTGTGCTCTGGCAAAGGTGAGATAATTGGAGAGGGTGGCTCAAAAAAATTTGGGACCAACACTCAGAAAGGGATGCACTCACCTCAAAATCTAACTCTGCGTACCGGGATTTCCGCCTCTGGGTATTTGGGAGAGAAAGAGATGGGTAAAGGTTAGTAAGAGGTGAAAACAGGAAAAGTCCTCCTCCCCTTTTTCCTACACCTTTAACGTGTTTTTCTGGCTCTTCACGATGGGAAGTGCCAATTATTTTGAGTTATTGAATCATTTACGTTGGAAGGGATTTTAAAATCAACCAGTTCCAACCTCCTGCCATGGGCACAGACACTTTCCACTATCCCAGGTTGCTTCAAGCCCTGTCTAGCCTGCATCACTGGGGTTTTCTCGTCTGTATCATGACTGAAACCATCAAAATGGGAAATAGAGCAGAGGATATTAAGGGGAAAAGATAAGGCAGGCCATGTGCCTGGCATTAAAATGAACAGTCTTTGACAAATTAATGATTTTTTTTGACTTTGCAGCACCTGTAGGGCTAAAAGTAGTTGATCCAGCAATGGAAGTTGTGACATCACATTCCAAAATATGATCACACGCCAGCAGTCCCTCAAGGTAATATGACACTGGCATTGCATCCTGGGCTGCATCTTCCCTAAAGTTCTTTTCAAGCCCCTGGAGGGGCCAAATTGAAGGCAGAACACCACCCTGGGCTGAGAACAGCACTGCAACTTCCACGCTCACCTCCAAGGAGCTCATGGAGAGGGTGGAGACGGTCTCGCTCTTGGACACCACACCCGAGTTCCCTGAGTCACCCGTGTCACACAGGCTGTTGGGAATCTGTGACTCGTTGGAGATGCTCTGTGGAGCCAGCTGCTGCTGCTGCTGGGCCATGGAGGAACCCTGCACCTCGCTGCACGCCATGGCCACCGGCTCCCGCGGGGGACTCTTGACCACGAAGCCGGGGTCGGTGGCCATGCTGAGGTGGATGAGCCGTGTCTGAGGCATCTGGTCGATGTTGATGCTGTATTTGCTCTCATCTTTGGGTTTGGCCCTCAAGGTGGACGTGTTGGTGGGCAGGATCACGTAGCTGGTGTCCAGGGTCTGCTCCTGCGCCCGCGAGAGCTCCGAGTCCAACTTCTTGAAGATGTCCCCGTCGCAGATGTAGATGGATTTCGGCGGCTGGTTCTTGTCCTTCTTCAGGGTGAGGGAGTGGTTGCTGAACTCGTTCAGGTTGATGGCCCCCAGGTAGTGTGGGGAGCCCTGAAGGTGCATCTTGGAGACGTTGGCTGGAAGACTGTTGAAGTTGGATGAGCCTTTCTGGTGGTTGAGTTTCAGTTTCTCCTCGTCGGGCAGCGACGGGCGCTTCAGGGTCCCTGTGATGGTGGAGGTTCTGCACGTGGTGATGTCTTTGTTCAGCACTGGGGAGACACAGAAATGTCCTCAGAACCTCACCTGGGGTTTGGTTGACACATCAAGACACCTCCCACAGCCGCTCCCCGCCAGCACCTCTCCCAAGGAGGCACCACAATGTTAAACCTCATTTATATTTTTAAAATCCAGGATACTGGAGGCAAAATTAAAGCTAGGGAGGAAAAAAAAACTTTGTTATTTTGGGAGAGTTCTCTGTGATGTGAGTTTTCCGACACAACCATGGCCAAAACTCTCATCTAGGCCAACATATTGATAGCAATACATTGAAAGCCAAAGGGATTTTTAGATATTTAGTACATCTAATATATGCATGTATATATGAAATCTATACATTATTAGCCTGTGGAGTAGAATTCTTTAAAATAAAAGGTTGGTTTCATGTAAAGAAATTATTTTGATTCAGGAAATAGCTGAAATACAACATTATTAATGATTCATACAACTATAACAATATACAACTATGGCCTGGGCTGGAAGAGAACTTAAAAGATCATCGAGTTCCAGCTCCCTTCAAATTAAATTTTTTGTATTAACTCACTAAATTACCTCAGGTTGTCCCTTTCCCTTAACAGTTCCAGTGTTAATAAATTGTTATTCTGAAACACACCATATTTTGTTACGAATTTCAAACTGTTCTTCAAAAAATCTTACATTCCAGTAATCATGGTAAGCTTTTGTGAGAGCTCATTATTTAGCAATTTTTGATTTCCCTTCAGGAAAGTAAGTGGTGATGGGAATATTCCTTAAAAAGAGAGGAAAACTTTAAACTGAGGAAGAAGTGAACACGTCATAAAGGACATTTGGACACTCATTCCCACACAACACTAACAAAAAAACCCACAAACACATTTGCCCCTCCTCCAGGCTTAATAATCTATAGCTCAGTTGATTTCAGGCTGCAACAAAGATCTTGGGAAAATAACAACGTCAATGTCTCCATTGGGTGGAAAAACAGAAAATCATGGAAAGCAGACTGTGGGGCAGGGATGAAGTGTTGTTGGCTACTTACCTAAGATTTCAGCACAGGAAAAGAGAAAGAAATACACGTTCCCCTTTCACCCACCTCAGCAGGAAATAAAAATTGATAAATGTATTTTTTTTAGGAGCAGGGAGAAGGATTTTTGGGGTGAGCTGACGTTATTCAGCTGCTCCATATGGGACAGAGGAGGGATGTGGGCATCCCATGGCACTGAGGACACATTGATTTTCCTACCCCCTCCAAGTGGGAGTGAGGGAAGATCAAAGCTCCCCCCCCTCCCAAAATTACAGAGCAGGCAAGGCAGGATGAGCAGGGCACCAAGGAGAATAAAAAAAAAAAAAAAAAGTCTGAAAACTCTGGCAGCCATGATCATCCTGGCATTGCTGGGATAAATCAGAGCAAGTCAAACCCTTCCCTTGGGAGTCCCAGCAAGGCTTATTGATCCAGGCTCTTCCCCATGCTCACATCAGCTGCAGAAAATAGGCTTGGAGAGGTTTCCACTTGGCAATCTCCAAGCATGGAGCAGAGTGAGCCTTCAACATTGAGCCCTGGAGCAAATCCTGCCAATGTGAGGGGGTTATGAGTGGTCTCAGCCACATCCCCAATCCATCACAAGAGGGGAGATGGTGCCTCCAGGAGAAATGATGGCCAGAAACCATTGGACAGGTTCCTGGTTGCTATTATTCAATTAGCAGAGTGCATGGGATGATGCACCACTCCAAAAAGGTCTCTGAAATGAGGTTTATTATTAACTACTTATCTTGGCACAATCTAATAGCACTTTATGAGAGGAGGAGAATTTCCAGACAGACAAATACAAATTGTAGAGCTGGATACTGGAAAAGGAGGGGAAGTTTAGGCTGTTGGCAAGCTGCTGATCCAGGGGCTCCTGCCCTGAAATTACGTGAAACAAATCATTCCCTTCCTCTGGGAAATTCGGTTTGGGATTAAGAGGTGTGGTGGCAGATGCAGAAAGGCTCCTCCAGAGGAGGAATCTGGGGTCTGCAGTGGTTTACAGCTGACTCTGTAGCTGGTGAATATTCCCTGAGCATCCCCTCGACTCAGACATGGCCCCACACACACGTTTTTCACACGTGATTTTTTTGGGACTGAGATATTTGATGTCAAAAGAGAAGAGGGGAGATAAATGAGAAGAGGCTGACAGCTAGAAATTAGATTAGAGTGTGTGAGACAGAAAAACAGAAAGAAAAAAAAAAAGGACAGACCCTGAAAAGAGATAAATGGACAGAAAGAGACCATGAAATAAGATATCACAGGGGTAAGTGAGATAAATATACTGTGACTGTGATAAGCACAGGGAGAGGGAGTGAGGCAAAGAGAAGGACAGGAAAAGATAAATAAGATATAGATAGATATTAGACAGATAAATGATAGTGACAGTGACAGACAATACACAGAAACACAGTGACAGGGACAAATGTTGACAGACAAATACATAAATAACAGGTACAGTAAGACAGACAGCTGAGGACAGAGATAAATAAGTGATTGCGAGACAGAACGAAAGAGATGAATTATAGATAAATACATTAGAAGCAGATAAATAAATGATAGATGAGATAGAGAAAAAGATAAATGGAAAGGACAGGTAGATGTTTATAGAAAGAGAGAGGAGGGGAGACAGAAAAAAGGCAGGGCAGGGAAAGAAGGAGAGAAAGAAAGAAGGAAAGAAGACAAGAAAAAAGGAAAGAAGGAAGGCAAGAAAGAAAGATTAATAAAAAGAGAGAGAAGCTTTGTGATAGTGGTAACTGAACACAGAGTGTGCTGTCCTTGGCTTGGGAAGATCCTGGTTTGGAAGATATGAATTATGCAATTTCCAAGCAAGCTGGTATTTCTCTTGCTTGGCAGAGGGGAGAAGTCTGGGATGGCAAATGAAAGCCTCAATATCTACAAAAGGGTATGAAAAAACTTCAGCCAACAGGTCAGGCATGCCAGGACCAGGAGAGGATGAGACCTACAGAGAGGAACAGGCAGCCAGGGAGAATCCAGGCAGCACAGACACCTCTGGGATTACTGGGAAAAGGGGCTGTCAACTCATGCACATCCTCAGGATCCAAAGGAACCTGTGTGACAAACACACAGCAGAAAAAGGAGCAGGCAGAGGAGGAGAGATCCAAACACTTCCAGGTGCACAGAAGAGCCTGGAGCCAGGTGGAGTGGTGGGAAGGCTCTCCAGAATCCAGACTTTCTACAAAGACACCCTTCATGAGCACAGAGCTGCCTGAGGTTGGTGTGACCCCCTTGGGCAGGGGCTGCTGGAACAAAGAAGGATCACAGCAGGAAGAGATGGATCCCATCTCTTCTTCCTTGATGCTCTTCTCTGCCACAGTGTTAAATGGCAAAAAAACAATTCCTCAGAGTCAAGGCTTGGTCTCAGCTAAAAAGCCAATATAGCTACAGGGAAATAGGAAAAGCAAAGGGAGAATTTGGGGTGCTGCTTTCTTTTGGCCAGGGTTGAAAGGAAAAGCAACTCACTAGAGGACATGCAAGGCACCAAGACACAAACAAAGGAAAGAGAAAGGGGAAAAAAATGGCCTAGTTCAATCCCCAAACCAGGTCACTTGCTGATTCTCACCTGTGATGTGCTCACCTGATCTACAAGCCATGTCCACGTCCTTCTCGAAATCGGTCTGAAAGACAGAGAACACAGAGGATGTGGTCAAAAGGTGATGGAGAGGAAAACTTGGAAAATGCAAAACCCTCACTTTAATTAGTGAGATGGGCACAGCCTTTGCCAGGAGAGTGGAGGAGAGAGGTTTTGCTTGGATTTTCAAATACGGAAAACACACCACGTTTTTCCACCTGTTGGCTTTTGAATTTTATCACTGATAAAGCTGGAACATTGCTTTTCAACTGAGGTTCATTTGTTCATCTACTCATTTATTCCTGAGCTGCAGATTAAAATATCTTGCTGAACACATTTATGAACACTCCTAAAAAACCAGAGAAAAGGTTCCTGGCCCAAACTGTTTTGGATATATCACTCCACACATAATTTTAAGTGGATTTCCCACCCTTTATTAGAGAGATCTGGGGATCCTGCTGGGAATGCTCCACCCCCACTGGGCTTTCTTGTGATCTGTCACCAAGTCACATGAAGTGGGAACAAGTCTCTGCTTCTGAAACTCTTAACACATAAAATCAATGGCTCCCACAGGCACAAAGGCTGAATAACTTTTTCAAGAGGTCTGTGCAGCCAAAGGGAACTCCTTTCTTCTCCCAGGAGGAGTTAATCCTTTTTCTGAAGCTTTGAGCAGATAACATTTCAAAGAACTGGATAAACTGAGTCACAGCAGGTCGTGAGCTTTCATGGAGTAATGGGGAAGCTGCAGACTGGCAAAAGGTAGAAGAGTTCACTGATTATTTCTGGTATCATTTCAGAAAGACGCTTAACATAATTGTATTAATGTGATGAAATGAAATCCACCTGAATACTGAGAAGAATGTGGGAAAAATCCCCATCCCCCTGGGATAAACACTTTAATACTAGCAGGTTGAGAACCAAGAGTTTGTCAACTATCTCAGCCTTCTTGATGTTAATTTCCCAGTAAATTCTTTGGGATATCAAACAAATCTGAAAAGAACAGAAGAGAAATATGACTGAACTAACATTCAAATGGGCAAATGGGATGACACAGAAAAATATAATCTCATTTTCATGATAGGAGTTCCAGAAAAATGCAGCTGAACAGCCTGCACTAGTCCTGCTGATAAATAAATGAAAGACAGGTTTATATTTAATACCAGTCAACAAGATTTTGTGGGGAAATCAGCTCTACTCAGCTAATCTCCTTTTCACTAGTTGGGCAGATTTGGAGACAAACGGAAAAGGTAACAGCAAAAATGCCATCCTGCAAAAGCTTTTGATTTCTTTTGGTGATTTTACAACAAAATAACATTGTACCCCTCTAAAAATACCAGTGAGGAGTCATCACTCACAGCCAGACTCTGCAGCTTTTTGTGCTGCAATGTGAGGGAAGTGATTGTAAGCTCCCTGCTCCTCCACACGCCCATCAGCAGTGCAGGAGGAAATGCAACATTGCTAAAAAACTTGTAGCTGACACAGAATTTTGCAAGGTGGCTGATGATGAATGGAAATGTGGAGCTCTACAGAGATGCAAAACCCTGAAACTTGGGATGGTGACAGCAGACTCACAAATACAGGTTCCACCTTTTGTTCAGGATGCTGAGAATCTGGAGGGGGTCACATAAATAATTTGTGTGATTTACAGAGGGAGAATTAAAAAAAGCTCTGGGTGTTAACTTATGGAAAAGAAAATTGAGACTGGGTGTGATTATGGTGTCTGTTACTGAAGAAGCCAAAGCACCAGGCTTGCAAGGGGCCCTCTAATTACCCACAATTAGGCAGAGAACCTGTCTGAAAAATGAGAAGACTGGATTTAAATGAGAAATGAGGCACCTGTTTTTAGTAAACACCACCGAGGTGTGGTGGAATTAAACCTCTGCTGATGTCTTGACTCCAAGATCGTGGTGTTTGAAAGGAGGCCTCGTACCCAGGCAGAAACTGCTCAGCAGAGGAGTGACTGGAAAAAAACATCACTGGGTTGTGCTGTAGCTCTAATATTAACCAGGAGCTTTTGGAAGTTGCTCAAATCCTCAGATTCTCTTAATATCTTTATCTTAACCTCTGAAATTAAATGTTTCTTGTATCAACTACATCATAACAGTGGAGCAGATGAGGGCAAAGCCCCACAGCTTATTCCTTTGCTGTTTGCAAAGGTCTTATACAACAGGACCACAATTTACAGAGCTTAAACTATTCCCAGTGAAGTGTAATTTTGAGAGAAAAAAATTCCCTCTGAGACAGCATTTTTATGATAACAACCCAAGAGACTGTGACTAAAACTGTATTAAACTACTACTTCCCAGCTCCAGCCAGGACAAGGCAGCTTGATGGGGATGAAAATGTCTGGAAGACATGGGAGGTGTATTTTGGTTCTTTATTTTTCTGTCAAAGAAAGGATCCCACCTTTCATCAGAGAGATGCCTGCAAAACCTGGTATGCATGTATGAGAACCTTAAAATTACAATGCAACACTGCTGATTTGTGTGAAAATCTCCATTTTAGGTGCTGTGTTTGCTCACGCAAAAGTTTGAAGGAAATAAGAATGGCAAATTCAGGACCTGTGGTGGACAGAGCCCTCTGCTCATCAGCTATGAGTTAAAAATTCCCCAAATCCCCCCACTAAAGGGGAAGTGGGAGATTTCCCTACCATGAGCTGAGCGTGTCCGTTCTGAAATGACCCCCCTGAGTCTCCATTGCCTTCCTCCTGACGATCCACAACCCGGCACTTCACAGCATCCTGGACCTGCAGGGACAGATTGGCAGAGGTCAGAGTCAGACCGACCAAACCACATCAAATTCTGCTGAAATCCAAAATAAAAACAGCCCTTGTTAGATCAAAAGGACACGGACCCTGCTTTAGCAGCACCCAGGCATTTCTTCCACATGGTTTATGTGTTACATATTTCACACACTGAAGAGCAACTCTGAGATCTTCCAGCAATCTGGGTCACTGCCTAGGTCGCTCCTATTTGCTTGATTTATACAGTCAGGAATGAAAATGTCCTTTATTTTGCAGCTTGCAATATGTTTGCAATGGATGCACTCGCATTAATCATTGTATTGGTGTCTGCAAAGTCTGATTATGATCCTGTAATATAAATCTGATCCCAAACTCACCGAAATAATTGGAAAAAAAGAAAATCCCGGTGACTGCAATGGGAGTTAAGTGAGACTCATATTCGTAATGCAATTAGTGGAAGGAGTTTCAGCCAAGCCAGTGGTGTAATTCCATTGATTTCATTGGCCTGACATAAGAAATTAATCTGTTTTACTTAATTTAAAGGGACTGTAAGAAGATAAAATGAATATTGAAAAAAAAGCCCCTTCCTGTCTCTGTTATTAATAGTGTCTCCGCTCCGTAGGATGAAAAGAATGAAAGAAACATAAAAGATTCATTCTTTTCTTCCCTGATATAATTCACCATTTTAAATCTCCACAGGGAGGCTGAAGAGAATTTCTTCAATTTCCTTGCCTGATTATTGCTGGCTGCATTCCCTAGCTGGAATATCAAGGTGTTAATTCCAGCACAGACTTCATCCTGCAAATCTCAGTGCATCCTGAAATGACACAAATTACTCCTTTATTGTGGCATTTTTGGAGGTAGGGTGTGAACATTCTGGAAATGGGAATTTTGGTGGTAAACAAGCAAAGCCTGACACGTTATCCCATCTCAGGCTGCCCACCAAGCTCCAGCCTGATTCACCTTCCTCCCCTCTGACCGAAAATGTCACGGGCACTTTTGTGGTCATCGTCTCCCCAAAGGCAAAAATTTGTAGGGTTAGAGAAGTTGCCAGAAGGCTGTCTGGGGACTTTTCCAGGAGATTTTTATGGGAAATGATGTTGATTAGTTAACAGGCAACGACTCGTCCCTCTCACCTCCCGCCTGAGGATGCAGTGGACCATGACGATGACAAATCCCTCCAAGGAGTCGAAGACGGCAAAAAGGATCTGGAAGAGCGCGGAGCGCCGGTCGGTGATGGCCAGGACTGCAGACATCCAGGTGAGAGCCAGCAGGGGCAGGACCACACAGGAGCTCCAGAGGGATGCCCTGCCAAGGGAGAAGGAAAGAGAGCTCAGCTCCACCTCACCCACTCCAAGGTGGGGTTCTGCTTCAGCCTCCCAACCCCAGCGGGCTGTAGAGGGTTTCTCCAGCCATCATCTCCATGTGGGGAGACCTTCCCTGAGCCCCTCTCCCAGGGAAGCAGGAAGAGGCTTTGCACACTCACACTACCCAAACAGGGGGGACAGCTTCCCAACGGTGCAGTCATGCATAAAACTGGAGGTGGGGAGGAAGGATGTGGATCCCTCCCTCCCCCTCGCACGCCCTTCCCACTCTGCCCCTAATCCACGGCTTTTCCCGAGGGAAGGAGACAAAATACAATCACTGCAGGTTGCCAAGGGGAGGGGAACAGTTGCAGCAGAGACTGGTCTGTCACGATGGCTGTTGGTACTCGGGTCACAGACACTTGGACTTCCACAGCACATGGAAGACACCAACACTGGGACGTGTCACGCTTTGGAGTGACTCAAACGGACAGGCAGAGAGCTGATGTGCAGACTGAAATATTTGTGTTTCTCCTTTCATCTACAGGTGATGGTACCCAGGACCCTGAGAACTAATACCTGACCTCATTTCCCTGTGCTCAGAAAATTTTCAGCTTTCTTGTGTGATCTCCCCAGATGATGCTTTGGGGAAATAAAAAAATAATTAAAAAAAAGCTTTTTGTTCCATGTTTGACAATTCTTGTAAGTCTATTCCCGTGTGGACATTCACTTGAGATTCAAGCCACATCTCCATTCACAAGACAGAAAACCAGACAAAACAAGTTTTCTGTGAGGCTGCCCCAGGAATCTCCACTTTAGCTGTGAATGATGGCCCTGCAAATGGGAAAGGAGCTCTTTTCCCAGGGAATCTTTAGGCATCCATCTCTCCAACCAAAAAGATTATCCCAAACAATTTTAACAGCTGACTAGGGAGATTTTAAGCTGTCACTCATCCCATCTATTGGCACCAAGAATATGAGGAGAATTTCTCTATGGGCTTTTACTGACAAACCAAAGAAGGCCTTGAATAACAAGTGGAGCTACGAGAAAACCTCCAAATACAAACAAATACAGGCAAGACAGGAAATTACAGGACAGATACCATGGAACACGTTTTGCAGTACTTACATGGGACTTGCTCACCATTTCCTGATCTATGACCAAGGGTTTAATGTTTACTTGCTGGTTACCTCACAGACCTCAGTGAGATTTTACCTGAACAAAGCTGGAGCTTGGATACAGGTTTGGACATGGCTTCATTAAGGGTTTTTCAAGGATTGTTACATCAATTCTGCAATGATCACACACTGAAGTGACAGTTTATTTTTACAGTCAGAATGAGACCCTGTTTGCAAATATTCCTACAGCCTGTCCACACTTGGATCTGTTCCTTCATGTTATTATTAAGGAATTTAATTTACTTAAGGGAGAAGGGAAATTGAATTATTTTTCTTTTTAATTAGAACAAGCATTATGAGACCTCTGTGTAAGGTAAAGGCCATGACATAATCTGATACCTTGTAATTTTATCATGGATGAGAAATGCTTTTTTTAATGCCAAGGATGAACTATAATTTCAAAGTATTATTTAAAAATACCCAAAAAATCAGCAGACAGCCCTCAACCAAACGACTCTTAAAGAGAAATTACTTATTCCATAATAAAAATACTTATTTCTCTGAAATCTGCCTCATTACACTGAAATCTCTCTTTGCTGGCATTTATGGTGTTGCTCTCATAAATCTGGCTAAGCAGCAAGTGCATGAAAGAAAAAATCAGAGAGGCAGAAAAGCTGAATAGAAAAATAAGATTTGGTTGATAAGAAACCTCTCTACACGTTTATTCCATGCAAGTATCAGCCAACACAACATGGCTGAGCAGATGAAATAATTCCAGCAGCAAGGGGAAACCATAAAATTCAATAAAAGCTGCTGGGAAAAGTCAGTAAGAGACAACTCTGCTTCCTGGAATTATCTGCTGTTCCAGAACACTCTTGGTGCACCCAATCTGTGGATGTTACTGCCACCAGTGTGCAAGAGGAAACCTGGCAATGGATCTGACCCAGGTCTGAACCAAACTTCTAAATCTGGGTGGGTTTTCCTCTCCTGAAAAGAACTGCAGACTCATAATGACAATGATCTGGATCTGGATCCAAGCTTTAGATGTAGATTTGGGGTTGTAAGGGATGCTGCTGAGAAGGTAAATTATAAGTTATGTTTCTCTTCAGCAAATGGACAGATTTGAATCCACTGGCTTCAAAACCTGCTTTAATAATTAATTGTTTGAGTCAATTTGCTCTGCCCTTCCAACCAGGTGGTGAAAACATCATCTACCCTTCCAGATCAGCAGATGACCACATATTCAGCTGGATCAAGCCAGGATTTTCCCAAGTTGTGGTGACTTACACCAGCTCAGAGTTCTGCTCTCTTTGTGATTCACCTTCCAGACGCCCCCTCAACAGCACTCATCCCTTACAAAATTGATGGAAATTCTGCTTGCTACTTAAATGCATCATCTTCATTCTCAGGCAGCAGGTGGCAACAGGTCACAGGAAATGGAACTCACTCTAATTTCATTTGCAGGGATCTGCTTAGTTTTTTAAAATATTAAACTCCAAATTAAAAGCTCCATTAAAGAAATCTGGTAAAGACTGAAATTTCAGGTGAAAACTCACGCCAAGACAAGTGGGCTTTCTGTAAGAATGCCTTAAATTCTACTTGCTGTGAGCTGAATTCATAGCAGGACTCATACTTCTACCACCTTCCCACCTGTCCCTTCTTTTAAGAGGCACAGTGAACCCTTAAGAGATCCCAGAATTACTTATAGGACCTAAGAAATATCACATGAGGGTGCTTATCACAAGATGTGATATGAAATGATCAGTTGTTATACATTATGACCACCTAATGGCTTTTCATGGATTAGCCATGATCAATAAATCCATTATTTTTATTGCTTGGGACAAAGGAATTAGCTGCAGATCCTCTTATTTATACCATTTATGACAGCCCTCAGGACAAGTGACAGCAGCATCCCATCTGAGGTTGGAAAAGACCTCTAAGATCGAGTCCAAATCTTTTTCCAGCACTGCAAAACCCAGCACTAAACCCAGCACGTCTCCAAGTGCCACATTTACACAGCTTTTAAATCCTTCCAGGGATGAGCACTCCACCATTTCCCTGGACAGCCTGTGCCAATGCTTGATCATCCTTCCAGTGAAGAAATTTTCCCAATATCCACCCTGAACTTCCCCTGGTGCAACCCGAGGCCATTTCCTTTCATTCTGTCTCTTGATAAGAGAAGACACAAACCCCAGCCTGGCTCCAACCTCCCTTCAGGGAGTGATAGAGAACTCCCAATCCTCCTTTTCTCCAGGATAAACCATCCCAGCTCCCTCAGCCACTCCTAATGTGCTCTAAAACATGGGATCTGCCATGGGAAACACTCAGCCTTATGAAAGCACACACCAGACCCTGCCCTGGCAGCAAGGATTTGGCCAAAATGATAAAATCTGTGTTTTCCTCCTTTATGTAGCTGGAAGCATGGAGAGTCTTTGTCTTTGCAAAAGAAGCAGAATAAATGGATTGCACTTAGAGGAAAGCAATGGAAAGAGCAAAAAGAATGGGTTTGGAGATAAAGATCTGCATGAAGAAAGATGATGAGTCCTGCACCCTGAGAAAAGGCAGTGCAGGGGGACACACAGGACATGCCAATAAAGATGTAAGGGGCCATTAGAAAGGGCAAAGTGATCAATTCTTTTCATTGCTCAACCCTGAAAGAGCAGCAGCAACTTAAGCTAAAGAAACAGCAGAACGAAAAAAAAAAAAAATCACTTTATAATTCAAAAACAGCTCCTGGAGAGGAGCTCTGCAAAGGGAATTGGTCACTGGGCTCAACACATAATGGATGGCTCCTTACACACCAGTGGTTCTGCTGCAGGAAAATCACAGTGCAGGGATGTGCTTTATTTATTCTCTCGTGCTTCTCTGCTCCTCTGACTTGTATTCACAGAGTTACAGAATCATGGAATGGTTTGGGCTGGAAAGGACCTTAAAAATCATCTAATTCCACCTCACTGCCATGAGCAGGGACACTTTTCACTAGACCAGGCTGCTCACAGCTCCATCCAACCTGGCTTTAAACACTTTTCAAACACTTAAAAACTGTTCCTCCAAAAAGCAAGAGTGTTGTCCCAATTTTAGGGACACTTCCAGAGCAAATCCCTGTAACTCAATGCCCATATAACCAAGATAGGAAATCTGTAACTAGAAAAGAGGGGAAATTCTGCTTGCTCTTCCCATGCAAATGCAAAAAAAGAAACACCTGCTGTGATTTATATTTTCCCCTAAAAGATTATTCTACTCCCAGTATAAATAATGCTGCAATATAAATAATTAAATTAGGGTAACAGGAAATCAAATGCCTCTAAACTTCCCTGAGCAACCTGGGCTGGTGGAAAGTGTTCATAGTGGGGGGTTTGGAATGAGATGAACTTTAGGGTCCCTCCCAACCCAACCCATTCTGTGATGATTTCATGGCACATGAGACAGGCAGGTGATGAGGCAGCTGTGGCCAGGCTACTTCAATATTCACCTTTAATTAAGGAAGATGCTGAGAGTCCAGTAAGGACTTGCAGGATCCAGGTATTATCCCCAGGTAAGAACAAGATTTTAAATTCCTTGAACCATGAGGACAACACTCTCCTGAGGAACAGTCTCCTTCCTAGACCAGCCATGCATGGAAGCACTGACTCACATTAATCCTGGAATTACAATGCAGGCAGAAAATTTGACATCCAAAACTCCCTAAGAGGATATTGAGTCAAGAAAATGGGCAAAACCCTTAGAAGGGAGATTTGACAAGTGAATTCCTAAGGATTTAAGAGGAATGATGATGATGATAAGGGTCACAAGGAACCCCTGATATTGGCTCTTGGGTGGGGTGCCTGGAAAAATACACAGTGCCAGATCTTGGGCCAATCTCTTCCCACTGGTCAGAGCCTGAGAGTCCAGATTTCCAGTGAGTTGCTTGGTAAGAATGCATAAAATCATGGAATGGGTTGGAAGAGACCTTAAAGATAATTGAATTTCAACCCCCTGCCATGGGAAGGGACACTTTCCACTAGACCAGGCTGCTCAGAACTCTGTCCAACCTGGCCTTGGACACTTTAAGGGATGGAACATTAACTTCCATCCATCCATCCATCCATCCATCCATCCATCCATCCATCCATCCATCCATCCCTCAGCACCCCCTGGTATCTGCAGTGGATTCCCTCGTTCACAGCAAGTACCAAGAAAAGCCAAGCACCTGAGACACATTTTCCATCTCTGATAAAATTATTTCCACAGGTAGCAAAGACAAATTAATTACAAGGCAACATTTCACAGGCTGAGGGTGCCCTACAGGCAGCAATAAACGGAAGGAAATGTGGGAACAGAGATCTTCTAATGGCAAAACTTGCCCAGGATCTTCTTCAGCACAGCCTAAAGGGAAGGATTTCTTTAACCTACCCCTGTCAACTCCAATTAACTCCTAACAGGTCACAGACATCCAAGGATTTCCATTTATCATTCCCCAGGTCAAGAAATCACACAATTTCCAGTACTTATTTTCCCACTTCTGTCACTTTTCTCTCCCATCAGTTCACTCTCTTTTCCCTCCTTTACACATCCCCTTCTCCAACCACATATCTCACCACAAAAATTTCCAAAAGCCACAAAAAACGGTCTAAAGGATCTATTTCTCACTCCATGCTATCCCAGAAATAAATCTCTGGAACCTATGGGAGGGAAGCTGGGGAAGGCATGAGTAACCCCAGCAGGAACAAGGCAGGAACACCCTTCATGTGCTCTGCACTAAAAAATTCCAGGTCATGGAGGAGCCAGGAGTCCTCAGGGCATTTAATCCACATTTCAAGACTCCAAAACTGAATGGCAAAGCTGCTGCAAGGTCTGGGAGGAGGGAGCTCAGCAGAAGGGGGGCAGTGGCATGAAGAATAATCAGAGTTTTGCCTTTCTGGCAACCTCATTTACCAGAAATTTGGAGAAGGAAAGCCAAGAACAGTTCAGCTGCGGGATGAAGTGGATCACAAGGGGAAATGAGTGAAATTTTTTGTGTATTCCTCGGTGTTCCCTTTGCAAGGATAAGAGCATGGGACACTTGAGGACAAACAAAAAAAATGATACTGGACACTGTCATCTGAGGTACCCAATCTGCTGGGAAACAAAACACTCAAAAATCCTCTTACAAGAACCCTCCAATTTCTATCAATCCACTTAAATTAGAGAAGCAGGATGAATAGGAGATCTGGCTTTCATATCCCTTTTTTCTCCCGATTTGGAGATGAATCAGAATTTGTGATTTATCATAGACCAATGTCAGACACTGCTGGAGAGGGACTTGAGACTGTTTAACTTTTAAAATTAATTTACTATGAACAGAAAGCCTCTCCTATTTAAGAGTCTAATTTATTAATAGTAAATCTTCTGCTGGTTTAACATTGCTGTGCAGTTGCAGGAACCCAAAAAGCAGCGAGCTGCTCGTTCCAGACTCGTGGTACACATGTCTGGACTGATTCCATCTCACCATCTCAGCTGGGCACTGCTGCAAAAGGTGAGCAAACGACCTTAGCAATGAAAAATAAATCAAATTTTGTTCAGTTCTCCATTTCCCTGAGAAAACCACAGAATCATAAAACTGTTTGGGTTAGAAGAAGCTTTAAAGAACATCTCATCCCAACCCCCTGCCATGAGCAGGGACACCTTCCAGGTGCTCTTGACTTGATTTTCTTTTATCTTTCTACATTTTGAGATCTGGCACTTGGCTGCCTCTTTTGGTTTAGATTAATTAAAGGTAGAAATTTTCAAACTGCAAACGATCTGAGACTGTTTCCCTCACACGTTTTGCATGTACTAATTTAGACATCAAAAAACCAAAGACTAGCATCACTTGAATGTGATACAGACAATACAATTTCCAAAAGGGAAGGAAAAAAGACAAACCTTCCCTTATCGTTCTCCCTCCAACCTTAACCTTTGGGAAAAAGCCAACCACATAAATAGCAACAATTTATACAGCAGAACAAAGCTCTGGCATGATTTTTTTTTCTTTTTTTTAGCTAACTCCAGCAGCATCTAAGATGAGATTTAACAGCATTTGACTTTTGTAACTCAGAGCTATGAAACACTTTAAGATTTTGAGAATTAATTCCAAGTGCTTTCAGGGGTCCAAAAGAGGCAGCCAACACTTATCAAATCAGACCTGCAGGCCTACAAGGTATTGAACTTAACTTCAGCATCTCTTAAGAGGAGAAAAAAACCCACTTAGGTGGGATTCACCGACTCACTTAAACCACACTCAGTGCTCTGCAGCCTCTGGAGGAAAGCACTCAAGCAGGTGCTCAAGTGGTTGACAAAGCTGGATTTTGGAGTCCCTGTCTACCACCAGAATTGCTGGAAATCACAGCTTTAAGTCTGGAACTCCAAGAACGGGGCATTAAACAAATTAAACACAGCTTGCAACAAATGCAGAGTCCCTTTGTCTTCCATGGGCTGCTCACATGCTTAACTCTTAAATCTAGGCATGTCAAAAAGTGCTTTTCAGGATCCAGCCCATCAGCTCCAGGGGGGTTGCAGGAGCCCTGCTCTACTCATGGCCCACAGAATGAGGTCAGGGAGAGCTGGGGGATGTCAGGGAGGTGGGCAGGGACAGGGGGAGAGAAAACAAACACGGGCTGGTGAGTGCAGGGAAATGGAAGAGGAGAAATAAAAAAAAAGGAACTGAAAAGCGAAAATGAAAACAAAAAACAACAAAAAAAAATTAAAAAAAAAAAGGAAAGTGGAAAGAAAGAAAGAAAGAAAGTAAGAAAGAAAGAAAGAAAAGGAGTTGAAATTAGAGGAACTAACATGGCGTTACTGGTGGCTGTGGCCGAAACTTCAGCAGAAGAAACTACTCCACACTTGGAACATTTGAGCGTCATGCCGTAAAGGGGCACTGCCATCTGACTGCAATTAAAACCAAAAGACTGAAACAAAACAAAACACTTCGCTCATGAGCACAAACGTCCAAAGGAAAGGGAAAGAGAAGCCAAAAAAGAAAGGAAAGGAGAAAAGGGAACCAACCAACCATACCCAGTTTGGGAGGAGAAATGAAAGACAGGCAGGAATTAAAACTCTCTCATCTGTACCACTCCAGATGCGGGGAATGGGGGGAAATGGACAACTCAGAGACTTGCTGGTGCTGCTGGAGAGGGTGGAACTGTGTTGGTGAAAGTCTTGCCAGATTCATGGTGTCTCTCTCTGGCACCCATGGAAGAGAAACCAGTACTGCTCTCCCACCTCCTTCTTTTTGTTTGGGTTTTTTGGTTTTCTTTTCGTTTTTTGTTTTGTTTTGTTTTTGAGAAATTGCTCTTTTCCCTCCTGGCCTTTTTGCTCCAAAACAAAAAAGGTGGCAGGGTTGTGCAGTAGAAGGCAAGAAGTAGGGCTGTGGGGGCTGTGCCTCCTTATCTTCTGTCCTAAAGCAATGCAAGGGATAAATCACTTATTTTCTCTGACTGGGAGCTGGTGAGACCAGGACAGAGGCCATTCTTTGGCTGCTTCATCCCTGATGAAGGATGGGACTCTTTTCATGTCCTGAAGTTAATCCTGGGCTTGGGTGTTTCCTCAGAACCCCAACCTGCCCTGAAAGGACCCCGACTGGCTGACTGCTTCTGAGACATTCCTTCTCTCAGATCCTGCTCTGGAGCCAAAAGTATCCTTGGGATACTGAGAATTATTCCCACCTGCTGCTCCCACTTTTTCTGCATGGGACCAACCACAGAAAGAGCCCACTGAGGGCTGCTGGTGTGAGGGGATTTGCTAAAGCTCATCCTTGGGATTTTTAGCAGCTGATGAGTGGGAACCCCCCCCATTCAGCTGTTCTTCAGGAACCCAGAAGCCACATTAGCTTGGCACTGGCCCTGTTTTTTCCCAGAATTTAATGGTTGTGTGCTCTCCCTGGTCTGCACAGATCCACACCCACGTCAGAGCTGGCTTGGAAAACGGGAAGGAGTCTGCAAAACATCCCCCAGACCTTCCTGCTGTGCCTGGCATCAGAGAAAACACGAAACCACTGCCAGAGGACAGCAGGTCTGTCATCCCTGGGGTGTGCTGGGGATGCTGCTGAGAGAGGTTTGCCCCAACCAGGAGGGGTTTTACAGCCCTGCCCTGCCTGGGAGAGAGATCAGGAGACTCCACAGAGCATTTCTTAGCTTTGGTGGCTCTCTGTTCAGTCTCACTGCAAAAAGACATCCTGATGAGCACCAACACAGCAGCAGCAGTGGGCCCAGTGAGCCCCTTTCAAGTGGCTATTGATTGTTCTTTTCATTAATTACAGTGACATAAGTCATCATTCCCATCCAGAATAATAACTAAGGCATCCCACAAAAGCTTCCAGACACAGAGGAAATTAGCTCCTGTGTCCACAGATAAATATCTTGCAGGAAGGATGGTTTAAATCCTGTTGGGACAAAGGCTGAACCAAAGATAAGGTGGGTCTGGAGAGGCATTAGGTGCATGACCCTTAAAAAAAAAAATACAGCTTATCCCCAAATCTATAAGCCACAAAGAACAGGTAAGCAGAGAGACAGAGAGAGGCAGAGATAGGCAGCAAAAAGAAAAAACGTAGATTGAATTGAGGAATTTGATGGGAAACTGTACCAGAAAAAACATGAATGACACTGAATCACAGAGAACTGGCCAAAAGACCATTGAAAACACACAAGTGTAGCTGCTGTTGGGTGTGTTTAATGCAGAAAGTTGCAAGCAGTGGGCAGAGATGTGGGTACACTCATCTCCTAATTCCTTCTGGTTGGGGGGTTGTTAATATATTGAATTTCCGTAGCAGGTTTAGATTGGCGCCTGTGCATATGAAAGGGTAGCTAATTAAATAACCACAGTGAATAATGCCTTCATTTAATTGAGCTTTTTCTGCTTCCTAAACGTCCACAAACAGATCATGGGCTCATCTGGTGTGTTCACTGCTACTTTTCTATTGAGCAATGCTTCCCACCAGGCACAGCCCAAAGAGCAGGAGCACTGCTTCCAACAGGAACCATTCCTGAGGGAAGGGCAATCCCAATCCCTTCCTGTCTTAGTGGAATTATTCCCTTCCTAATCACTCTCTCCCCTCTGTGCTCTGACAACCCAGCTCTGTTCAACCCCATCAGGACAATTCCACAGAGATTATTCCACACAAGGTTTTGGGGCAAACTCTCCTTGGGTGGTTTCTGTGATCAACAGAGAGGAAATAAGAGGTCCACCAAGAGGGGACAAGGCTCCTGTCTCTCCCCAGGAGTGGCAGAGGAAGCCCAGAAAAATTAAACTCAGCTAAAATTAGCCCTGGTGAATACCCTTTATGGTCTCATTCCTCCTCCCTGTGTGAGCACACAAATGCTTCTGGAATAAATGCTGGCTGAATGCATTTAAAATTCATTTTAAAGGCTCCTGACATGAAAACCTTCATTTTTTGGTAGCAATTCCTTCTAGAGAGTTCAAACACTGGTGGTGGAGTTGGCCACCAACAGAGACTGTTTGGCTGGGACCTTTTTCTCCATTCCCAGACAGGTTTTGGGGAAGTTGTGGCTTTTCTCCAGCTCTCCAGGCATTCACACCCCCTTCTCTACAGCCTGGTTTTGGGATCCACCTATAAAATCACTGCCATTAGAAAATCTGCATTTTCTGACAGAAGTGACAACAATAATCACAGCTAATTCCACTGCTAAGTGCAGGGCAGAATTCTCGTGTCTCAGGTATTATTTCATGAGAACTGTAGGCACTGATCAATTTGTGACAACCAGTCTGGGCTCCTCTTAATATTCAACAGATCTTTTTTTCTCTTTTTTTTTTAACCCTTTTAAAAATTGTTTTTGCAACACTGAACCATACTTCTTGCCTCTGCTAAAGGAAACACAATGTGTCTTTATTTCTCCTCAGGTCCAAACATCTCCAAAGCCATTACTTGTTCTGATTTTCTTCAGATCTACCTTCCAACACGGTTCCCAAGCCCAGGCCAGAAGCAGAGAACTAAAGGGAAAAGGGCACCAGGGCTCTCAAAAGTGCTCCCACACTCTCAGCAGGGGCACTTGGGAAGGGAGAACAAAACCACTGAGCACAGATAAGGCTTAAAAGTGCTGCACACACACACACGGACACGAAAGAAGGGAGGGGGGGAGGAGAAAAGAAGGAAAAAACAAAGAACATCAGAAAAAAATGACTTTTTGTTTTTGTTTTCTTTTTTTTTTTTTTTTTGTTTTGTTGCCTCGCAGGTTTTGTTTTTAAAGCCCAGCTCTGAGTGTGATCAATAACCAGCTGCTGTGCATTAAATAAGGTCACTCTGTGTGCAGTCTGGATTAGAGAGGGAGGGACTCGCTGCTTTGCTAATCCAATAAACCATTTATTGCAGCCCTGACTTTCAAGTGCAATTACCCTGCTCCAGACCCTGCCTTGCAGCCTGGGTGGTTTTTTTTTTTTTTTAGTTCTCTCTTTGTCAAAAAGGCATCATCCAGAAAGAAGCACTTGCTTGCTACCAGCTGCTCGAAGCAATGCACCAAGGTCACTTCTCTGCATATTTTTCAAAGCAGCAGCAGCTGATAGCTCTGATCACCCAAATCTCCTCTTGTTTTATGGCCGTGGCACTGCTCAGGCACCAAAATTCCCCTTGGCTGCACCCAGGCACCCCAAAGCCTGGCCATGTCAACACTGCTGATAAACCGTGAGCCTAAACAGGTCCCTGTGTTTCTCATAAAATTGTAAAGGTTAGAAAAGACCTCCAAGATCGAGTCCAAACTTTGACCTCTATGGCCACTAAACTCTATCACAAAGTGCCAGGTCCACTCGTTTTTGGAGCATTTCCAGTGATTGAGACTCCACCACTTCCCCAGGCATCCTGTTCCAAAGCCTGGTCATCCTCCCAGGGATGAAATTTCCAAATTATCCAACCTGGACCTCCCCTGGTGCAGCTTGAGGCCATTTCCCTTTGTTCTGTCATTTATAACCTGGGAGTAGATCCTGACCCTCACCTCACCACACCACACCACTCCTTGTTTCAGGGAGCTGGAGAGAGTGATGAGGTCCCTCCTGAGCCTCCTTTTCTCCAGGATGAGCCTCCCCAGCTGCTCCTGGTGCTCCAGACCCATCCCCAGCTCCTCCAGGTCTTTCCTGGAGTGAGGTGCCCAAAACTGAACACGGGATTTGAGGGGCTGGGTAAGAATTTGCCTCTACCCTGGGTTTTGCCTCCATCACTCAATTAAAAAACATTTCCACACAACTACTCCATAATGCAGCACCAGGAATATTGAACCTCATCCATATTATCCACCCCTGCCCTCCGAGACTCAGTGGAGATCCTTTCTCCTTCCACTTCTACACACAGGATATATCCATGTATCCCATGCTTTCTCCACCAGCCTCCAAAGGTTTCAAACTCTGCCTCCATGCAGAGGAACCAGAACAGCTCTTGCTCTCCTCATTTCTTTGCAAACAACTTCTTTCTTCCAGAACACAGCTGTTAGCCACAGTGATAAATCAAATTCCTGCAGTGGACAATTGGGAGCAGAGTTCCCTGCTTTTCCCAGCAGCAGGTAAGGACAGAGCCTCTCTGACTGCAACAACAAGCCAAGAAAGGCAGGGGAAAGTAACAAATATCAAATATCAGCCAGGCTGATCTGGGCTTCTGATGTGACTCAGAGTGTCAGCCTGCCATTTCTGTCCCTTGCTCAGAGCAGAGCACAGCTCAAGGATAAAATCTGAGTAGGCTGCAGGCTCGTTCCTAGAAATGGAGAGGAGAGGGGCTCTCATCCTGCTGGGGGTGCTGGCAATGGCAAAACAGCCACTGCCAAAAGTTTGGGAATAACCCAAGAGAGAGCCCTGCCCGAGAGGAGAAATGTGGAGTCAAGTCTTGAATTAACACTCCAAAGGAAACCAGGTAACACAAATCCTCTGGGCTCAGGAATGGAGGCTGTGGAGAAGATAAAGAACCTCAGGTGGCAGCAGAATTTTTTCTCACAGCAGAGGCTCTTAACTCACCTCTCCTACTGCATCCATCTGCTGCTCTGTTCCCTGCCAGAGCTCCAGAACCCATTCCCTTCCATCACACACCTCTGCTGCCCCTGAGACACCTGCCAGCCTTCAGACACGACCCCTCTGTCACCCAGCTCCTGCCACATGCCACGCTCAGCAGTGCTGAGTCCCTCTCTGCTGTCTCCAGGAGTTAAGTGACCAGAGCCACTTTGCTCTCCCTCATTCTGGGAGGATGCATCAGCCTGGGCTGAAGCCACTTTAACAAAGAGATGAACTTTTATCCTTCCTCCACACAACACAAGGCTCCTTTCTTGGATTTTTGTGCCCTGTTGCACTGAATGACAGGACAAAGAGATTGATTCAAGTGTGGGGTTTTTTTCATTTTGTTTAAATCTGGTTTTGCTTTTTTTTTTGTTTGCATCCCCAATCTCTTTTTGCATCCCTTGCCTGGTTATTGATCACAACCTTGGGTATTTTTGGTTTTTATTTTCACTCTTTACTTAGATGTATTTATAAGGCATACCCTGCCCGTTCCTTCAGTTTCTTATCTGTTATTCCATCTTTGGATACAAGTTTGTTAAAAACCAGAATGCCAATAACCATGTTCACCTGTCAAAAGAGAAACAACACACAAGTTTTGTTCTCAAGAGGGTCAGGTCAAACTCAGTAACACAGAAAGGGTTTTTCCCAAAGCCAGGTCACACTTCTGAAGGCCACCACCCCTTGTGTCCCCTGTCCCCACCTGTCCCACCTCCCCTGGCCTTGCACCAGTGAGTTCAGGACAGCAGAATGCAGCTGGCAGCACATCAAGGAGGTTGGAGAATCACTGAGATTGGAAAAAAACCCCGAGATCATCAAGTCCAACCCTCAACCCTCTCCATGAAGCAGGAGAGACTGGGAATTTCTCAGGTTGCTGCAGGGCTGTTTGAACCCCAACACTGCATGAGGTCCAGCAAGGCAAACTCCAGGCACAACAACAATTTTTTGGGCTAATCCAAATAGAGAGTGGCCAGTACAGAGAGAGCAGTGGGTTGACATTGGCTGCTTCCCAAAGCATCTTCTGGAGTCAGTGCTGCCCCAGCAGCAGCATTAAGAGAATGCAGACAATGTGTCACAGTTCTTTCCTGGTGAAACACCACTGCTGCTCCCAAAATAAGAGGTGGAGGGGCACTGGAGCAGGTAGAAACATCATCTGCTTTGCTGGGATGTCTTGGGAGACAGTGCAGATGGCACAGCACAGAGAATTCCCCCAAAAATCGATGGGCAATGACAATTCCATGCAGTCCGTTTTCCTCAGGGTGAGAGCAGGGATGTCTGTGTCCACCAGATACAAAAATCCACAGTGAAATACAGGCTGGACAGAGCTGGGATCCTGCAGAGTGACCCCAAACTCCTCCCTGTGCCTTTCCAACTGCATCCACTGCTGCCAGCTGCATCTGCTTGACAAACCCCATCCCAACCTCAGCAACACCTCAGTGACACACCAGCCCCACTCCCTGCATGGGCAGGGCACTGATGGTGGAAAAAGGTGACATCCTCCAGCTTTTGCTGTCAGTGGAACAGCTGGTGGTGGTAGAAACTTGTGGTCGATGCTGTTTTGCAGCTTTTGTGGCTTGCAGGGAAATGTTTTAAGGCCAAATTCAGAGATAAATTCATGTGACTTCACATGTCCACGAGTTTAAGAGCTCCTAAGAGTCCCCTGACCCAAAGGAAGGGACCAAACCTCTCACTAATTGCCTAAATCATCCTCACAACAACGATCAATCTTTCTGCTGGTTTCACCAGCTCACTGATGTGGAGCCCACAGCTGGAAACCCATGGAAAAATTCAGAAATTGCAGTTATTTTTGTTTGCATCAGCTGCTGGGTCAGCGGCCAGCTGAGACCATTTCTAGAGTTCACCATGGCATTGATTTAGAGAAACAAGCCTGGCAAGTCAGGCACAGTGACACAGCCAAGGATGAGCAGGAAATCAAAACCTGGTTATGAGCCTGGAAAGAGAGGGAGCACCATGAAATCACTGATCCTTCACTGGGGAGGAGGCTGGTGAGTGCAAGAAAGGATTTTTCTTAAGGTGCAGCCAGGCAGGAGGAAAGGTGGGGTTGAAGTGTGGCTGGATCTGCCCTAGGGCTGGCCCCAAAATGTGCATCCTCATTCCTAAGGAGCAGGGGAGACAGCAAAGAGCAGTTCTGCACTGGTTTTAACAAATCAATCAATCAATCAATCAATCAATCAATCAATCCAGTACATTGATCACCACGATCAACATCCTGCTCTGATCCTGGCTCCACTTGTTTCCTAAGTCAGGGATACAACATGGATATTCTTCCAATAACAGGCTGAGTAGCTTTAGTTCTTTATCTCTGAGATAAGTTCCAGAAACAAAGCCTCAAGTCTGAGATTCCTGGAGATCACCACTACCTGACCCTGTCCTCACTTCATTCCCCTGCCTTCAGCCTGCTCACACAGCTATCACCAGGCTGCTCCACGTGAGCTGGGCCAGCAAAACTGCTTCCAACAGCTCTGTGTTTAAGGCAGATCAGGATTTTTAAGAATAAAGGTCAAACCTTTATCCTTCAAACCTGCAGCTGTTCAGTGTCAGTGGCCTGACTGTGAGTTATGAACATTGCTGAAGCTGCAGGCCAACCACCTCCAGAGTATTATCAAGTATTTGAGCTCATCTGTTTGCAGGTTCCCATTTATAAAAAGCCTTTCCTTTTCCTTTTCCTTTTCCTTTTCCTCCTTTTCCTTTTCCTCCTTCTCCTTCTCCTTCTCCTTCTCCTTCTCCTTCTCCTTCTCCTCCTCCTTCCCCAAGCTCTTTGGTGTCTCTACCAGGGCAATATTCATTTGTCACTTTGGCCAGGAATGAGTCAGGGAGTCTAAAGGAGGTGTGTGGCCTCTGTCTTGGTGCTGATCAAGGCCAGACGCCCCCAGAGATGATTCACCACTTCCAAATATCAGCTGCAGGAACCACCATTTGCATGTACTCACCCTTTTGTGAGGACAATCTCATTTCCTCAGCCTGATGGCGAGGGAAAACCGAGCTGCCAAATGGAAGCAGGCTCCTGTGTTTTTCTCACACTTTAAAAGTGAGAAGGGCAAAGAGGAAGATCCCTTCCTCCCTTGTTGGCACAACAAAAGTGAGGTGGTTTGAGGCAGCAGAGTGACTCTGGGCACTACCAAAGCTTCCTCCCTCTGAATTACAGCCCCACATGAAAGACCTCAGCTCATGCCAGTTTTGATTTCTTGCAGAGGAGAGGCCACTGCTGGCTTTTCTCTTTTGTAACCAGTGATGAAACAATGGAACTGAGGTGGTTTGATGTGCAGTGACAGCACTGAGAATAGAGGCAGCCCCAGCTTTTGTGGAGTTATTCTCCTGTAAGCTCCTGCCATGGGGCATTTCATCCCCAGGCTCTGCATGAAACAAAAGCCTGGACTGAAAAAGGAATTGTGAGTGTCAACAACCCCATTCCTGCAGGACTCTCCAAGGCTCTGGAGTCTCAGAGGGCATAAAGCTCCTCCACTGGATAAAACAATGGGCTGGAGAGAAACTGCAGGAAGATGTGGAGGCTCAAACGTGGCTTTAAACCCATCAGAAATTGCTGCAGCAGGGATTTCCTGGAGGAGCAGCAGTTCTCAGATTCTTTCAGCCCTGAGGTTTCTCCTGGCCAGTGAGGCTTCAGCAGCAGGGAGGGAATGTCACCTCAAGTGACACCTTAAAAACTCAAATAATAACTGGCCAAGGTTGGGGCTGTGCTGGAGTCAGGGGTGATGGGACAGAAAAACAGACTCCCCATGCAGGAGCTGGGGTTTAGGAATGGCTCACTTTAACCCTGCCATCTCCTTGAATTTAAAGCAAACATGACATTTTCAGGGTCGTTAGGGACCTCCTCAGCACTGATCTGAAGATTTCAATTTCACCTGCAAGCAAGGAAATCTGCTCACATGCACTGGCCTGGGATGGACCAGGGATAAAAGCTGTCTGTGAGGGCACAGCCTGGTCTGAAAACCACCAGGAACATTTTCTGAAGGAGTCAATGTCAGAGTTTTCCACCATCATCCTGCACTTCCATCCAGACAGAGCAAAACCAAGGGAAAAGCATTAATCAGACATTAGGGAGCTCTAGTGAGGACAGAGGTGCCCCCATCCCAAATTGTTGGCATTGCTCATTATTCCTGAAAGAGGAAGCTCTTCAGAAACACAAGTGGAAACAAAGAGGGGCATTCTTGGGTTGAAAGAAATTACTATAAGATATAAGGGAGGAGAAAAAAAAAATCTTTCAGACAAGCTTAAATACCAAAACGACAGCAGCCGCCGGTCCCACGAAGGCATAGAGGAGTCCTCCCTCTAATGACAGCCAGCAGCTGGAAAATGAAGAGAGAAGACAAAGTCACCCAGTGGCAAATGTCCCCAACAGGCACATGTTGGCTTCTTCTCTTTGCCTGCAGAGCTCAGCCTGGGAGGTGACACCCCATGGCCAAAAAAAATTTTAAAAAATAATAAAAAAAAAATCTCAGACTTTCAATCAAGCAAGTTTTGCTTCCCATTTCTCCTGAACTTGCATAAAGGCTCCTCTGCCTGGGGACCTGCCCGCAGGATGACACTTGACAGGGGAATTCATGCAAAATTAAGGAGAGTGCTCTGTTTCAGACCAGGTCCTGGAAGCAGCTGCAGCATTTTGCTGGCAAGATGATGCTCTTGTCCTACTTACATGGAAGAAAGAGTGGAAAGAGTGGAAATTTTCCTCTGCTCATTTGCTGACCCTTGTGTCTTCCAGGGGTGCAGGACATTTCCTCCCTCCCTTTGAGATTGCCTCCATGGGGAAATTTAACAACACAGCAGCAAGGTGGGAATTCACAGCATTCCCTGAGTGGAATTTCTCATGGAATGAGCTGAATGTGAGGTGTGTGGTGCCTCTCCTGGAAATCAGCTTGCTCCTTCTCCCTCACACCACATTACCTGATGAGGCCATCTCCATCCTGCACTGACCAGATGTGGAATTCAGGCTCCTGAACTGCCTGGTGCCTTCTCAAACTGAGGGAACTCTCCTTTGAGATCTCTTGGTTGAGGCCCTGGAAGTGTCCAAGGCCAGGTTGGATGGGGCTTGGAGCAATCTGGGACAGTGGAAGGTGTCCCTGCCATGGCAGGGGGATGGAATGAGATGACCCTGAAGGTCCCTTCCAACCCAAACCATTCTCTGAGTTTTTGTTTTTCAGCTTTGACTGTGAAGTCAGGAAGGAAATGCTTTTTCCCCTGTGAGTGCCTGAGCCCTGCCAAAGGATGAGCAGCTCAGTTGTGAAATCCCCATCCTTGGGGACATTCAAAAGCCACCTGAGCACAGCCACCTCCAGGTGACCCTGCCTGAGCAGGTGGTTGGACCAAATAAAAAATCTGAGGCTCTGTGACAGCCATGAACATCCAAGGCAGCACTGGAGCTGAAATTCCCATTTTTTTAAAATGGGGAATACAGCACGGACACACAAATTAAGTGCTCCAGGACAGGAGAGGATGGGAATTTACACTGTGTCAGCAGCCCCTGGGAAAGTTTTCATGCTTTGATAGGGCAGAACTCTGGAGAAAATATGGGATGGAGTAATCCTGTTTCAGCAGGAAATAACCGTGCACTCACCACAGGAGAAGAGCAGGAAACCACAATGGAGAGGGAACTTTCTCCAAGCTCTTAGCTCACCCTGCAGTAATTCACTTGCCCTGCCCTCAGCAAGATGCTTTCATCCTGCATCAGGAGAAAATTGATGCTCCCAAGGAGGGAAAAAAAAAAAAAAAGTCTTCCTGGAAACATTTCAGCCTTGTTGATCAGCCTAATATTTTTTAAATTAAATCTCAGTTGCAAAAAATGGTATTTTTTTTTCACCCCAAAACAAGGAATGTTTCTGAAAAGGCATCCCAAAAAAAGGGAAGTATTTCAAACTGAGAATTAAAAGTAGGATATTCTGGTTTTCTCCAAGATCTGAATCTTGTTTATGTCTAAATTAAACCTGTAATGTGCTAATTTAATCAACTCTGATTTCTTCCTGATAGCAAGTTGCTCTGTCACAAGCTGTCTGAGCAGCTGTAATAATAAAATGAATAATCAGCTGAGGAGGGAGGCAGTGAAAATGAAGCTTTGGAGCTCTGAAATGACTGGAGGTCTCCCTAAATTCAAGAGGAGGGCTCCCAAATCCCAGTCCTTGTCCAAACCTTTTTATCCAACGCTCTCTCTGGATTTTTGTGATGTTTTTTTCTGTGTCTCTTCCAACTGGTGGCTCAGATGAAAAAACCTGACAGTGCTGGGTGCAAAGAGAATTCTCATTCCTGCAGGGTCCCTGGCAGCCCCTGCTCCCCTGGGAGCAGCAGGAATTGTGAAGGTGAGATCACACATCAGCCAAGCACCGATCCCTTCTGACTGCCTGACCTCCCTGCCACGGCACTTCATCAAAGCATTCCTGGGGCTGCCAGCAAGGCAAAGGAAAGGGTGGAGGGATATCCAAGAGGCTGAACTGACAGCAAACCCCAGCCTAGTGGAGATGCTTTTAGCCTCGTGCCTCCACAGAAATATTTGCATTTCTCTTAAGAGGTTCCCTTGTACTTTCCAAGGGATCTCTTTGGTGATTTTTTTAAAAATAAAATTATCACTGCAAGGGAGGAAGTGATTGGTTTAACAATTCCTAAGCAGTGTTTCCTCGACTGACAGCAGCTCTTGTGTTCAGCACAAAAAAATCCCGTTTTTTGCAAACCGTCTGATCTTTTTGTGACTCTGGCACAGCACAGATGGGAGGTGGTGGCTTTTGTCCTGGTCCTGGGAAGGGCTGGCTTGCACTGAGCCCTTTTTTTCACACTGCCCAGCCCTGCCAGCAACTGCTCTCATCTCAATCCTGTGTAAAATTAAGCAGCACCAACAAAACATTTTGTAAAACTGAGATTACAGTCGGGAAATCAGGGCTGGCCCACCAGTGTTTATCCAGAGATTAACCCAGAAGCTGCTGAGATATCTGTGGGTCACAAAAGCCCTGCCACAAAAGCAGTGACACTCCAGGACCCTGAGAAATTTGTTGTGTGCAGGCTGTGCTCTCAGAAAACTTTTGATGGGCTCTCTTGTGGGGAAGGATGTGATTTCCCAGCACCAGTGGCACAACCTCAATTATTCACTTCAAGCTTTAGGAGGTTGTTTGTGAAGCTGTAGAGGTCCAGAGGCAGTCCCCGGAGCAGCAGCTAAAAGCAGAGTTATTATTCAGGCACTCAGCCTAATCTAAGGAGGTGATCAGTGGCAGATCCTTTAGACCTCTGGTGCCCCTCAGACTTTCTTTGAGACTGGAAGAGCAGCCTCTACCCTTCCCCAGCATGCTCCAAACAAAATCTCCCTTCAAACGCAGTTCAGACAAGAGAAAGGAAAAATTCCCATGTTGGAGTGTCCTGAGGAATAAAGGTTGAGTGAATGGCTGCTGGGAATCACCACTCACAGAGCAGCACAGACACACTCCAAATCCTGCAGCACATATTCAATTTTTAATCTGAACCTCCCTCTCCCTCCTCAGCTTATGACTCAGTGCAGTCTGGCCAGCTAAATGGTAAATATTAAACATACTACAAGCTCCCTAAACCTACCACTGGCTCTGATCTCTCTGCATTAGAGCTTGGAGACAAGGGCAAGCCTTTGATGGGACAATTCTTGGTGGGACAGACCCCATCCTGCTGCTCAGTTGTGTTTTCATTGTTAGAGAAAAGCTTCATCTCATGTACAACAAAAACAACAACAAAAAAACAAAAAACAAACCAAAAAAACCCAAAAAAACCCCAAAAAAACCCAAAAACCAAAAAAAACAACAACAAAAAAAACCTCAAAAAATAAACAAAAAAACCCCCAAAAAACAAAAACAAAACAAAACAAAACAACACAAAAAACCCACCAAAAAACCACCAAAAAAACCCCAACAACAACAAAAAAACAAACAAAAAAAACCCAAAAAACCCAAAAAAACCCACCAAAAAACACCAAAAAAACCCCCCCCCAACAAAAAACCAAACAAAAAAACCCAACCAAACAAAAAAAACCCCACCAAAAAACCACCAAAAAACCACCAAAAAACCCCCCAACAACAACAACAAAAAACCAAACAAAAAACAAACAAACAAAAAAAACAAACAAAAAAAACCCCAAAACAAAACAAAAAAAACCCACAAAAAACCAGGACCAAACTGGGTGAAATCCTGCTGAGGTCCCAGGCTGAAAATCCTGATGGGATTTGTTCCACTGTGGTTGGGCCACCTTTGGCACATCCTGAAGATCCAGCTGGACTGGCAGCTCCAGCCTCAAGACAAATCTCACACTTCACACCCTGCCCCTTCCACCAGCTTTGCCCTGAGAGTCTTTAACACCAAGATTAATTCTGCAATGCCTTCAACACTTGCAGCTGTCCCCAAAATGCCATCATGACCATGTCCTGTTAGTTGGATGTCAGGGGAGTTTTTTACCACTCTGAGTGAGATGAGAGAAAAAAAAAAACAACTGCTGTCGAGTGTTAAATTCTGTGCTCCCCTAAATATCAGAGCCCTGCTTTGATTTAATGTCCACTTCCACCACGGGAGCTCATGCACTGCTCTTGGGACTCAGAAATTGTAGGGTTGGAAGATGCTTTAAAAGGCTCTGTGTGGTTTGTGTAGGATTTTAAAAGTCCTTTGTGGTTTATCTTGTCACCTCTTGTCCCCTCCTTCCCAGGGAAGGATGTGCTGTGATCAAAGCTCTTCCTTCCTTCTACAGCTGGAAATGTTTGGCCTTGAAAGTCTGCAGTGGCCACCTGAAATGCCCCATGAGTGCCCAGTGGAGACAAAACTGGGCTGAAAGGACCTCAAAGATCACCTGGTTCCAACCCCCTGCCATGGCAGGGACACCTTCCATCATCCCAGGTGCTCCAAGCCCTGTCCAACCTGACCTTGGACAATTCCAGGGATGGGGCAGCCACAGCTTCTCTGGGAAACCTGTGCCAGGGCCTCAGCACCCTCCCAGGGAAGAATTTCTTCCCAATATTCAATCTAAATCCATCCTCCTTCAGCTCAAAGCCATTTCCCCTTGTCCTGTCACTACATGCCCTTGGAAAAAATCCCTCTCCAGCCTTCTTTTATGTCTTTTAGGTCCTGGAAGGAACCAAAATGTGGAATTCCAATAGGGTGGCAGCGTTGGGGATGTCTGATGGGATCTTTGAGCTTGAGAGGAACTATTGTTCTTCTCATGACTTTGGTGGGACTCACCACCTTCACTCCACATTGGGAAATGTGGAAAAGAGGCAAAAGGAGGGACCACAGAACCATGGAATATCCCAGGAAAGGACCCACAGGGATCACTGAAACCAAACTCATCAAAATGGACTTGCTGGGGTGTGAAGGCCCCATCACCACAATTTTGGTGACAAACATCCTGACAGCAGAGCTGGGATCCCCCTTCCATCCCCTGGCAGCCAGCCCTGGGTGAGTGACAGAGTCCTTAGGGCTGAAAAGAGTCAGAAAAATTGGCAGCAAGAGGAGGAGAGCTGGTGTGACCAGGCAACCCCTGGGAACGCTGGAAAGTCAGCCCAGCCCCTTGGCCACCTCACCCTGTGCCAACTTGAGAGCAAAGCAGGAGCCCAGCAGGTTTTGTCACATGCTGACACCCTCCTGGCTGCAGTCTGCAGGGTGGGAGATGCTGGCACAGTGGTCCAGGGCAGAAAGCAGGGAGTGCTTTCCTCCACGTTCCTCCCTTCCCCGCCCAGGCACTTTTGTGTTGTCAACGTTGACCAAAAAAACTCTTAAACGTTTTTGACAGAGCCACAAAGGTTGTTGCACCAATTCCCACCGGTCTATAAACAAAAAAAAAGAGAAGCAGAAATATCCAGGACCTCCCTCCCATCTCCCTGAGGCTTTTTCTTTATGAATTGCTCTCGTGGATGTGCCTGGAACAAAGTGCCAGAAGCAGATGACCCACAGAAAATCCAAAGGGAATTAATTTGGGACCTTGGTGATGTTTCTGCAAACCAGGCTGTTTTGTCCTCTCCTGAGCCACACAACAACCAGTGGGTCCCTCTCCACCAGGACACACTGAAGGTGGGACAGCCAAAGCATCCTGATGCCAGCACACACTTCGGGAATTCAGTCTGTGGATTTGTACTCGAGAAATCCCCAACCCTGAGCCCTCTGCCATACAAGAACTTGGGCTGGAAAGCAAACAGAAAACGCTGCTGTGCTGCTTTAATTCTCCCCTGCAATTAAAATGCAAACCCTGGACCATTTGGCCGTGGGTGTGCAGGATGTGGTGGGAATTGAGGGAGAGCAGGAGGTTCCACATGACATTTCCTCAGTGGGACGATTGAAGCCTCATCTGCTGCTCTGCTGGCCACATCAACAGCTCCAGCCTCAAACATCCCCTGTGTGGGCTGCAAACCTGCAAACCCCTGCCCAGGAAGGCTCTGGAAAATGATGGGATGCAGTAGGGAAGAGCCTGACTTATTGCTACATCAAATATTATCCTCGAACTGTCACTATGCATGAAATTTCTAAGGTTTTTCACAACACAGGGAAGAAATATTTTCTCTTTTTTTCCTTTTTCATTTAAAGTCTTACTAATGCTCAGCTCTGAGTGAGCCCAGCCTTGCCTTAATGCATTTTTTACCTCTTCCATTATTTCTTTTCTGTTTCCCTTTCCCCATTATGAGCACATAAAAGCTTCTTAAAGACAAGACCTGTGGAATTTGGAAAACAGGCAAACATAGACTGCTGTCAAAACCTCGGTTTGCACAAGTCAGGCTCATTCTGCTGCCCAAAACTGAGCTGAGATATTTTGAAAACGTGAGGCCAATCAAGTATAAAAACAGATTAAAAACCCCCCAAAAACTGGCTTTAATTTTTAAACATCCTAAAATTTAAATATGTCACACTTTTCCCTTTTAAAAATACATTTAAAAAGCTCTAAGTAAAAGGTATTTAGATCAAAGTGATGTCACAAATACAACAGTTAAAGCTAATTAGTCCCTTGGAACATGTTTTTAAAGGATCCAGCTTGGTCAGAGGATGGACTGAGGAGGCAGGGATGCAGGAATTGCCCTGCACATGGAAACGGAGCTCCCAGCCTGCCTCCTGTGGGTCAGTGACTGGGATTTGACAAAAAGGATGGAGGATAAAACAAGGGAAAAAAAGGGAATTCTTTACTCACTAGTTCACGGTGCCGTATCCCTTGGCTTTAGTAAATCCCACAGAAATGGCAACCACCAAGGCAGGGAGCCCTATGGAAATGAAACAGGAGGAAATTGGTAATTTAATCACATGTGCAGCCCTTCTCCCACTCCATATTGCCCATTATTCCCAGAGTTATTCCAGCACCATCCATTTCACCCCTGCTCTGTGGCACAGATTGAGCTCAGAACCCTCAAAACTCAAAGCAAGAACTTTAATTACCTTTGTTATTTAAATAAATATCATGAGTTGTAATCAGCTGCCCCCCTGCTATGGTCTCAGCAGTTGTGGGTGGGGGGGTCTTTCAGCAGATTCAGATGCATTAAACTGATTTATTTTCTTCTTAGGTACTTCATGGTGTCTCTGAAGTTGGACTATTCAGCCACAACCTAACTCCAAGAACCCAAAGATTAAAAGCTTTGTTTGCACTCAGTGTAGGATGAGCAACCCAGGTTCAAATCTGCCCCAAATGAGACAGAAAAGGAAACTAAAACTGAGTTTCCCTATCCCCCAAGATCTGCAATGAAACACATTCCTCTGAACAACGAGAAAGGGTTTTAGGTCTCTTCCAGGGTCTATGAAGGTTCAAAGTCCAGATCTCCCCTTTCCCTAAAGAAATGTCTGGAGATCAGCTCAGAACATTGGATTCTTTAGCTCTAGAGGTCTCCATGTGGTTTTTTTATAGCCCTGCTCCTTGTGGCAGGAGGAATTAAGCCGTCTCAGTGCTGAGGATGGGAAAATCCCATTAAGAATCAGCAGGATCAGTAGCCAGCTGGGATTAGTGCCCTTTGACAAGGCCCTAATTCAGGAGCTGCAGAGGTCATGGCAGGTGACTGCAGGAGATCCCAGGAATGTGCAGGCAAACACCATTCCCCTGGGAAAGGGGTCCCTCAGCAACACAAATCATCCCAGAGTTGATTAACAGTGAGGATCTGCAGCAGCTGGGAGCCACAGGGCCAAGCTGGCTGGAATGTGGAGCATTTGAGGGTTACCCTGCAGGGAAGTCTTCCCATGTGAGATTTTCAATCACAGGTCACGTTTCATCAGTCCAAACCCAACAGGCAGCGGGTTTAAAAAATGTCTCTTTTAATATTAATTTCCATTTTCCTTTCCATTTTCCTTTTCTTTCCACTTTCCTTTCCTTTCCATTTTCCTTTTCTTTCCACTTTCCTTTCCTTTCCATTTTCCCTTTCCTTTCCTTTCCTTTCCTTTCCTTTCCTTTCCTTTCCTTTCCTTTCCTTTCCTTTCCTTTCCTTTCCTTTCCTTTCCTTTCCTTTCCTTTCCTTTCCTTTCCTTTCCTTTCCTTTCCTTTCCTTTCCTTTCCTTTCCTTTTTCTCTTCTTTCCCCTCGCCTTCCCTTTCTTCTTTCCCTTTTCCTATTTTTTTCCTTTTTCCTTTCCCTTTTTCTCTTTCCTTTTTTCCTTTCCTTTTTCCTTTCCATTCCTGTTTTTCTCATTTTTTTCCCTGACCAACTCTAGCTCCTCTCACCTCACACCTTCACACCTCATCTGGATAAATCCTGGCTGCTGCATTCCCTATAGTGCCATCAATCCAGCATCCCACAGGAAGAAACCACACGGGGAAGGACATTTTCAGGAATACAGATTGGTGCAAGAGACCCTGGGAAAGAGGAAATTTGGCAAAGACTCCGCCAAAAATAGCAACTTGTTCTTCACAAAACGCTTCTCTCCGACGTGGTAATTATGCAGAAATCCAGAGTGGGGCTGTGAACTTGGCAGCTCCAGGGACTGGCTCATTCCAAGGCTGGGTAAAAGCCTCAGTTTGGGGTGGGAATGGGTCTGGACAAGGAGCAGCTACTACAGGTGGCAGCTGTGTCGTGGTAGTTAAGCCAATGGGCATTGTAATGAGAGGTGCAGCCCTGGGAGAGCTGTCAGCAGTTTGAGCAAAGTTAGATGGGATTAGATTGAAAAAATCTCCACCAAAAAAATCAAATTTTAATCTAATTTTTTTATTATTATCAAGATATTAATTCCTAACTGGCTTGTTCCATATACCTGGTGTGGTACAGGCAGTACCAGCAAGGCTTTGGGGGCTTTCTGCACAAAGGGAATTTAACACTCACAATTCCAAGTAAATCTATTCAAAACCTCTTTCAAAGAGTTTTGTACTTCCAGGTCACAGGAGAATCAGGCCATGTGTTAATCATGTTCCACTAGAGAAGATGTTTGCTAATAATTCCCAAGAGCCATTCTTGTTATAAACACCTGAAGACCCACTCAGAGGCTGAGCTATGGCAGCATTAAAAATCCAGCTGTGGAAACTTTAACAGGGTGATAAAAATCCTGACAAAAAATATTTCTTCTTTATTGGGGCTAAATATGAGTTGTTCCCAGGGAACAATTTATCTGCCTGTTCTAAATCAGAGAATATCCTGAACTGAAAGGATCCACAAGGATCAAGTCCAGCTTCTGACCCTGCACAGGATTACCCAAAGAGTCACATCATGAGCTTGACAGCAAGCTTGTCCAAGCACAGACAAGAATTATTAACAATAATTATTATTACTAATAATAATCTTAAAATCAAATCGCAGAGTTGCACATCCAAGAGGAGACCAAAGAAATAAAAAATAATCCTCCCTACTGCTGAAATTCTCTGCAGCTTCAATGAGCTACAGCTGAGAGCAGCTGAGAACTTGGCAAAGACGTCTCCAACGACGGCTTAGAGAAATGCAAATGTGCAAAGAGGGGGAAGGGGGGAGAATCAGCCCATGACAAAGTGAATTGTGCTAATTATTTCAGATTATGCTCTTTAAAACATATTTTCGGCTTCTTTCCTCTTACAAGTGCCATTAATCCCAGCTCTACAGCTGAAGTCTAGCAGGATGCTAAATATCCAAAATTCCCTCGCTGCCTTAATAGGCGAGAGTGTTCTTCATTTCTTGTCCTAACCTACTCCAAATGGTTATTATGCATCATTTATCAGCAGTGCATCCTAGCTCAGAGCTAACTACATTTTACTAGCAGTGCAAATTATGCTTCTACACATGTAGGGGGATTTTTTTTTTTTTTTTTAATCTGTACAGACTACAAATGTGAATGTTGCTCATCCAAAATTCCCTTGGCTAACACGCCCATCTGTCCCAGCTTTTACAAATCAGGGGGAAAAAAAAAATCCCTTTTTATTACCTAGGAAAGCTATTAGTCTGTTACATTTGATATCCCTGATGTTGCTGGAGTCACCAAGGAGGTATAAACACATGCATGAGCACACCCAGGCTCCTGCAGCCTGTGCTCTGCAGGTATTGTGGTTCTGCTCCTGCTAACACGCAAGCCCTGGATTTTAATAACACAATTTATTCTCTGTTGTAAGCAAAAGCTTAGGAGGGAAAACTTAAAGGGATGAAGGTGCTGCAACGAGGACGGTTCTTGATGTGCCAGAATAAATCACATCAGGGTGCTTGGTAAGCACCAGAAATCTCTTGCCTGGGGTGAATTGTGAGACTTCAGTAGTAAAATGAGACATTAATAGAGCTCAGCCACACTCCTTTCTATCCTGTGCCTCCTCACTTCTCAGCAACTTTTTGTGCCGCTGCTCCTTTCAAACACACCCTTGTTATCACTTTGAAAGCCCAGGTTTATGGGTTTGTATTTGTTTTCTACTACAGAATGCATCATTTAAGGCTAATAAATTAAACATACGGCAGAGGGAGAGGGAGAAAAATTAGTTACAAGCATCTGCAGCAGTCTCGCAGTTTATTTGTCTCCGAAAGGCGCTGCTGCCATGGAGACAGGATTTCAGAGTTTGCTCCACTCCAGGTTGCTCTGCAGAATCTTAGAACCATAAAATCATTGAGGCTGAAAAGTCCTCGAGGATCATCGAGTCCAACCAGGTCCACCACTAAACCATGGCCCTAAATGCCACTTCTTCACGGGTTTTTGAGCACTTCCAGGGATGGAGATTCCACCCCTTCCCTGGGCAGCCTGTTCCAGTGCTTGGCATTCCTTTCAGTGATGAGATTTTCCCTGATATCCCATCTAAACCTCCCCTGGTGCAACTGGATCTGTTTCCTCTTGTTCTCTTCCTTTTACCTGGGAGCAGAGTGCCTGGTTGCACCCTCCTGTCAGGGAGCCGTGGAGAGTGAGAAGGTCCCTTCTGATCCTTCTTTTCTCCAGGCTGAGCCCCCCTCCAGCTCCCTCAACCACTCCTGGTGCTCCAGACCCTTCCCCAGCTGCATTGCCATCTCTGGACATTTTCCAGCACCTCAATGTCTTTCTTATAGAGAGGAGTCCAAAACTGACCCCACAATTCGAGGTGTGGCCTCAGCAGTTCCCAGCACAGAGGGACAATCCCTGCACTGGTGCTGCTGGCCACAGAGCTGCTGATCCAGGCCAGGATTCCCCTGGCTGGTGTCATGTACCAACAGAACACATCCAACACGGAGGGAGACAGACAGAGAGAGAAAAGTAGAAAGCAAGAAACAAGACCCAACCCCAGGAGAAACCAACCCTGGAGCACCTTCTGAAACCTGAACTCGACTCCTCTATTTTCAGGTGCACCGGGCGGGAGGTTCAACTTATTTTAAACCATTTCAGCCCTTCTTGAAGCCCCTGCAAGGGTTCCAAGCACGCTGCCGAGGAGCACCAGCCCCTTCCTGCAGCCTGGCCCCTGTCTGCTCCGCAGCCCCTGGATCCTCACCCCATCCGAGGCACAAGAAGCGCTTGCGGATGATGCGGTTCCGTAACCGGCCCGTCACGGCCATGTAGGACTGCCAGGCCTCGGTCAGCACCCAGCAGAAAGAGGAGAGGAAGAAGAAGTGCAAGAAAGCCGCCACCAGCGTGCAGATCACCTGGAGAGAGGAGGAAAGGAGGACACGTGAGAGGAGAGGCAGGTGGAGAGAGCGGCGGCGAGCAGAGAGGGAGGCGCGGGGAGACGCTTCCAAACCGGGCTCTGGAAGGAAAAGTCATGGACATCGGGACATGGAAACGCTGCTGAAGAGGGGGCAGGCTCCTCCACAAGCTTTGACCTAGTACTACACGGAAATCAGCTGCTCTTAAGCATGAGCTTTAGGATAAGGCCATGGTTAACACTTTAGGAGAATTGTGGAATTATAGAATTGTTTGAGTGGGGAGGGACCTTAAAGATCATTTAATTACAACCCCCTCAAAACAGGCAGGGACACCTTCCACTAGAAGTCTGAGCACATATCCCATCTTGGTGCTTTCTTGGCTCCAGCAGGATATTTTAATTTCCAAAACATCCAAACTATTGCCATGATCCTTTCAAGGCAAGGGGGATGGAGTAGTTAGTTAACAGTGCACTAATCTCAGTTCAAAAGGTTTGCAAAGCACCACGTCCCTGGCAGTCCAGCCATGGAAATGAAATCCGAGGAAGGCAATTTGGATAGTGCCCCTGCCAAAAAAACAGGGCTGAGTGAAAGAGTTAAGCCGTGAGAGCTGGGTGAAACCACGGCTGCCAGCACTGGGAAAGGACTGCAAACATGAGGGCACAGTTGGTCAAGAGCACATAACTACCGGCAGACAGAGGAAAAAAAACAACAACAAGCAAAAAAAAAAAAACCTAAAGAAAACCCCCCTAGATTAGAAAGAATTTCATAATGGTGAGCTCTACAACTTGGTGGGGAAATCTCACAAGGGAAAGGCAGGCAGCTTAAGCCATTTAAAATTAAACTGGGGAAAGAACTGGCAAATGCATTATGAAGAACAATCCCGGAGTGCCAGGGAGATGGACTGGAAAGCTGACAAGCTCGTCTTTGTTTTAACTCAGCAAGGCCAAATCTTTCAGTGGTGCAAATTGGTGCCGCTCTGTTTCACTCAGCCAGTTTTCCCCCCATCTGTGAGCTGAAAACTGTGAATCAATGTACTCAAGGAGAAAGTGATGGGAAGAAACTCCAGTGGCTCCCGAGGAGAAGGGAGAGCAAATAGATTTTAAAAGTGACTCTGGATGAGTCAAAAAAATAAAAAGGCTTCAGGCATTTGGGGAGGGGGGAGGTTTATAATCAAGAATTTCTTTGCTTTGAGTTATATGAGGAAACATGGACTTGGCTTTACGGTCAATGAACCTTTCTCTTTTCTCTCTTTTTTCAACCAGCAGAATCTTTCAAGCCAGAGCTCTCATGCACAGAGTGGCTTTTATCATGATTTTATCGGATTGCTCTCGATTCATCCGCCGGCACCACCCGACGTTATCAGAGGCTGTGAATAAAAGCAAGACCGTGTGTTCTCTGAGATAGGAACTGTCGTTTTTGTTCCAGATTTGCATTTGACACCAAATCCCTCCATATTCTGTTTAAAAGTGGATTTGGGATGACAGTTTAGTACAAATAACACAGCTCCATATGATAATGTCCAGTAATTTTCACATTTTACAAGAATCCTAAAAAAAAGGTGGTTCCTCTTCATCAGCTTACAAATCCTATATGAAACATCTACAAACAGAGGATGCTTTCTGGAATGGATTTTAAGAGACTGTTATTTTAGAACCCTTTTCTTTTTTGACTGATATCAGGTACAACACTGTTCACATTGCTTTTTTGATTTTGTTTCAAACCAACACAATTCTTCCTTGTAAAGGGGAGTCAAAAGTTTTGCTTTACAATTTTACACCACAGAGATACATTTGGGTTTGTTTGTTTGTTTGTTTGTTCTCAAATGAGTAGCTTTGATAGAAAGGGAAGAAGAGAGAAGGGGAAGACAAGAGAAATATGCACATCTCAGCTGGACCAGGATGAACTCATGGCCTCAAATGAACTTGGCCAACTGATAGGCAAGCAAATAATTGCCTCTGCAACCTCTGCTGCAGGTTTTCCCTTCCTTGTGGGGAAAACTAAACATCCCCACGAAGGGCTAAGAACAGGGATATGATGTTCCAAGATCCAGCAGAGCTTGTCAGTCTGTCAAGGCCATTTAGCCCTTGTTTTCCTTTAAGAGGAGAAATCTGCTCCCTTCCAGCACAAGCCTCGGAGACACGGCCACTTCCTGCAGCATCCCTTTCCTTTGTATCCCCGGATTGCTGACTGTCATTTTTTTTAGCCTTTTCCCAGGCCTTTCATCTTCAAAAAGCTTAGCAAATCCAGGCGTGGAATCTCGCCTTTGAGGTTACACGGATGGAAATCCAGGGAGAATTTGACATTTCCAGGGAAGCCGATACCGCAGAAATCTCCCGGAGAAGCCACAATTATAAATCAATCACCAACATTTTAAGGCGCTCTATTATCGATAATTGAATGAGAATAAAATCTTAATTTACACTCCTTCGTCTCTCCTCTGTATAGTTTTCTTTCTTTGCTGCCTGCCAGAGAGTGTTTACTAGATGGCTGAGAGGAAATCCAAGAATAACCTTTCTATTTCTGGGGTTTCATGCATATGGATGTGCGAAGAGCTAATTTGCCTCCTGCCATCGCTGCTGGGAGCTTTGAATCCCCAACAACAGCTCCCACAGTGAACTCCCAGAGTCACGGGACAAAAAAACCACCAGGGAGAACATGGGTTCATAACTGGGCTCTGGTGGGGGTGGGAGAGGAGGAACACATCCAGCTTCCTGTCCTGAGGTGAAGAAGAACCACCAAAGAGGAGGTCCAGCCCTGGTTTGTCCAGATGAGCATCCCTCGGTGTTTCATGCCATGGAAAGAAGCTCTCAGCACACGTTTGGTGTGGCAGAAAGCACAACCACGAAAAGCAGGAGCTTTGCTCACCCTCTCTCCACCTCTTGCCAACCGTGATGGCAATGGAAGACAACTCTGCTCTTGGAAGGGAGTTTCTGAAGGGCACCTTGTAGCAGGAGCAGAGTTGCCTGCTTGTTTCCACACTTCTCAACACACACAGAGCTCCAGCAGATGGAAAGTTTTTCCTAAAACAACCTAACTCCAACCCAAAGGGCCTTCCATAGAAATGAGTTCCTGATTCACTAAATCCTTCAGTTTCACTGCAGCAATCATAAAATCATAGAATTGATTGATTTTGGGAGTGATCTTAAAGATCCTCTCATTCCAACCCCCTGCCATGGGCAGGAAGATTTTCTCTTTGCTCAAAGCTCTGTCCAACCTTGCCTTGAAGTTTTCCAGTGTTGGGACATCCACAATTTCTCTGGGCAACCTGTTCTAGTGCCTCACCACCCTCATAGGGAAGAATTTATCTGCAATATGCTTCCAAGAGTGACACCATCATCATGCTGCCAAAGCAGGGGCTCAAAAAACCCAGCTGGTCACTGGCTCCTCTTAAGCAATAACTAATTTTTGGCTTCTGATTGTGATTTTGGCAGCAGAAAGAGTGGAGGAGGCATCTTGCCTCACGTTTTTTGGCTCAGCAGAGTTACGATGGTAGGAGCATTTTGGGAAGAGAGGAAAATTTACAAGAGGGAAATATTAATGTTGAGCAGGGATTTGTCATGTCAGACGTCAACAGGGAACCTGAAAGTGCTCGAGCTGGAAAAAAGTCATGGAGGCAACACATGCCTCTCCAGCTGGGTCTGTGGGAAGAGAGCAACCAGTGCTCATGGCTTGGAAAACCATGCTGGGTCTTGCCTGGATTGCTGGAGTCACTCTGGGATCTGCTCCGGCTCCCTCATGGCCCTGCAGTGCTCATGGTACATCTGGCAATGCATCCCCAAAAAAGGCTGGACAGTTTTGTGCCTGTGTTCATTAACATCTGCTAAGTACTTTCAGCTCAGAGTACAAAAACTGCTGGAGAAATAAATGTAAAGCTGAGAGGTTGTTTGTTTGGGGTTTTTTTTTAAAGCCTTTTCTCAATCTGTCTTTGTAATTTTTTTGAAAATAAAATGGTTAAAGCCTTGCAAATCACCACACTTCTTCACCGTGCCATGTGCCAGCTACTCTAGGCAGATATTCAAAAATATCACATTGGTTTTAATCAAAGCCCTGAGGATGCTGACAAATTATCAAAGAGAGAGCGAGAGAGAAAATTGAAATCTGCCGTTTAGCCGTGTCTTTGACATGTTGCTAATTAACAGATGGGGGAAAAATGAGGAAGTGCTGCCTGAATGGATCATTTCAGTGCTAAATCAGGGGGAAAGCAAACAAATAAACAAAGTCCCAGCGGATCCCTTACCTTATTCCGGGTCTGGGTCTGTCCGATCAGGATGAGAGCGTTGGAGGAGATGATGGAGAGGCAGAAGTTGATGAGGATGACAGAGCGCTCCGAGCGGATGTACCTGCAGTGAGAGAAGAGGGGAGGGAGACCCACCCTGTCACAGCCTGCCCTGGGTGACCTCTGACAAGCAGCAATCCAGGCCAGGCTTTACAGAATTGCCAATTTCCTGCAGGTTTTATGCGCTAGCCAGACAAGAACAAGGCGGGAAGGAAGGGGGAGAAGACGTCTCCATCATCCCCCATCAATGCTGGAGTTAGGAGCCAACAAACGAGGACACAGCCTAGTCTGAGCCCCTCCTAAAACAGTAGAGTGCTGCAAATCTTCTTCAGCTCTGCCTACTTGAAACGGGGGCTTGAAAAGGAGCTTGAAAGAAAACAAACAGGCAACACACGGAAAAGATTCCCAACCAAGAGCCACGGGCATGCTGGCGATGGAAGCAGATTACAAACACATGCACCTTGACAACAAAGTGTGTGTGATTCAGCATTCCCCTTCCTTCAGCCTAACAACCCCTCCTGGGGTGAGAGCATTGAGAAGCATTTCTGGCTTTTTTATTTTTTATTTAATTTTTTTTTTTTTTTTTTTGTACCACTTCTCCAAACTAGGCCAAATACGTAACTGCAGCTGTGGGTTTGGGACATCAGGGACAGCACTTAGGGAACTGTTGCCTTCAGCACCTTGCAGGAGCCAGCTATTTGTCATTTCTGATTTGCAGCACAGCACCAGGCTGGCTGCCGAGGTAAGTGCACCACAATTAATTCAAACCACTGGCTATGGAGGGAAATTTCTTTGAAGGCACTTTTATATACCCAATAAAACGAAAAGAGAACTGCAATGGTGCAAGTCCTCAAGGACTGACTCAAGATGTGACCACACCAACGTTCACACACGTGAATTATCTCAGAGATGCTGCAAGTGCCCTGTCTGAATGCCAGATGAGTGAAGAGGAGATGCTGATGCTTATATAAATTAGAAACAGATGTATTAATCAACCAGCTCATCCCTGGAGGCTAATGCAGGATTATTTCCTATATTCCAGCACATCAACTATTTATGTTGGGAATTTAATTTCATTAATTAATTTTAGGGAGAGTGAGTTGGTCGTGCCTTGGCTGCAGAGTTTTGAGTTTCTGATGAGGAGGGCAGGACAGGTTCACTGCACGTGTGTGTTCTGCCAAGGGTAAATCTGTGCTTTAGACCTAAGGGAGGCTGTAAAACTCTGATTTTTCCACTTCCCTTTGAGCTGTACTTTCAGACAAACATGAACAGTGAAGAGATGCTTTCCTGGATGCAAAACAAAACAAAACAAAACAAAACAAAAAAAAAAGGAAAGAAAGAACAAAAAAAGCAAAGGTAGCACAAGCACCTACTTATTCTGTTGGAAATCTGGTTTATGGCAAGTTCTTCCTGAAACTCTCCCAGCCCCAGAACAGGCTGCAAAATATAGGATCCCAGCTCAGCACAAAACTGGATTGACAGGCTGCAAAATGAGCTTCTGGTTCATCCCACAGCCAAGCTGAGCCCAAATTTTCTGATTTCACTGGGCTCCAAAAAATGCTGGGCATCACCTGGACCCTGCTCTATTTGTGACTGGAGGGTACTGAGACCTCAGTCTTTTTATGCTTTGATTGTGGGAAGTAAAACCTCTAATTTCCAGTCAGTAGTTTCTACACAGTAGAAAGGGAGATTTGGGCTCTGTCCTGGTGGGAAGGAGATGTAATAAATCTGTGTAGCAACACTGTGATCCCACTGCTATTAGCATGAACTTCTCAAGTTTCCATTGGTCAGAAAAAGGTAAGAAATGAGTTAACCATAAATCTATATTTTAATGTACGGGGAGATAATCCAGCTGTCTTAAGACTTTTTCTCCCTTAAGCCCCCTTAAACCAACTCTTCTCTTTCCCTGCTTCTCTTCACACTCTGAAAATTTATCTTGTTCTCCAGATCCCTGAACCTCCAAAGAACAAGATGCGTATTGGCAACAAACAGAATCAGAATAATTTAGGTTGGGAAAGAAAAAAACCCTCTCAAGTTCCCAATCCAGTGCTGTGCCCAAAAAAAGGACTGATTTCCAAGTCAGATCAGGTTTCTCAGGGTCTCGTCTGATTGAGATTTGAAAATCACCAGGAACAGAAACGCTACCACTTCTCTTGGCTGACTTATTACAGCACTAAACTGCTTAACTTAACTGCTCTTGTGGTGAAGGATTATTTTGTTTTATATCCAGCTGGGTCTTTTCCTGCTGCAGCTGGTGCCTCTAGACCTTTCCCTGCCTACCTCTGCAAGTTGTTTGGCTTCTCCATGACTGCTCTTTAATAGCCTCCTCTTCTCCAAGTTTGTTCCCTTTGCCTCCTTTGACATTATCCAGCTCCCTAAGCATCCACTGTGCTGGAATCTCTGGAATTGAGGGGGATCCAATACTGGGCACTTTTTCCAGGTGTGGCCTCAGGAGTGTCAAACATTGTCCAGGTTGTTAAAGAAGCCATTAAACAATGTTGGCCACTCAACCAACCCTGGCCAGAGGTGACCAGCTCTTGATTAAGCCTCAAATCTTTGACCACTACCCTCAAATCCTGCAGGAATTCCATCCAGATATAAAGCCACATATTCAGTGCATAATTATCTGGATACAAAAATGCTTTTGGAGAGTGTGTTAATGGCTTTTGTAGTGTCAAAACCCACAGCAGCTGCTTCTCCCCACTGTCCATGTAAGCAGTCATCCCAAAAGAAAAAACAGGGCAGCCAGGCACAACCTGTCCTCCACAAATCCTCACTGTCTATTCCAAATCACTTCCTTGTCCATCATTTTGCCTGGAATTAACCTTTAGAGCTACTTGCTCTTTAATCATCCCAGGGGCCGTGTAGGTTGACCAGTGAGTTATTCTCTGGATCCTTCTCCTTGCCCTTTTTAAAGGTGGGTGTAACATTTGCCTTCTTCCAGCCTTCTGGATGCTGCCCAGGTGACAGAGAATGGCTCCACAGTCACACCAAACATCTCCCTCCATGCATCCCATGGATCTGCAAACATCCAGGCAACTTCAACAGTCCTTGTCTCTCTTTTCCTTGGCAGTGGGGAGCATTTTCTTCCCTGGACTTTGCCTCTGTAGAGGAATTTGGGTGCCTGGAAGCCAACCCTGCCAGCAGAACATGGCAAAAAAGCACTGGGTAGCTTCACCTTTTCAACTTCCTTATCCAATGAGGCTGCTTGTCCCATTCAACACCAGGCCAACACTTTCCTGGGAAATCCTTTGGTGCTGATATATCTCCAGAATCCATCCTTGATCCCTTCACATCCTTTCACATCCCTGACCAATTTCAAACACAGCTCAGCTCTGACCATTCTAATTCAATCCTGCATTCCTGGGCAATTCTTCCAGAGTCCTCCTTGGTAGCCTGACCTGGATTCCAAACATTTCCTTGTTAAGTTTCTGCTCAGTCAGAATGCTAAGAAGACCTCCTGCCACGCTTGCTTTTTTCCCTTCCATTTCCTCTTCTCCAGCACAGGATGCTCCACAGAAAGAAATCACCATTCCTCTCCAGACCCTCTGGCCAGAGAAGTCAGGAATTTGTATCAGAGGGGGGGAAAAAAACATAGAACTTGATAGGTTTTGCCCAAAACCACATCTGCAACAAAGACAGAGCTATTCCAGGGTGCTACCTTGCTATCCCTCTACTGACACAGAGATTGCTGCATTCTGCCACAAAACTGGGGAAAACTCACTGCTAATTTAGGGAACTTCTGCTCCAGCATGTGTCTACAATCATAGAATATCCTGAGTTGGAAGGGACCCACAAGGATCAGCAAGTCCAACTCCTGGCCCTGCACAGGACTCCCCAACAATCCCACCCTGTGTTGTCCAAACACTCCTTGAGCTCTGGCACATTTGGTGCTGTGACCATTCCCAGGGGAGCCTGTTGCAGTGCTAAACCACTCTCTGAATGAAGAAATATTTCCTGATACCCAACCTAAACGCCCCTGACACAGCTTCAGCCATTCCCTCAGGTGCTGTCACTGGCCACCAGCAAGGATCCCCACACGTTGCAGGAAGCCCTGCACCAGCTGAGAGGGGTGGGAAAGGTGGGAAAAGTCTGCAGTCTGTTTCTCTGCCCCCATTAGACTCCTCTCCTCTCCACAAACACTGAGTCACTGCTGCTTTCTCACCGTGAGTACACACATCCCTCTTCACACAGCCACTTACTCATCCCTGCCACCTCCCACCAGGGCCAGGAGTGCCTCAGCATCCCCAGCACAGGCAGAGCTCCTGGGTTTAAAGCCAGTGTTAACAGCCCCTGGAGAGCTCATTGACAGCCACTCAATCAATCCTGGGGAGTGAGAAAAGCTGGGGCTGTTCTCTCGAAGTGATGCAGCACTCACCCAGCTGCTGCCAGGCACAGAGCTCTGCCCTGCCCCACATGCTGATGGGCTGGTGGATGAGCTGCTCGATAGCAGGGATCGATCCCGTGCTATGGAAAGGTCACTGACTCCAGAGCACAACGAGTTCAGGGATGGAAAACACATCGGGGTACTCCTGAAATGCCAGTGTGTCAAGGAGCTGCTGGAAAAGTGGTGTCATTTCACCTGTTCTGACCCAAGTGGTTGTGTTTTTTCTCCCAGTTTTTCATTTCCATGACAGTTTTCAAATTTTAATTTTTATTTTTTTTTTTTCAATTCTCCCTCTTTTTCCACAGGGGTGTTGGAGCACGTGGCCCACACACAGATTGTGCCTCCAGCTGCGACCCAGGACAGTCAGCGCCGAGATGGAACAAGGTCACCCCACTTCTGTGGCCCACTGTGTCACTGACCCCTCTTGTCGAGCCTGCTAATAAGACCAGAGATGCACCATCTGCAGCAGGGATTTTTGCAGCCATCTGTCTACTGGGAACTGGAGTGGGGCCACCAACAGGCCACCAACAGCCGTCGAACAGAAACAACTTCCAGTTTCCAACGGGGCCGTGCCAAGTTGGCTGTGTCTGAAGTGATCACTTGCCTCAAAAAGCTCGTGCCATTCATGCCAGTGGCTGAGTAGGTGCCACCAAGGAGCAGCCTTTATTTGGGGGTTTTCAATGGGGAGTGGAGGGTAAATTCATTTCCTCCCTGATACATAGCCCGAAGCTGGGATCACCTCCATGTTACTCTGCCCTCTTTTCTTCACCGTGTTCCTCTCCCTCTTTCTCACCCTCCCTTCCTTTCTGCTTCCCATATATACAAACAAACCCTAGCTGGGCAAAATTCTGGGAAAGCTTCCAGATTGTCAGCCTCAGCGAGCTTATTCATCAGAAGTGTTTCATACTCAAGCTGGGTCTATGGATGCATGCTCCAGATGCCTTTGTCCAGAGTTCTGAATGGGAAATTTTCCGGCCAAAGCTCCCCAAAACAGCTGAGCTCTGCTGAGTGCTCTCCACACAAGATCAGGCAGCCAGGACAGGAGGAGTTTCTCTCCAGCATGGTGGAAAAGAACTGCTTTGATGCTGCTCCTGTGTTTTAGAGACAATAATACTGCTGATTCCATTCCTAAGTACTCCTCCAGCTGCTGTCTATCAGAATATACAACATTTTGGGCAAAACAAAGTGGGAGCCAGGAGATAATGTTGAATACAAAGTTCCCGAGACCATTAATAGGAAAGCACATTCACGTCCAGCAGCTATGCCTAAAATAAAAAGGACACACAGAGCGCTCAGGGCTCAGCCACGGGAATGCTGTGAAGTTTGGGAAACATGAAAACATGATCTACAGAGAAGAAATGGAACAAACTCAGCGCACCAAAGAGAAATTCTAGAGATCACCCGATCATGCTTTACGAATATTTACACAGAGAGACTCAGGATAGAGAGCCCTTTAATCAAGATATAGCTGGTCTCAGGATCACTTGGAAATGCATGTCCATCCTTGGCTAGCTCAGAAATACCCATTCAAGCCTCCCATAAACATGTCCTCCCATTCCTGCTGATCGTTTTGGGCATAGGCATAAGGCAAAGAGTGGAATGAGAAATTAAACAGAACATATTTGAAACAGGTCAGGCAATTTACTGTCCTCAATAACAGTAAATATTGGAGGGGTAGGGGGGAGCACAGTCCTGGAAAGAAATACATCAAGTTATTCCAAATGGCTCTGGCATGCTCCAAACTGATTCAGCCTCATGTCTGAGCTTGGGTTTCAGATCCTGACCCTGTTTCTGATAGGAAAGAGAGGGTGAGGCTCGAACTCTTGCTCTTTAATCTTCTATCCTAACTTTCCACTTGATCCTGACACCAGTGACCCCAGTAAGTCACCTACCGGCGCTGCTCAGTGCCGCCCAGCCTGAGGAAAAGCAGGAGAGGACAAGGACTTGAGCACATCCAATGATACCCCAGGCACGGAAAAACCTGAGTTCTAGATAAACGTTATCATGATCAGTCTTCAGCTGCCAAAATTAACCAGCCACTATGCACTGTCACAGTATCAACAAAAAAAAAAAAGATGCATTTTTGCTCAGTTTTTACTCTCTTGTTTCTTTCCTCTATCAAAGAACGGAAAAAGTTACCTCGGTTCAATCTCTAAATGGAATTTACCCTTTCCTTCCTACCAAGAAGAACTGCACAAATTAAGAGCCTCACATTGATCCCTTCTCCCAAAAGGATCACCAATAATACCCAGCTGTGTTCCCTGCAGCCACTGCATTTGGATTTCACAGACATTCACCTGGTTCTGATTTGTCTTTGCTTGGCATCGAGCCATGAAGGTCTCAGCGTGTTTGCCATGGATTTAGGAGAGACATGGATCTCGTAGGATAAACTCAGACCTTGTTCAAGGCAATACAGGGAGAAAATCCCTTGCACACCTCGGGTCCTCCAGCTTAGAGCCACCAGAATGTGTCAAAGAGGGGCATGGGCCAATTGTTCATCAAAGCTTTGCTTCAAAATCCCTTCAGCCTCCATAAATGACACAATTTTAGGTCCCACCTGACCTGTGTACAGGAGCTGTCAGCAATGGGAGGTACTGAGGGATCCCATATGCATCTGAAGCTGAAGGCAAAACACAGCTAAAAGGCTGGGGAGTTATTTACATGATTTAAGGTTTAACATCCTTAAGCTCCTGAAAAGTTCTGTCAGTTCTTCAGGCCAGATGTTTTGATGGCAGGCCACGGAGGTCTGGATGTTCCCAAAGAATCACCTTGCAGCAGCATCTGCCTGCCAAGAGGCCGTGTGTGTCCACCTCGCCTCTGACAAGGTTTCCTGGGGTACACAAAGGCATCGAAACCAGCACGAGGCTTTTGGAAATGGAACAATGGCCCGACATGAGGGCATGGCACTAATTTCACTCTGCTAATTTCTCTGGCACTGAAAGGAGAGAATAATGCCAGCTAAGCCACCAGGATGACTTTCTGCAGGGCCCACTCACTCCCAAACAGTTCCTCCTCAAGCACCAGACACCCAAAACCACAGAGCAAACATTCCAGGGTCCGTGTAGGTCAAAAGACAGTTACTTTCCCCCAAAAGAAGAGAAGAGAATGAAAGCCATACCTCCAAACAGAGACATAAATGATAATCAACAGCAGAAGTGTCAGCGAGGATACTCCACAGCCTACAATTAACGTGACAGAAGGGACCAGCACCTTTTCCATGTTCTGAAAGAGAGAAAGTGAGACATTAAAAAATAAGTTCAGCCAGTTCTACCACAAAAATTTCATGGCAAGAACTTTCCTGTTTGTTGGTGTGTCCATTCAGCTGACCTTCACATCACACTGTGCATACAAATAAAGAGGGAAGGAGACCAGGATCTGTTCCTGCTTGACCCAGTCCTTTTCTTTTTTTTTTTTTTCTTTGGATCTGATTCTGCTCCCACAAACCCATGTCAAGCCTGGGTAAAAATTCTGATATCCATGGAAGGCAGGCATGTGAAAGGTGTGGGTTACAAGAGGAGGATCAGGCCCTTCATATCCAGTGTGAAACTAGGAAGATAATTAATGAAGCAATAACAGAACAATTACAAATGAGCTCTTCAGGGACGGCGGTGATGAAGGGTGGAGGATGAAAAGAAGGTGAAAATTTTCCACCAACCACAAACATTCATCTGGAAAAGGATGAAATGAAGCAAGAGAAGAAAAAACAAGATGTCTATCCTCCCCAGGGACCCATCATCCATCAATTCACTGCTCTTACACCACAACACAAGGCATTTTTTCACAGAAGGGGATCACACAGGCTGGAAAACCTGGTGTGGAATGGTTCTTTTTTCCTGACTGAATACAAAAGAACATCAGCTCTTGCAACATCAAGAGCAAACACACGCTGTAACCTTTCTAATGGAGCTCTCTGCATCCTGTGGCTGTGACTACCCAACATCTGCCAGGCTGATATCACTGAACTCGCCCTGTCCTCAGCAAGGAGCTCAATCCCACTTGGATTTCTCTGCTGCAGGCTTGTTTTTTTTTTTTTTTCTTCCCCTGGCACATTTCTTTTTCCACATCAGTGATCTCTGCTGGCAGGAATGCAGAGAGAGGCAGAGCCCCACAGAGAACAGACACCCAAGAACCCTCTATTTAGGGTGATTACACTGTTTGCAGAGGAGAGGGAGGCCAGTCAAGGTGTTCATTAGATTGGCACAGCACCAGCACCTCACACTTCACTCAGGGAGATGAGATGGCTTCTGACACAGCAAGGGCTTAGCATAGGAGATTGATTAAAAAAAAAATAAAAATTATGCATGAATTTGGGAATGAAACAGGCAGTCCTCTCAGGACTTGATGACACTGTTTTGTTGGCAGGCATGAGGCTGCTCAGCCTGAACTTCTAGTCAGAGGGATGCCATGGAGCTGAGGCTACAGCAGCTCTGTTCCAGGCTACTGAGCCTTCTGCAAAGTGAAACACATCAGGCAGGGCTCAGTGCTGGGTGTAAATGGAGCCTGGCCAGCTCAGCACATGACCAGAGCAAACCTGTGTCCACTCCCTCAAGGCCCACAGTCACTGCAGGGCTACTCCACAAAAAGAGATGAACAACCCTGATACACAGAGGTCAGAGTTGAATTGTCCCTGAATTTTTGAGGGCTTGGGAATATCATCCTTATCTGCATATTCTGAAAAAGGGCACCTCTAACAGCTGGGGGGAATTCATGAGGAACAAAACTTTCAGCACAACATTGCAAGGAACCCTGCAGCAGCTGTCAGGAAGGATGGAACAAGAACTTCCAAAATTCAGTGACACACTGAAGAAGCCTAAAAAATAAGGGGATTAATGTGAATGTCTCAAACACGGATTGTTGTGGAGCCAACCAAGGATTTTTTGTAACCTGTGAGCAAGAACAAGATGTGGCTGGAGAAGGGGCCATGTTGGAACCCTGAAGCTCAGGAGTTTTGAGCTTTCTGTGCTTTCTGACACTGACCCTTCAAGGAAGCATTGCTTTTAACTTAGGACCTTAAAAAGGGCTTCCAAATTTGAGTAGTGAGGTTAGAATCGCTAGTGTATAATTAGAATAGAAGTGTGGAATTTCATATGGTGAAAGGTTATAAATTTGAGGTTTTAAAATATAGTAATAAGTACGAAACAAAATAAACATCCTTAAGCGTTGTCTCTTTCTTCTTGTTCCTCTTTCTACATAATTTCAAGTAGTAATTTTTTATTAAATAAAAAGTACTGCAGTGCAGATCACAAGTGTTTAGTTATTAAGTGAAAAGTATAAATAATATAAATGTTAGCTCTTAATTAAAAAGTTAAGCTTTAAAAAACCTTGTAACTAACTAAATTCACCTCCATTTTCTCACTTTTGGCTTAATAACTGAAAAATACTAAAAAACTCTCTATACTTAAATAAGATTTAATAAACAACCAAGTCGAAACAAAAAAATCCACCTCTCGAACATTAAATCCTAACTCTAAGTAAAAACAAAACAAAAAAAAAACCAAACCAAAACAAACAAACAAACAAACAAAAAAAAAAACCGACAAAACACCCTAACCACTTTTAGGGCCACGCACAGGTAGTGCAACACTTTTTTGGAAAAAAAAATCCTCGTTCTGGTGCCTGGAGATCAGCACAACTGAACACAGCACAGGCACAGCAATAAGGTTGAGAATTGGGCATGGACTATAGGGTGGATCAAGGCCACCCAAGATCCCTGAAGGCTCCAAGCCATTTCCAGAAAGGTCTGTAAGAACAGGCTGTGCATGACAACTGATTTGCAATTTATCTCCAAAGCAGAAACAATTTCTCTATAAAAAGGCACCCCAGAACCCTGGACCCCATCAGCTGGAGCCAGCACTGGTGATTTCTCTTTCTCTCTTTCCTTGTTTCCCCTTTGTTTCTCTCTCCTCCTCTTTAATCCATCTCCTTTTTCCCTTCCACTTCCCTTTATCCAAAACTCACTGCTGTGTGCTTGCACCAGACCAGAGACTAACACAGCAATTTCCATCTGTAATTCACTTATTAAACTTGGGACCCCTCTGATTTCTGCCATTCCTTCTGACCAAAATTCTGGGTGCTTCCTTCCCCTTAGGGATGGGATGTCACACACATTCTTGAGAACCCAGCTGGCACCAAAAGGAGTACAAGTGGTCTGAAGGATCTTCACTGAATGCAGATCAGCTACAGACAGGAAACCTGAGCCTCACCAATCCCTCCTGCATCTTCTTCTGCTTTGAGATTCCCAAAATTCTCATTACAGACATCTTTCAGTTCACCTATGGATTCTTTCCCTGAACTTTTATGGAGATTTGGGTCACTGTGATTTTTATCATCAACTCCTATGACTGTGCTCCCACCCTGAGAATTTACTCCTGCCAAATATTCATGCTAAGTTAGAAGCATTTTTTTGGGAACCAGGTAAACATAAATTTCAGCGAAAATATGAACACTTTGATTTCGTCTTCCATCAAACAAAATTGAATTTGGACACCATCCAGGCAGGCTGAGTGCTGATATTGCATATTTTGTCCTTATAAATTGAAATGTGGAAAGATTCTGATTTAGTCAAGTAGGGTGTGGCAGAGATGGATGCAATGAGCAGGAAGCCACAGCTCTGTTCCTCCCCCCCATGCAAAATCCTGGTGGACAACAGCCCTGTCCCACCACAGAGGTGCAGGGCTGTGATAAAACTGTGCATCACAAGATGCTCAGCCATGGATGGCTCCTTGCTCGCTCTCTCCAAGCTCTTTCCCAAGCCTTTCCCTCTCCCTGCTCCCCCCTTACAGCAATCTGAGTTCACATCACACAAATGGTGGCCTGGGACGAGCATCGATTGTGACATTTGATTTAAGTAGGTCTCATTTCACTGACTTTTCATGGGTAACTGGATAAAAGTGGGGGAGGAGCTCCATTAAAGCAAAGAAAGCCCGACATGTAACTCATTCCTGAACCATCTCCAAGGGAACAGAGTTTGGTTTTTTAAGAGATGAGCAGGCTGCATCCCTAAATCCCAACACTGCAACCCCAGCTGCCCTCCCTTCCACATCCTCCCTGAGATCCCTCCACCCCAAAAGACCTCAGGTTCTCTCACTGCCTTCCCCATCCACTGTCCCACACCATCCATAAACCCTCTCCTAGATCCTCAGGCTAATTAAGAATCTTCTGTGTGTGCTGGATCATTCCTAGCTCAGATGTTTGCTCCCAGACAAGGCATTACACAAATGATGACTGGCCAAGCTTAAGCCAGGCTTTAGGGTAGTAGCTGATGTCCATGTGCAGCCCATCCCACAGGAAAGACTCAGATCTGCACCTCCTTCTTCATCCTACAAATTTCCACAAACCCCATGCCTAGAAGAAAAACTTTTGCTGAAGAGATGCCATGAGGCTCATCCCTCCACCCTACAGAAAAGGAAGGGTTGGTCCAGCCTTGATGGGATTTTTGTTGGCATCAGGAAAGGGGATAACCACAAAAACCACTGGCTGCAGGAAGAAGAGGAGCTTGCTCCTTTGGGAATAATCAAATAATTAAGGTTGGGAAAGACCATTAAGATCAGCAAATCCGACCATCAACCCAACACCACCACCACCATATTGACCACTAAACCATGTCCCCAAGTGCCACATCCACGTTTTTTGATCACTTCTGTGGAGAGTGACTGCTATTTCCTTGTTTCAATTTTTTACAACCTTTTCCATGAAGAAATTTTTCCTAATATCCAATCTAAACTTTCCCAGGTGCAACTTGAGGCCATTTACTGCTATCCTAAGCAAGTCTTAAAGACTTGGGCCCCAATATCTTAGGGTTCTGCTTTCTTCCTTCATTATTATTAAGGTTTCTTTGTCCTCCCCACCTTCTTTCTCTATCCGCCACGTCTTCCCTTCAGCAAATAAATAACAATTAGTTTTGTTTTTTCTGACTAATTAAACCCCCTGACAGAAGGTGGTCAGATGCTGCAAGATCTGAGCCTTATGAGGGAAATTCCCTTATAGAAGGAAAAATGAGGAAATCAAGGTTGGCTTAAAAAATAAAGATGTTACCAACAGAAAAAATGTTAAGGTAAGAGAAGGAACAGCCCTATGGGATTTTCCCAGCACCACAGCTGAGGAAAAAACTGTTTATTTGAACAAGACAGGCCAGGAATAGGATGTCCACCTGCCTGGACTAGAGGTGGTCCCAGAGAGGAACAGCTCATCCAAAAACCCCCTGAAACACAGACAAAGCTGTGCCTGTTTGGAGCTGGAATGAAAACTTTTCCCTGGGCCATGGGGGAGCAGGGCAGGTCGTTCTGAGTGGCAAGGGCTGCGATTCTGTCACCAGGCATGACAGGGAGGAGGGAGGCAATCAATGACATCAGCCAGGATGGAAATAACGAGCGCTGCTGCCTGGGGGCTCTGCCTGTCCTGCCACCTCATTGCTCTGCCTGGCAGGGCAGAAGGACGCTCCTGCTTTCCTTTACAATTTCACCTTGCTTCCTTCTTTTCCCTTCTCTTCCTCTCTCCTTAATTTTTGCTCTCCTTTGTCTTCTCTGTCTCCCTTCCTTTGGCTATTTCCCCTGGCATGTTCTGCCTTTTCTTCTTGAACTTAATGCATTTTTCCAGCTCTCCCCCTTTCAAATTCTCTGTGTTTCTCCCCTTCCTTCTCTGGCTTTCTGCAGAACGCTGTGAAAAGTGGCTCGATTTGAGCTGTACTTTTTCCATTACCCTGCTCTGGCTCCAGGGTCAAACAGGCTCCAATTAGAACAAAGTATTTCTTAATGCTGTGCAGTTTGCCCCAGACCTTACAACCAAGCTGTTCCTTCTGCTTTTCCCATCCTTGATACCAAGAAAGGCTTGAACAAAGTCTTAATAGGCACAGCATCACACCAATAAAATCACCGAAAAATTAAGCCATTTATTCTGCTCTGAAATTAAACACAGGCACACGAGTTTGGAATTTGGGGGGGGGCTGGGCTTTGTTTGGTTTTAGAATCGTGTTTGCTATTCATAATAGTTGCCTTGAGCCTGACTTCCTGCACATTCGAAATTAAAGATTCATGAAGTCAGAGAATTGCAGGAGCTCCAGTTGCAAGGGACATCTCCAGCTTTACAACCCAATTTGCTGCTTGGAACAAGACCAGCACTAACAGCAGGTGAGGCTGGTGATGGCTTTGTCTGGATTTGGGAATTCTCCAAGATGGAGAGCTCCCATCCCACAGGTACCCATTCCACACCTCTCCATTAGTGACAGGTTTTTCCTGAGGTCACACAAGGGGAGGTTTAGATTGGCTATCAGGAAAATATTTTTTCACTGAAAAGCATTGGAACATGCTGCTCAGGGAAGTGGTGGAATCTGCATCCCAGGAAGGGTTAAGGGAATGTCTGGATATTGCACTTAGGGATGCGGTTTAGCCATGAATGGTTTCACTCGATGGTCTTGGAGATTTTTTCCCCAACCTAAATTATTCCATGCACCTCCCAAGCTCCAGTTTGTATCCTTCCCCCTTGTTAAACCACCAGGCACAAGCGAGAGGAATTTGGGTTTATAATTTTTGTAACTGTCCCACAGGCTGTGACCAGAGTGCCCTTTACATCTCTGCAAGACCAAGCCAATCCCTCTCCCTTCCCCTCACAGGTCACAAGCTCAATGCAACCAGGCTCATTCCACTCTCCTGACACAGAACTGGACCAGCTGGGTGGGATTAACTCCAAGAATTGCACAGGAATGGTTCTGCTGTGCCACTAGTCCAAAGGCTTTTTATGACTCCTGTGAAGACTTTTTTTTTTAAGCCACACTGTATTGATTTCACTGCTGGTTGGACAACTCTTGTCAAAGCAGGGAAAGAGTTGTTAAAATTGCTGGAAAATAATGCTTTTAGCAGAGCTTACAGAAGAAAACAGCTTCCAGGACAAAAGGGTGTGTGTCAGTGCTGGAGAAAACAACTCAGGAGGGTTGAGTGACCAAGAGGTGAAGGTGCTCTTGTCAGCTGCCAAGAAAACACTGATTTTTTTAATCCTCAGCTCTGTTAGATTCAGGATTTCTCATCCAGGCTCAGGCCCTGTGGACATCACATTTATACTTCGTTGGGATGGGAAATTTCCATGTACTCTGGGCCTGCTCAAGGGAAGGTTCAGTTTTCTCTCCAAGGAATTTCTTGCAGTGATTGCAAGACAGGGAAGGGGGGAGCAGGACACAAGCTCTTCTTGGTGGATGTCAGGGATTTAGTGAAGGAAGGATTGGGCCAGGGGAGAAAGGAGGTTTTTTGTTGGGTCAGCTTTGTCAGAGGTCTACAAAGTTCACTCAACTCAAAGCAGACGAGCAGTGAGAAAGGACCAAAACATTCCTTTTTATTCCCATAGAATCACAGAATATTTTGGGTTGGAAGGGACCTTTGAAATAATTTAATTCTAATCCCCTGCCATGGGCAGGAACACCTTCCACTATCCCAGGTTGCTCCAAGCCCCATCCAACCTGGCCTTGGACACTTCCAGGGATGGGACAGCCACAGCTTCTCTGGGAAATCCGTGCCAGGACCTCACCATTCTCACAGGAAGAAGTTTCTTCCCAATATTTAATATAATTCCACCCTCTTTCAGTTTAAGCCATTCCCCCTCATCCTCTCACTCAGTGGCAGCAATGGCAGTGCCCAACAACCCAAAACATAATCCCATGCTGGCTACTAAAATGAACTCTGTCCTGAATTAAATCTGTTAAAAAGTCTTTCTCCACTTTTCTTATAACACTTCACATATTGAAAAATCAAAATAAGGTGCCCCCAGATCCTTCTCTTCTTCATCATTTAACCTCTGAGAAGGGCTTTGAGGTCCCTGCATGGAGGTCACTTAGAGGCATCATTAATAAATCATCTTTTCACACCTTCCTTCTGGAAGATGTGACCCTTTCCCAGCTCAGCCCCTGCCACTGCCAGGTCCAGAGAATTTCCACCTTGCTTTGCTTCCCTGTATCAAAACCACAGACTTCCCACGTCAAAGCTCTAATAGTCACCCATTATCAGGAACACATTTGTGGAGCTCAGGGATCCTTTTATGCTATTTGACCGGTCTAACAGGCAATTCTGTGTAATTACAGGACACAAAAATCACCCAGAGAGACACCTTAACACGCTACTATTTATTAACAATCGCTAACTCTTCAGCGGGCATTGAGATACAACGTGACAATTTGCTTTTAGGAAACAGCCTTGATGAAGTTTTCAGGGCAGAGGAGTGGTCGCTCAGCCTCTCTTTAATGGGAACTGTCAGGATAATTTCCTCCAGGCTGGCAGGGAATTACAGGAGTTAACAGTGGGCATTATGTACCTGCCAGTCAGCTCACTGCCAGGCTGGAATTTCCAGACTGCTCTCCCAGCACCTCAGTGTCCAGTCCTGATGTCAAGGATGGGCAGATCAGGCCCATATTAATGCTGAGGACCACTCTCCTCCTGGCCAGCCAGCTGTTCCCAAACATTTTCACCGTCATTCTTTCAAACACTCTGAGCTTTATTCGCTTGATTTGTCCCTTTCCGAATGCACCTCGCTCAGCCAAGCGACTGAAATCCCTGAAAATACTGAAATTTTATGGAGCTCTGATGAAGAGCCTTGAGTCACTCTGTGTCCCTCTGCCAGCTGTGGGAGAGGAACCAGTGTGAGGAGCCAGGAGACCCCAAGGAGCAGAGCAGGGTCCAGGTCAGGACACACAGCTCCATCACTTAAGCCAATCTTTTCAAAAGCCTCTCAGCTGATCTGATTTAAGTGGCAAACACTGACTTTATCTTCTCGGGGGCCTATTTTGATCCCCTGGACATGGAAGGGAATAATACTGCCCCTCCATCTCTCTTCCAAAGCTTAACTCAGCTTAGATTCCTGCTGTGTGCAAATGCCTCGGGGGGTTCCTAGGGCTGTGTCACAGCAATCAAGCACCAGCACCCTATTCTCTGCTGTGCCAGACCTTCAGGAGGGATGGAGGAGAGACAGGAGAGAGCTTCTGGCTTAACTGTTTATGAGCTGGTCAGATGGCATGTCTGCTTTTTAAACTTTTGCTTTTCATGCATATGGAAAAATTGTTTTCTTTCTGCCTTTCCCTTTAAAACACAGGAGGAGAAAATAAAACCATTTTCTACAACGAAGCTGGCAATAATCAAAATGGCCAATTCCTCCAGGGGCAGGAGCTCTCTGCTTCTGAGAAAACAAGGGCAGAAGTGAACTTTAATCACGTTGTGCAGCAGCACTGATACAGGCACTGCGGGAAACAGCAAACCTCAATCTCCCTGTGTCAGTCCTGGAAAATCAAATGCTCTAGGATTCACTCCACTGCCCTGAGATGAAGTGGTACAATGCAGGTATTCATACAAATATTCAAAGCAGAGGGGACTTGTCCATACTGCTGCTCAGTGCAACATTAATTCTCTAAAACTCCTTGAAATGAGGTTGTGCTGAGGTGAGGGTCGGCTGCTTCTCCCAGGCAAATAATGATAAGACAAGGGGAAATGGTCTCAAAATGCACCAGGAGAGGTTCCATTTGGATATTAGGAAAAATTTCTCCATTGAAAAGGTGGTTAAGCATTGGAACAGGCTCCCCAGGGAAGTGATGGAGTCACCATCCCTGGAAATTAAATTTAAAAAAAAAAAAAAGGAGTAGATGTGGCACTCTGAGATGTGTTTAGGGGGCATGATGGGATTCACTTGAAGGTTGGACTTGATGATCTTGGAGGTCTTTTCTAACATAAATGATTTTATGATTCATGGACCATGGCGTGTTCTGAACACCGCTGGTTGCCACAAGCTAAGATACAATCCAGGGAGCATTATAAAAATTAAATATTAGGGACAATTACAGGAGCTGCTAGAGCTGCTCCTGTTCTAGAGTTGCCTCTGCCATGGAACTTACAATTATTATCATTATCATAATAATCATTGTTACTACTACCACTATTACCATTACTGGCATTATTTTACCATAGGGACATATGCTCTGTAACTACTTTAAAAATGAGTCTTCTTTCCTGCACCTTCTTGCTTGGAATGTCCTTTCCCTGTGCTACACAGAGAACAACCAGTTCTAATTCCATAACTGACTTGGAAGCTCGATGCCATCATCCCTTGTAACTTCCCAGCTGAGCACCTTGCAGGGAAATGTGCTAAGATTTACACACAGCTAAAATAAAATAAGTCCACAGCAGACTGGGAATGGAAAATGAGAGTAGAATCCAGACTGTGTTTATCCTGATTTAAGCAGTATTTTGGTTCCATGCCAGGCGACAGCATTTCACCAAATTACTCCAAACCAGCCCGCTGTTTGTTTTACACTGTGACGTGCTGGAGAGTGGTGCCAGACCAGCAGCTCTCCCCACAGCATGGGGAAAATGTTCCTTCCCCATTCCCATGGATCTGCCCACCACCACAGAGAGCAAATATCCACTTTCCCTTTCCCCTTGCCTGTTGAAGAGCAGTCCTTAAGAAAAACCTTCCTCCAAAGCACAGGGAATGAATATTTGTGCAAAGACTGCACAAGCCATGTCTGAAGAACCTGACCCTTTAATTCAGAGATTCACAGGATAACCTGAGCTCGAAGGGTCCCACAAGGATCATGGAGTCCAACTCCTGGCACAGGACACCCCAACAATCCCACCTGGTGCCTGAGAGCATTGCCCAAATGCTCCTTGAGCTCTCTCAGTCTCGGGGCTGTGACCATTCCCTGGGGAGCCTGTTCCAGTGCCCAAAGACCCCCTGGATGAAGAATCTTTTCCTGGTATCCAGCCTAACCCTCCCCTGACACAGCTCCAGCCATTCCCTCAGGTCCTACCACTGTCACAGAGAGAAGAAATTGGTGCTGCCCCTCAGCTTCTCTCATGAGGAAGCTGCAGATCCCAATGGGGTGTCCCCTCAGTCGCCTCTTCTCCAAACAAACCTTAATTATTATTTGCAGATGCTCACATCTCTCACTGCTCAACCACTGAAAATCCCTGCCCTGACAATCTTGACCCAAAACTAAGGCTGAACCAACAACCTTGGAGTGAAACATCCCTGGTTTATTGCCAGTCCTCAGAGGCTTTCAGGGGCTTCTTGGCTAAAAAAAGAAGATGAAGGGATTTCAGCCATTTGGGTTATTCTGGTGTTATGAGGATAATGCCAGCTTTATTCCCATTGCAACCTGAGCAGCCCCTGGGATCCAGAGTGTTTCCATCCCCAGCTGGTCACTGGGGAATCACTGGTGCAAATTCCCTCTTCGTGGAGCAGAGATCTCCAAGCAGCCCTCGAGGAATCAGCTTCCAACCCCAACCCATTCACAGCTGAGTGATTGGAAAGGGAAGCTGTAACAGCCCCTGGATTTACAGCTGTATTGAGCTGATATAAACAAAATCAAAAGTGGCCCCAGCAGTCAGATATTCCCCACCTGGGGAGATGCTGGCATGATTGCCATGTTTAAAAAGAGGAAAAAGAACCATTTGTCACGGAAAATGAAAGCATTGTCTCACTTGTGGGAAAAGAGTGGAGTAATTTTGCTTTCATGGATTTACTGAATATATTCTGTGTATTCTTGTGGTGAGCAGGGCAGGTAGGCAGCGAGCAATGGAGTTGCAGGCTGAGTTCTGGCTGGCTGTCATCACACCCAGCACAGTATCAGTTTCTTGATTAGACACCCCTCACATTTACAGGCACATTTAGAGCTCAAATACTCCCAATTACTACTCTGACATTACTTTTCCACACATAGTTTCCATTTTTGCTTAAAGATTACCAAAATCCTGCCAGCAGGTTTATCCACCCAGCTATTACTTGATAGCAAAAGTATGAAGGGCACAAACCTTTCATAAACTGCTTCAATTTGAGCTTAAATGAACATAATAATAACGACTTGCCCATTTCCTACTGCATGGCAATTTAAGAGCAACCTCAGCCTTTGTGCAGGGCATAAAGGGCTCAGAGGTGAAACAGATTGTCAAATTTACCTAAAGAATTGCTTTTCCAGGCCAAAGTACAACGGAGATGGGTGCAGAGTAATAGAAGAAAGACATGCAACACTCAACAGTTCACCTGAACACTCCGTGCTCAGTGCCTGCAGTGCTTTGAAAAGGAAGATAATCTCATTTAGCAATAATTCTGACTCCCACCCCACGAGCCCATGAAACCCAGCCTCCAGCACCCACTTGTTACCATTTTCAAACAAGCTGCTTTGTGATGCTCCCACGCCGTCCTCCTGCCTTGGGAGAAGCTCCCGAGCCTGAGAACTCCCTCGAAAGCCACCCAAGAGCTTCAAGCCTCCCCTGTAAAGCCCTGCCTGGTGCAATGCCCACAGCCCAGTCCTGGCAGATGTTCTGTGACTTTCCGTGGCTCTCACCATGACTAACAACCCTGTGCTGTTTACATGAGCCCCCACACCCGCCCCCATCCCGGCATCCTGGGGCTCCAGATGGAAAACTCAGCTGAATTTCCCACTCTGCTGGGTCAGGGTGGCTTTGTGGCTCAGAGCTGAGCAGGTTGGAGTGGTGCTCTCACAGTGGTACAAGCTGCAGGTTGTGAATGTGAGATGACAGCGGATCGACAGCCACAGGTGGAAGTGGGAAGTTGTGGACAGGCTCGGTGATTTTTGGCTTCCCCACCTTCCTCCAGCCCATTCCTTCACCTCCCACCAACGTGCTGCCCCTCTGCCACGTTCCTCTCTTCATCCACAGACGCCAAGGGGATCTTACATCACAGAATTCCAGGTAAGAGAGTGGAAAAGACCTGACAGGCTCAGCTCACGCCTCAGCCTGATGCACAACCATCATAACCACTCCCATCTTTTCAAGAAAACCTTTGCTGATGGAGTCTGGGCTCTTGACTATCCTTGCAGTCAGAAGGTTTTCCCTCGTGCCTGAATTAAATCTCTCACTCTGCAATTTGAGCCCAATCCCTAGCAGACACAGAAAGCAGATTATTCCCTTCCCACAGCCACCTTCAACCCGTTTGAAGATTATCATTCTCTTTCCCCTTTTTTCCTTGAGGAAAGAGCCAAAATGTCTCACAGAGCTCAGCCATCGGTGTGGAGGCACCACACCAAACATCTCTGACACATCATCCTCTCCCACACGCCCTCCCACACTCAGTCATCCTGCCTGGACCCAGAGCAGAGTAATCCCAGGCAGGTAACACTCACACACTTGTTTCACATTTCTGGCCCTCAAATCTGCTCACAAGTGAGGCTGAGCGCTGCTTTCCGAGCTCTTAGGAAAGGGGAAGGTGGGAATTGGGAAGACCCTGGTGTCCTGGCTTAGACGCACACCTCCTTTAGCAGAGCAGTAAGCTGTGACAGGGTAATAGGGCAGCTGTCACACTTGCTAAGCTGCCTTCATGGCAACAAGCCATTAAGCACTGCAGCTCAGAATAAGCACCAAACCCCTCAGGAACGCCTGGACATGCAGGATCCCAGGCATTCCCCACGAGGCTTTAATCTGAGCTGCAGACAGGGGACCAAGCCCAGCCCTGCTCTGCTCCTGGGGTCACTTGGTTAACGCCAGCGCCGCTCTCGCCTTTCCACCGAAGGGTGAATTTGGCTCGGCATTACTCACGCTCCAGCACTGAATCCCACAACGGCTTTGAGCTCCCAGCCACTTGATCCTGCTCCTCTCCCACGTCCCCTTCAGATGGAGAGATACAGGAGGGTGATGCAGCATTTGCCTGCAGGAGAGTCCCTGCCAGGGCTGCGCCGAGCTCGCCGCTCCGGCTGGCGGGGGCCGAGCCGCAGCCCCACGCTGCTGCAGTCCCACCAGCTGGAGTTTTGTCAGGACTTAAAAAGACCTGGGAGAATCCTCCAGCACCGAGCAGGAGCTCGGGGAAGGGAAGCTGTCAGCTGGGAATATCTCCCCAAGCACCCAGAGGATCGACAGACAGCGAAATCCGCAGACAGCCGCCAAGGAGGTGGGATGCTGGATGACTGCTTATTATGCTGAGCCAAATCCTCCTATTATTACCTCCTGTGCTACCTGTCTTCTTTTAATATATTCAAGTGTTGTCTCTGCTAGAAGCACAGCGCAGCGCTGAGAGGGAATTCCTATCCCACTCGTCTCTCATGCCTTGCCTGTGTATGCTCCAATATCAATCACTTATTTGCTAATGGGATCTTTTATTAGGTATCTGTGTACGGCACGCAGCAATGGCAATCTCCAGTCAATTCTCACAGCAGAATAACAAACCCAGGCTGCCTCTGGCACCTGGAGCACACCACAAGCTCTGTCAGTGATCCCCTTCCTCTTAAAACCCAACATATATCATCTGTACATCAACTCCGGGTCCTCCTCAAACTTTAAGGAGATTTAGCCCGAATTTACTCTGCAACACAAACTGACAGACTCCACGTCAGTGACAGAGCAACCTTTTAAAACCAGGTGATTTTCAGCAAAGCAAAAATGTAGGGACACAACCCAGTACTTTCTGTTAAGAGGGCACTTTGGAAAAAATAATGGACTTTTTTCAAGAGGGAGTTAGACTGTGGGTTGGCCCGTTTGGCCCCCTAAGAGCATCACACATCTTGTCTCCTTCTTAATCACATTATGAGAGTGAGTAGGAGGGGAAAACTGTCTGCCCAGCTGGTTCCTACCCTGTCTTCTCCATTCTATCCACGCCTGCTGAAACTCAGGAGGGCTAAACTGGATTTAGTGAAAAGAGCCTCCCTGCTGAGCACAGCAAAGAGCAGCCCCTGATTTACAGAATCACCAGCTTGCTCCTACAGGCTACCACGGACCTCAGGGAAAAGCACCCCAGAGAAAACACAGCAGCTGCTCCTGCTGTGGAGCAGGAGATGGGCAAAGCCCAGAAATCCCCAGCAACACTCAGAGCACATCCTTCCCCAATCCCAGCACGGAGCTCTCCTGGGATGAGCAGGAGTCCAGCTGGAGTGGCCCTGCGCCACTCCCACCTTGGGCATCTCCACACTCGGGGAGAGCTCAGTGGCAACAGCACAAATCCCCAGGAAATCTTAGGCAACATTTCCAGCTCAAGAGGCATAATCAGCTCCTAAGAGACACTCTACACACAGCAGCATCCTGGAGAGGACGGGGTGATTGCAGGAAGAGGCGCCAGCAGCGCGGGCGCGGGAGCTCGCAGAGGATTTGGACCTCAAAAGCCCAAATGTTGGTGGATCAGCAATGCTCACCCTGGCACAGCTCCTGCCAAGCGGGCAAGAGGAGGCTCCTGATGCTCTGTCAGGGAAATGACAGCACTTGGTGCTTCCTGGAGCACCCTTCAGGCTCGGGGCACTGTGCAAATGTGGATGCAGAGCCCGGGATGTCACCTGCAAGGGTGCTGCAGCTGGAGAAAGGGAAGCAGAAAGCAAGGAAGTGTTTAGCTCAAGGTCACAATTTCACTGACAGGCACAAAAAAGCTCTGGCTGTAGCCTCAACAGCACACCCAAATACACCAAACTCTTCCCTAAACCCCTGTACAACCTGACCAGAGTTTGATGTCTTAAAGACTTTGAGCCTGGCAAAACTGAAAACTCTCCTTCCTCAGATAAGTCCAACTTTTGAATTAAAGAGTTAACCTTGCAGAAAAAGCAGCACCAATATTAACTGAGCCTGGAAACTGTTGTGAGCATGAGAACTGTCAGTTCTCAAGGTATGCAAAAGGCTTTGTTCTTATCCAGACTCCAAATTTCACATGATAAATGACGGAAGAATATAAATGTTAAAATGTTCACCTCCAAATGAAGTTCTCCAGTCTTATCTAAATGAAACTGCTGTAATTTTCCATCAAAATGTTGTCAAAATTGCTACACCCGTACAAAATATTTGAATATTTGATTCATAACATCAACTTTTTTTTTTCTGCTGAGAAACCTAGCTCTCCTCCCAGTGCAAGAGAGGCCCTACAGAATTTTTGGAGCTTAAAATAACCCACCTTGTGTGTGTGCACTGTCCATAAAGTACAGAGAGCTCCCATAGCACGAGACAATCTTTTTAGGGGGAAGATCCTTGGGACACAAATAGACCTTTGAAGGTCCCTTCCATCCCAAAATGGGAGGTTTTGAGGGACAAAAAAAACCTGCTGTGAATTGAAGGAGGAGCTTTATCCCCACGGGTAGGAAGCACACCAGGAAAGGTGCTTCCCATTCTTGCAAACTGGAGATAACTCTGAACAAAGCCTCTTGCAACATCCTGGGATACAAATCCTGGAATCACTAAGGTTGGAAAATATCTCTGAGATCATCAAATCCCAGCACCCAAGTGCCACATCCACATATTTCTTGAACCCTTCTAGGGATGGCGACTCCACTGCTTCCTTGGGTAGCCGGTTCCAAAGCTTGAACTCCTTTCCGTGAAGAATTTTTTTTTCCTAATATCCAATCTAAACCCTCACTGGCACAACTTGAGGCCATTTCCTCTCATCTCACAGGTCTGCTCACTGTGGACACTCAGCTGCCTGGCCAGCACTTACCCAGGCTACAATAAACCCCACAAAACTCTACAGCTGCTGGTTTTACCTGTCACAAAACACCAACACAGTACTGGGAGAGATGTCCCAAAAATTCAGTGCAGACCCAACAAACTCAGCACCCCTGCAAGTTCGTGCCACCAGCTCTGAACCTTCATCAAGCCAAGAAATGAGAGGAGAGCTCAGATGCCTCTCTCTGATCAGCTTTCTGCAGGTAGGACCGGTAAGGAGGGGGAGAGACAACAGAGATGTGTTTGTAGAATTTCACTCCAGCCCTAAGGGATGCCCAAATTACAGAACCATCAGTTTGAGTTGGAAAGGACATTAAAGATCATCCAGCTCCAACTCTCTGCCCTGGACAGAGACATCTTCCACCAGACCAGCTTTCCCAAAACCCCATCAAAGCTGTCCTTAGCCAAACTTTAAAGCTTGACTGACTTGACAAAGGCCAAGCACAAAGTGGAAGGCAGCAAAGGCAACACAAGCCAAACTCAGATGAGACAACCAGAGAGTGGAAGGTTTTGCTGCTCATCCTCAGGCTCCTGCTTTATTTCCTCCCCACCTCCAAGAATTGCCAAAATACATTTTAAAAAAACAAACAAAAAAACACCATCACAAGCCTCACATGCAGCTCTGTGGTTTCCTTTTGCCCTCATTCTCTGTTAGCAGTGCAACTGTACAGGTGTAGCACCACAGGCATTGCCCTTTCAAGACAGGCAGGGTATAAAGCTAAAACAAAAAGACAGTCCCAAAATGCTTGTCTGTGCTCCTTAATTTAAGAGGTTTTAATCTTTTATGATGGTCAAACAGCAGTTGTGCCAAAGCAGGGCATGAGGCTGCCTCTGTCGAGTGGAAGTAGCAGGGGAAATCAAACACGAATCTGAACTCTAGCTTTTGAGCTGGATCCGAACAGCTCCATCACGGTTTAGGGATGTCTGTCTCCCAAATCGATTCAAAACACAGCACTTTCAACCTCCAGCTTCACTGAAATCAAGGAAAACTGCTTCTTTTCCCCACCACACGAGCAACTCTCAGGTCCCAGCCCAGGCAAACCGTCCTTGGCCAGCCCAAATCAACAGTCGTCCCAAAAGCCTCTTAGAGTCTTTTTTCACTGCAAAGGAGCTGTGCCCATACCAGGGTTACAAATATTTCAAGCTGCCAGGGCCAAAGGCTCCAGGAGGGAGATTTATAGCAATAAATAATATTAATGACACAGGCGGACAGAGCTTCTTGTCCTGAGAGCTCCAAAGGCACATGAAAAACTGCACCATAAATGTCACCAGCACAGACACCAACGATGACGAGATGCCTCCTCTGGGGAGGGGAGGCAACGTGGGCTTGTCCAGAATGAGATTTGGGGAGGAAAGTGAGGGAATGAGGAGATGGATGAGCACAGCCATGCAAGCTCACAGGCAAGGCACAGGCAGGAGATGGGTCCCAGCTGGTTCAGCCTGGGTGGTGCTCCCCATCATCATCAAACCCTTGCACTGGCTTAGCTGGGGGACTCAGGAGATATCCAAGCCCCAGTTCTCCCCCCAGCACAGGCAAAGGACTCATCCTGATGCTCATGAGTGGACTCGAGGCTGGGAAAAAATGAGTTGGGAAAACATAATCCAACCAGCAGCCAGAGGAGTTGGAAAGAGGGCAAAAGAAGCAATTTTAGGCCTAAACCCCAAAGGAGCAGCTGTGAGTTCAGTTGCAGATATAATAAAACATGCCTGGGGGAAGGAAGCTGTATCCTCCTGCAACCAAGCCCACTCTCAAATGCAAAAATACTTGCAGAGATGATGATAAAGGGCTGACACCCATCCTGTGTTATTCAGATAACACCTAAACACCTGGAGCTGAGGGAGCAGCAGCATCTGGCCACATCAAATTAACTATTTTTTGCCCGGGCTGCTTAATTAAATAATACTAAGCAGTGTGTGAACATAAAATCTACGTAAGAGAAACTTCTGCTTCAGCCAAGGCAAAGATTCCATTTGCTTTTCCCACACTGCCTGATCCTCTGCCCACTTGCAGAAGATGGATTAGCAGAGGACCTTCACCAGCAGCTCAGCTGCACATCTGGGCTCGCTTCATTCCAGGCTTTGCCTTAGAAGCCTCCCTGCAGCAGAAATCTCAAGTTATTTTCCCCAGCCATGCAACCTCCCAAAACTTTGTCAGGATATCTCAGAGTCCTTCCCATGCAGGACAAGGCTCACTCATCAATCCCAACCTCTGGAGCCAGACCCCAAAGCTGCTGGAGCTTGGGGTGAAGCCCTGCTGCTGGCAGGACACAGACCTGCAAACTCCCAGGGCAGGTGATAAATCCCACCTGGCTCACCTGAGATCACCTCGAGAAGGCTGGAAACACTCCTGGAGTGCACCAGCCCAGCAGCTGCTCCCCTGCCAGCTTGGTTTATGGTGGCAGGACAAGGAAACAACAACCCATGGAAGAAGATGAGTGCAGGGATGCCAGGGTTGATGCAACCAGCTGCTTCAAGAGCCCTTCCACGCGGGAACACAGTCCCAGTCCTACCTCTGAGCATCCTTCAACCAGAATATCTCTACCTGAGACCACAGAGTTGGTGCCTCTGTCCAGAGGACCCCAAAAGCTGCTCTGCCCAACACCCCAGAGCCCATTTCCCAGCCCTGTGGTGGCTGGGCCTGCCTGGGGCCCAGGCAAACACAACCAACACTGTGTCTTTAAAACCACTTCAGTGCAGATGTTGTTTCCATGGTAACTAGTGGACCAAATACATTAGTGTTTCTAATAATAAACCAAACCTTCATCTTGGAAAATGTGATCCCCCCTCTCCCTTTACCACGCTCACCCTTCCTTTCTTCCTTACCCCTCCCCTTTTGCCGAATTAAGCCAGCATTTAACAAGCAAGCCATAATTAGTAAATAATTGCAAGGGCCCAGTAACTCCCAGTGCCCAATCAGATGGAGAAGCTTTAGGTGGAGGAGGGGGTGGCTTTGCTCTGTGAACCTGGGAACTGTCCAAAAAGGGATGAACTATTAAAAAAAATAATAAAAATTAAAAAAAAAAAATTCAAAAGAATAAAGTGGAAGAGAGGAGCCTGCAAAGCGTCTTTTGACCACCCCAGCACCGTCTTTAGTGCCCTGGCACCCTCCCCGTGCACTGACTCAGGGAGCAGCCGCCCAGCGATAATTTCTAGGAATCTCGCACTTTTTTTTTTTTTTTTATCCGGAGGCTCCGTCCGAGACGCGGCACCGACTTCGTGTCCCCGACAAGCGGCCAAAACTTCACAACTCCTCCTCTCCACGCTCCCCGATGGCAGAGTGGGAACCCCCCACCCACCCACACACCCCCCAAAACTGCGTGGGGTAGCGGGAAGGACGCGAGGCGGGGATGGAGACACGCGGGGAGGGAGGGAGGCGGAGCGGGGCGATTCCGCCCCCCCAAAATAAACCACGTGCGTGGGGAGCCCACGGGAGTGAACACGCCTGCGGGGGCCGGGGGCTCCCCGCATTTTTTTAGCGGGATTCACGTCCCGAGGCGCAGCGCAGGGATGGCAGGATGGATGGGGAGGACGAGCGGAGCGGCGCGGCATCACCGCCGATGTCCGCGCGTGTGCGTCCCCAAAGCTGCGCTCAGGGTCGGGGGGAAGGGGAGAGGAAGGACGGCGGGCAAAGGAAGGGGGAGGGTTGTGCAAAGCCTCACGCCGTGTCGCCACGGTGCCGGTGACACCGGACTGCAGCAGCGGCGGCGCTCGGGGCCGTCCCCGCCGCGGTACCCGAGAGCCGCACGCCGGGGATGCTCCGCTGCATCCCGGGCGCGTCCCCTCCGCTCCCGCTCCATTCCGCCCTGTCCCCCGCGTGTCCCCACGCCTGGCCGGCCCCTCCGCTCCTCCCTCCGCGGTGCTGCCGGCGGGACTCACCATGTCGGGGCTGAGCTGGGCTAAGATGGCGAAGGCGGAGAGCCGGTCACACAGGCACTTGGTCCGGGAGGCGTCGAGCGGGACCGTTCGGCAGCCGCGCCAGGACCAGGCGCCGGGCGGAGAGGCGGAGGCGGAGGCTCTGCTGGAGGGAGGGAGGAGAGCAGGGAGGGAGGGACGGGGCGGCGGAGCGGGGAGAGAGGGAGAGCGGCCGTCAGGGCGGGCGGGGAGCGGGCACCGCGCCCCCCGCCGCCCCCATCCCAACAACCCCCCCTCCGGACCTGCGTCTCCATCCTGCTCCTGGTGCTGGGTCGCTGTGACTCCTCCATCACCCCCCACACGTGTGAATGTCGCCTGCAGCCCCTGGGCTGCCCGGTCTCACGGTTGCCATACACATCTCCCTGATCCTATAGCCCTGCCCCACATATCCCATATACACCCCCCCTAACCCTATAGCCCACCTGTCCCATGTGTGCACGCGTAACTGCACAGCCTCATCCCACACAGACATCCCATGGATGCATAACCCTATAGTCCTGCCCCACATATCCCATATACCTTCCTGACCCTATATCCCTGCCCCACTTATCCCATATAAACCTTCCTAACCATACAGCCCTGCCTCACTTACCCCATATAAACATTCCTGACCCTCTATCCCTGCCTCACATATCCTATATACACCGTCTTAACCCTATAGCTCTTTCCCACATATCCCATATAAACCCTATAATTCTGCCCCATTTATTCCATATAAACCTTCCTAACCATACAGCCCTGCCCCACTTATCCCATCTACACCTTCCTGACCCTATAGCCCTGCCCCACATATCCCATATACACCTTTTGCCCCTATAACCCTCTCCTACTTATCCCACGTACACTTTAACTCTACAACCCCGCCCCACATGCCCCATATACACCTTCTTAACCCTATAGCCCTTTCCTACTTAACCCTTATAGACTTTCTTAGCCCTGTGCCTAGTGCCACATATTCCATGTAAATTTCCTTAAGCCTATAGCCCTGTCCCACTTGTTCCATATACACACCTTAACCCCAAAGCTCTTGCCTCATTTATCCCATATACCTATGCACAACTTCCTACCCAACATGTGCAACAACCCTACAGTCCTGTGACACCCACCATACTGATCCACATGTGGGACACAGGGATAAATAATCCTACACAACCTGAACACACCTTTCCATTCCTACAGCCCTGTCCCACATGTCTCATTTATGGATATAACACTTCAGACCTCAAATACACCTCACTCCCCCCACAGCCCCAGCTCTCATCCCCTACACCCCAAACCCCCTGCTCCACACCCCATAGAGATGTGTATAGACCTCTCCCAGCCACAGGAACCCCAATTCACAGCTTCACCCCTCCCTTGCTCCTTCTCCAAAGGCCAGCCCAGGACCCTCCTCAGCCCTTCCCTACATTCCCAGAGCTCTGGGCATGGCAGGGATGTTCCTCCCTCATGGCCAGAGGAACCTGAAGACATCAAAGGGACAAATCCTTGCTTTCTCCTGGCATTTTTTCAGGCTGGGGAAAAGCAGCAGAATGGGAAGGAGCCATAGATGGGGAAGTCTCCATGGTCTTCATCCCACAGGTGGAGTGGTTTCATCGGGAAAAATGATTGCAGCCCCATCTCTGTGTGAGCACAAGGGGCTAAGCCAGGGAAAAGGGGAATCTCCTGCTCTCATGTGCTGGGACAGTGGGGACCCAAAAACTGCAGTCATTTCCCACCCATTGCTTCTGTGTTTTGCCCAGTCCTATCTCCTGGGATATGGTCACGCAGGGAGTGCAGAATCAGAGAGCAAGTGCAGAAATTCAGTAGATGGGGAGAAGGTCAGCATCCCTGTGCATAACCTGGCCTTCACAGGAGCCTGAGACAAGATTTGGAGGCAGAGCAAAAGGGCCATCTGCCTTCACTGAAGGGACATGGGCAAAGATGTCCCATGTCCACAGCTGACCATCCTCAGAGGAGGGGACCTCGGCAGCAGCGCCAGCAGCGAGCCCACGGCAGCTCCAGATGGAGCCAAGCTGCTCAGCAGCCCTGGGTGCATCACAGATGGCCTGGACAGCTCTGCTGCTGGCTCCAGAGACCTGCCCTGAGCCACTGACAAGTTCTTTGCAGGTCTCAACTCGGTGCAGGCTCTGACCTGCTCCTCACACAAAGGTTCCGAGCCTCTCTGCACCTCCCTGTGCCAGCACGGCCTGGGTGGGAGAGCACCAGGACATCCTGCTGTCAGTGTCTACTCAGATCCTGTTCAATTCGTGACACTGAGCCTCCCTGAACTATTTCTGGTTTGGGTTAGAGCACTCTTCATTGTTAAATAAAATAAAATAAAATAAAATAAAGAAAAAATAATTTTACTGTAGAAGTTGTAGACAATACACAGAGCCCTTTGAGCCTTTTTTTTTTCTTCCCCTCTGGTGCTCATCCAGAGCTTTCTAAATGTCTGGAACCTACTAAATGTTAGAATGTCCCATCCCTGGGAGTGTCCAAGGCCAGGTTGGATGGGGTTTGGAGCAACCTGGGACAGTGGAAGGTGTCCCTGCACATGGCAGGGGCTTGGAACTAAATAACCTTTATGGTCCCTTCCAATTATTTAAGGTCCCTTCCAACCCAAACCATTCTGTGATCCCGTGGTTCTCTATCCACCCATCCATCTCATGGGACATAAATCTGTCTTCTCTGGATCAGCAGCTCTTCATGTGATTTTCTCTGAGCTGTCACATATCTCTTGGAGACTCTCAGACCCTGGCATTGTTCATTTTTCTCTTTCATGCACCTTCTGACATTCCCCACCACCCTTCTTGGAAGGGACCAGGAGATCCAAGGCCAATCTCATGGGAAATCTGAATTCTGTATTCTCCCTTCTATGTCCTGCTCGTATTTCCAAGATCTACATTATTGAATTGTTCTGTTTATCCACTGTCACTGAGAAAAATGACTTATTTATGATGTGTACAAATAATGACAAATTCCCAGACTCCAACAACCAGTTCTGTATTCTCCTAGAAAGTATTAATTTAGCTTCACAAAATCTATTTTCCATAAGTTGATTGCTATTAATGCCTCTGTTTTAATGAGCATGCTATTATTCAATTATAATCATAATATTACCCACAATCCCTAAATTTTTGGATCTAGTTTCAGATGAATATTGTGCCTACAACAGATGTGAGGCTGCTGTGCTTACACACACATACTCCTCTCTCCAGATTTGGGGAACTCTTCCACCTTTCTTTCCCTAAAGAGAAATTATCCCAAATTAGTCTTAACTTGCTCTTTCAAAATCCTTGCGTTCCAAATTGCTCTGTCTTGTTACTCTAGCACACATCTCACTTTGTTGGATGATGTATAGCAGGTTTTCCAGCTGCTGGTGTAATGAAAAGTATTTCATTAGGCTGGCATGTGGATTAAGGAACCAGGCTCTCTTCCAATCACAGAATACAGGCGTTTATTGAAATTCCTGCATTATTATAAATAAATCTGTCATTTCGAGCTAGTAACAAACCAATACCATCAGGATTTATTATGGGTTTAGTAGACTCTAAATTTTGCTTTTTATTCATCTTTGCTGTTCTGAAGAGTAAAACTCCTACATTTTTCCTTTCTTTTTCTCTTGTATTTTTCAAGCTTTTAATTTGCATTGCTTGCTGTCAATTTATCCTTTGTCCAGATTTCCACAACAGCTTTTACTTTCCCTCTATAACAGACTGTTGTGGAGGTTATTTTATAGATATTGGTGCGTTTGGCTTATGGTGTTGTTTTGGTTTTGGTTTTTTTTTTGTTAGCTGAGGGTTTTTTAGTGCTCCGTTTATCTGTTTCATTTATGGGCTTGAGGATATCTAGAAAAGTGTTTTTAAAAGGCTCCTAATCACAGAATTGTGGAGCCATAGAATGGTTTTGGAAGGGACCTTTAAGATCATCTTTTTCCAACCTCCTGCCATGGGCAGGGACACTCTCCACTAGACCAGACTGCTCAATGTCCCATCCAGCCTGGCCTTGGACACTTCCATGGATGAGGCATCCACAACTTCTCTGGAAAACTTGTGTCAGCACCTCTCTGCTCTCACAGGGAAGAATTTCTTCCCAATATCCCATCTCACCCTGCCTCTCTGGCAGTTTAAAGACATTCCCTGCATCCTGTCACTCCAGCCCTTGCCCAAAGTTTCTCTCCAGCTCTTTTGGAGCTGCTTTAGGCACTGGAAGGTGCTCTGAGATCTCCCTGGAGCCTTTTCTTTTCCAGACTAAACAACCTCAGGTCTTCCAGCCTTTCTTTCCATCCTTAACTCTATCCTCAGCTTTTTTTTTTCTGTTTAAGCAGCCTTTCCCAACAAATAGAAATGCTTAAATCTCCCATTTTTAGAGCATCAAATTCGTGTACATTGCCATGCACAGACACCCCCTGCCCCAAGGAACCTGGAGTCTCATCAAGTGTGGGAATACATTTGCCCTCACATCACTTCCAATTCTAAAGTCCAGCTTTATTCATTTACCAGCTTTCAAAGTGGACTAGGACAGATCTGGGCCATACATCAACAGAAGTAACTTCATCCAAAAGGGAAGAAAAAGGAAATAAATCAGAAAACCAACAAGAACAGGAAACCCCAGGGAAAGTATCAGAAAACAAATAACACTCCCCAGATGCTGTGCCTGGTCTCACACTCCCATGGCAGAAAAACTGACAGAACAGCACTGAATGCACTGAATGCAATATCAGGATAAAATCTATCCAGGGCCAAAGCCACACTTGGCACAGCCTGAAATCCATTTCTAGATGCACACAGAAAGTGCACAGTGATATTGAGGCAAGAAAAGAATTAAAAATTAAAATAACTACCTTTTGCTCTTCAAAGACCTGGTCTGGTGCCTGCTTATTTATCCTGTTGGACTCAAAGAACACAGCTGGATCAAAGCCATCCAGTTCTTGCTTTAAAAGCTGCTATAAATCACATAAAGGATGGGTGATGTGGATGTGCTGAATCAGGAACTTGGTGTAAATCACCTCAGAATAAGTCCAGCTACACCATTTAATGGAAAATGAAAATCTAGTCCTCATTACTACCAATGATTATTAATTAATTAGTCATTACTGGTCCTTAAACCACTCAAATGCTCCAAAGAGCATGTCCATTCCTCTGGTTTTAATCTCCTCAGAAGAATAACTTTTCTTTCATCCTTTCCTTCCTCGTTGCAAATCTCCCTGATTACCTCCTCTCGTTGCCCTGCAACCCTTTGCATACGAGCACCTCTGCACCCTTTGGGGATGGAGCTTGGAGATGAGTTGGGAAAACCTATCTGGAGGTAGCAGAGCATGGCAGAAGAGCCACAAGTCTCTCCTCACTGATTCCCAGTGTGGATGTAGAACCCTGGAATGGTTTGGGTTGGAAGGGATCTTAAAGATCACCTCATTCCACTCCCTGCCATGGGCAGGGACACCTTCCACTATTCCAGGCTGCTCCAAGCCCTGTCCAGCCTGGCCTTGGATAATTGCAGGAATGGGGCAGCTTCTCTGGGAAACCTGTGCCAGGGCCTTACCACCCTTACAGGGAAGAATTTCTTCCTTCTATTTAGTCTGAATGTCCCCTCTTTCAGTTTTAAATCATTCTCCTTTGCCCTGTCCCTCCATCCCTTGTCCCAAGTCCCTCTCCAGCTCTCCTGGAGCCCCTTTAGGCTCTGGAAGGGGCTCTGAGCTCTCCCTGGATCCTTCTCCAGGTGCCCATTCCCAACTCTCCCAGCCTGGCTCCAGAGCAGAGGAGCTCCAAACCTTGGAGCATCTCCAGGCCCTCCTCTGGACTCATCCAGCAGCTCCACATCCTTCTGATGTTGGAGGTCCCACAGTTGTTCCAAGTGAGGTCTCACAATAATTCCTTGTGATTTAGGGTTGTCCCATTCCTGGTTTGTGACTGTTTGAGCCTGTCCAGCATCACCTGCTGCAGATCCCATACTGAGTACCACTAAGAGAGCTCTAATGAGATTTCTCCAAGGTCCAAGGAAACACATCTGAGGGAGTTTGGGTCTTGTTGGTTACAGATACCTGCCCAGATAATGCTTGATTTAACCATCAAGTATTAGCCAAAGCCTCATAGTTCAGTGCAGACTTGAGATCCTAAACTCAAATTTCAAAATTCAATCACTAGATTTTGCTATATAAAGATTATTTCACTGGCAGGAGTTCAAATTACAAAGCAGATAGATTGAAAAACGTCATGTTTCCCATTTGAATGCAAAATTTATTCACTGTGGGCCTGATGAAAAGCTCTGGAAGACAATGGGCTATTAAAGAACAGGTCCATAAGGGGAGGAACATTTGTGTGTTCTTGTGTGCCTGTCTGTGGGTTCAGGTTTCATTTGTAATGCAGTAGAAAAGCCTTTGATTCTGCCAAAAAATACACTGGGTTTGTGCTGGGAAATCCTTGCTCAAAGCTCAGAGGCAAAGAAAAAGAGCAGAATTTGAGTTCCTCACAAATATTGAATCCAGGTACGCTAATTCTGGGAGCAGAATGATTTCCAGGCGGTCTCGAGAGTGGAGGCAAGAAAGAGGAAACTCTACTAAAGGGAAAACGTGGGCAGAATATTAGAGGAGAGTGTAGCCAGAGTGATTGCAACCCAGTCAAAAAGGAATTGTAGAAATCCCCGAACCAGAGTGGCATAAAAAACGTTGTGCTGGGAGGGTGAGCAGGGAACCTGACAAGTTGGTTCTGTCTCTAACATCCGTGGTCGGATTTATCTCCGGTGTAATTCCAATGATGCTGCACGGGAAAAATGTCTCACCATATGTTACAACATGGCTCTGAACATTATTTGAGCACTTGATGGGGAAAAGCAATTAAGCACTGTCTTGTAGATTTAAACAGGAGCTAAGCACATGCTTAAGGACTTTCCCAAACAGAAATGCTGCTCTGAGCAGGAATTCGCACAAATGGAGAGCTTTTGTTGTGGGAAGAGCCATGGAGCAGGGAGAGTTTTTAAAACTGGGGGACATATTTGGGATCTGAGAACTACAAGGAATCTCCAGACGTTTTTTCCAACCCAAACAGCTCCGTGGTTCTCTGACTGTTCTTGTTTCACATGGGCCATTCCCCCTTCTCCAACCAGGCGAGTGCTTGGCACGGGTCCAGCTGGCAGATTGATTATTAATTTGGAGAACAAACCAGAGATGAAGTCAAAGTTAATCCTTTTTGTGGGATTCCCAAAAGCAATTTTCATTTCCAGCCAAAGGCTGCCCCAAAGCGCCTTTCAGACATTTTGGCTCTGCACAATTGCCCGGGACACAAAAAAAGCCCCTGCAATCATATTTCTGCAAAAAATGTCTCAGAGTCACTGTGCAGGACCTCGGGGCTGAATTAAAGAGTGGATGGTTCCTAAGAGAAAGGGACATGAAAAGGTTTGCAGCTTTGGAAAAAAATAGGCTGATTAAAAATAAAATAAAATAAAATAAATCTTTGATTGGCTGCTAAAGCAGTTACAAAGGATCTCATGCCAGAGAGGTAAATGTTGAAATTCATTAAACAGGAAACTAAATATGGGTTTAAATCAATCTTTAACACTGAAGCTGCTTGGAAGGTTTGAGACACAGTACAAAAGCAGTGATCACGCTTTGCTTAGTTGAAACCTTCCTAAGAACTAAATAAAACCAGCAAAACTCTTTCACTGGGGTCATTCTGTTATCCAAGAGATAATTTTCCCTTTCTGTGATCAATCCACTGGTTCAAAGACAGGCTGAGCTCTCAGTTATGCTGCTGAAAATCCTGAGAGACATCTCACACATCCAGCAAGGCAGTGCAGGCTTATTGGAGCAAAACCAAACCTCCTGGAAAAATCCTGCACTTCTGAGTCTCTGAATTTGAAATGTAGCACAGGTTTGGTAAATCCATGTAGCTCAAAAATGAAATCTGAGGTTCCAATGAAATAAAGGATGGCCAAGTAGTTTACCTACATTCATCTAAGGAAATCTAAGCATCATCAAATTATTTAACTGAAAGTCAAGAAAGCCAAATGTGTCCTGGGCTCCTGGGCTGGATCCCCATGGTGTGGGCAGGTCAAGGAGGAACATTCTCCCCCTCTGCTTTGAGGAGACCTGACCTGGACTGCTGAATTCAGTTCTGGGATCCTCAGCACAGGAAAGACCTGGACCTGCTGGAATAAGTCCAGATGAAGCCATGGAGATGCTCCAGGGGCTGGAGCCCCTCTGCTCTGGAGACAGGATGGGAAAGCTGGGGTTGTGCAGTGTGGAGAAGAGAAGGATCCAGGGAAACCTCCAGGAGAGCTGGAGCAGGAATTTGGACGAGGGAATGGAGTGAGAGGGCAAAGGGAATGGTTTAAAACTGAAAGAGGAGAAATTCAGACTAAATAGAAGGAAGAAATTCTTCCCTGTGAGGCTGGTGAGGCCCTGGCACAGGGTTCCCAGAGAAGCTGTGGCTGCCCCATCCCTGGCAGTGTCCAAGGCCAGGTTGGATGGGGCTTGGAGCAGCCTGGGATAGTGGAAGTTGTCCCTGCCTACCTGGAATGAGATGACTTTGAAGGTCCCTTCCAACCCAACCCATTCTATGAGAAGGAAACTGAGGCACGCAGAGGAGATGCAAATGGATCCAGACCTGTGAGACTCACAGAGCTCTGATATTTGGAATAAGCAGTCAATTATTATGTCCCCATATCCCTATCTGAGTTTCCCGGTTTCTTTACAGAAATTAAAACAAAACAAAACAAAAACTCTATAAAACTCCTTGCTAAACTACTCAGATTACTCATTTTCCTTACAAGTTTTGCTTTGCATTGATGCCCTTTTTCTCACTTCTACCCCTGGAGCACAGGCCTGGTACTGAACAGAACAATATTCAGTCTGAAAGGATCAATAATCAGAGCAGCAGCTATTATTAAATTAGCTCTTTAGGAAAAAAAAAATGAAAATGGAAACTGTGGAAAAATAAGAAAAAAACATACTCTTGATTCAGTTGCTTGGTGCAAGGAAAATGAAACCAGAGCAGGAATATTAATTTGATTTTATTTTTCAGAGACCCCTAATTCAAGATGGTTTGGGGTGATTTCCTTCAGAACTGACAGAAGCAGAATTAAAGTAACAGTGATTTAAGAAAAGATTTGTGACCTGTGGGAAATTAGGAATATTTGGGATTTCCTTTTTATGTGTATGGGAGAGAGGGACAGGAAAAGATACATGGAGGTGACAAGCAAGCCCTTTGCTCAGCTGTGAACTCATGAGCAGAGCAAACTGAATTGCAGAATTTTCAGGGGACAAGGTTATTTTCTATCTGCAAATTAGGCCCAGAAATTAAAAAAAAAAAAAAAAAAAAAAAAAAAAGAAACAGCCCATATGCAGCCTCTAGTCTGAAGCCTTAATTAACATAAACAACGTTCAAACACACAAATAAATAGATATTACAATTGAAATAAAGCATATGGCCAGCTAAATACCCCAAAGATTATCCAGAGATAATCTTTTCAGGCACCAGAAGTGCAGCTGAGCTGAGCTCTAATGATTCTCATCACAAGGCCAGGCCATCCCACCCCAGAGGGAATTCAGCACTTCCCACCATCATCATCCTCCTGGGTTTGGATTCTGCCTTTCAATTCCAGAGCTCGTGGTGACAATTAATGAGCACTTCCCTCCTTTACAACCCTGCTCCAGAAAAATGCAGGAATCATCTCCTGAAGGAAAAGCTTGTGCCATGGCCTGGGCTCCAGGAGCTGCCTCAATCCAGGTTGTGTTGGATGGGATTGGAATAATTTGGTTTTGTGGAAGGGGTCCCTGTCCATGGCAGGGGATGGAACTGGGTCATCTTTAAGGTCCCTCCAACCCAAACCATTCTGTGGTTTTATGATTCAGTGCTCAAGGAAGGGTGAAGTGTACTTGACTTTTTGCCCTTACATTTTTCCTTTTTTTTTTTTTTTTTCTGTGATTGATTTGCAGTCATGGGCTTCTGGTTTTACCGTTTCACTAGTTTTTAGGGATTTTTGAGTTCTTTTTTCTTTCTTATTTCTTGGGGTTTTTTTTGTTTTTTGGTTTTTTTTGTTTTGTTTTTTTGGGTTTTTTTTTTGTTTGTTTGTTTTGGTTTGGTTTTGGTTTTTTGGCTTTTTTTGTTTGTTTTTTTTTTAGTTTTTAGCTGCTTTTGTTATTTTTGCTTTTTAGGAAGGTTTGGATTTTGACAGGTTTTTCTTCACACAGGGCACCACTATGTTGAGGTTTATTTTTTTTTTTTTAGGGTTGGGATTAAATGAGTGAGATGGTATTTCTTGTTTGGACTTAGATGTTTTATTAGTTTTTATTTATATTACAGTTTCACAAACTGAGTTTTTTAGTACTTTAAGCTAACAAACTAAAAATGGAGTTTGGGTTTTTTTTTACAAGGCTTTTTAAGGGTAAACTGTTTAATTATGAAATGCTATTTGAATTAATTTTACTTTTATCTTAATAACTAAGTATTTGTGGCCCGCAATGTGGACTTTTTACTTAATTATACAATATTACTTAAACTTATGAAGAAGAAGGTGAAGGAGTAGTTTTTTGCTCTAAAACTTTCATCTTACTTTATATATATTACTATATACTAAAACTTTAAACTTTAAGTTTTTCACCGTGTGATATTACACACTTTTATTCAAACTACACACTTCTAAGCCCAGTTCTATTATTCAATTTTAGAAGCTTTCTCCACGGCCTCAGGTCAAATGCAATGTTTTCCTGGGGGTCAGTGCCTGTCAGCACAGAAAATCTAAAATTCTCAGTGACCAGGGTTCCAGCAGGTGGGATGGGGGAGAAATTTGCCACTGGGCCCACAGCCAATTTCCTCTTGCTCCAAAGTTCTTTCCCAAAGGCAGCCACAGGATGGATTTTCATTGGGATGAGCCCCCAGAATGATTCCTCTGTCCCATCCAATATTCCACTGAACAATCCTGAACGTGTGAGAATTTTCACTCAGAAAACGTGACACCACGGACGAGGCAGAGAAGAAATGGAGAAACCAAAGGCACTCAGCCTCGTGTCCTTGGTCTCCAAATCAGAAACCAATGTGGAAATCCCTGTCAGGTGTCACAATGTCCCAAACCAGCTCAAAAGCCCCTGATCACAAAACTCAAGGGAATATTCCTTCCTGACCCATCTCTGGGAGTGTCCAAAGCCAGGCTGGACAAGGCTTGGAGCAACCTGGGATAGTGGAAGGTGTCCCATGGCAGGGGCTTGGAACTGGGTGATGATTAAGCATCCTTCCAAACCAAACCATTCTGTGATTGAATTGCCCCAGTTCTAGTGGTTGTTTAATAATTACAAATCTGGTGGGTCCCACAGCATCTAATTAGGACCAGAACTTGAAGTATCATGAAGGGGTTTTTTGTTTTTCTTTTGTTTAGGGGCGTTTTGTTGGTTTTTTGTTTTGTTTTGCCTTTTTTCTTTAAGGAATATTTGAAGTATTTTTGTCTTGTGGATTTTTTTCTCCTTTAAAAGGATGACATACAGAACCCTGTGAAGCAGAAGCAGAAAAGCTGACAGCTCCCTATAATCCCTTGGCTTCACGGCTTTAAGGAGAAAAAAGGAAAATAATTCTCATATTTAGCCACACTGTAAACTGTGCTATCATCAGGTCAGCTCATGGCAGTGGCTGCAGGAGATGACCTTGGACTGCTTCCATGGAATCATCAAATCATGGAATTGTTAAGATTGGAAAAGATCCAACCATCAACTATGTTCACTACTAAACCACGTCCTCAAGTGCCACATCCACACATTTTTCTGGCCTCTGTCTTCACCACTTCCCTGAGCAGCCTTTTTCCAATGCTTGGCCACTCTTTCCATGAAGAAATTTTCCAAATATCCAGCATAAATCTATGTTGGTGCAACTTGAGGCTGATTCCTCTTGTGCTCTCATTTGTTCCTTGGGAGAAATATCTGACATCCACCTCACTACAGGCTCCTTTCAATCTGTTGATCAACAATTTATTCATCCAAGTCTTTATCCTCTTCTCTTAAATTTCTTATTGGTACCCAAAGCCAAAAACACCTTTATAACATTTCTGGGATCCCTTCAGTGTAAGAAATCCAGGCCATAACTCCAAGATTAGGAATTATGAGTAAGATTGCTAAATAAAATAAAAGTTGTGTATTATTATAAATAAATTTTATAAATACAATATATTTTGGGGCAAAGCTTCCCCATTGGATCTTTTCTGCTACACCACAGTATCAGAACAATAAAAATTATAGAACCATCAAATAGTTTGGGTCGGAAAAGATGTTTAAGTTCCACTGATAACACAGAACTGCAAAACCTACCACTAAACTGTGTCCCCAAGTGCCACATCTACACATCTTTTAAATCCCTCCAGTGTGGGTGATTCAACCAATTCTCTGTCTTGCCTAAACTCACTGGGTAGCAAGATCACCTTGGGAAAAAGGTGAAAACAGGTGCTACTGTGAAAATATTGTTGGGACGTTGTGAAGCCAGCTTTTCCAAGTGGAGGGAAGCATATTGGTGGGACAAAAAGGGGATGGAAATGAGCAGGAGGATGGCTGCTCTCATTATCATACAGGGCTGCTTTCCAGCAGAGGACAAGGTGAGGGCAGTGAGTGATGGATCTGCCTCCCTCCCACCCCTACGTGACATTCACAGCTGCTTTGCCCAGGCCTTGCAGGATGCTTCTCTCCAGGGAAAGCTCCTCGGGTGTCCTTGAGCTTGCATGGAAATGTTTTGGCAGGTCCTGCATGGCAAGAACCAGAGCCAGGGCTGGGCTGTTGTGCCCTTGTTGTACCACCCTGCAGGACCCTCCTGAGGCTGTTGTGTGCATGTTCCAGCTGGACACAAAGATGTTCAGATCACTCCCTCAGCTTCTGTGTCACCTTTCCTGCTGTAATTTCCCAATTACCACGAGATGCCAGAGACTTAGGGCTGGTTTTGCAGTTATTCCCTCTCCAGCTAGGAAGGATCAAACTGGATCATGGCCCAAAAGATGGGACTCAGCTTTTCTGTTTAGAAAAGGATGCGGCTCCACATCAGGAATTAACCTGCAGTTGGTCCAGGAAATCCTCTTTCTCTGCCCTGAATAACAGCCAGTTATCCTATAATCACTGCTGAGAAACTTGGAAATTTTCCTGTTTTCACAGAAAACAACAATCAATGCACCCAAGGGATGAGCAGCAGCTTTGTCACGTGTACCAAAAATATTCCAGGGAAAATCCTCCAAGGAGCTGAGTGCATTAACAGGATCTACCATCTCCTGCACCTGGACATTGTGGTCCCACGCTCAAGCCTCATGGGAAAGATGGGAAGAATGGGAAAACAAGGTAGGGAATGCTTCTGCTGAGCATAGCAGGTGCCAATAGAAATGTAGGACATTGCAGCCAGCAGTGAACGAGCTGGAAATGCTCCCTTTGGCTGCTCAAGGATGTACAAGTGCACTTGGATTAAAGGCTGGGAGAGCAATGCAAACACCTGGGAGGAGATGTCTCACCCACATCCTCTGTTCTCATGTGTCCTGTTCGCTGCTCAGCACTTCCAACTCCGTGGATGACCCCAACAGAGCCTAAAATCCCTCAAAGCCCCCAAACCAGCCCTCAGGGGAGCAGAAGGATTGAGAGGACCACAACCATCACCCCGTGGTTTGTAACACCCAACCCTGGCAGTGGGATTGTCCACTTGGGGATTTTGAACCCAGAATCTCTGGTGCATGGGCCTGAAAGGAGAGAGGGAGATGGAGCTTTGTTGTTCTGAGCAGAGAGCCTGCAAGTCCCAACTCTGGTCCAGATCTCCTGTTCCTTGTGCCCTCTGTTCTTTAGCCTCCCCCTTTCTGAAATATCCATCTTGATGTTCTTCCCAGCTTTCCATGGCAAAGTCAGGGATGGAGACACAGGCAGATTGCCTCCTGTCTATCTCTAAACAGCACTTCCCCAAAGAGCAAACAAACAGTACTGCCAACATCCCAGCCCTGTCTCTGAGAGTACAGGAGGCCCCAGGGCCAGGTTGGGAAGAAGAATGGCTCTCCTGCGACCAAAACCCCAGCTCCAGGGGATGCTGCTTCTCAGAAACCTGAATCAGAACATTTTAATGGCTGAGTGCAGGGCTAGAGGATAAAGAGACAAAGAAAAATAAATCAGGCGGATGACAGAGGGGCTGGGAATGGGAGGAGGTAGCAGACGGTAAAAGAAATTAAATCAAGAAGCCAAATTAAGGTGCTGCAGGCAAAGATGAAGATGCTGGATTAAAGATTAACCGTAACCAAGATGGAAATGTGGCCCTTTAAAGGTACAAATTGCTTCAATGCATTTCACAAAACCCACACAAATCTCCTAAGAATAAAGTTTTCACAGATGCACCTGGATCCCAGTAACAGAGATATCTGGACCTAAGAACTCTGGATGGCTTCATGCTCTGGTGTTTTCAGCTGAGAAGGGGAATTAAAAGCAAAGGAAAGGCAATCATCCTAAAGAATTAAAAGCCCTGCACTGAAGTAAAGGAAGGGGGATGCAAGAGTCATTAGAGAAGGGTTTGGCACTGTACAGATAAATTCTGGGGCTATACTCAAATCACTCTGAATCCAGGGGAGCTGCCACCCCTTTGGGCTGTCTGCTCACTGGGCATTTCCTAATTTATCTCCTGCCAGCCAGCTCCAAAGGAAAGGTGGGTGAGCTCCACGTGGGAGTGCACCTTTCACACCTGCTCCTTCACAGCCCAAAGGAAGAGACAGCTCAGCCAACATCCCCATCAAAGAGGAGCAGGTGGAGCAGGCTCACCCCTCAGCTCCAACCCTGGGAGCAGAGGATCCTCATCCCATCCCAGCACATCAGGTTTTTGCACTGCTGCACATTCCCATTCCGGGATTGCTGGGACAAAGTTCTCTCATGCATTGCCACCTCCTTTTAGCACCAGTAACTCACATTTTCCACTGGAGCATCTAAGACCCTGCTCCTGGGAGAGCGAGGGGCATGGAGGAACTGGATGGGGTCGTGAGGTTCAGTTTTTTAAAACCCTGAGGTGTTTTTTTCAAATATTCTGATGAGAGTTTCCTGGGTGATACGGACTAAGGAGCACCCACAAAAGAAATATGGAATGGTTTGGGTTGGAAGGGGTGTTTGAAGCTCATTGTAATGAGCAATGACTTAATTAGACCAGATTGCTTAAAGCTGAATCCAGCTCGACCTTGGACATTTCCAGGGATGGGGCAGCCATGACCTGGCTGTGTGAACCTGTCTCTTATGGTACAGCCCTTCCCCTGGGACAAACACAGCCTTGAGCCTCGCTGTTCCTGGCAGGATTCCCACGAGCAGAACCTCAGGGAAACATCAAAATCAAACTCAACATGCACTTCAAGCCTCCAGCTGGACATCAGAGAGCTCTGAGCCAGGTGAGAGTAGGACAACACAGGTACACACGCACACACAGACATGGGGATGCTGCTCTGAAGATGAGAAGGTTTAGTCAGTGTGAGCTCAGCTCGCTGCACTTTTTTTTCCCTGCCACTGCTTTCCTTTGCTCCTTCCTTTCCCTTTGGCCTCCTTTTCCTCTGCACTCCACGAAATGAGCATTTCATGGGAATGGTGCAGCCAAGTGAAGCTGAGCTGGCAGCTCCTTGAACGCATGGAATGCCTCCCTCGTTCCCAGCTCGAATTTCGGAAAGCAACATCTGCCTGCTCCTGAAGGTCATTTGGATCCTGGATCAGGGATGCTGCACCACCTCCTCATTGCTATGCTGTGCCTGGAGCAGCCATAAATGTCCTGTCACATGAAATGCTGCTTCATTACAAGTTTTGGGAGGGAGGGGACAAATAAAATGCAGAGCAAACGACAAAAACCCCACTCTGACGGGACCAGCGTGATTCCTGCCCTTACTAATGTGGGTATAGAAAAGAATCCAGAGGTTTTGCTTTGGATCTGCATTTGCACAAGGGGAAGAAACCTTTGGGAAATCGAGATGATGCTAATGCAGTGAGGGGGCTGGCACAGTCGGGGCTAAATAAACGCTAATAAATAAATAAATGCTAATGCTTAAGATCGCACTGCCCCCTCTCCTTGAACAAGCCGTCTCCAGCCCTCCTGGGGGCTGATCTGATGTTTTATCACCAGGGGGGTCCTTGTAAACATCTCCCCAGTGGGCAGGGGCCAGGATGGATCAGAGGGAAGAGGGTGAGATCCCTCGGGAGGAGTGGGAATGGATTGGCAGTGAGGCAGATGGATCCAGGCTGCCAGGAATGGTACCTTGTCACAGCTTGGCAGCTGTGGGGATGCAGGGATGCAGGGATGCAGGGATGCAGGGAGCCACTGGCAGCAAAGCAGAGGATTGTAGCGAAGCTGGAAAGCAGCAGAGAAAACTTCCCTTCTCCAGCCTGCACGGGCAGGAGCTGCAAACACAAATCAAGCTCCAGACCTGCAAAGCTGGCAGAGATTTTCCTGCAGGAAGATTTCTCCTGCTGTACAATCCCAGTGGTTTTAAGTGGACTGCATGACTGTGGTTGAGTCTGTTCTAATTCCTGCTTTTCTACCATGGATGTCTGGGAGGAAAGGCATGCAGACACAGCACTCCAGCAATTTTACAAGGAGCAGGAGTAAGGAGCAGGTGCTGAGCGGAGCGACATGGATCTGCTTGTGCTTTTCTCAGGAAAGCAGGTCATGGGGGAGGAGGGGAAGTCATTTCCCAGCTTTGCTACTGCAAATGTGTTTAACCAAAGCCACGCTGGTACCCAAACGCTCTGCCAGCCCCTCTGGAGCTCATGCAAAGAGGGATTGCTATCAAAATCTTTTAAAGGCACTTTCTGCTAATGAAAACGGCTTGCAGAGATACAAGCTGGTGGAAACCTCTCCACTCCCAGCAAAATTTCTTCATTAGGTTTTCTCCTCTCTCCTCCCTATCCTGCTGTATCTCTGTACATCTGGAATCACAAAGGACAGAGAATTCCCCAAAAAAACCCAGGCAGCGGACTTGGCTTCTATTCTATTCTATTCTATTCTATTCTATTCTATTCTATTCTATTCTATTCTATTCTATTCTATTCTATTCCATTCCATTCCATTCCATTCCATTCCATTCCCACTTTCAGTGACACCCCTACCTTCAGCCACCCACCTTTCCCAAACTGGACAGATGTTGCAGCATCTGTGCAAGCTCACACTCAACTGTCTGCTGTGCTTTATGTGCTGAGGTTCAGCTGAGCTGCAGTGACAGGTTTGGGAGAGCATTCATCCCAAAGGGAGTTTCTGACTTCCCACTTAGTGAGAAGATGTGGAATATTCCTCAGCTAATTAAATACTTGTCAATTATAAGGCAGCACCAATGATGTCTGTGCTGGCTAAAGCAATTTTTACTGAAAAACGTCTCCGCTGTCTGGGGTTTGCAGCACCAGGAGTTGCTTTTCTTGCAGGAATTGCTGATGGTGCAGCAGCAGGCACAGTCCTAGGGGTGAAATGTCCTTTATTTTCTGCCCACCCATCCCCCCCCTCCACAACCTGCCCAGCAATAAAATGCACATAAACCAGTGCCAAACACATCCATCTCTGCCTCCTCCCTTGGCAGGGTGATCATTTCAGCCCTTCCTCTGCACCTCCTGCAGACCTGAACAGATTCCCTGGGCTCTGCTTCCACACTGGAACAACCTTCCAGAGGGAGAACCAGCTCCTGCCACTCAAAGGCTTGTGATGCAGGGATCAAGATTGGGTCTATAGCTCCCAAGCTGGGAAATTCAGAAGTCCCCCTGAGCCTCACTGATATCTTGTGGATTAAGCCAATAAGAACTGAATGCACTCAACCCTCCTGGCACTCTCTTTGCCAGGGCCCAGGGGAGGCAGGGAGCACAAAGCCAGGCAGGATCACCATCACAGATGAAATGCAGAATCCCAGCAGGAAGCTTTTATCCTCTGGCTCAGGACTGCTCATTGTCAGGGTGCTTCCTCAGAAAGCCAAGCTGGCACCTGGAGCCAGGAATCTCCAAAGGAGGAGATCAGATTGCAGAGGGTGGGAAAAGGGAGATTCCTGCTGCTGCAGTTCCTTCCATCCCAGCCAGGGAAGTGGTTAGAGGGGAATGTCCAGAGGGGAGAAGCAGATAATCATCAGAATAAGGAATAAATGAACAAACAGGGGAGATTTTGCAGAGAAGAAACTTTCTGGAGACACCAAGGAAGCAGAACAAGTTGGGGAGAGAGACAGAGAGCCTGGAAATCAGAGGGTCTGAGTGTGTGGAGAAAGTTGATCAGAACATTTAGTTTGACACTCAGGAGTCCTGAAAGGAAAAAAAAAAAAAAAGTTTGGAAATTACAGTGCTGAGGTGTACATCTGGCTGTTTTCTCCCCAGCCCCTCCGAAATGTCCCTGCCAACACTGCTGGCTCCTGAATCAAGGTCATCCACACAGACTGAGCAGCGAGCAGACAGGTAGGTTAGGACCAAAGGGATGAAGCTGCTGGTCCCAGCCTTCACCTGCCCAAGGGTAACAGAATTGAGCAGGAAAAGTACAGTGGATGTGACAGCTCCCACTCCATCCTCCTGTTTGATCTTCCTTTCTTTCCTGAGATGACAGGCGGTGTCAGAGTGAAGGAGCACCGCTCACACGCTGCAGGCTCCCAGGCCACCTCTTCTGAAAGATTTTCTGGGGAGGGAGGGAGCCAGAAGGACGAAAATAAATGCTCCTTGTTCGGGGGACCTGAGAGCGGGTCCCCACATCACTCCTGCTTCAGAGCAGCAGAAAATGTTCTGAGAGTTCCTGTCAGTTCTGCTGCATTTTGAAGCCGTCTCACCCCTGCAAGCCTCCAAAGCAAAGTGACACTTGTCATTGGACCAACACTGCGCCCTCCTAAACCCTCCAAAAACAGTAATCTGGGTAAAGGCAAATGTAAAAGAAAATTCAGTGCTTTAAGTGACCTAGAAAAGGAGATTTTTTGTTTGTTCAGCTCCAGTTGCAATAACAGCACACTGAAAGCTGTGAAATGCTCGGGCATGACAATAATAGGAGTCACGTAAGTCCTGGTTCACAGACTGCAGAGAGAACAGGCAGGACAACCCCAGCTGCCTCCCAGATCTCAGGAGGAGCTGGCAGAGCTGGCAATTAGCAAAAGCATCTTTTGCACTTGTAAACTGAAGGAGTCGAGTAGGAATGAGCTGGGAAGACGGGAAACGCCCGGTGCTGTGGTACCGTTTCTAACAACACTTGTGAGGTGCTGATGCCTGAGTGGAGACAAACACAGCAACCCTCCAGAAGCGGGGGTGGAGAGGGGGGAGTTCTTTTTATAGCTACCTGGGAAAAAAAAAAAAAAACCAAAAACCGAACACATTTTTGTCCCACCAACAGGATATTCCTGGGAGCACCGTGGAGGAATGCACTTCACCGTCACTTCAAAGTGAATTTTAGGAAGCATTTCTTTACACAGAGCGTTGTCAAACACTGGAACAGGCTTTCCAGAGAGGTGGTCAATGTCTCAAGCCTGTCAGTGTTTGAGAGGGATTTGGAAAATACTCTTTTAATAACTTTTGGATAGCCCTGAACTGCCTGGGCAGTTGGAGCTGATGATTAAGTCCCTTCTAACTGAAAATTCTATTCTATTCTATTCTATTCTATTCTATTCTATTCTATTCTATTCTATTCTATTCTATTCTATTCTATTCCATTCCATTCCATTCCATTCCATTCCATTCCATTCCATTCCATTCCAGTGCTAATTCTGAGATTCTTCCCCTGTCCTGTTCCAGGTCTCTCATTCAAAACATCTTCAATCTCCCCCCTCACCCTGAGTTGCTTCTCTTGGGGAAGAGCAGCAGATTTTCTCCTGGGACTCATCAGTGCAACTTTAATGAGAGAAAAAATCCTTGGGCTGCAAGGCAGGCACAGCCATGTGTGTGCTTCCTCTATCCCTGCATTCACACTGGATCTCCATGTCTTGGGCATGTTTAAATTACACCTTAGGCATCAAAAATCCCTTCCCTCCAGGTACCTTTGTAGCTGAAGGATGATTTTCCCAGCCAGGACCCAGATCCTGCAGTAATATTGGACACAGGGAGCTCCCTCCCCTCTCCTTGTGTTCTTCCACATGCAGCAGCTCTGGAGACACCTTTTTCTTGAAACTGCTGGATTTTTGGCATTTGTATCATGGAGTTCTGCCTCCCTCATCACTACCAGTAACCAAACAGTCCCTTGGAACATATTTTAAATGCCAGGAAACTCTCCAGCACTGTTTTGACCAATACACGGGTTACCAGGACTGGAAAAGATCTGTCTGAGCACAATTCCCAGCAGCAGTGATACATTAGTGCAGCATCAATTTGGGCTTGTATGGAAGATTAAAGGTAAAAATATCCCAGATGACAGCCAAAAAACCTGCACCAGCCTTTTGCCCAGGCCCCAGCCTAGGATTATGTGTGAAAAAAATCATATGCATATTGATAATCCCTGGGATAATCCTGTGCAGTGCCCTTGAAGCTGTCAGGAGCCTTGCTGAGGTTTGAAGGATGCTTAACATTCCTTAAGATTTGACATATGAGCTGTACTATGAGCACCATTAAATAAATAATAACCACAGCAAAAATGAATAGCGTTCTCTTGGATCCCAGCTCCCCTGGGCTCCTTTTCTCCCAATACAGGCCACAGTTAACTTTTATTTAGAGGCACCAGCAGAGCCATGAGAGAGGGCAGGAGAGCTGAGTTGTGGCTGTGCTCTGCTCCTCCTGGGTGACAGAGAATAAATCCCTCCCTGGGTTTTTCCTTCCCCACCTGAAAGTGACACAGTTCAGGTTCTGGGGACAGCCCATCACTCATCAGTGCAATTATGACCTTTTCTCTTTTTGTCTCCTTGGCTGGCTGGTGGTGGATTGGATCCATTACCCAAAAATTAGAGGGACTGATGTGCTTCCCACCCGTTTTGCTGCCTGCACTTCCATCCTCAGCAGCAAGAAAGGCTCACCTCAAACCTGGGGAGATCAAGGTTCTTGCTGGGTCAGGCTTCAGGCCACGACCATAAAAATCATGGAGTGGTTTGGGCTGGAAGGGACCTTCAAGATCATCTCATTCCAACCCCTTTCCATGGGCAGGAACACCTTCCACTATCACAGGTTGTTCCAAACCCCATCCAACCTGGCCTTGGACACTTCCAAGGATGGGGCACCCACAGATTCTCTGGGAAACCTGTGCCAGGACCTCCCCACCCTCACCCTGCCATGCACCAGGCTCTGCAGAGGGTGAATTTATTCCCTCAGAGACAAGCAGCAAACCCCCTCCTGACATCCCACCAACATCCCACATGTCCATTAAACCCTCTGGAGATGCAGCTCTGGCCTGAAGCAGAAGGGAGCTCTGGGAGATGAACACTCATCTTCCAACTGGTCAGCGCTGTAATTGAATTAAAGGATTTGCAAAGCCCTGGAAAGAGCTTTGACAAGTCTGAAAATTGTTCTAGTCTGTGAAATTGGGCTTTGTGACCTCGCTGCATCAGTTATTTTTTCTGACTGAGGGTTAAAGTGCATCCAAATAAATCTGATGGACAGGACACAGAGGATTTGTCCTCTCCAGGGGTTTTGCTCATTGCCTTCCAGGAGGGCCACTGGGAGAATCTGTCAAGCTCCACACCAAGTTGGCTGTCAGAGCAGGCTGGATATTCCATGTTTTTGCTAATCCTCTCTGCCATGGGGCCAGGAGGCCACAGAGAGCTCAGATGGGATGCACAGGTTGGTGTCTTGTGCCCTCATGTGAGCAATCTCACAGTGATGGCCTTGAGTCATTCCACCTCATGAAGACCAAAATTCATGTGGTGACACTCCCTGCTGCCCACACAGAACAAAAAACACGATGGGAGCTCCCCTGGGTGACCAGTCTGACCATCAAACTCACCTTTAGACAGCCAGTTCTCAGTGATAAATAGGAATACTTATTTTTGCTCACTAAAAGGAGTTCCTTTCTCCCAGATTTCCTGACATTTCAAGGAGCTGTCTGATGTTATTTAGCACAGCAGACTCAGGGAAAACTGAGGCACGAAGCTTACACTGATTTACCCAGACACACAGAAAGTTCATCATTAGACAAGGGCTGCATCCCAGGCACTGTGGCCTCTTTTTGCTGCTGTTTTAGCAGAACATTTCATCTTCTAGCATGGTGCACAAGCAGTCAGGTGAAAATGAACACAAGTCCTTTCCTCCTCTTTAAAACAGGGGCAAACTTTCCCCATCCTTATTCCTGGAGCCTCTTCCATCACATTCCTCAGTCCTGCCTTGTCCCTCCTGCCAGTCCCTCACCTCTGAGCAATGCCATGGACTCAAGAACTGCACCCTGATCATTTCCCATGGAATCCCATCATGAGAATGAGGTGTCTGGGACCGGAATGGACAAAAGAGATAAAATTAGATATTAGGGATAAATTTCTGCCTGTGAGGATGGTGAGGTCCTAACACAGATTCCCAGAGAAGCTGTGGCTGCCTCTGGATCCCTGGAAGTGTCCAAGGCCAGGTTGGATGGGGCTTGGAGCAGCTTGGGAGAGTGGAAGGTGTCCCTGCCTATGGAACAGGACTGGAATGGGATGATCTTGAAGGCCCCTCTCTGCTCAAACCATTCTCTGATTCTATGATGAAATTTCAGAAACACAATTTTTTTTTTTTTTTTTTTTTTTGTGGCAGATACTGCTGTGTTTCTGGCTTGCAGTTAAAGGATTCATTAAAAAATGAAAGAAATTAATCTGAACTTGCCTCAGTCTTGGAAGGAAGTTGAGGAAAGAAGCCTTGATGGGGAAACTTCTTGTGTCCTTAACAAAGATATCACCTGCTCAGACATCTACCTAGGGCTGGGCTTTGTCCAGCCCTGGTCTCAGGCACTTGTGGTCATAACAAACCTTCCTCAAATCATGCACAGGCTGCTCTGGAGCCCTCATCTCCCAGCAAAGCCAATATTTCAGAGGATACACACCTGGCAAGATCTGCAGGTTTAGAGACAGAATCATTTGGAAAGTGGTGTTCTGTACCCAGACAGACTTTCCTGTGCCCATACTGGCAGACTTAATTAGTCCAGCAAAGGAGCACACGGAGATAAAGCAGCTCCACTCTGAATTTTACACACAGAGGGTGCAGAATGTTCTGCTGGAGCAGCTCTTTGTGTCTCCTCTGTGCACCTGAGCCTGCCTTGAAGCTGGTTCAAAGCTGCAGCCTGTTGAGTCACTGGAGTTAGAGCACACCAAAAGCAGGCAGCAGATTTCCCCAAGCTGCCTTTTTTCCCCACACTTCAAAGCCTGGAGCTGTGATCCAAAGCCCTCCAGCAGCACACACAGACCCTGGGCTGTGTTGTTACAGCCTGGAGTCCCATCCCTGGGCAGTGAAGTTGGATTTGCAGCACAAGCCACGCTCAGCAGCCTGGCATGCCCATGAAGATGGCCCAGGAGCCATCAGGGATGCAGCCAAGACAGGGATGCAGCCGTAGAATCATGGAATTGTTGGTTGGAAAGGATCCTCCAGCCCAGCTCTTGACCCAGCACTGCCATGTTCATCACTGAACCTCAACCCCAATGCCGCATCCAAGCATCTTTTAATTCCCTCCAGGGATGGTGACTCAACCACCACCCTGGGCTGCCTGTTCCAAGGTTTGACTACTCTTCCCAAGAAGTAATTTTCCCTAATTTCCGATCTAAACCTCCCCTGGTGTGACTTGAGGCTGTTTCCTCCTGTCCTTGTTACCTGAGAGAAAAGATTGACTCTGACCTGGCTGCACCTTCCTGTCAGGGACTTGTGGAGAGCCAGAAGGTCTCCCCTGAGCCTCCTTTTCTCCAGGCTGAGACTCTCCAGCCCCCTCAGCTGCTCCTGGTGCTTTTTTTTTTTTTTTTTGTTTGTTTTTTTTGTTTTGTTTTTTTGTTTTTTGTTTTTTTGGTTTTTTTTCCCAGAACACACAGCACAAACACATGCGAACACAGAAACCATCCTGAACCTCATGAGGCTCCAGCTCTCACCCTCAGCACTGAGCTGAGGTTGGGAATCACATCACTGAACCCAAAGCTCCTTCCCAGTGGGAGCATCCTCCAGGTGTCAGTGTCTGGCTTCTGCCAGGTCTGTAGAGAGAATTCATTTATTCCACCCATATTCCCAACCCCTTTGCTAGGGAAGCAAGGCAGCATTTGGTCCAGAGCCTCTGAATCCTCTGTCCTCTCCCCCTTTCCCTTCTGTCAAAAGCCATTAAACCCTGCTCTGCTGGCAGGCAGCAGAAGCCCTGCGTTCTCCTGCTCAGCTTCTCCTGCATCCTGTGCTGTGAAAGGCACTGGAGAACAATCCAGCTCCTGCTCTCCCAATTCCATGGACAATTCTGACCACTGGGAAGCAGCTCAGCAAAGGCCAAAGGAGTTTAACTCCTTTGCCAAACAGGGATGGACACAACCCTGTGCTCTGCTGCTTGGTGCTGACAGAATTGGCCACCTCTTTCCTGAAACACCTGGAATACAGGTAACAACTCCCAGGAAAAGGTGTCCTTGTGACAAGGGACGTGTCTGTCAAAACAGCCCCCTGGAATCTTTCCTTCTTTGTGCTCCCAGCAGCCCCAGAGCCCAGGCTGAGCAGGGATAAATAAATCCTCAGGCTCTGGAGGTGTGACTGGCTTTCACTGCATTGCCCTGTTTTTGTCTGCTCTCATCCAGGGCTAGAAAAAGGCTCCTGGGACCATAATTCCATCTGCCTGGCTGCACACTGCGAGTGCAGTCAGACAGACTGAATTAAGGGATACTTCTAACTGGGTTTAACACAGGGGAACTAATGGGAATATTCAGATTAACCTCCCTGCACGCCCCTGTGTAGCCAGGCTTTGCAAGCACGATGCTTTCTTCCCTCAACACATCCACAGGAGCAGTTGGGAAAGGCAGGATTTGCAGCTGAAGAGGAGGGGAATTAAACTGATTAAGAGCAATGGAGCTGGAACAGGGGGACTGGCAAACACCAGCACAGACACCCTGTATGGGATCACATGAAAGGCAGTGTTGCTCCCCCACAGCTGGAGTGTTGCAGTAAAAATATATATGATATATAATTTGTATAAAATTAGTATGCAATAGGTCATAGATCCAAAGGGGAGAGGAGTGCATGGATTTCTCACTGGGTTTTAGGGTTTTAACAGACGTGGAACTGCTAGAGAGATTCCAGACACCTCAAAGATGATCAGGGATAGAGCCCTTCTTCTCTGGAGGCAGGCTGGGAGAGCTGGAGGTGATCAGTATGGAAAAAGGAAAGTGTCAGAGACACCTTAGAGCCCCTTCCAGTGCCTAAAGGAGATCTGGAGAGGGGCTTTGGACAAGGGATGGAGTGCCAGGACAAGGGGCAATGGCTTTAAGCTGAAAAAGGGTGGGTTTAGTTGGATATTAGGAAGAAATTCTTTGCTGGGAGGATGGTGAGGCTTTGGCACAGGTTGCTCAGAGAAGCTGTGGCTGCCCCTGGATCCCTGAAAGTGTCCAAGGGGAGGATGGATGGGGCTTGGAGCAACCTGGGACAGTGGAAGGTGTCCCTGCCCATGGCAGGGGGGTGGAACTCGATGATCTCTGAGGTCCTTTCAACCCAAACCATTCTGTGATTCTTTATCTGGGGGAATCATTTATCCCTGTCAGCACAGACAGGTTGTGACTCCTGATCTACAGCTCTGGCAGGGTCATTAATGCTCGGGGTGACAGACAGGGGAAAAGAGAAGCTGCTTCTTGACTTTGGAAAGCTTTTCTTCAAAAGACAGGCGCTGGGAGATGGATTAATTGATGTGATGAGCAAAATGATTTCTGTGGGACGTTAGAGATAAGAAAACTCCAGTGTGACACGTTTCTGGTGGTGGGGAGTAGAGGAACAAAGAGAGCTGTACACGCCCTCCAAAGGAAATCAGACCAGCAAGGCTGAAATCACAAAAAGCCCCAAAAAACGCAGGAAAGAAAAGTTAATGCCTTTCTCTTCCAACAAGTGATGTGAAGCCCATGGAACTCACACAACGTCCTGCTCCTTGTGCTGCCCTGCAAGGACTTTCCTTTTATCCTGTAGGACCTGCAGTCAGGAATTCAGACTGTTTTGGATTCTGCAGATTAGACACTGGATATCCCACCCAAAAACTGGGAATTTCAGGAAAAGCAGCTGCACTTCAAGATTCATGAGGTATCTGGACCATAAACGCCAAAGAGTATAATTACCCTACAAAAAATTATACAAGCAATTCCTCCTTCGAGGATATTTTGGGGGCTGCTCTGAGTTGCTCCAGACAAAGCAAACAAACAAAAACACCCCAAAAAAACTTGTTCTGACACTTCAAACCTCTCCCAGTGGTTTGTAGCTCTGTGTGACCAGCTCCAGGACCAAGCCACACCCTACCCCTCAAGCAGTTCCTGTCTGAAAAAATCCCATGAGCAGGACTGTCCTCATCCTCTGGGAGCTGTATTTTAGGATATCACAAGATTCCAAGGGATTTCCCCTCACCCCCGAGCTAGGACAGTGTTTGTTTAGTTCTCCAAACCTAACCTTGCACAGGTCACCTTCCTAAACAGTGAGGTCTGCATTTCCTAAGTCAGGTGGGTGAAAGGCTTTAATTATTGGAACAGATGATCTTTCCCAAGGGAAGCCGAGGGTGTCCTTGAATTAAAACCACAGATTCCCGAGGCACTTTCTCTTCCAAGAGCAGAAAAGCTTTTATGCAAATATTTTGGAAGGTTTGGAAAGGCCTCTTAAGATCAGTTATTGTAATGCCTGGTTATTATAATGCTTAGTTATTATAATGAGACAGAGGAGCAGAGGAGTTGCTGGATGGAGCCAGGTGTTCCCTGTGGGATGAGGGTTCCCCTGGCAATGCAGACCTGCTGGATCTCACTCTTTGTGTGTCTGGGGTTGGATTTCACACCTGCACGGCCTGGTTTTGTCTCCTGCACCAGGGGCTAAAATACAAACCCTCAGCTGGCTTGGACCCTGCTGTCACCAAGGAGGGGACAATTGGTGCTCACCTCTTGCAGCCTGATCTCATGTTGCCTCTCCAGACCCTTCATAGGATCACAGGATGGTTTGGGATGGAAGGGAGTTTAAATATCTTCTCATTCCAAGCCCCTGCCATGAGTAGGGACACCTCCCACTACCCCAGGTTACTCCAAGCCCCATCCAACCTGGCCTTAGACACTTCCAGGGATGGGACATCCACAATTTCTCTGATCATCCCAGTCTCCAGGGTTGCAATACCACCCTAACAGTAAATAATTTCTTCCTAACACCCAGTCTTCAACTACTTTATTTCACTTTAAAGCCATCCCCGTTGTCCCATCACTCCATGCCCTTGTCTGGCATCCCACACTTTGTGGTTTGTGACTTTTCCTTCTCACGCCACTCCTCCTCATTGACCTGATCCCATGCTCAAAGAACACCCGAACACAGCTTTGATGGCCTGAATCCAGACTCATCAGCCCCATGGGGCAGCAGGAGTGCTTTGGAACAATAAATAGCCCCACACCTTCCTCTGCAGCCACAGAATCATGGAATTGTTAAGGCTGGAAAAGATCATCAAGCCCAACTCTTCAGCCAGCACTGCTGTGTTCACCATTAAACCTCATCCCCAAGTGCCACATCCACACATTTTTGGATACTCCCAGGGGTGCTGACTCCACCACTTCCCTGGGCACCCTGTTCCAAAGACTGGCCACCTCCTCAGTGAAGAATTTTTTCCTAATGTCCAATCTAAACCTGCACTGGCTCATCTTTTCCTCTTGTCACCTGGGAGAAGAGACTGACTCCAACCTCATTGAAACATCCTTTCAGGGAGTTGTAAAGACACGTGAAGTGATGCTGTCACCACCACTAACAAACCTTGGCTCTGTCTCCCTGTTCCCATTGCCACGTGAAATCCCTGTTGTGCACGAGGGCAAGGCAAGTGAGAAACAAAACTCTGGTGATGCACAAGAACGTGAACACACATCCATGATTGTATTTATCAACTCTCCTGTCCCAGCAGGACAAAGAGGAGCAGGACACCAGATCCTTCCTGGGTTTTCACTTCATCAGGGCTAAGCAGCCAATAATTACTCCAGATGAATACCCTTGGAGGAGAGCCAGAGAATCCCAAATCATTCTCTGATTTCAACTTTCAATTTACCCAGCCCGTGCTAAGCTCATTAATCACACTTGCAGCACCCAACACAACAGAAATTAGTCCCTGATCTTCTCCCCTGTTATTTCATGACATGAGGAGTTGGGGGCAAGGGGATGAGAAAGGAGAGGCAGAGGTGCCACCCACGAATCTCACAGTCAGTCAGAGGGGCTGGGATTAATAAATCAAAAATCCATTGTTAATAGTACAAGCTTAAATATCCATCTAAATGCAAATGAATGAACACTCAAGGGTTCTTCCCCTTTTTTTTATTTCTAAGTGCTCTGTTCGACAGCTCCATCTTTGAGGGAGCACATGGTCACCAGATAATTATCTGTTCTAATTGCAATTTTACAGTCCAACCCTTCATGCCCCATGGATTTTAAGTGGCCTTTAAAGGGTTTTGGCATGCTCTGGATGGGATTGGAATGCTCAGGTGGCTGCAGGAACAGGCAGGAGCTCTCATGAGAGGATTGCTCCAGGTTTTCAGTCTCTGTACATGTTCAATCACAGGAGGCAAGGGGTTAAACCCTGGGTCACTGGAATCAAGTGGAATTTGGGTCACCAAGATCTGCAGCCTCAGGTGGGTGACTGTGAGTGTGGGGAAGCTCCACCTGGCCACCCATCCTTGGAGCAGGAACACGGAGAGCAGCAAAAGAGGAATCTTAAGGGGTCTCAGCATCTTCTGAGACAGCAACACCACAACAGGCTGGCTTGGGCTGCACAGGGAATGCAGCAGGCTGGAGAACAGGCAGGGAAATGAAGCTGTAAATCCATTAGGTTGGTCAGAACCGGGAAATGGAATTTCACAGAATGGCAGAAGGGTTTGGCTTTGAAGGGACCTTCAAGAACATTTAATTCCAACCCCTCTGCCATGGACAGGGACACTTTCCCCTAGACCAGCTTAATCAAAGCCCCATCCAACCTGATCCTGAACACTTCCAGGGATGGGACATCCTTAGTTTCACCCATTTGCACAAACACCTTATGAGACTGATGGGTGAGAAAACTTCCAGTCCATAGGGAGAGGTGGCAGGAAGGAGAAAATGGGAGCAAAGAGGGGAACCACAAAAGAGTGGCTGAACCATGGGGTTTCCTGGCACAGAGACACCAACCAGAACCTCTGTCACATACCAGGCAACAAGTCCAGGGTGCAGCCTAAAAGTTCTTTTACCGAGCAGGAAACAATGACCCCAAATTGTGATCCAAACCCCTTGACAGCTCCAGAGCACTGTTCAAGTTCGAGGGGAACAGTCAGGACTGGAGATCAGGGTTTGTATAATTTGCCTTTCATTAGACTTTCCCAGGAGGGAGCAGAGGTAGCAAATCAGCTTTAAAATGTTGTGCAAATCAGCTTTTAAAATATTGCACAAACAGCTTGGCATCTCCCCTCACCAGAGCTCACCGGATCAGCTCAAGTTTTGGAACATGGTCTGAGCAAAAATCTGCTGATATCAGGATCTGGAGCTTTTCAGCTGCTTGAAATTGCAAATGTTGGTTGCAAACACTTGCAGGCATGCACACACACCCCCCAAAACCCCAAAACACGGGGAGAGTGGAGGCTTAGCAGCAACATTTGCACAACCAATCTGCTGGGGGCTGGAATCAATCCTTGAAAACTGAGCTGTGGCACTGGTGCCAAGAAATTTCCTGCTCAGCTCTTAGCTCTCATTGTTTGGTGCCATGAGGATGCAGAGATGAAAGACTAAAAGGGATCCCAGCATCTCCCAGAGAGATAACAGGCAGCCCAAAAAGCTGCTGAGCCTTGGGAGGAAGAGTGTGGAGCAGCCAGAGCTCCCAGGGCAGGGAGTGACCTGGTCCAGCGGGTTGGAATGAGATGAAATTCAGGATCCCTTCCAACCCAAACCATTCTCTAGGATGAGGCAGAGCTGATGATGCTGAACTGGGCACTGCTTTCCCTCCAGCTCAGAAATGCCATCCAAACTTCTCAATCCACGCTCAGCACTGGGCAAACCTTCATCTGTGTCCTACCAGGCACTTCCCAGTGCCAGCTCTGACAGATTTCAGTTCCCATCATGAATGACATCCCTGTCCCTCAGCCACGTCCAAACTGGATTTTGCTCTTTTCATGCTCAGACTGCAGCTAATTAAATTCAGGTCTGAGCATGGCAGGGAAACATCTCCCTGCTCCTGGACACAGCCCTCTCTCTGCTTTTGGAAAGCCAAAAGCAATAGGATGGAGTGCAGAGCAAAAGGGGCAATGGTTCCAGCTCCTGCCTTTACTTGCCAAAAATTGGGTTGTTGTACAAGTGCTTTAATTCCATTCCAGCGTGGAGAAACAAGAGATTTAGCAGAGCAGGCCAGCTCCTGACTCTGCCCACCAATCCAAGCCTCTGTGCTGACCCACACACAGAAAATATTATAAAACCTCCTTTTATCAATTTCTTAAAAGTCCACCTGCATCTCAACCATCTTCCAATGCTGAAGCAATTTTCTCTAGAAGCCAGAGGGACCAGTTCTGCCCTGGGCTACGACACAGTTGTGATTCCACAGGCAGGGAGAACCTCTGGGTTCTCCAGCTTTTCTTTGGATCCACTCAGAGATGCCAAATTAATCCCAGACCAACAAGAACTGAGCTGAGTGTAAATATGTTGCCTGCCTCTGTGTGCATATGCTGCTTAATGGAGCCTAAAAGGACAAGAATGGAATCATTTTTCAGATGCTGCTGGTAATAATAATAAATAATAATAACAAATGCAGGGGCATGTGCCAAATGTCTGAGATCTCAAGGAGAGGAACTGACTGCAAGCAGAAGAGGAGCCAGGTAGGTGCTCAAACTGAGATGCAAAAGTCAGTGAAGTAAAACCACCATTAAATCAAACACTTTGTATCCTTGTCAAGTTCACTCAGGATTTAAGACCTCACTTCCAGAGTGCTGTTTTTCTGGTTTTTTGTTTTTTTCTTTCTAAGATGTACATTCTTCAACAACTAGTCCCCATATGGGATTTATGGTCCTAGCTCTTTGTAGTAACTTGGAATTGCTTTTTTTCCCTGCTGGCCACAAGCACATCAGTCAAACCATCCTGAACAGCACCAGTCATCACTGGGATTCTGGCAAAAATCATTTTTCTATATCACAGCAACACAATATAAAGTCCATATCACATGGGCTTCACCTCCACAGTCCGTATTTGGACTGATTTCTTGTTACTCTCCTTATGGTGAATGATTTGGTGTGAGCACTGCAGAGAGCCAAGCACAGCTTTGCTGAGCTCAGTCTGAAAACTTCCACAGTCCTGGGTCCCAGTTCATGCATCCTTTATGTGGAAAAATCCAAAACAGCACTAAAAGACAGCTCAGAGAGAAGCAGTGTCCATTTGTGAAGGAAGAAGCACTCCCCACCAGGGCAAAGAAAATACTGAGTAGAGAGAGCAAGAACTGACACATCACTGCTAAAATTATGATGATTTCACCCAGAAATGCAAACAGACCTGTGAAGAGTAAAGGGAAACCCACAGAACTCACCCATCATTTTCATCCCACAGGATGCAGGTCTGGTTGGTAGTTCCCTGCCAGGAGACAAGAAAGGGAAAATAGAAACAAATCAGTGTCACGCTGTTTGTGGAGTGTCTGGACTGGAATGAAGAATATGGGGCCTGTAAAACCCCTTCCACTGCTCTAAGGATGTCTGGGATACACCAGATGAGCTGTCATGCTTCTCAAATCCTTGGAATGGCTTTTGCCACCCTGAAAAGGCAGAATAAAATGTGCCTTGGTTTGTTCTGCATCACCACCACTGCAGAGGGATTTTGCTCTGCCTCTCTCCTGACTCAACCTACAGATATTGCTCCTTATCCCTCCTCTCACACAGAATCCTTTTGCTGCTCCCTTCTGGAAAGTGGATCAAATACAGCCTCTGCTTTTGTGGGACAAAGCCACAGCCCTGCAGGAGGGGGTCAGGTGTGTTTAAAGCCCCCTGGAAGAAGTTTGCCTCTGACTCCAGCTGTCTGAGACAGCGTTGGAAAATCCCTCCAGGAGTGTCCAAAGACACAACAGATCTTAATATTCATGTTGTAGAGCCTCAGGAGGGCATCTAATCTCCACAAGGACGGGCCTTGGGGTATGTAAATGTCCATCCCATAAAATCTGCTTGGGGTTGAGCAGAGGAACCTGGAGGGAATTTTTGCCTGCCTTGGAAAGCATTGAGGACAACAGTAATATTCCAGAATTAATAGGAACAACCTTTCCCCCTGCCTTTCCCTCCTCGAGGAAGACCATTGTTACATCAAGTTATTCTAAGGAGTGCACAATTATTCCCCTGTGATGATGCCCACAATGAAATGGTTTGAACTGGGGACAAGCATGGCCATGTTCCCTGTGCCTGCATCTTCCTGCTGCTCTGGAAATGGAGCTTTTTTTTAACGGGCAAGATTGAAGGGTCCTGCACCAGCAAAAAGATGTCAGGAGCCCATCAAAACCACCTCCTTCCCTGCACCAGCACATTCCTGCCCTGCAGAAGCAAATGGGATGGGGCAACTTCCCAGGAACCACTTACATTGTACAGGTGGGAGAATTCAATTTCCAGAGGGGTGAGGAGAGACCGAGGCAATGGCTTCACAGTCACAGAGATGACTTTGGAGTTCAGAACGGTGCTATTCCTGGGGAGCAGAGGGGAAAGAGAGGCTTTAGAGGGATTTTTGTGGAGCAGGGAATCCCATGGCAACCATCACTGCTGGTGCAAGGTTTAGTGTGCACAGTGCAGAAGGGGTTGACCCCATTATTATAAAATACCCCCAAAGATATTTGCTGCTGATGGGCCCCATCCTCTGGGTTCCCCTCATAGCCAATCCACATGTATCCCTCCAAAATCAAACCATTTAATGAACTTTATCAACCCCTAAAGCAACTGGACTTCGAGTCTGTATCTATCCCAGAAATAATATTCCTAGGCTCATTTTCTGTCCCTGCCACGAGGAAACAGCTCATTTGGACTACAGTGACCCTTGAAGGTCCCTTCTAACTCAGAATATTCCATGATTTCTTGTGTTTTCAAAAAAAAAATCCTATTTTGCCTCTCCAAGGCTGGCTTAGCCTGCACTGCAGTGAGGCTGAGGCATGGTTGTTTATCCATGGGGCAGCACACGATCCTGGCTGGAGGCACTGCTGTGTATCTTCATTCCCTGAGCACCAAAAGCAAATGGAAAAAGGCCAAACCTTTCATGTAGAAGTCTAAATGTCTGTGCCTAGAAAAATATTGCAAATAATCTGGCAGCCCTGGGATATTTGTCTCTTGGGAGGGGCAGCAAGTGAGGAGGTATCTCTGATTCCTGGAAAGCCAAACTCTTTGTAGGCACTTGATGCTGAACATGTAAATACACAGTTTCCCGATTTTTCTGCAGTTTATTGGTGTTTAAATAAGCAGAAGGTGTCCACAAGCTGAGAGTGATGCCATGAAGGAATTGGTAGTGGATGGTAGATCCAGATCAAGCTGTTCCAAGCCCCTGTGGCATCCATGGATAAAGGAAATCCTTCCTTATCCAAATCTTCACCAAATCTGCAGGTACTGCTAAAATCTTTTGGTTTTCCCTCTGGATTTTATCTTTCTTTTTTAAAAAATAATTAGTTGGGAAAGATTTGCACTTGCTTACAGCAGCTTAAAAAATAGGGTTTAAAGGAAAAAAAATAAGAGGAAAAAAATATTTGGAATTGTCCATGGATGTGTAAGTGGATGCTCAAAAAGCCACTGTTCCACCAACACTAGAGGGAACAATAACATTGATTTAACAGGGAAAGAAAAAAAAATATATATATATTTTCCTTTGAAAAGAAAGGAAAAACTAAAGAAAAAGGAGAAAAAGAATGAAATTACAAAGCCCAACCATCACCCTACAGAGGAAAAGTAAAGGAGCAAATCAATAGGAGTAGGCAGCTGTAAGAAGCTAAAAATGGGATCTGCTGAAAGGTAACCACCAGTGCATGTCTTCATTAGCGGCTGTGTCTGTAAGGGTCAGCCCTCGGGTCAGTGCTGCTGAATATTTGCATGAGCAGCAGGGCTGACACCAAAACCTCCTTGTGGAGGCTGAGGAGCAGGTGAGAATCAATGCAGCAAGCACAGACTAAAAGAGAATTTGACTTTTCAGCGTGTCAAGTTGTTAGAACACAGAAATCACGGGTGTGCAGACTGTGAAGGGTGATCAGTGGCCACGAAGCTGCAGCTCAGCCAGAATTGAAGGAGGCTTACAAAAAAATGGAGAGCATATTTTAACATGGATAAATAACGACAGCACAAGGGGGAATGGTTTTAAACTGCAAGAGGAGAGGTTTGGATTAAATGTTGGGAAGAAATTCTTTACTCAGAGGGTGGTGAGGCCCTGGCACAGGTTGCCCAGAGAAGCTGTGGCTGCCCCATCCCTGGAAATGTCCCAGGCCAGGTTGGATGGGGCTTGGAGAACCTGTGCCAGTGGAAGTTGTCCCTGCCCATGGCAGGGAGTTGGAATGGGATAATCTTTAAGATCCCTTCCACTGAGATGAAGCAAAGAACTTCTGTCTGTACCCTTCTCCTATGGATTCTACTGTGCTGTTGGGTTCAGTTTCACTTTGAGAGGGGGAAACAACAAAGGCAGTTCAAAACAGAGACACAGAATCGATCCAGGTGCAGGCAAACAAACAAAATTTCTCTGTTGGAAGGATTGTCTGACAGTTCTTTGCACGTGGGGGGCTTTTCAGTCACCCACCCGAAGGCCAAGTGCCTGGAAGTGAAAGTCAGACAAATTCACCCTTAAAAAGAGAGGCAGGCTCCTGGCAGAGAAGGTAATTAAGCAGCTGAGCAGCTTGTCGGGGGTGGTGAAGGACTCAGTGTCACGGGGAATCTTTCAGGAGGAAGATGAGTCGCTTTTTCTACAAGCCCAGCTCTGGGAAGAAAAGAAAACACGCCGAGATTGGGCTTGGGCAGGAGCTCAGAGGGCTCCTGAGTGGCCACCAAGGGTGTGCAAAGAGCTGTGAACACAGTGCTGGGTACGTGGGGAGATGCAGGCTGGTGGCTCTCTGCTGTCCGTGTCCTCTGCAGCAGAGTCCAGCTGGGACCAAGCGCCTCTCTCACCTCCCTGCCTTGGAAAATCAGGTTTTGTGTGCAGCCCATCCCAATTGTCACAGCTGCCAAGATCCGCTGGGCTCTCAGGCTCCAGGGGGACAGAGTAATGTGTGACTCAGAGACAGAATTGCTGCTTGGGGGAGGTAAATTGGGACAATTAGGAACAGCTCAGCTGGTGCTGTTTGCTGAGTTAAATCTACTTTTTTTGGTTTTGGTTTTGTTTTTTTCCTTCTTGAAAGAATCACTCTGCATTGAATCAGAGTGGTCCAGACCAGGGTCTGGGTCCATATTTCTTATGTGTACACAGAAATAGCTGCTCTCCTCAGCGGTCAGAAATATTTTTTATCCATAGGCAGCTCCGTGGTTATTCAACAACATTCTCCTTTTTAATGCTGTGTCCATTTGCACAGCGCTGAACTAAGAGGTGCTTTACTGCAGCAGCTGCTGCTTTAATTTATCTTTTTTTTTTTTAATTTTTCCTTTGACTCTCCACAGGTGATTCAAGACTCGAGATTTCTTTAAAGAGGGACTGTCCTTTAATTAAGGAACATCTTAAATCAGCTCTCCCGTGGGAATGCTGTTCCGAGGCTGTGGCTGCTGCAGCTGCTGGTTATCAGAGCTCATTCCCTGCTTGGCCAGAGGAAGCTGAAATACCGCTGGATCATTTGAGCCGATGATGTTTATTGCCCTTCTGATCTAATTCCCACTGCTGTAATGGAGGATATTACAGAATACAGTTGGCTGACTTGCTAATTCCTCTCTGCACTCACTCGGAGCTCTTTTGCCATTGCCAGTGCTAAATCTGGAGGTATTTAAATGATTATCGGTGAGGAGAGATGCCCTGGTGTTTATGGTAAATGGGCTCACGCTAATCAGTGCAGAACAGATTTAGAAGGTGCCTTAGGATGCTTAATTTACTGCCTCAGTACCAGTCTTGGGGAGAAAAAAAAATAAAAAAGAGCGAGAGGAAAAGAGAGAGGAGCGAAGAAACGGGAAGGGAGTGCTGAACACAAAAGCTTTGATGCCCCAGGCAGTTTGCAGTGCAGAGAACAGGCAGACATGTGCAGCCAGGCATGCTCTGCTCCCCTCTCTCTCTCCCCGAGCCTGTCTTCAGCCCTGCTGCTCTCCAGGGCTCAGTGTGGCTGGCAGCTCGGGAAGATCGGGGCAGCTGAGCATCCCTCATCTGCCAGGGCTGCCAAAAAAACCCTTGTGACCAGGAGGGCAAGGTGAGGTTCCATTCCTGGAGGGTGAAGGGTGGCAGGGAAGAGTGAGACAGCAGCACTGAGCTTCCTCCCCTCCTGTCTGGGGTGCTGCACGTGGATGGGGAAAACATTCCTGGGGAAAACATTCCTGCACCTCCAGCAGGTGATGCACGAGCCTGGCCCCACTCGAACACGGAGGTCAAAAAATATTCCCACTGCAGGTCAAAATCTGTCTCGTTTCACCCAGTGATCTCTGCTTTTCCCTGGAGGAGCAGTGCTCTGCAGCCAGAGGGATGATCCTGGTGATTCCCCAGTGCTCCCCATCCCCAGGCAGCCCCTCTTACCTCTGCAGGGACAGGATGTTGCCCACGTTCCTGTACAGCACGGTCCCAACCACGAAGACAGAGGAGTCGTCCAACACTGCAGGACACCAGAGGAGGGGGAAGAAGACAACAGCACTGAGACAATCAGGGTGGCAGCTGTCCCCAAGAGACACCCAGGGGCAGGATTTGGCCTCTGGAGGAGCATGGCCAGTGGTGGAGGGCTCTCTGTTGGGGCATGGCCAATGCCAACATCACTGCAGTGGGATGCAGAGGCTGCTGTCACTACAGGGAGGGCTCAGCACCTTTGGGGTGACCCAGCATCCCAGATTTCTGCCCTCACCAAGGCTCACCCCTCCCAAACGATGCTCCCCCTTTCAGAAACCCCCCGAATTCCTCTGACAGCACCACAGCAGACAAATCTGCAGGAGGGAAAGGTCTCTTGCAGCCACCTCGAGGCCTTTGGAGCTGTCCACAGCTATCAGGCCATCAGAGAGAAGAGCTGTGCCCGGGCTGACAAGGCCAGTGGGAAGGGGAGAGGTCCCACTGTGCCTGCTCTGACCCCAAAACTCATGTGCTGCCTCTGGGGGCTGCAGCAGACCCAGATGAGCCTCTGAATCATCTGTGTGACCTCTGGGCACGTCACTTGACCTCCTCCTCCTCTTATTTTTCCTCCTCCTCTGCAACCTCACGGTGCCCAACTGCAAAAAGACAGAACTTCCCCTGATAAACCAGGAGCAGCAGAGGCAGCCCCGGGGCTGGAATTTCAAGGGGGAGAAAAAGGAAATAGCTGGGAGGAAAGCAATGCTGAAGAAGCCTGGGAAAGCACCAGGTGGGGCTTCTCTAGTATCTTGTATTGAGGCTGAGCTGACAGTGTGTCTGCTCCATCACTGCAGGACAGGCACAGCTCTGCATGTCTGCCTTTCTTATCGTCTATCTGGGATATCTGGTGAGCACACAACTGGGAGAGACTGACAGACAGGCTTGCAGAGCAATTCTGTCACCCAACTGCATAAATCAGTGTTGGCCCATGGAAATGAACTGTTCAAAGCCAGCTCCCAGCAGTGAGGGGGTTTGGATTTGGTCTCATGGAAGATGCCTGTCTTCATCACTTTGCTCAGGGTAGCTACTCCTGTGCCCAGAGAAAAGTGAGGATCAAAACTAGAGGTGGATTTCTGCTGAATCACTGAGTAGCCCCTCAAAAACTACACCACCAGCACAAGATATTGAATAAAAGAGAGGCAGAAGAGCCCTGGGTGGTACTCAGGAAGCCATGGAGAGGTGAGCACCGATTGGAAGTTGTTTCCTCAGGGTGGATGTCATGTTTTGTTTGCTCAGTCACTACAGCTCGGGGGCTCTGCAGCAGCTCTGTGTGAGGATGCTTCCAACAGAAGCCTAGAAAACAGCTCCAAGGGGAGCTGGATACTTTTGGGACAGCCCTCAGCCTCAGAGCAGGATCAGCTCTGTCTAGGTCTCGTCCAGCAATTTGTCCAACAAGTGATTAAAGATTTCCAAAGGTGAAGGCACCACAGCATCCACAAACAAACTGGGATAATGCTCCCAACGTGCTCCAGCAGGGAGCTCACGCTGTCTGCAAGGCACAACAAAATTCAAGGAAAATTCAAGGAGTGCTTGACGTGGTCCTTGCTCTGCCAGTGACTCACTGTCTACCCTTGGGGGTGTCACTAAACTCTTCTTGGCCTCAGATTTGCCAAGTTGAAGTGATGGCTGATGCCACCCCGAGCAGGGAGGATGATGACAAAAGGTCCTGGTGTGGTGACAACTCGAGGCCAAAGGTCTTTTTGTAGGAACAACTCAGTCTCCAGCCTCTGTCCCAAGGAGGGGGGAGCCAGCAGCTCCCAAAGCCATGAGTGGCAAAAGGAAACCCCATCAAATCCCAGCAATCAGCCCAGTTTAGGGTCCTGCTTTTGAGAATTCAGGGCTCAATCCTGCCAAATGTTGTCTCTGCCAAAAGATGGAGTGTGTTGGTTCCTGAGACTCTCATCCATCAAACCATCCCAGAAACCTCCACGTGTTTTTTCAGATCTGGCAGTGAGGCCAGCTTGGTTGAGGCATCACCTCCATGCTGGGGCTCCTATCCATGCCCTGCTGTGGAGCTTCAGTGATAAATGCCTCTTAATTTTATTTCTGGGGGCAGGAAATTTCACACAAGGGCCACAGATCCCCAGATCTATCAAAGCTTGTCTGAGCAGCAGGCTCAGAGCCATCAGCTGCTCAGCCTGACCTGCTGACTGCCAGCTACTCTTCCTCAGATGGCTCCATCAGGTCTGGATCCAGGCTTGGAGGGCACCTAAAGCATTGCTTGCCAATTTTTCCTGCTTCTTTAGGGAAAATAAACATCCACACCCAGGCACTAAACCTGGCCCTGAACTTTTGTGAGGAGTTTAGTTTGAACTCTTAGACCATATTTGAAAGCCTTATTTGCACTCATCAGTGCTTTGATGTCCAAATACTTGTGAGCAAATCCAGCTGATCTGGAAGAGGATTTCCAGACCAGGCAAATGGAAGGAACCACTCTTAGAAAACAAAGGAAAAAAAAATTGTGTTGGCTGTGCTGCCTACCTGAGAGCCCTGAAGACAGGATGCTCTTGGAGACAGTGACCTTGTCCTCTGAGTTCTTGGCCCAGTCCACCATTCCCCTCCAGCCTTTCATGGGGAAGGTGATGTCAGTTGCTGCATTTGCAGGCAGTTTGTGAATGCCAAGGACTGGGGAGAAGCAAGAAATAAAACCAAGTGAGTGAAACCAGCTTCAGTAAATTCCACATATGCTCAAGAAAACATGGGAAGCATTAATGGGAAATCAGAGAAGTTGGATCTTGGGAGCCACAGGAGTGATTGCCTCTGCATGAAAAAAGATACCAGCAGGGCTTGTGCTTTGCTGAAAGGGTCCTGCCTTCATTAAATCTGTCAGTCTGCTCCAGCACCTTATCTCCAAGAGTGGCCAGCAGCAGCTGATAAGTGTGAGAAAGAACAAGACATCTCTTGGTTTGTCCTCCCAGCAATCAGCAGGACTTTCTCAGCTCCTGGCTTCATCCAGACCATCAAGTTTAACAGCCACCAATGGACCTCTCTTTTGTGCACTTCCCTAATCCCATCATGAACCCATCTGTATTTTTTGGCTTCTGCAACATCCTCTGGCAACAAGTTCCACGCTGCGATTGTGCACACAGCATCAATCACACACTGCCTGCTGTTTGCTCGCTGCCTCCATTGACTGCTGGGCTGTTCTTGTGCTCAAAAAATAAAAGGAAGAGTCTAATTCTGCCCAGTTTGTCATCTGTTCTCCATTTGGTAGATATCTCTCAGATCTCTCTGTGGACATCTCTTCTTCCTCATGAAATCCCAACTTCTTTGGAGAAAAGCCACCCTGTATTTATGCCCGTTCATGTCTTCCCCTAGATCTTTTTAAGTCCCACCACCTGCTGCCTCCCCTCCTTCCCTCCCTCCCCACAGCCCAGGTTTTCCACATTGCACAGTAATTAACAGCTTTTGGGGGTCTCTCCCTGACGTGGGGAGTGCCAATGAACTCACCCAGGTTGTCCGTGACTTGGTAGGAATCCCGGAAATCTTTCATGCGGAAGCCGATGACATCAATGAAATCCTCCACGAGCCTGAACAGCTCCTTGGCATTTGGCCCTATCTGCAAAGAGAGGCAGAATTTTGAGTAGATCAGTCCTAAAAACAGCAGGAGCTTCTCTGCAGGCAAAGGTTTCTGCCCTCACACGTGAACTGGGAGCATATGCTGGGTATAATGGACTGTTATGGAGCTGGGGAGAAGGAGGACTGAGGAATCCTAAGATGAAGCCAAGAAAAAGAAAAAAAAAGAAAAAAGGAAAAGGAGAAAAAAAAAGAAAAAGAAAAAGAAAAAGAGAAAAAGAAAAAAGAGACAAAAAATGATAATGTGATACTCAGATTGATAGAACTTAGGGTGGAGGGCAAGATTTTAAACAAAAGGAAATACTGGAGACTCTCTGGGGAAGAGAATAACCTACCCATCTCCTTTCATAAAGTCAGAGAAATGCAGAATGCTGTGGGTTGGAAGGGACCTTAAAGATTCTCTCGTTTCAACTCCCTCTATTGAAAGCAACCACACCAAAGGACAATTGTGATCTAATGTTGAATCCCAGGCAGTCTGGTTTTCTCCTTTCCTGTTTTGTTGTCAAGATCTCACTCTCTGAATCATCAAGTTCTTGATCCTGGGCTGTCCTGGAGTTTCTCTGCCTCTTATTTCTTCCCTGGTTTTTCCCCATTGATAAAGACATTGGCAGTGACTCTTCTTTACCTGTACTTTGCCAGTTTAAGACTAACTGTTAAACAATAACCAGTTTTCCATTATACATTCCATAAAACATAATCCACATAATGAGCTTTGCTGACTACCTGTCTTCTCCTCAAAGCACATTTGCCCACAGGGGCTTGCAAATGCCACGAGAGGCTGAAGACAAGCAGTTCAACTCCTCTTCCTTTTCCTTCTCCACCACTTTCACAGCGTTTTCAGTTCCTCACCGTAATCCAGACATTCTGAGGTGGCTGAGTGAGCTGGAGGGACAGCTGGGGACAAGCAGGATGGGAAGGAGAAAGGCTGAGCCATGGAGAGTGTGGGCAAGGAGCAGAGGGGTGGCCATGCGTGTCTCTATCTCTGTGTCTATCCAAGGAGCCTTGGTAAGACTAAAACTGTCTCAGAATGAGATTAAAATGTCCTGCCAGTACAGCAGGTGTGCACAGAAGGAGGAGAACTGAGTGAGGATGCTATTTTTAGCTGCACACTTTTATATTCCATTACAGATTGAAATCACAAGGTCAAATCAAATACAGGTTACACTGGATATTGCATTTTAAGTTTTATCATATAATGGTCAATGAAGGCTCTTCAAAAATCATTGTAGCTCTTATCTGAATACCTTTATGGCTTGTTTCAGTTTTTATTTTCCTTGAACAACATCTTTCTGCCTGGGGGAGCACAGGGCATTGGAAGGTGAGACTGCAAGGAAGTTGGGTTTATTTTTAATGAGCAAATTGGGAGCCAAAGGCTTTGTTTTAAAAGAATTGGTCGATCTCACGGAATGCAAGGTGTGATTTTGGTCCAGCAGCTTTGAGGGAGAAGCAGAGAGACCTAAAACCTCCATTGGCATCCTGTTCAGAGAGACGTCTGTGTGCTAAAGTCATGATGCTGGGCTGTCATCTCAATTCCCACTAAAACACACCCCAGGAAAACATTCCCCCCGTGATGCTCCCAATCCCTGTGCAGGTCATGGTGATGCTGGGCTGTGCCTGCCTGGAGGTGCAGAGAGCAGATTGCACAGGGAAAACCACTGGGAACCAAGTGCCACACACAGAGAGCTATTTTTAAGGGGGATCAACAGGGTTTCCCTGTTGTCATGACAACTTGATAGTCTCCTCTGCTCGGTGCTGAAATACCTACATACACCTGGAGGCTTGAGACCAAATATTTGGACACAGAATCACAGAATCAGGGTATAGTTTAGTTTGGAAGGGGCCTCTGAGGCCATCTGGCCATCAGCTCAAAAAGGGCCACCTTGCCCGGGACCATGTCCAGATTCTTTATCCCACCCAGAACAGACCATGTCACCCTCAGCCAAATTCAATAGGAAAGCACAAGATATCAGGGAGAAAAGAGGAGAGGAGAGGAGAGGAGAGGAGAGGAGAGGAGAGGAGAGGAGAGGAGAGGAGAGGAGAGGAGAGGAGAGGAGAGGAGAGGAGAGGAGAGGAGAGGAGAGGAGAGGAGAGGAGAGGAGAGGAGAGGAGAGGAGAGGAGAGGAGAGGAGAGGAGAGGAGAGGAGAGGAGAGGAGAGGAGAGGAGAGGAGAGGAGAGGAGAGGAGAGGAGAGGAGAGGAGAGGAGAGGAGAGGAGAGGAGAGGAGAGGAGAGGAGAGGAGAGGAGAGGAGGGAAGGGAAGGGAAGGGAAGGGAAGGGAAGGGAAGGGAAGGGAAGGGAAGGGAAGAGAAGAGAAGAGAAGAGAAGAGAAGAGAAGAGAAGAGAAGAGAAGAGAAGAGAAGAGAAGAGAAGAGAAGAGAAGAGAAGAGGCTGCTCAGAGTTGCTCTTTCATGGAGGAAATGTTTTTGAGTCCCTGTCTCATGTTCTGGACTTTCAACAATTGTGCCAGCACTTGTTAAAAATTTTTTCCCAGAGGAGTTCTCTGGCTGGTGTGAAGATAACTGGACTCTGGTGTTGCTTTATGTGTTGAGTGATTTTTTTTTCTTGCATATTTGCTGTTTCTAGATCTTTTGGAGGAATTTTGCAACAGCAACAGCTCCCAAAAGGAATGGTAAAAGGACACAGGAAGAGGTGTGACACAATTCCACAACAGAGAGTTCAAATGGGGCACACAAGACAAGGGCCAAATAAGACACAGAAAGAAAAACCAACAACACCATCCCCTAATACTTGAGAATTCAGCTACAGAATTATTCATAGACTCTTAGAATGGCCTGGGTTGCAAGGGACCTTAAAATTCATCTAATGCCAAACTCTTGCCATGGGCAAGGACACTTTCCACATCTTGCTCAAAGCCCCACCCAGCCTGGCTTTGAACACTTCCAGGAATGGAGAGTTTGAGCAGGATTCCTAACCTTGACAGGAGAGAAATAAAGCAAAATATAACTGAACCCAGAAGCTCAGCCATGCAGACCCCAGCTCTGAAAATCCCTTCTGTCCTATATGTTTTCATCCAGGAACTCAAAGCCACATGATCCCACTTTATTGTGGCAAGAGGAAAGAGTGGAATCACAGAAAGACATCAAGATTATGAACTCCAAACTAAGTCCGACCCCAGAAATCCATCCCAAATTTGGTTTACACCACCAGCATTTCATTGTTCTTCATCCAGAGAATCTGGCTCAGAGCTGAGATCCTGTGGCTCCCTGGGTTACTGCTTTAGTGTGACTTAGCCTGGAACTAAGCTCTTCTTAGGAGGTCATGTAGACACTTGGAAATTCCCCTCCTCATGGCTTAACCCTGTGCTGAAAGCCTCTTTATTCCCAGGGAAGGTGCTGAAGTGAAGGTCCATACCAGCTGAGCTTCCTCCCATTTTTCCCGGTTTTCCTCTGACAAAATGTTGCTGATGATCTGGACGAAGTTCTGGGGACAAGAGAGGACAGAAGAGGTTGTTATGCAAACATAGCCCAGGCTGGGAAGGTCACAGCGGTGTGGGAGGGACACGTGAGATTTAAACATGCTCCAGAAGCATTCTCATGATCCCATCCCCAAAAGGTTCCAGAGCATTTCACAGGCCCCCAAGGATATTAATGACAAAACAGGTTTTAATAAGACCTTTTTCCCAAGGCCTTCACTTTAAATACTGCATCTTCTAAGGCATTGGATTGGGAACAGGTCTTGTATCCATTACTGATGATTTTTAAGGACAGATAAGGTAAATATTTGTCAGAAACTGATCAAAACCAGATGATCTTCCATTACATAAACCCTTCCATATATTTTTTTCTATTATTTCTGTTGTTTCCAATATAGAGAAACCTCAGGATCCCCTTTAGCTTGCAACCAGGCAGGAGATGCAGAGATGGATCAAGAGGGTGCTGTCCATGGTAGGAGCTTTGCAGCACATGACAAGAAGGAAGGAGACAGGAAATTTAAGACTATTGATTTTTTTTCTCCAGTTTTACCACTCTCTGCAGATCCTGCAGGACCAGTTTAATGTTTCAAGTCATGAGGTGATGACCTATCCCAAGGGTGTATCCTGTAGCTGCTCTGAAGCTGCTGGAAATAAAACCCTGGGATAAGAAACCATGATGATATTCCCCTACATTAACACCCAGGTACCCAATGCCACGAGATCATTTTATCTCGAATCATTAGCCTGAAATCCCTGCCAAATAATCCTCTCATATCAATTAGGCTCTGCAGTGAAGTGCTATCAGGTTGAAATACTTCAGAGCGACCTTGGCTTTCAAGATCTTAGTTTATACACCAAGGAAGAACCACCTCGAAAGGAGAGATTCAATGCAGAAAGACATTTATGTTGGGAAAAATAATAATCTGATTTTCATCAGCACTGTATCAGCTACAATCAGGATCAATTATCAAACCTGGAGCCCTGAGCATGGGCACCTCTCTAAGCCAGCCCTGGGCCCCAGGAAATGCCCCTGGGCTCACCTGCACATCCCCAGAAGTCGGGCTGTGATACGCCCTACGGAAGATCTCTGTCATGTTCCTGAGTACGTCCATGGTGGACAGCAGGTCCCCACTGTAGCTGGTCCCATCCTGGGAGATTTCCACAAGGTTCTGGAGCACATCTGACAGCCCATCTCCCATCAGCCCACGCTGAGCTTTGGCAAGGTGTTCCCTGGTCTGAGAAACAGAAAAGAAATGGAAGAAACACTTTGAGGGACAGTCAAAGTCAAGTTAATGAGCTCAGTGAAGGAATTGCCAGGGGAAGGTTTTTGACCTCCCTCACAATTCAGAGTGCAGATGAGATGAATCTGACAATCTTTGCGGGCCTGAGAGCCTCTGATATTTTTAAAATGATAGAAAAGAGTGATAGATTCTAAATTATCTTCTAAGTGGTTCTAAAATGACAGAGAACTGAAATCTTCTGTTTTGCCCACGAAGAAGAAATTGTACTACTACAAAGTCCTTCTGTTCATAGCCCAACAGAATATTTTTGCCCCAAAACCTTGTTTTCTTACAACCAATTTGGAATTATTTTAGGACAGACTGTACCTTACCATGAACAGGAGAGGTCAGTTCTCCTAAAGGCTGCAGGAGACCAGCAAAAATTCCTCATAACAATGAATTTAAGATTAACAAAAAATAAGATGCTTTTTAAAAAGTGATACAGTCATAGCAATACTTAATGATAATGTGATATGACAAGCCTGGAAGAACCCAGATTCTGCCAAGCTGGATATGAAAATATCTTGAAACATCCCTTGTCCATGGAGTGCCCATGCATCACTAGGTAAGCAGAAAAAACAGTAAGAGAAAATCAAGGCAGAGCTGGAAACTCCTTTTTTTCCCTTCTTTTTTGTAACTATAGCCATGTGACAATCATTGGGGAGGATGCCAAACCTGCTGAGCTGAGCAGTGGGGCTGCCTTACCATCATCTGAATGTTCCTGTAATCTATAGAAACACACTTGATGTACGTTGGAGGCTCCCAGTAAGCGATGCCTTCTTCATCTAAGATGCATCTTCTAAGAATCAGCCCTGGAAGAATGAAAGAAACAAATACAGGAGTGAGGACAGGATGAAAGGCCAAGCATTCATGGGGACTGGTCTTCTGTCATGAGTAGGAAGTCATGGGACAAGAGGACACAGCATCAAGTTGTGCAAGTGAAGATTTTGAATGGATATTAACAAAAAATTCTTCACTGGAAGGGTGGTCAAGCATCAGAACAAGTTGACCAGAGGAGTGGTGGAATAATCATCCATAGAAGTGTTCAAAACACTTGTAGATGTGGCACTTGAGGACACTGTTTAGTGGTGGGCTGGGAAGTGCTGGGTTAATGGTTGGACCTGAGGATCTTAGAGGTCTTTTCCAACCTTCATGATTCCACAGAGATCACCCAGAACTGGTCAATGCACCCATTCAGACTCAGCTACCAGCACAAAGGGCACCAGAGGCACCTGCAGATGCCTGAACAAGCCTGTAGGTGCGATTATCTTTATTTCCTTCTCCTGCCTTTTATTACTGAAGAGCAGCAAAAGGAACTGGGCAGGAAAACAAAAAAAAACCAAACAAATTGGACACAGCTAGTCAGGGTAAAGGGAAGGTTCCTTCTCCTGCCCTGGATGGCAGCATTTTTCCTGGCTTGGGAAGCCCCACGAGCCTCCCCAGGTGGTTTGGTCTGGTACTTGCAACTAAAGCAGGGCTTGTGCTGCCCACGCAGCCTGGAGGGGAATAAACACCCAACAGCACCAGTTTTGCATCAGCTGAAACTTTCTGAAAGCTGCTTCCAGTCCTCCCCCAAGCCTTCCTTCAGCTCCAATCCACAGAGGGGTTTGCAGTGATAATCACATGCCTTGTGATATAGAGGAATATCAGAGATATTCTGATATCAGAGAGGAGGAAAAGGGAGAGGGATCACCCTGTCCCAGCCATCATGATGCCATTTGGAAAGTCTCTGAGGATCAGGTTTGCTGGGTCTGCAGTCCCATTGCTGCTGCCAAGTGATTCAGTGACCTTTCTTTGGATACAGCCCTTCTAGGACAGCATTGGGGATGACACTGACTGTCCTGGGCTGAGTCAAAGAGAACTGTCTGTATCCAACCCTCTCCCTCAAACGAAATAAAACCTTTACACTCATTACTGACCCTGCTGCCACTGTTTCTGTTCCTGCCTGGCAGCGAGGAAAACCCAGCTGAGGACAAATCCCCACCACCAGAATCACTCCTGGAGCCTTCTCTGCACTGCCTTCCACTCCTCAGGGAACACCTGGATGCCCACATCCTTTTACTTTCCACCAGAACAATCAGACCATTCACTTGAGTGCTCAAGGAAACATTTAGAGAGGTGCTGAGGTTTCTAAGTGTAAATGGACAATGGAATTCAGATTTCCTGCTCTCATACAGCAGCTGCTTTTATGGGTGCTGGAGAGAACTACAACACCCAAATCCAGAAGACTCTAAAGTTTTACCTGCTCTGCAAAGCTTTTTGTAGATAATGGAAGGAATATATCCTAGTGTTCCTTAATTTCAAATTTTGCATAGGACCAGGCAGTGGACGGATGGAAACCAGATCATCTAGTAACAACTAAGGTGTTTGTGCTTAACAATAAAAACAGAAGCTCAGAGTTAATTTAGCCGTGGACAAAGAGAGGGAAGTCCATGTGCCTGTCCTGTCTTCCCACAACCAGGTTCTCCTCATCTAGGACACGAAGGATGTCCTGATGATGAGGGACCACGTGCCCACCGTGCAGTCACCCTTACCAGTGGCATTCCGGGGACACCGGACGGCTGCAGCATCCCCGGCTGGTGTCTCTTTCCAAACCACAGGGCCGAGACTCTCCTCGTCACAGATCTCGTGGGGCTCTGCCAGGAGAGAAAAACCCCACTGGTAAAGCTTCCTTCTCATCAAGGACACGGAAAAAGGAAAGTATGGGAGCGTGGTCTGTGAGCCAGGAGGCCTGGAGCTGCACTCCCAGCTCTGCTGCTGCTTAGTCCCCTCACAAAGTCACTTCACCTCTCCGGAAATTGCTCTGCCTGTCTGAAAACTGGGTGTTCATCCATTCCAATGATTAGCTCACTAAAATCCATGGGAAAGTCCACTCTCATCCTTGCCTTGCCTTTTGGCAGCTCCTTGCAAGAAAACTGCTGTAGCTACCCTCCACTCAAGAGTTTAATTTCTTAATTTTTAATAGGCAGATCTTTTGTGGGTGAGCTCCATGGCTCCAGACTCCACCTCTTCCATCCCTCAGGGTCACCACCTTCAGTGCTGGATGTATCTAAAATGAGGCTTGGCACAAATCAGTGGATTAAGAATGAAGGAAAGAACAAGTAAATAAAGAGACAAGATGGACATATCCCCTGGGTGGTCTTCATTCTTGTAAACAAAAGAGAGCAGATCTGTGCCCCAACAACTTGGAACTGCATCAGCAGCTCATTTCCAAACACTGTTGCAGAGCCCAGGAGTCTGCAGAAATATGTTTTGAGACATAAAAAAAAAAAAAAAGTCATTGGAAGGATGGTTTTGGAAGCTTCTGTCTGTGGGTGGAGCCGAGTCGGTTCTGGAGTTGGTGGAATCTGGGAGAAAAACATTCACCATAGGAGATCTTTGTGCTGAGAAACTCATTATTTACAACGTGTAAAGCCGAGGGAGCCATGAGGATGGTGTTAAAGCTATTTGTCACTCCTGAGGGAGGGAAGGAGAAAAAACTTGATTTAATAGTTTTTGATTACAGTTTTTATTCATTGTGCAAGGAAAATTCCCAATAAAAGGGAAGCTGAGTTTGTGCCTGCAGCTGGTCAGGACATGTCCCACTGCTGCTCTGGGACTACCCAGGGACCAACCTGCCTGTGCCAGGGGCTCACACCTAAATTATGAGCATGGCAAGTGCTGCTTCTTTGAAGAACTCCTACAAGACCCAACAAGCTGCCTGCACATCACTTCTCCTGCAGGCAGGCTCCAAGACTGTGTGACCCCAGCCCCAGCTGCAGTTCAAAGATGGATTCCTCCCCAGTAGACACTGGGAATGAATAAGCTGAATTCTCTGCCTGGAAACAGATGCTCCTTCCCCTGGTTTAAAGTTCCCTAGTGAGTAATCTCTATTGTGATGGAATCCTGGAGGGCAGTGGGATCCCAGCTGTGCTCTGCACATGAGCAGGACTCATCCCTGAGCCAACAGCTCGTGGCTGCTGCAGATAAGCCAGAGCAGGGGTGGAAAAGAAGCAGTTTCATTTCCAGCCTGCTGACATGGAGCTGTGGGGCAGGGAGATGGAATAACCCAGCTGTGACAGCACTTGGTCACCCACAGAGCCTGTCCCAGAGCAGGGAGCTGATTTCCAAACTCTTGTCCTCGTGCTTTCACCACGGTCACAGACTGTCCCATGGTTCACAGGAGGGTTCTGAGGCGTAGAAGCTTCCAGCACCCTCGGGTACAAAGCAGCAGAGCACAAGAAAAAGCAGAGAGGGAGAATGTTCACATCTCTCCTCCCCTTTCTCCCCCACTAGGCTGTCAAAACTTCCTGGTCTCATCACCCCTGCAGTGTCCCTGGGGACCACTGAGGGATGCTGTGGATCAGAGATGCTCTTTAAAAATACACTGATTGGAGTTGTCTTGCCAGTGAGTGCAGGAGCAATTCCCAGGCCAGGAGAGAATCATTTCATCCTTTCCTTTTCTCTTCTTTTTTTTTTTTTTTTTTTTTTTTTAAATCTTTTTGATGTTGCTTCACAACACAATCCCTTTTACCAGAGTAACCTATTTGCACTGGGAGATTTTAATAACTAACCCAATTAAGTTCAATTCTTCTGCTCAAATCGAATCATGCCAGCATTTGATACTTTCTGGAGAACAAATTGAGCGGGTTTATTTTTAGCCTCTGATGTTTCCCCATCTTTTCCTTCCCTTGCAAATTAACAACTGCAGCGAGACCCTTCTGGCTGTGAACCCTGGCAGCCCCCAGTGCCTGAGACTTGCCTTTTCCTTTTGAGCACTGCACAGGCATCAAACCCCTGCAGAAAGAGAAGAAAAGATTGGGCTTGTTCTGCCAGGGCCCCAGCTGGCACACACTGAAGCTGAACTAAATCTGCCTCACTCTGTAGACACCACCAGACAACCCGGTGCTAAGATTTTCTGTGGCGAGGGAGAGCTTTGTGGCAGAGTTAGAAGAGATTCTCACACGCCACTGCTAATTGAGAGGCACAGCCTGTAAGGAGAGGTGATGCCTTTTATTAGAGAGTAGCTGGAAAGAGTGACGAGGCTGTCACACAGCCTCTTCCTCTGTCATCTCCGAGCTGGACGTGCTGGAACTTCCATGCTGAGGTCCTTTGACTTTGATCTCTTTGTCTTCAGCACTTTTGTGAGGGATTCTGAGGGGTTGGCTTGGCCTCCATGTGGCAGATCTGCCCCCAGGTATTCCTGCATCAAAACTGCTGCCTCCTGTCCTTTAGGGAGGTTCCCCTTTTCCATGGGATACTGCCATGAGAATCTGTCCTGTCTCTCACTGAGATGCTCTGACAAATAATTACCCTTTCAGTCAAAGCTCATGGCCTGTTACAATCGATGCAATCTGACTGCAAACATCACAAAGGCCATTGATTCCCCACCAGCAATTTCACCAGGCCTTTCAACTCAGACTGAGGAAGAAAGCAGAAATGGTGGACAGGCCTTTTTTTTGGTCTCTGTATAGTCTGAGAGACAGACAGAAACATTCCCACTTGGAAGTGCTCACTCCAGCTTATTTTCCACATCCAAACCCAGGTTTTCATCTGCCCTACAGCTCACTCACCCTCCATTCAGCTTTTGCACTCTGCAGGAGGGTGAGAGTTGGGTAAAGCTCCGACAGATGCAGACACATCCTTTTTTTTTTTTTTTTTTAAATTTCCAGTGGTGTGTAGGCTTCCCAGAGGTAAAGGGTGGGAAACCTCTGCAGCATCCTCAGTACTCAACAGCTTGATGGACTTGAGACTCTGATATCAGCATTTGCTACCAAACAGTTTCTCTTTTCCTCTTGTAACTCAATGGCAACGACAAGATGGAACCACCAAGGCAAGGCTGGTGGGATTGACCAAATATTCACTGAAACCAACACGGTTGCACTGGATTCTGCAACAGTTAAATCAAGACCTTGTACCTTGTACCTGGGTCATGGGTAGGATTTTATTAGGTTACAACCCTTTGTAGCGTTCAGATCTCTGACAAAGGACATGGAAGCCATTCCCAAATTCCAAAATTCCCCCTCATTCAAAGGAAAGTCCGAGAGGTCTGGGGCACATACCAGGACACTTCCTGTCATTGCACTGCTTGTACTCCTCCTTGGGGCCCTGGCAAGTCTCTCCACCAAAGAAGGGGCCGTAGCACACCCGATCACGTCTCTGAGTGCCACCTCCACACGTGGCAGTGCAGCTGCCCCACACTCCCCAGGCCTGCCACTTCCCATCCACTGGAAACAACAAAAGAGAAGAGGAAAAAGAGAAGAAACAGCCTGTTATGTCCCAAACATCATCTGCAACAAAAGGCATCAAGATCCAAAGGTGAGCAGAGGAACATTGGTGAGTAGGGCAGGGTTTGGTAGGAAGGGAGGTCTCCTGCTTTGGATCTTTGTTTGATCCTCAACAGACATTAAATCAGAGTGTTCCCATTCCCATCCCATCAGTCCGAGGGTGGCTTTGTGTTCCTCCTCAGCACCTCCACACTCTGCAAAAGCAGCCCTGTCTCTTTCCTCAGGCTGAGATTTGGGGCTGTGCTGCTGAACACTCTTCCCATGGGCAGGGATTCAACCTGGCAGCCACATCTGCCAGGCCAGGTCCATATCTGGAGTTCATTGGGAATGTACAATGCCTGTGTGAATATACCTTCCCAGAGAAGGTCTGGCTCAGGGATTTACAGAGTCCAGCAGAGCCCTTGGCCAAAAAACCATGAAGAGACATCAAATAAAGTTCCCTCCAGCTGTTTCCATTGCACTGATGCCTCATGTGCCTTGGAAGGAGGTTTGGGATGTTGTCTCATTCCATTGTGTCTTCTCCCAGCATCTTTCCAGATTCAATGGAAATGTGACTTCTTTTACATTAACAATGACATTTATCAAAATTCTGCTTCTTCTACGTTAACAATGGCCTTTATCAAAGCACCATAAAAATGTTAATTAGCCCTCATAACAAGCCTACAAGGCAGGGAAGCACTCTCCTCTGCTGTACCACAACAACTTGGTGACAGAACTAGAACAGGGCCTAAGTGTGGGATTTTCTATTTGGGCTTTAATTTTGAGTTACCACATCATCTTGGGTTGAATAATTCCTTTTGGGAGGGTGGGAGATCCATGTCTGCTCCAAGAAGTAGACAAAAATTACCAAAGAAGAAGGGCAGCACCAAATCCTGGTGCTTTATTTAGTGATATTTTGTTCAGTGGAAAGTATAGCCTGAGCTGCTTTGACAGATAACTCTGAAATCAGTAGGACAAGGTTGTCTTAAAAGGGGTTCTGATGCCCCTTTTTGTCTTTGAAGTTGTCCCTAAGTTGCAAATAAGGAGTGAGTTACCTAAACATCAAAACCTACTTGAGACCATGTAGGAAAATCCAACACCTCTGTTAAGGAATGCAGATGATGGTGCTACCAGAGTGTAAAGGGATTCTCTGAAGAAATAGGTAGATCAGGATGACTTCCAGTTGGAAATATTATTATTATTATTATGATTATTATTATTATTATTACTACTACTACTATTATTATTACTATTATTGCTGTCATTATTATGAAGTCACAGATGAGTAAAGTAAGTCACAAATCTTGCACAGACATGAACAAAGGCTTTATTGTGACAGACCTCCTCACTGATAAGGTTTAAAGCTGACATACAATGGAGGATACCCCGTTTGCTTAAAATATGACTGGGAACGTTGAAATGGTGGGAGGAGAGGAACAAAACAAAAAAGAGGAGGGAAGCTGAAGCCCTGTGGAGGCAAGGGAACGGTTTCATTGATATTTTCTTGGGAGTTTTTTAAGCTCATGCTGAAAAGCAAAAAAAGGGGGGGAGGCACAGGCTACGCCTCTAATGCATTTGAACAAAACGTTGTATGTTTTGAATTTTTTAAACAGCTCTTTTGCAGAACCAAATCCACCAATCATCAGACATTTTTCCAACACCACACAGGCAAAATTAAAGGAAAATCCTTTAGTTGTGATCAGAAGTCCAGAGACGGGAAAAATTGAAGGTCCATTTCCACTAATAACCTGGGGGAAAGGCTATGTGTCTCCACAGGCTCTGATCCAAAGTGGTTAGAAGGTTTTCAAAGCTCAGAAAGACACATTCCCTGTGGGCAGCCTCTCACCTCCCCGGGGTCTCCCGAAACCTTTGCCAGCGGTGGATTTTGGCTGGCGCGGTCTGTTGGAATGACCCAAACCTCCCCAAAGAAACGTTTCACTGGGCTGGCAGAGCGAGATGGGCCAAGAGGAAGCAGAAAGCGTCGTTCACCCACCTGGGCACTGGCGCAGGAAGCAGTCACGGGTCTCCACCCAGTGTCCCTGGCACTCGGCTCCGCCGTAGGACGGCCCGTTGCACTCCCGCGTCCTCTGCTGCGTCCCGTTGGAGCAGGAAGCGGAGCACGAGCTCCAGCTCGACCACTCGTTCCAGTTGCCGTCCACTGAGTGGCCCAAAGAAAGAAAACGAGCGGAATGTGAAGACCTTTCCCTCTGGAAGGAGCCTCTCTGGCTTTTGCCTGCCAGGGAGCGAGGTGTGGGGGGATCAAACCGGAGCCACAGAGCTTGAAAGAGGGCAGAGATGATCAAAAAAGGTTCGGACCACTGTGGCAACAGGGATTTTTGGGACCCTCTGAAGCCTCCCACAGGATGCAAGCGTGGTAAAATCTCAGTTTTTATGTTCCACACTCTGCATTATACCACAAAAGTGGAAATTATTGGTACTATCCATTCTGACATGGAAGTCCAATCACAACACAACACCACACCAGAGGGCGAGGCTCATGTTTTCATTGAACACTTTGGAGGGATCATTACATTACCATGGCATTTCCCATTTGAGGCCATCAGCACTTTTTTAATGGACCCATTTTTCAGCAAAGCAGTGCATGAATCTGTGGAGAGTGAACTTTCTCAAGCATGCAGATGGTCTGTTTTTCATTAAAGCACACCCAGAAACTCAAATCACAGTGTTATTGACAGGAATCCACCATTCCTGCTGGCTGGGAAATGTAGGAGCCAAGGTGTGCTCCAACAGAGGACTGGGAACAGGGTGAGTGTGTGTGGTCAATGTACTTCTCTCACAGCTGAATTAACTCTGACAGGCTGGAGATGTTTTACCCAGCAGTGTCTTTGGTAATTAAATAGAGGAGGGAGGGACAAAGGAGGATATGATAGGGATGGGGTTGGAGAGAAACAGGAATACATCTTATTATCATGGTATGGACTGAAGCATTCCCAAGTGTGCTGGTTACACCCTAATTGGTCCCTGATCAACAGATCCATCACCCAGTCTGCTCTTCCTGGAGCATCCTTCTCATTAACAGTGGTCATCATGCTCTGTTTAGATCTAATTAGCTGCTAGATCTCACTCGGAAAAAACAACCTGAATCTTTGAAAAGTCTGAATTCTGGCTCAAATCACATTGCAGCTCTTTTTTTTTTTTTTTTTTTTTTTTTTTTCTTTGTTTGTCTGTCCAAGAAAAATAAATGCCAACTGGTCCCCCATGTAATCTGAAAGGAATTGATCAACCCTGTGTAATCCCCATTGCAACTGAGCAGCTTTTGGTTTGCAAACTCAGTTTAAAAAAAATGTTAAAAGCATCCAAATGAGCAACTGTTAACTCAAAGGGGATCACAAGGTGTGTAAAATCAGGCAAGCATAAAGGTACCTCCAAAAGGTGGTTATTTTTAACAATCCAAAAATTTATGTTTTTATTGTGCATAAAGTCAAGGCTTTGTGCCAGTGTCTATCAATCCCAACGAGGGAAAATATGAAACATAGTGTTTGACAAGTGATTAGTCTTTGGAAATGATCCAAAACTCCACAAAGTAGGTCCTACCAGGTATAAATTAGCCTGGCTTTTCTGACTGAAGGCTGTGCTGCTAAGTTTCCATGGACTGATCATAAAATCATGGAATCACAGGATGGTTTGGGCTGGAAATGTAAAGATCATTTAATTCTACTCCCTTGCCATGGGCAGGGACATGTTCCACTATCCCAGGTTGCTCCAAGCCCTGTCCAGCCTGGCCTTGGACATTTCCAGGGATGGGACAGCCACAGCTTCTCTGGCTTCATCACCCTCCCAGGGAAGAATTTCTTCCTAATTTTGATGTTGTCTGCCCCACATTAACATATCCCTGTGCTGGAAAAGTGAGACTGCATTCACCACATTAAATGGGACATTTACCAAAGAATTGCATTTATCAAAAAAAAGCTGAGTTTTCCAACACCCTCCCTGCTGCTGGTGATTGGCAGCTTATCAGGAGTGCAAGCATTTGGAGATGGTAAAAGAAAGGAGCCAAATCCATAATTTGGTCGTTCAGTGGGGGATTGGGAACAAGTAATTTCCTTGTGGTTATTCACAGGCTGTAATTTCAGAAACGTTTTTTAAAAAGGGGAAACAAAGGTGGCTGTGTTGTCTCTCCAGCCACCTTGAACGATGCAAAGATGCTTCTTGGTCAGGATGCTGAGGGGTTCCCATCACAGGAACAGTTTGGTGCCATGGTCACACCACAGTGGAAGTCTATCAAAAAAAGTGCATTTTCTGAAGGCATTGTCTTCCTCCTTTCTCCCTTTCCCAAGCCTTAAGGCTCAGCCTGTGGCATCCACAGCTCAGGAGGAACAAAGGCCCTGTTGTCCCTGCAGCAGAGCATTTTTATCAGCTGCAGCAATAAATCCTTGGAGCAGGGTGGTGATAAACACTGAGTGTCTGGGGTGTCAAACACCCATTGTTGTGCTCCAGTGATTCCCTCAACGCGGCTCTCATTTGGCCGCTGATTGCCTTTGTGGCACTAATTAGAGCTGAAGCCTCGCAGAGTTGGGCTGCTTGTCTTTTCCACCCCTGTTTCAGTCGCATATTTATTTGTATTTAAATTAATTATGGATCAATGTTAACTCAGGGTATGCTTTATTGCCCAAGCAATGCCGGCTCTGGCTTCTTAAATTTGTCTTTTTATGACAGAGTCAATTTGGTGTCTGGGAGGTTCTTATTCCAAGTAGAGTCTTCTGGACAGTGGCCAAATATCCAAGGATAGTTACTTGGAGTGAAAACTCGATGGGAAATGCCAGGAGGCTTCTCAGTGTTTTCACAAAGTTCTCATCCCTCCCACAATCCCTCTCCTCCTCCGGGGACATAATAATGTCTCATAATGATTCTCATTAAACTGGAAAAATGTCAGTTGACATTATCCAGGGATAGGGAGGGAGTTTTGGGGAGCTTGCTCGTGTACAGATCGTGTACACCAGGACATTCAGAGTTAAATTAAGGGGGGGCTCTGTTGTAAACCCAGGGCCTGTCAGAAGAAAGAAGCTTCTGAAGCATAAGTGTATTTCCAGGTGGTAGAAGTAATTTTATCTCGAGGTTCTTTCTGATGTTTCAAAGCAGAACTCGAGGAGAGGCATTTGGAAGTGAAATTCAGGGACAGGGAAAAGGCAAAAAGATTAAATTTGTCATGGGAGGCCATTAGGAGTCTCTTAGTCAATCTCACCACCCAGAGCAGGATCAGCCACAGAAAAAACTTGCATTTATATTGAACTAATGCACAGACACGTAAAACTATTCATTAATTCCAGCACAACAAACCCAGTCAGGCAAAATAACTTTAAACCAGTGGGGAGAGAAGGTGAGAAGCTTAAGATGGTCTTGGAAATAGCAGTGGCAGCCAGATCCAGCCCATGCAAGGTTGTAAGGACAACCCATATCCTCTGCAGGAGATCACACAGGCAAACCTGAACCTGAGACTGAACAACCCCAGAAAGCACCTCTGGGTTGCTTCTTCAGTGAATCCTTTCCTCAGGATCCTCCTTGGGGTCGTTCAGAATTTCATTGGAGTCAGCTGCCGACCTCGATGAGCCATGGGAGGGAAACCGAGGTGGGGAGACCTGCTGGAGGGGAGGTTTCAGATCTGTCACTGTCCCTACCTGGGCAGAGAGCGATGTTGCAGAACTTGGTTTGCTTCTCCGGGCCCTCGCAGGGGTTGCCACCGAACTGGGGGGGTTTGCAGGTGCGGGTCCGGTCCCTGTAGCCTCTGCCACACGTGGAAGAGCACAGGCTCCACGGAGACCACTCGTCCCAGGTGCCGTGCACTGCAAGGGAAGCACGAGAAGTGACTTTTCTTTCCCCCGAGGAGGTCTGAGGAAGTGAGGGAGCCCACGGGGCACAGCTTCTTCCCACCCGGAATGAGCGGCGCGTGGGAAGCTGGAGAACAACCCAAAGGGTGCAAGAGGAACATCGAGTAATTTTTATGCTTTGCTATCAACACCAAGTGTCTGCTGCTTTCCTGTCTTTGAAATAAAACCAGAATGCACTTTTAGCTGACCTTAATTTTTTTCAGATTTTTGAGCCAACAGGGCATTTTTAAAGCAAAAGATGGATTTAGAAAGGAATAAAACTCCACTACCCTTAGGGAAGCATCATCACCATCATTTTGTCACTTCTTGCCCTTTTTTTCCTCCCTCTCAACATTTTGTCATTGAATCCTCAGACTACAACATTTTAGGGCATTCAGAAGAGCTGTAGTCTGTCTACTGATTATTATCTTAAGTCAGTTACACCTCAGAGGCAAAATTAGGGAGACTTGGAAGGGTAAAATGTAATGGGCAACAGCCTCCAACAGTACTCAAGACATCACTGGTAGCTCCTGGAATTAGACATCTAATGGATTTTAATCTAATCTAATTAGCCTTCTAATCTATATTAATCTGATCTTCTCCAATCTAATCTAATCTAATCTGGCCAAGTTATTTATGGAATTTTAGTCACTATAATCTCCAGAGGCCAAATGTTATAAGAATGCACTGATCTCTCTTAAAGGACTTCATCCCTTCCAGCTTTGCCAGAGAAGCTAATGCCAAATCAACAGTTCTTCAGAAAAAGAAGAAACACAAAAAAACTCAGGGACTTTTCCAGTTCTCCAGCAACTGGTGCCCCAGTGTCTGGAAAGGGGGTTCAAAACTAATTCTCACCAGGCACCTTGCATGATAAGAGATAATCAGAGGAGGAGAGGAAACACAGGGAAGAACACAGATGGTGATTTCACCATGGATGGTGGTTTCACCATCATAGAATTGTGTCTGAATAATGATGTTGCTGGTCAGGAGAAATGAAGAACATGCTTAGCTTAACAGCAAAATTCTTCAAAATAATCATAGGAAAATAGAATGGTTTGGGCTGGAGGTGACCTCAAAAATCATCTCCTTCCAACCCCCTGCCATGGGCAGGGACACCTTCCACTATCCCAGGCTGCTCCAAGCCCTATCCAACCTGATCTTGGACACTTCCAGGGATAGAGCAGCCACAGAATCCCTGCACAAACCTGTGCCAGGGCCTCACCACCCTCACAGGGAAGGAGTTTTTCCCTAATACTCAATCTAAACCTACTCTCTTTCAATTTGAAGCCATTCCCCCTTGTCCTGCCACTCCACGCTCTTGTAAAAAGTCCCTCTCCATCTTTCTTGTAGGCTCAAGTTTGCCCAGAATGTTTTTTTTTTCCCTCAAATTGTTCCTGACCTGGAAACACCCCAAAGGGCACCTCCCTGCAGGTGTGCTGAGTTCATGGATTTTAGATGGCATGGAATTTTCCCCACCATGCAAATCAGGTGCCCATCTCATGGTGCTTGCTATAGCAAGAGTCTCTGTATGAGGCTTTAAGGCATAAAGAGAAGGAGCAGGGAACAAAAACCATCTCCCTCCAAGAATTACAGAATCACAGAACGGTTTGGAATGGAAGAGAACTGAAAGATTTTATTGTTCCAACCACTTTCCACTATCCCAGCTTGCTCCAAGCCCCATCCAAGCTGGCCTTGAACACTTCCAGGGATGGAGCAGCCACAGCTTCTCTGAGCAACTCGTGCCAGAAACATCCCAGTGGAGACACCAGAGGCAGCCAATCTCCCTCCCCTGCTGGCCACCAGTACCTGGGCACACGGCAGAGTTGTTGCACTGCCTCTGCTCCCGGAGGGGGCCACTGCACTGGGTGCTGTAGGAAGACGAAACGCAGAACCTGGTCCTGGTCTGCCAGCCCTCCCCACAGGTGGTCGAGCACACGCTCCACGGGGACCACTCCTCTGCTGCAGGGTCACCTGTGGGGGTTGGAACACAAGGTGAGGACGTGGCATCCTTGGATCTCCGGGGAAGGCATTTCCAAGTTGTGCTTGGCCGGGTGTGAGATCTGTGAGGCTGCAATGTGTCCTGCAGGTCGGGTGACAAGATGGGTGGGAGGGTGTGAGGGCGCTGGGGAGAAAATGTGAGAGTTGAGAATGGGCTAAAGGGGTTTTTTTTGGGGTACTGTGTAGAGCTGCTGCACACACACACATGAAAAATAATAATAAAAAAAAGATGCTATGGAAGCATCAGGTCATTGGGAAGGGCCAACTCCACCACTGAAAGTGGCACAGCCACTGCAGAACCTTGTGAGCTGGGATAGGGAACCTCCATTTAGAGATTGCACCAACAGTGATAAGACAGAGTAAATGTACCCATAAATTGTTCCCTTTTAAGGATCCAACCCCTTGTCCTGCCTTCTCACAGCCCCTGCCAGTGCAGATTGGCAGAGGAGGAGCTGACGAAGTAGAAGGTGATGGTGCCTAAGAAGGGTCAGCTGATGAAATCCCAGAGAGTTTTCTTGGCATCTCCTCTACCTGTGGAGATCTGCTGTGAGCATGTGACATGGAACAAGGCTGACTCTTCCAGGGCATCACACAGTCCCTATCAACTCCTTATCTGATAGGGCAGCATTGGAGAAGCAACTAAAAATATCCCATTGATGGGAGTGAAAAGCACTGAAATGTATTCCCTTTGTCACTAATATCCCTGCTGGAGCTGTTTCAGCAGCCACAGCCTCCAAATAAGTCACCCTAAGTGTGAAATGAGCAGGGAAAGGGCCATTTTCCATTAGTTTTCATAGGCAATATTCTACCCTTTGACAAAATGCTTTTTTTCCCCACATGAAAATAAAAACCTGGCTCTGTTCTGTTTAACTAAGCCATGCATTGTTTGGGTTTTCAGATTTTTTTCATGGATTGCTAATAATTACACAGAATTAAACCTGGAATGTAGTGTTTGGTGTGTATAGAATACAGGCATATGGCAAAAACTAAACACCAGCATAACAGGGAGGCAACCCCTGACTGTGGGTGATAAGAAGGATCACAGCACTGGGTGGAACAGGTAAATATGACTCCAAGGGTCACCCACCCTGGCACTCAGTGCTTGGATGTGCTATCCCACACCACCACCCCATTCCCAAAGAAATCTGGGCAGACAATTCTGTATTAAACTGCCCAGCTGCAACGTGGAGAAGGAAAGAGATTCTGCAGCTGGAGATCTCAGTGAGTGTTATAAACCAGCTGCATTAAAATGTCAGAGCAGGAACTGTGGTGGGGACTGTAAAGGTTGGAGATCACCAAATTCCCCAATATTGCCCAAAAACTGTTCATATCTGATTCTTTGGGGTGGTATATTTATTATTTATATTTATTTATATTTATTTACTAGTGCTTTCCACATGCAATTAAATTGTGTCTCTCATCAATCTGCTCTTTGGGATTTTTGGTAGTTATCTGGGTTGTTTGATTGGTGTCATACTTTTCAGCACATCTGCTTTGAATGTCTCCTGTCATTCTGGCAGCTGGGAATTAAAAATACACCCACTGATGGCAGCCTGTTGAATTAATATGTGTTGAGGGGGAAAACTGTAGAGGAAGACCTGTCCTTGCTGCAAAATTGACAGAATTTCCCTCCTTCATTTATTTTCTGGACACAGAAAGAAGTGGAGGTGAGGATTGATCTTTCCCTACCTCATCTGTGCCATTGCAATGATTATCATGAGATGCTACTGCTGTTGTTCATTAAGCCAAAGTTGCTCAAAATCGTTTTCTTTTGTGTTTTATTTCATTATTCTGTCCAGTTGGTCCCAGTTAGATGAAAGTTATGGACCACTGATCTTTCCTTGGGATGTGTAGGAGACATTGTGTGTTTTGAGGCTTTGGGGCTTCAGGAAAACTTCAGTCTCACATCCTGTTTCACAAGTATCAGATCTCCTGGCAGAGAGAGATCTGCATTTCCATGGCAATTTTCCTGCCTTTCCAAAATCCAGACCCAGAGTCCTGCAACGCTCCAAGCTCACCTCCAGAAAATTGCATTTATGGTACCACCACTTCATCATTTTCCATCCAGAGTGTCCCAGCCTCCAGCAGATCCCTCCCAGGCCCACAGATCCCAACCACTCCTGTTCCCTTGCCTGCTTGGATGCTCCATGAACCAGTGGTGCCTTTGCATTTCTCCATCCACCTTGAGCAACCTCCCCAGTTCTGCACCCAGCAGCACCCAGTCCCTCAGGGGCAGGCAGCTGGGGGATTTTGGTAGTTAAGCACTCCAAGTTTGGGTCCCAAAACCTTTCTGGGAGGCCAGAGGTGGGACAGGGGAAGCCTGTAGAGATACAGGAGCCTCCTCCATCAGCAGCTCATGGCTTGGAGAACCCTCCATGTCACCAACCTGCCCCTCAGACCTGGCTGGGGTTTGCGATCTCCATATTCAGACAAGAGCTACTGTGTCACTGGATGAATGAATGGCATCTTTGAACCAAATCCCACCTCTCCTGCCTCTTTCCTCTTTATTATTTCTAGCTTTTGCACTTTCACAGCAGAAATAGCTGTGCTTAGAGGTAAATCTCCTCAATTATCATCCCTCACATTGTACGAATCCCTGGCTTTTAAACCCATAATACAGTTTATTTCCTAAGTGCTGGTGACTCCCTTGGGCTTGGTGTCATTCTGAACCAAGCAATTCATCTCAGTCCACTGGGACATTACGTCCAGCCTTGTCTCAAACCTTGTACAAATTTAACTAATTTTCAAACCAAGTGAGACCCAGTTCTGAGACACTCTCAGGCATGAGACAAATTCACTCTTTACTCAAGAGAAAACACAGTAGTGCCCATCATCAAAACTACGAATGAGAAGAATTTCTGCACTCCTGAGGGTCAAATGGCAGAAAATGCAAATTACTGAGTGAAGCACACTGCAATTATTCATCCCAGAAATGGATTCTGACTCTGGTTTTTGATACAGTGTCAAGATCTCTACCAAGCTCATTGGGTTTGAAAGCTTCATTATAATTCAACCTGCCAGAGATTACAGAATCATGGAATGGTTTGGGCTGGAAGGAACCTTAAAGATATCTTGTTTCAAACCCCTGTCATAGGCAGGGACACCACCCATTATCCCAGGTTTCTCCAAACCCCATCTGACCTGGACTTGAACACTTCCAGGGATGGGGCATCCACAGCTTCTCTGGAGACCCTCTGCCAGGCTCTCACCACCCTCATAATGAAGATTTTTGTTCTAATATAAAATTTAAATCTACCCTCCTTCAGCTTAAATCCATTGCCCCTTGTCCTGTCACTCCATGCCTTGTCCAAGGTCCCTCTCCTGTTTTCTTGGAGAATCTTTAGGCACTGGAAGAGGCTCTAAGTTCTCCCCAGAGCCTGTGCTTCTCCAGGCTGAACAGCCCGAAGTTTTTCAGCCTGTGTTTACAGCAGAATGGCTCCAGCCCAATTTGTCTGCATCCCCAGAGGAGAAGGGGCCAGGCCCTGCCCTGCATCATCACCAGTGTTTGCAGGCAGGGATCTCAGCACGATTGACTTTGGATTCATCCTGTGATGCCCCAGAGTAGCCTGGGGATTAACAGGAGTGTCCCAAAGGATTTTTCAGGGCTCACAACCCCACCTGAAGTGGGATGATGGCCCTTGCTGCTCCCACAGGTCCAGGTGCAGCAGATGGAGAGGGTACAGCAGGTGCTGCAGAATGAGCCACACTGGGTGTTAATCCATGGGGATATAGCACTGCAATCCAGGATCATTCCAGCTCCTGGCTGCAGTGTCCCCACCAGTGCCTGCAGCTGCTCCATGGCTCTTCTTCCCTCAGCACTAATGGAGCAGCACATCCCTGCCACCCCTTTGCCAGGAGCCCTTTTCTTTTTTGGGGTCTGCCAGTCTGACATGTCCCCATGTGCCTCTCTGTTCACATCCTGCTGCTGGCAGAGTCCTCCTGGGAGCAGCCTGGGCTGAGCCAGGAGAGCCCATGCCAGGGACCTGCTGGGCTGGAGCTGGCTCTTTGCTGCTGCTGGGAGAGGCACATGGGCAGCCAGCAGCACCCTGGCTGAGAGCACAGCCCTGCCACAGCCTGGGGGCCAACAGGACCTGGACACCAGGGATGTGAAGGGCTGGCAGGAGAAAATGCTGCTCTTCAGCTGGGCAAGGCCATCCCCTCATCCACAGCTGATTTCTGCATTTCATCTTTTTCCAGGTCTTGAGCAGATGTGAAATGTCTTATTCCCTACAATCTTTGCCCATAGTGAAGTTGTGGGCTTTGCTTTGGCATCCTCAGCTAAAAATTCCCTCTAATCCCTCACTGGACTGTACCCTCTGTCTCTACATCTCCATCCTGATGTCCTTGAACAACCAGGGACAGCGACAGGGGTGTGGAAGCTTGCAGCAGGACAATGCACATCTCCCAGCCCATGCTGCCCTCAGGGATGCCACAGCCCAAGCCAGCCATGCTGCAGCGGTGGCCACAATGGCAGGGAGGTGACAGAGACGTCACTGAGCACAGATCCAGCACCCAGCTGCACAGCAGGAAGAAATGCCAAACTATAAACCTGATGGCTGAGTTACAGGCTGGAACAGGAGCTCCAGGGAAGCACCTGGGACCAGGTAGAGTAGGAATAACAGGAGCCTGCTTTGAGGTGCCTTCCTTCCCTCTGCATTTGGACAGAGATTAAGCTCAGCTTTTCCAGGGTGTAGCAGTGCAGAAGTCCTCCCTCTCCTGCAGGTTTTACCAGGCTCCAGGGATCCATCCTGCAGGCAGTGGAGCTGCTCTCACTGCAGAGAGCAGAGTCTATGCAGGGTAGAGAGGAAATTGAGGCTGTCCCCTGCTTTGTGTTGAAAACCACAGCCACAAGAAGTCACCCCAGATACTCCACACCAGATTCCTGATGCTGCACAGAGGCAAAGTCCTCCTGGGCTGGGTGGAGCACAGGTAACCTACACCAGAGTATGACCTCCTCTTACTTGTAGTCAAATCACCTCATTGAAGACTTTCTAGAACATGAAATGCTGCCAAGGTCACTGGGCAGTGATTTTAACCTGTGGCCAGGTTCAGCACACTGTGCTGAGACCCCTGATGTGTTGAGATCCTGCCACGACACACAGCCATGAAGGGAGAGCACAAAACCTTTCCAGACTGAATCACTGAATCACAGAATCACAGGATGGTTTGGGTTGGAAAGAACCTTAAAGGTCACCTATTTCCAACCTCCCTGCCATGGGCAAGGACACCTTCCAGTAGATCAGGTTGCCCAAACCCCCATCCAACCTGGCCTTGAACACTTCCAGGGATGGGGCAGATCAGACCTGGCACAGATCTAGGTCGAATTCATCCCCATCTTCCCAGATCATGCTGTCTGATATTACCACACATCATTCCCCTTCTGTGGCAGAAGGGTGGAAGGTCCAGCTGTGGAATCTACCAGAGACAAGTCCTTGCACAGCACTAAAGACCCAGGGACAGAGGAAACCAATCCTGCTCTGTCCCCACCGAGCCCTGCTCACCCTCTCTCACAGCCAATGGGAAGGCATGACATGGACATCAGCAAAGGGGCTGCATTGCAGCAAGGTCAGCTTTGGCTTCATGAACCACGTGTGGCTGGGAAATTCAGACAAAGCAGCGACTCAGAATAGGCAGGGTGATGGGAAAACGTTCTGTGGGATGGATGGTCTCATCAGGGCTTTGTGTCCGTCCCTTTTCACCTTCTCTGGCTGATGGTGACGACACAAAACCCCGTGGGGTGATGGAATGGGAACAAACGGGGCGGTGACCATTTGTTCAGCGTGTGACAACACGGGGGGAGCATCCCCCACACTGACCTGGGGGGAAGGAGATGGTTAGGGGGGGGTCATTGGAACAGTGCAGAGAGCCCAGCCCAGCTGGGCAGAGCAGTGACCAGAGCAGTGCCCCAGCTCCAGAGGCTGCTGTGGGAGGTCAGAGCTTACCTATTTGAGGTGCAGGGTACCCGTAGTGCTGCAGTTCGTCAGGGTCCTCTCGCTTTCTGTTATCTGTGGACCTCAGCGATTGGCTTCTGGAATTATAGCGTCCATTGGCTATGGCAAGGTAATGGGTCATGTAAATACACCTTGGTTCACTCTGCAAGATCTTTCACTACAAAGGTTACACGCATTAACAACAGCGACCTGCCACGTTCCCCTGACATGACCACCTGCTTTCCAACCCCAGCACCCCTGGCCACCAGCCTTCCCCGAGGTTTCAGCACCAGCCAGCCTGAAAGACTCGGGCTGGTTGGTGGTTCAACCCCTTCTTTTTGAGTGAGATTTGGGACCATGCAGAGTACGATCCCTTATGTCTGGTCTTTAATTAATTTCAGTGGTTTTCTAGGGTGTCTGCACTCCTTGCTGCACTTGTGGAGGATTCATCCTTTTCAGATGTGCTGGCACTGAATCCCACCATCCCTAGTGGTGTTTTGAGGTTTATGGTGGCAACTGGCAGGGTGTTTTTGGTGGGAAATTCTGCCTTGCAACCAGCACCTGCCTAGAAATGCCCTGTAGAGGAGCCAGGAAATGCTGAGTGGAGCAGGCAGGTGAGGGCAGGTGGAAAGGAAGGGATATCTCAATAGGATGTCTCCTTCATAGACTTCACCCTGCCACCAGCAACAAGGAGAGATGGAAGTCTGGCATCAGCAGAGTAACAACAGAGCTATAATTGGGAACTTTTCCTTCTCAGTGAGAGACAAGCTCCTGATCCTTGTGTCCTACTGAAAATCTCCCAGTGGAGCCCAAGGTGTGGAGTTCAGAAGGTAAATAATGCATCCACAGTGAATCAAAGGCATCTAACTGTTCCTTCTGAGCCCACGCTCTGCCAGCTTTCCATTTTCATCTCGTGTAGATCAGCCCTGAATTGGCTGGAGGGAAAACTCAAATTTCTGTTGTCTGTAGCACTGGACATGCTGTAACCCTGGCACATTCCCTCCCTAGCAAAGAGAGAAACAACCCAGCAGTAACAACCAAATCCCATCCACCAGGAGTGCCTGCTGTAAATCAGGAGAGCTCAGCTGACTCCACCAGAGTCACACGGAATAGCAGAGAGCAGAGCTGAGCCCGAGTAATCTGTGATCTGGCAGCCAATTTGTTTCCAAACAGCAAGTACCAGACAGAAGATCTTTTCCCCCAAGGAGGTAAAACACTCAGACATCTTTTTAAGAAGTATGAACTGCCAAGGGTTGAAATGGTTACAAATTTGATCTCAGAACCCTGAGAAAATTAATAAAGGTTAATGAAGCTTCAGTGTGGTGGCAGCAGTCTTTATTGCCATCCAAAAAGGGAAAGCAGAGGAGGCAGAGGAATGATTCAGAGAGTCCCTGCCAGGAGCCAGGCTTTATATTCAGCAGTTTGGATCATGGGAGAGTTTGTGAAATTGTATTATTTACCATCACTGTTGCCTGAAAGCAGAACTTGAGGAGTCTAGGAATTGTCACATGGACACCTCCAAACCTTGCCAGCACCAGCTGGCTGCTGGCTGGAGGGGATGGGGCACTCACCCACCTTCCATCTTCAATGGAAAGTTACCCAGAGCCAGACATCAGGACCACAGACATCCTGATATCTGCAAACACTTTGTTTTTGTCTGGCTCTTTCCTGCAATAGAAAGGTCTCAAGCCCTATGTTTTCAAATAGCTAAAAATCATGGGACTTTCCTGTGGGAGATTCAGTTCAAAAAAGACAAACTCTAAGTAGTTTTCCAATACTCTTTTTTTTTTTTTTTTTTTTTTTTTTTTTTTTTTTTTTTTTTTTTTAAGTTTGTTAGGAGACAACTTATTCCCATATTTGGGACTTCTCACATCCCCAGCACCCATTCCTGGTTATACCCACACACTTTCATCTGCTCCAATTTAAGTGCTCTCCATGAAATCTCACAAACCATAAGAACACACAAATCTCCATCTGCATCACATCCCATGGGCTTCCCACAGACTTATTTAGGCTGGGAGGAGAAAGAGGGGCAGGGCATCAAGGAGCAGATGTGGAGTTTGGATGGCTTTGTCACCTGCCCAGAGCAAGGAAGGTGACAGGGAAAACCTGGGATTTAATATCCCAGAAGCAGTCAGTGTTCACCAATGGACAGAGACATGGGAGGCAGCACAGAGGGAAGGAAAGATAAAAGAGCAAAATATAACTTTTAATTGCAAGTCTAACACCCTGAACCTCCTCTCACCAATTATTTGGGCCTCATGTCACTGACATCTCCTAATGACTTATCCCAGTCTTGAAGGACTAAATGATTTCCTTTGCTCCTTGACAGGTATGGCAAGTCTGCACTGTTATTTCTCATGCTAATTAAAGCCAATCAAGCCTAGAGGCTGAATGAGTGACCCGTCCAGCTTCCCCCAAGCTTCCCCCCTGCCAGGATTGCTCCAGTGCTGCAGGAAGCCTTCCTCCCCTTTGGAAAGGATGTGCAGAGAAGCCAATCTGTCTGCATTTAACACAGCTGAGATTTAACCTGGATGGTTTCCCTGGAGAGATGCACAAATCAGTCCTGGATCCAAACAAAGCAGGGAGGCACCAGGGCCCTTGGGAACATGTGGAAGTTGGTGCAAGTGCTGCTTTGCTGGGGGTACCTGAACTTTATGGGGTAGAGGTCAAAAACTAAAGGCAGTGGGGACCTGGCTGGATTTCAGCAGCCTTTTCCCCACAGCAGGGCCAGTGAGAGGAGTAATTCCAGGATTAAGGGAAGACCTAGACTCAATTTACATCCCAGTTGGATAAATGTAGTGAGAATGGCATGAAAAACTCCAGCACCGTTCAAATGCCAACAGGAGGAATAGAGGGATAATGCTCTTGGAACCAAACAGGGATGTTTCAAGTGTAAGCAGAGGCAAGTACGTGAGACTTTGAAAAAGCACAGCTCAAGTGTGGATGTGGAGGATGATCAGTGCTGGCAGGAGTGGGAATAGGAAGCAGGTGACCAACACTTCTAATGAGAACATGCAATGTGTCAGACAGCACCTTGCAACACAACCAAGGGAAAAATAAAATAAAGGCAGAGACTTTGAAGTGCTGTGGGCCAAGGTTTGAGCATCCAAACACGTCTCACCACAGCTACACACTCTGTACTCATCCCCCAGACAGGAGAGGCAAAGCAAATAGGAGGATCATGAAAATTATTCAGGCAAGGTGGGATGGTGGGAATGAAAGGATGAACCAGAGCAAAGAGGGAAAAGGGATTATTAAAAAAATACCCAAAACATTCAAATGAATCTCAGTGCAGTAAAACTGAAAGGAAAGGTGATGACTGTGGACTTTTTGGGGCATCTGTCAGTTGCTAAAGAGTAAAACTGAAAAGCACAGAATTACTAACAACCCCTAAATCCCAAAATCTCAGTGGATGGAGAAGAGGTTCATTTTGGAGGCCACTAGATTTATTTCAATTGCATCAGCTAAAGACCCAAAACACTTAGATCTGAACATCTGAAATTTGTGGAAACATCCCTGGGGGAGATCTGTAACTCTCAGACGTGAGATGCCTGAACCACCAGTAAAAAAAGGGGGCAGGGCAAAATCTCTGCAGCAGCAGCAGGTACCTATAGGAGCTCCTCCAGCTTGCAGTGAGTTCTAGCCTGGCCTGCAGGGAATGAAGATGCTCCCACACATGCCCAGGATATTTCAGCTCCGTGGTTTGCAGCAAAATAAAAAAAAAAAAAATTAATGAGAAGCAGGGGCGGCAGAGACTGAGACTGAGGCTCAGCCTTGGGAATGTCACATGGAACATGGCTACATCCTGAACCTGCTGGAAGCTGAAAATCCAGCCTGGAATGACAGGACTGTGCCAGTGTCACCCTCCTGCTGATGTCAGGATGTGGTTACCCCTTTCCCAACCGTGAGGAGCTGTGTCTTCCCAATCTGCATATTCATAAATGTCAGGGATGGTTCTGCTCAGCCTCTGCCAGATGGGATGGCAGGATTTCAGCTGGCTCCTCTGCCAGTTCTCCTTCCCCAGGAATAACTCCACATCTCTGATTGTTCTTACATCTCTCCAACACTGCAGAATTCCGACGCTGGGGTCAGGGCTGTGACATTTCCCCTCTGGTTTGGGTGTTGTCCATCCAGGATCCTTGTGAGGACCCTCTGCCTGCCAGGTTGTGAGCAAACCCAGCTTCAAGAACCTTGCAGCCCAAAAGAGCCACTGGAGCACATCCCTTTCCATCCACAGTGGGTGGACCTGGGAAGTTCCTCTGCAAGCTCCCACCATATGTGGGTTTTTCCCTCTCTCTATAAAACAGCAGCTCCTGCCCAAATCCAAGAGAGGGAGGAAATCTCTGTGCTGGAGAGGGGGGGATATCACCAAGTCCTTTACTAAGGCAAAATCAGAATTACAATAAAAACCTTGTGTTTTTCTTCAGATTACATCTCTTGAGCTGTCACAAATAAAGGCTCTGCCTAAGCCAAGCTGCTGTTACCAGACAAAGTTTCCTTCCCAGTTTGGGAGAAGTCTTCAATACAGTTTTTCCTCAGCATTTCACAGCTTTTAGTTTTGCCCATGGAAAACTTACCTGGCTCACTTCCTGTTGGACTTAGATGTGTATCCCTGGGGAAATTTAGCCAGAAGATCATCAAGACAGAGACTCTGTCACATGGAACAGCAGAGATAGTGGCCCAAACGAGTGGGAAAACTCAAAGTCCACATAAAAATGGCACTTGTGGAGTCATTCAGCTACCACTTTGCACTGATTGCAACCTCTGTGGCCTCCAGACAACGTGTTCAGACTCAGCTCTGGTGTCTGCACCCACATTTTGGTGATCAGGCTGGCACAAGCCACAGCTCTTGGAAAAACTGAGAGTTTTTTCCTACCATTCCCACTCCTGCATGCTGAGACCTGCTGAAGGCAGCTCTAGAAGAGGAAAATGGGCAAGGCCCACCTAGGGGAGGAGCTGTGTGACAAAACAGCTCTGGAACATTTGCCATGGCCTGGCAAAATTAAACAACCAACGAAACCCTCCAAGATATTCCACAATAGTTCCTCTCAGCAGCTCCAGGGAGCTGAGTGTCAGCACTCTGAGAAGCTGCCCCAGGGGCTGGGATCCAATTAAACAGCTAAAACATTCCTGCTAATCACCCATCAGCTTCTGAGCCACTCTGGCAGAAGTGGGAAAGGAGAAGTTAAAGAAAAGAGATGGGTTTATCCTTGTATTGAAGATGATGGGGATATCTGTGTTATTGTAACCTGACTTGCTTGGCCAGCAATTTCTCAGTGGACAAGTTTCAATTTACCTCCACAGCAAAGAGGAAAATACCAGAGCACTCATCCCTGTTTTGTTCTGCTGTTTTATCAGAATTACAGATGGCCCTTTGTTAAAGGAAAATATTTTTTCCTGCTTTTTTTTTTTCTCCTAGAAAATTAAGATCTCAGCTATTCCACAATACCTGGAGAGTTGGTCAGGTATTATTACAAGCTGCTTAAATGCTGAACAGTTGAAGACAAAGTTGTTCTCCTGACCAGTTCCTCTTTTTTTTTTTTTCCGTTTTTCTTCATTTTTAAAATTATAATTAAAAAATGAAATCATTACAACCTATTTAACTGCAGTTTATAATGAACACTTAGAATAATAACAGTTCCAGGGAAAGAACGAACATTCTACTCATCCCCAACAAATCTATGAGCAGAAGTCAATATGAAAATAACAGTGACACATTTAAAACAGGATTTCTGTTCTGCTTTTAAATCCTCTTAGGTTTTGGTGCAGATCAAAGTAAAGAGAAGGAAAAGATAACATGCAAGAAAATTAGAAACCCTTCTTGGGTCAAAAGTGCATCTCCTTGGGCAAAGACAACAGGGGACAGATTCACTGAGAGGCAAGTTCAGAGCCAAGTGAACAGTTTTGATACGGAGAGACACAGGTTTATCTTGAAGTAGGACACCGACCTCAAGATGTGGAGAAATCTTCTGGAAAGATTTATTGCTCACATATCCCCTCAAATCCCTTCCAGAATGGAAACATCAAAATGGGGCTCAGCAGTTTGTCTGCAAAGAGGGTCTTGGGACAATTAATCAGAATTAATTTATTTATTTCAATGGAATAAATCAGTTTGTGCTGCTTGACTCTGTGTGTGTACTCTCCTTCCAAACTAGGACTTTCTACTTAGCTTAAAATTCCTTCTTCCCAAATAATCTGAGCTGAAGCAATCTCACTTCAGTTTGGAGGAGGAATTGACTGGGAATGCAGTGGAAAAAGGACAGGAAGACAAATGAAATAATTCATTGAATCATAGCCCCTTCAGGCTGTTTGCACTTAGGATTGGCTTTGCTGAGTGTTGTGCTCTGGAAAAAGTGAGGTAAATAATGAGTAAAAACCAATTAATTCTTCACTGCTGTACTCTATACCATGGAAATCCAACCCAGTGTCCGTGGCTCTCCACCCCATCCCACTCCTTGCCACCACAACCTCAGGACATCTACCATGAAGAAGAAACAAAGTTTTGACCCTAGGGAAGATCAAGGGAAGATATTACAGCCCCTGCTTAGTGCTGATGAGGCTGGCCCTGGCAAACAGGGTCTTCACCCTGGCAAACAGGGTCTTCACCCTCTCACCACTTCAGGAGGGATGCAGAAGAATCAAACAGGTCCCATGGACAGCTTGGAAGATGGTTAGGGATGAGGAAGGATGTCCTGCAAAGATAATCTGGGGAACTGGGCCCCCCTAGTTTATCCAGTGTAGGAGGGACACATTAAGGAGCTTTTTTGCCTGTTGTCCCATTTGTTCCCATGTTCAAAGAGTGACCAGCCCTGCAGATCCTCCTCTCCCACTCCCACTGCTGTCTCTACCTTGTTCCTTCACACATTGATCACCAAGACTGGTGTGGCCCTTTTTCCATCTCCACTCAGGCACACCTCAATCCCACAGCTGGATAATCCCACCAGCTTCCAGGTCCTTGCACTCCTACTCTCTCTACCACGAGCCAGAGCTGAGATATGACTACAAAGTCACCACCAAGCATGGGAGACACGGATTAAATATCCCTGGTGTGGGCAAACCTCATAGAGAATTTTGCAATTGTGAGTAAAGGAGATGGAATTCAATATACCAGATTTCATTTAAAAAAAAAAAAAAAAAGTCTAAGCCTAATTGCAACATATTTTAAATTTATGGAAACGTTTAAAAATGCATGAAATCATTTTAGCCCTTATTAGAGGAATATATTTATGTCCCTTTATTTGAACTTCCTCCTTATCAGGAGATACTTCCCAGCCTTTGAAGACAGTTGAACTTTCCTTAGTTATTTGACTAGTCAGAGCAGTTATTCAAACATTCTCTACCCTGAATTTGAAATAAAAAGAAGGGAATAATTATAGCCAGCCATTTGCTCGCATTTGTTGAGCTGAGCTGTGTCTGCAGTTGGCTTCTCCTCTTCATCTCCCTCCCAACACAGCTTAAAGCAATAGAAGAACTGGGGATGAAAGTGCTGGAGGTTCAGCAGCTCAACCCATCAATATCTGACTGGTGTGGTCACTCTGTGCCCTGTTCTCTGGAGAAGAGGGCCTGGAAAGAGGATGCATTACAGGGGGACATTTGAGCACACACCAAAGCCTTTGCATCACTCAATTCCTGTCTAACAGCCAGAGCTTTCTCTACATCTTATCACCAGGGGCTTCTATTTGTAAAAGAAAGGAGCAGGGTCACTGCTCTTGAACTAAACCAAGAAGAAGCAAGATTAACATCTCTTATATTTAATTATTTGGGAGAAGTGGAAAAAAAATGCCTTTAAGGACGTGACAGATTTACCACCAGCATATGAAAACCTGATGTAAGCCTGCTTACGGATTCCTATAAATCCTTTATGCCGAAGGCCTGGAAGGTGTAGGAAGACTGTGGAAGGCGTAGGAAGACTGTGGAAGGTAAAGGAAGACTGTGGAAGTTGTAGGAAGATGGTGGAAGGCAAAGGAAGACTGTGGAAGGTAAAGGAAGACTGTGGAAGGTGTAGGAAGACTGTGGAAGGTGTAGGAAGAATGTGGAAGGCATAGGAAGACTGTGGAAGTTGTAGGAAGGCTGTGGAAGGTGTAGGAAGACTGTGGAAGGAGTAGGAAGACTGTGGAAGATATAGGAAGACTGTGGAAGGCGTAGGAAGACTGTGGAAGGTAAAGGAAGACTGTGGAAGGGAAAGGAAGACTGTGGAAGGCGTAGGAAGACTGTGGAAGGCGTAGGAAGACTGTGGAAGTTGTAGGAAGGCTGTGGAAGGTGTAGGAAGGCTGTGGAAGGTGTAGGAAGACTGTGGAAGGCGTATGAAGACTGTGGAAGGTAAAGGAAGACTGTGGAAGTTGTAGGAAGGCTGTGGAAGTTGTAGGAAGGCTGTGGAAGGCGTAGGAAGACTGTGCCAGCGCGCGCGCACATGCGAGACAGGCAGGGACGGGCAGGGCCATGCAGAGCCAAATCCACAACATTCCCTTGGGCTCACTGCTCCAACGCAGCCCCTTGGGGCAGCTTCCCCGAGCCTCTGGAGCAGCCTCCATCCTTGACCCTTGGTGGGGATGAGGCCAAGCCGCTCCTCCCGGGACGGGCGCCGCGCGTGCGAGGGATCATGCCTGCACTTACTATTGCACGCCTTCCTATTGCACAGCCGTCCTTCCTCCAGGACTCCCTCGCAGGCCAGGCCCTCGTTGGGAAGGGGCTTGCAGGAGCGCATGCGGGTCTGCAGGCCGCCCCCGCAGTCCTTGGTGCAGTCGCCCCAAGCCGACCAGGAGTTCCAACCACCTGGGCAAGATCCAGAAAAGCCCCGTCAGCCTCAGTGAGAGCCCAGCGCCCCGGGGGAGACGAGGCAGCAGAGCCTGGCATGTACCAGCTGCCAAAAATCAAAACTGGGGTGGCTCTAAAAGTGGTGGGACTGGACACTGCAGGGTAGCCCAGAAAGTCAAGAAGGGGAAGGGAGAAGCATTGGCTGCCTTTACATTGACTTCTCTTCAGTTGTTCCTGTTTGTAGAGCTTAAGAAGTGTTTGGACAACACCTTCAGGCACGTGATGGGGTTCTGGGGATGTCCTGTGCAGAGCCAGGAGTTGGACTTCAGTGATCCTTGTCTGTCCCTTCCACCTCAGGATATTCTATGATTCCAACTAGTCCTGCTCTTCCTGTGCTTACTGTGACAAAGAGCTCCCCTCTGACAAGACCCTCTGCCCATTTTGTGTCCTGTTGGCTTCTAACCCCAGAAGACATGACCAAAAATCTCTTCAAGGTACAAATCCACCATCAGTGAGGTTGTGGCTCCTCCTCCTGCCACCAGACAAACATATGATATGAAGACAAGGAAGGTGAGAAGGGATAAGGGTTCTATCACTCATATTTAAAAAAAAAAAGACATTTCCTTTCCCCACACTGCAGACCCCACCAGCCACAGAGAGGCACTGCTCTCAAGGATAGCTTTGGTGAAGGAATAACATGGGAATGATATTCTCCTCCAGCACTCTTTGTAGGACTCACAGAAAGCAATCTGTGAGCACCATAAGATGAAGGTGCATTTTTGGCTCCTCTCTCCAGCCATGCTTAGTGATGGTGTCAGCAATGCTCAGCTTTCTCCATTGTACCACAACCTACAGCTCTGAAAACTGATGGATCCACCAAACCACCTGGCTGCAGGGATGATCCTGCTGCTTAAGGGAAATTCTGAGCCTTCTCTACGCTGTGTCTTTCCAGATTCCTGCCAAGAGCCATGGCCTGGGTGGAACATCCATAAATGCTGATGGAGGGATGGACTGTGAAGCCCATCTGAATCTGGCTGGCCTCCCACAGTCCAAACGCCTGCAGGGAGCACAGCAAGGCTGAGTTTTGGGTTGTAAAAGACAGCAGGGGATTATCCAATCCTTTCAGGTGATGGATAAGCTGTCACATCCCTCAGTGGTCAGTTCGCTCCTCATCGGCCACATGCAGAAATCTAAAATCTGCTGAAATAAACCTCGGCCTCACTGTTCTGCTCCATCGTTTGTCCACCTCATGGGGAGGAGCAGAGGTGGCCCTTCAGCCCAGAGGTGGCCACTTTCACATGGCTGCCTTTCCTGCTGTGAATTCTCTCATTACCCACAGCTACCCTTGGAGATGTTTAAGGTCCGGGGAATTCAGCTCTGTGCTGTGCTAAGGCACAGATAAGGATAACGAGGTAAAGATGCAGGGTTTTTTGAAGACAGGAAACACTGGTAAAACTCTTGTTTTTAAAATAAAAATTTAATAATCCCCCCCCCCCTTTCATTTTTTTCCCCTTGACAACAGCCAGAGAATTCAGATTCAGAGATGAGACTGTGGCTGTACTCTGAGTTCTGGGCTCTGTTGGTCCTTACACAGCCTAGACAGGACACCAGCCCTGTCTGGAAAAACTAGTCCAACTAGGTGCCAGATCAGAATTTAGGGACATTATCATCACCCTCTTGCACAGGGATGGGCAAATACTTGTCCACCTGCACAGCAAAAACCCACGAGTTCATACTGTGCTACCTCCAGCATGGTTGTGCTTTAACTTTTCCCTCCAAGACAGAGTGAAAATAAATACAGGCTCAGCAACATTCCCACTGCTGATGGCCATGGAAGCTGCTCAGATACTTAATCATAAGAATAACATGGGAAAATGGAGCAGGAAGGAAATGGAGGGCAGTGAACTTGCCAGCAAAGTGCCCAGAGATCCTGGCAGCAGAGTGGAGGATGGAGTTGTTACTGGCACAAAACCAATGCTTGACCTTGAAGAACTTTTCTAAACAGCACAGGAACACAGGCTTGTCTTCCATTTCCTTATGGGAGACAGATTGTGTTTCCTTTGTAAGAGAGACCATTGGTGTAATGGGAGGTATCCTGATGCCAGGCTGGAGCTGATCAATAGGATATCTGTAACCAAACACGTTTAGGAGTTAATCAGCTCCTGGCTTGCCCTTTTCACAATGTCTTTCTTTAATCTCACTCCCTTGAATATTAAGACTGAGGCTGGAGAAGGGAGAGAGCAGCTTTCATGCATGAAAGCTTGGCTTGGATTGTGATTTATTTGAGATCCTTTTTGTTGAGACATAATGCATAATTGGTCCAGTGTTTTTAGAAGTTCTTTTATATGGTGTTTGTAAGCCAGACTAACTGGCTGTCGTGGTGCCCTCAGTTTGATTCACTTCTGCATTTTGGGATATGACCTATTATGGCACTGATCCCCTAAAATACACAGAAAAATTATTGCTCTCTGGTCTCACTACAGGAAAGAGGGAAGGATAATGAAGGTGCCAATGTTTGATTTCTTAAATCATAGAATCACAGAATCATGGAATGGCTTGAGCTGGAAGAGATCATCTTGTTTCACCCTCCTGCCATAGGCAGGGACACCTTCCACTATTCCAGGTTGCTCTAAGCCTCATCCAACCTGGCCTTGGACATTTCTAGGGATGGAGCAGACACAGCTTCTCTGGGCAACCTGTGCCAGGGCCTCACCACCCTCACAGGGAAGAATTTCTTCCTGATATCCAAGCCAAATCTTCTTTCTTTCAGTTTGAATCCATTATCCCTTGTCATGTCACTCCAGGCCCTTGTAAATATTCTCTCTCCATGTTTCTTGTAGACTCCCTTCAGGTACTGGAAAACCACAATTAGGCAACACTAAAGCTTCTCTTCTCCAGGTTCAACAATCCCAATTCTCTCAGCTTTCCTCACAGCAGAGCTGCTCCATCCCTCTGATCCTCTTGGAGCCTCTTCTGGACTTGCTCCATCAGCTCCAGGTCCTTCCTGTGCTGGGACCCCAGAGCTGGAGGCAGCTCTGCAGGTGGGGTCTCACCTGAGCAGAGCAGAGGGGTAACTCTTACTCTGCTTATCCTCAGCAATGGGAGAACCAGGCAAAATAAGATAAAAACTGTCATGATCTCAAATCCTTAACTGGAATGAGATCAGTTTATGAGGTTGAGCAGAGATAACTTCCCTCCTCTCCTTACTCCTCAGTTTCCATCCCATTTGTAAAGAGGAGCTAGAGAAGTACCAGGGCACTTAGTAAATCAACCCAGGCATTTACAGCCAAGACAAAGGTATTCCCCACTTTATGGAGCAGTCCTTTTTTATCATCAGGTTGTACCATGGTCCTGACAAATTAAATGCTGCATGTTATTTATCTTGTTTACTGGCTGTCAGATAAACCTTTTGAAATTCCCCTTCTTTTCCTGGGTCTAGTCCTTCACTGCTTCAGGTGATTTGTCTCTTTTAGTGGAGCTGTAAACAAGTGGTTAAGGGTCTATTATATGAAGTTATTCCTATCCCACATTTCAGGGGGGAAATGCTAAGCCATGAGGAAAGTACGGGGTTCTTGTGCCCACTGCTGCACATGGATTCTGGAAAGGAGTGGCTGAGGGAGCTGGGGGGGCTGGAGAAAAAGGCTGAAGGGAAATCTCATCTCTGCCTACAACTCCCTGAAAGGAGCTTGTAGCGAGGTGGGTGTCAGTCTCTTCTCCCAAGTAACAAGTGATGGGATGAAAAGGCCTCAAGATGTGCCAGGGGGAGTTTTAGATTATTTATTTGCAAAAAATTTCTTCACAGAAAGGGTTGTTAAGCACTGGAACAGGCTGGCCAGGGAAGAGGCGGGGTGACCATCCCTGTGAGTGTTCAAACAAGGTGTGGATGTGGCACTTGAGGACATGTGGTGGCGAACATGTGGTGGGGTTGCTACACTGGCTTGGTGATCTTTTCCAACCTTAATGATTTCTTTTCTATGAAAAGAATCATCTGCAATGGCTGTGGAATGATCTGCACTGGCTGTGGTGTCACAAAGATGCTTTGAGCTCAGTGCAGAAGCTGCAGAAGGGACACAAGTGTGATGTGGTCCCTGCAGAGGCTGTGCCATCCCTTGGTCCATCCCTCAGTTCTGCTTGTTGAGCTGACACAGCCCCCATGGACTCCTCATCCTCTAGAAAATCTTGCCCACCACACAACCCTTCGCTCTGCCCCTTCTTCCATTTCGAGTATGAGGTTAGGGTTATGGAGGTTGGATGTTTTGTTTTGATGCTGGGAAGCGAGGGATGCACATGAAATGCAGAGCAGGCTCTCTCTGAAGGTGATGGGACCCTTTGCAGACAGACCCTGCCACCCCTGGAGTCCCGTTCCAGGAGCTCTCAGCAAACTGCTGCTCCCTGATCGATGTGGGCTGAGCTGCCATCTGTCCTTAATCCACAAATAATGAGGCTGCTGCAACTGCTCTATAAAGGATTTTTGCTTTTCAAAGGCACTGAATCCTCCGAAGGTCACACACCCAACCCGTTCCCACTTTGTGAAGTTTTTCTCAGCTGTGGCCTCACAGAACCACCGAGTTCTCTCACTTTGCCCTTCATCCCCCTACACTGGAGGAGCTGTGGCTCATGCCCCCAGCTCCAGAGGTTCCCATCACAGCCAGGTTTAACTTCCATTTTTTATTCTTAGAGAGCAGTCTGAGCTCTTAAAATGTGTTTTAACAAAGGTGGTTGTTGCATCTGAGGCTCGTGGCTGGTCTGAGTGCCCATCATTCAGGCAGGCCTTTAATCCAGTTTCTGAAGAGTTTTTTTGATCCTCCTCAGTCAGTTCTTATCATGATCATGGACTAAAACAAATTACTTTTCATGCAAGGCTGACCCAATGCATTTTAATTCTCCGGTTAAATGGAGAAAATTCCAAGATGGTTTACATCAACCAGCAAGCTCATATTTGGCATTTCTCGTTCTGAATCTTAAGCAGAGATACCAAAAGAATGGGTCTTTCCTACTGCAAATTAACTGAGAGGGCTCCACTTAGACACCTCCTCCAAACACCCTTGATCTTTGGGAAGATTTGCATCCCAGATCCAGAGTTTATCTTTGCAGCTGACAGCTGCAGTGTGTCTCAGATGCCAGTCAGTCAATCATGCCTTTTAATTTAACAGCAATCCCTTAAATTAGATGGCGATAGTGATAGATAGTGACAACAGCAAAAACTAAGGAATCTACACAGGACAATCAATAGAGCACAGCAAAAGGGGCTTTGCTGACACTCCACATCCATCTCCAATTCTGGTTTTTTGGATTTGGCCTCTCACTGACCCCAGCTGAGGACACGTCTTGTTGGCAGCTGTCTCCAACTCAGCAGGTCAGGGCATTTTGTATCTGAAAAACATGTCCAGGCTGCAAAAACCCCACCACAGCTCTGTGTGCTACCACTGGGAATATCTGTAGTGGAATTTATATCACAGTTTCTGAATCATCTCAATTAGCAAATGAGTGGGGGAAATGTCATTTCTTATGCAAATAGGGGGAAGGATACTGAAGGGAGATCAAGAGTGAGATTGTCTTTTTCCATCTGAATCCTAAAGTTGTTACAAAATGGGGTAAGTGAGGGAGCTGCTCCTTTATCACTCTCCTTTCTACTGTGCTGGAAAAGAGCAGGTCCAGAAGGGGCTGTTCTGAAGACATCCTTCTATGACACCAACCAGTGATTGTTCCCTGGAAAGTCATACATTCAGTTTGTTCCTTCTGTGGGAAAAAAGGAGAGAAATCTTTCAGGAGATGTCCCCTCCTTGTGCCCCATGTGATGAAACTCTGCAGCAGCACAAGTGAATCGCTCCAGTGGTTCCTTCTCTGCCCTTTCCAATTTAAATCCCATGTAACACTTTGCTTTTTTGCAGATTGTGCACATGACTATAAAAAACAACGTCCCAAGCTCCCTAAAAAGCAAAATAACTCATTGCAAGGACATGCAGTGACAGGACAAGGGGGAATGGTCTTAAGTTGAAAGAGGGCAGACTTAGATTAGATAACAGGAAGGAATTCTTTACTGTGAGGGTGATGAGGCCCTGGCACAGATTTTCCAGAGAAGTTGTGGCTGTCCCATTCCTGGAAGCTTTCAAGTAAAGACTGGACAGGCCTTGGAGCAACCTGGGATAGTGGAAGGTGTCCTTGAACAAGACAGGAGGCTTGGAACAACAAAGTGATCTTTAAGACCCCTTGCAAACCAAACCATTCCATGATTGATTAACTTTTCTCCATGGAAAGGAGAAGGTCGAGAGGAGAAAAATTATAAACATGCATTAAAAGTTCATGAGCTGCAGGGCAAGGTAAGCAGGGACTGGCTGCTCCTTGAGTTTTCCAGTACTGGAATTGAGGGTGTCAAATGAAATGGGCAGGAGGCAGGTGAAGGACATCATTTACAGACACAGAGCAGTGCCAAACAGTGCAGTGCTTTCACGGCAGGAAAAGGCACCAAAGTTTCCATGAATATAAAACATAACTGGGGAAATGCAGGAAAGACAAACCCATAAAAGGTAATTGATACAAACCCAGCAGCTTTGGTTCAGAAATTCCCTGGGCTTCAGGCTGCTGAGTTGTACCAAGTTGGAAAGGACCTTCAGGATCATCGAGTCCAACCTCTGACCTTGCTGACCAAATCAGAGCACTCAGTGCCACATCCAGTCATTTCTTGAACACTTCCAGGGATGGTGATTCCATCACCTCCCTTGGCAGCCCATTCCAGTGTCTGACAAGCCTTTCAGGGAAAAAATTCTTCCTGATGTCCAGCATGAATCTTTCCTGGTACATTCTCTTTTTTTCCTGTTGCTGGTTGCCTGAGAGAAGATGTTGAGCCCCACCTGGCCACAACCTCCATTCAGGCTGTCTGGATGTTTCATGTTTATCTCATTCTGCTGTTTTCCCTTGGTAGCCACTGCTAATGAGAGGACACTGGGGCAAAAAAACCCTGATCTGGCCAACAAGATGGTTCCTGGTACTTTCCCAGTTGCTTGGCCTCTTCCTACCTGGACTTTAACCCTGTGACTCTCCATGGAGACGTGGTCAGGGCACAGCCAGCTCCAGGTCAGGCCAGTATTTCCCACCACCAAAATTGCCAAAATCTGCCTCAGGTCACTCACTTCTGGGCACCCAAATAAACAACATGATTTTCCAAAGCTGCTGAGTGGCCAAAGCTGCCACTGATTCCCACAGCATACACAAGTCCCTGCAAATGAAGGTAACGAGGTCAAATCTGGACAATCATTCAGGACCAGCTTCAATCTCCCTCTGTTCTACAAATCACTTAAGGAAGATGGAAATGAGGCCAGTGTGCAGCTTTCAAGGAAACCCAGCATAAAGCTGTGCTTATTACATGAATCCCTGCAAATGAAACACTAGGGATAAAGAGAGATTATTTATGTGGAAATGGTGGGGGAGGTGGGCAGGGAAATGAAAAAGGGAATGTTTAGTCTGGAAAGGGAGATCAAATAAAACCGTGGAAGAATCTTCCCATGATAAAGCCATAGAGGCCTAATCACTTAACTCATTTCAAAGCAGAGCAGGCAAAATATCAGAGAACAGACTTGTGAAGAGAAATCCAGCCTGCACCACTGGGGAGGAATGAAATGCTTCCCCGCCCTGAACCTCTCTGAAGTTGTACAAATCACACCAGAGCTGGGTTCATGCACTGTTTGCTTCTTCACATTGCTGCAGACCCCAGTGCAAAGCACAGAGGGGACAGATGAGCTCAGGCACCTGTGTGCCTCCCCATGGTGAGGAATGTGTGATCCCATTCAAACCTAACTGTGCAGCCCAAGCTGAGTGAAACCTTCCCTGATACCAGCATCTATTTTCATAAAAGGCAATCAAATGAGAGCATTTGTGAAATTTCCTTTCATGTCTTTCCATGATCTATTGGGGATGTGGTTTAGTGGTGGGCTTGGCAGTGCTGGCTTAATGGCTGGGCTCGATGATCCTAGGCAGCTTTTCTAACTTAAAAAATTCCATGATTCTCTGTTCCATCTTTCCTGGCTTGAAGGGCCATGGTTTTCACCTATAAAACACTTGCAGAACATTGCATAACCCATAAATGCCATGAAATGTAACACCCAGAGCTCTGCAAGCCCATGCAATTCCATCTTGTTTTCTGGACATCATTTCCACCTGAAGGATCCCTGTGGTCCCCCAGACTACAGTTTCTCACTCCTCCATGAGCTGTGACATATTTCTCATCTCAAGAGCACTGCAAGGCAGGGCTGTGCCATTATTGCTTCTGCAGGATGAACTGGGGAGGTGTTGTAAAGCTACAAAACTTGCCCAAGGTATCTTTACAACACTGGGAGAAATCAAATTGTCTTCAGCTGAAGATCTTCCAGGAGGACAGAGAGAAAATCACCCAGGGGACAATCCAGAAGCCAAATGTCTCCTCTCAGAGCAGTTTTGATGAGGACATCACACAACTTGAGTCTCCCAGCACTCCTGGCTCCACAAACAGCTCCCAAGTTAGAGCCAGAAACACAAACTCCAGCTGAGGCAGCACCTTTGCACTATTAAACCAAATATTTAATGCTGTTTTGATAGGCACAGCCAATCCCTCTTCATACAGAGATGTCAGTGATGTGGGTTTTGCCTGGAAGGGGAACATAAGCAGCTGAAAACACATGGAAGTGTTTTGTGTGTGGTCACCTCTGAGGCAGGCTAGGGAACCAGCAGGCTGTCAGCAGGCATTTCTCCTGGCAGGGTCCTCTCCTTCTCTGAGCTGTCTGATACACTCACCCTGCAGGGGAAGATGCTGATCCAGGCTGCCAGAGGCTGTCACTCCCAGCTCTGCCCTCGACACCTTGTTTGTGCTTTCCACTGCAGAAGGGAGCAGGTTTCAGGCTTCTCTCTGTGCCTCTGCCTCTTTCCAAGACCTCTCATTAAAAGGGGGTCAGGCAGAATGGATGGCTCATGTAACACTTGGGTGAGGTGAGGGAGAATTTGGGGGAAGTTAAATCATACAATAACAATGTTTTGGTTTGAAGGAACCTTAAAGATCATTGAGTTACAGCCCTCCTGCCATGGCCAGGGACACTTTCCACTATCCCAGGGTGCTCAGAGCCTCATCCAACCTGGATTTGGACATTTCCAGAGATGGGACAGCTTCTCTGGCATCCTATGCCAGGGCCTCACCACTCTCTGAGTAGAGAATATCATCCTAAATTCCCCAATTTCTTCAGTCCAAGGAGAAGGCAGGGATATGTTCAAGCCATTGGAGGCACCCAAATGATAAGCTCCTTTCAGGCTGCTTAATGAGACTTTCAGGAGGCAGCAGCTGCAGTTCTGCATCTGGGATAATCCCATGTGACATCCAACATGCCTTGGCACCAAGGACAAGAAATCAATATCATCAACCTTTACCAGCACTATAATGACGAGGTTAATATTGATCTTTTGACATTAAGGTGTGGTTTGTGAGTCCTTAGCAGCATTGCTGGGAATCTGAAGCTGGGGCACTATAAAACAGACTGCAGACACAGCAATTTGCTCACAGCTCCCTCAGAGACCCTGGATTAGAATGAATAAAGCAATTCTCAGCCTGATTTGTAATTGACCGTTCCCAAAGTCGTTGCCTTTTATATCAGTGGTGAGAGGGGATTATTCACACGTGTCTGTTGTGTCCCTTCAAAGTCCCAAAGTGGCACAAGGAAATGCCAAATGGAATGCAGGTGGTCCTGCAGGCAGCAGAGTTGTGGTCTCAGCCTGTGTTTTTAGCCTGAAAACTAAATAGGAGTTAAGCTCTTGCTCTTTATAATGTCTTGATGCAGAAGAGACATTACATTGCTACAGGTGAGGTTTCCCTCTGATTTCTCCTGTAATCACCACTAAAAGAAAACTTTTCCCCCAATGAAAGCATCTGCAGGAGAATTTCTTAACCCTGAGTCTGCTGATCCAGTCCCTTGTACTGATAATCTTCAGCCCTGAGAGATCAAGGTCTTAAAGGCTTAGACTCCTTTGTTCCTAGAGACAAATATGATGTGAAATTCCCTTGGTCTGAGGTCCTGCTTAAGAAAAGAAAGGCAGAGAATTGAGCCATTAAATCATCACAGATGCAGAGATGCCACCAAGGCTCAGCGTTTACCCAGGAATTCGTAAATGACTTTTCCTGTTGTTCCCATTTGCCGTTTATATTCCAGCAGTGTTAAGAGGCCTTGAGTAAAATGAGACTCGTTCTGGGATTGGCACTCCATAGGCAAAACAGTCACAGGCAGTCCTTGATCCTGAGAGCCTGCATTTGGCAGTGCCTAATTGCTGCTGTGATTGGAGCTAGAGTGAGGGAGGTGAGTGTGTGTGTGGAGAGGGAAGAGAGGAGGAGGTTTAGTGACAGATATGCAGACATTCAGACCACTTTACAAATTATTGACCCTACTTAATTGCTAATCATCATGTGCATTAGCTGTTTTATTTTTCTGTGAGGGAAGGCAGACAAATATCCCTGTGCTACAAGATTGTCTGAACAAACAGGTGGGTTCTGGGTGGACCAAGGGTGGTGTTTCCTCCCAGCACATTCCCCAAATTAATCTATACAAGAACAGAGGATGGAGACAGATGGTGGAAGATTTCCCTGCCTCCTTTTTCCCCTTTTGTCACCTTTGGTGCTCAGAGGAGTCGGGAGTGGTTGTGTTATCCTGGATTGCCAGGACTGTTCAGGATGGAGAACCAGGTGACTCTCTTTCCTACAACACTCCATGAAAAGAGCAACATGGCTAAATCCTTTTTGGATAACCTCACTGCAGCCTTCCAGTAGTGAAAGTGGGTTTAAAAATGAGGGAGAGTAAATTCTTACATGGACAGATAATGATAGGACAAGCAGGAGTGATTTTAAAATAATACAGGAGAGGTTTAGATGAGATATTAAGAAGAAATTCTTCACCCAGAGTGTGGTGAGACATTGGCACAGGCTGCCCAGAGAAGCTGTGGCTGCCCCTGGATCCCTGGAAGTGTCCAAGGCCAGGTTGGATGGGGCTTGGAGCAACTTGGGATGGTTGAAGGTTCTGTCCCATGACAGGGAGTAGAAGTGAGTGATCTTTAAAGTTCCTTCCAACCTAAACCATTCTGTGATTCTGTGCATGCAACCTCCCCTAGAGATATTGACTGCTTGGCCAGCAATTCAAACTTCATACAAGGAAAAGAACCTCTAATAATTGTATCTACTAATTACCAGTGACTGCTGGTAATTCTGAGTCTGAGGAGTTGTGTCATATTTTATTTTTTTCTGGAGTCATCTGGGATGGCCCATGAAGGCCAAAAGCAGGAAGCTGGTGAAAGATGGATCTGCACTGCCTGGCTTCAGAGACTTTCAAATGTCTCAGGTTGGATAGATCTTTTTTTTTTTTTTTTTTTTTTTTTGAGCACATCAGTATGAGCCAAGAGCAACATCTACTGGCCGAGCTGTTTAGCAAGACCAAGTGTAGATCTGGCACAATCCATGGATTTTACACATCTGTGAGATATTTTTAGGTATTACCCAAGCACCAGGATTAGCACCAACAATTCCCAGCTGTGCAAGTTGCCACCAAAGCAAATATCTCAACCCTGCACACCTGGTCTTGGCTTTTATCTATCCCTAATGTAAAAATTGCTTTTTAAGCCCACTGTGTCCTGGGCATAGATGGAAGTATCTGTGTATCTCCACTTCTTCTTAGCAAAGTGCTCCTTGCACTTCTTGTTGAGGTTTCCTGGGATAAAACAGGCTAAAGGGGAGCAGCAGCCCATTTATTGCCACCAAAACTGCAAGAAACTTTCCATGGATGGTATTCAAGTAGATAGATCAAAAATAAAGGGTCCAGATTTGGAGGCTGAGACATTTCTGGTGTCTCCTGGTGGGAGCTAAGAGAACGTCTGGTCTTCAAAAAGAGTTCAGCATAAGGAATGGTAAAAGCTGGGTTATGAGGAATGATTATGGGAAGGGGCTTCACCCTCCCAAACTGTCCAGATGTGACAATGTTACTATCAGCCTTCAACGTTATTATCAGCCCTTGGGTTTGGTTTTGGTGGTTTTTTTTTTCACAATCTGTCTCAAAAGGCAGCGTGGGAATGTGTGGGAATGAGAGTGAGATATCAGTGAAGTTACACCCAAAATATGTTAGCAAGAAAAAAAGGAAAATGGAGAGACTGTGAGCTCATCTTATTAGAGAGAGTGAGAAGAAAGCCCATGAATAACAGGCATGGCTCGTGTCTCCACCTCTGCAGCCTGGAGCACTCAGCTGCTCAGGCACTGACAGGAGGACAGAGCTCTGAGGAACTCCAAATCAATTACGCATAAAACACAATTTCCTCCCCTCACGGGGGCCACTTGTCCCTGCAGAGCAGGATTTAAAGGGGAGTAACACAAAAGCAGCCTGATCTGCATTCTGAGCTCACTGCAAGATCCCAGACACCCCCTCTAGAGCATTGCCAGGTGAGCAACAAACAGCCCAGGTGGTTTTAGATATCTGTGGTGCAGATCTGGCCACTTGGGCACTTCATAAATAAAGGAGGAAAAGAAGAACTCTGAAAATACAGACTTTATAGTTGGCCATGTTGCTAGAAACACCCATTCCTCTCTGTTGATTATAGCAGGAGACCAAATGACCTCCTGAGAAATCGAGGATGTTTTTTGGCCAGAGAAATCCTTCTCTCATCAGGGATGAGAGATGGCAGAGAACAACAAGTGGTTAAATGAGCAGGAAGCACGAGCCAAAGCTGCATAAAAGGAGAAGGAACAACCCTGCCTGCTGCAGGCAGGTGGTGAACTCGCTCTATGCAGGTGCCTCTCCTGCTGACTCACAGCCACGTCCAGCTGTCCCTTTGGCAGTCCCCTGTCAGGACAGGACCTGCAGGTGTTCTGTGCAGACCAAACTGACACCAGGGCATCTGAGGTGTGCAGGGAGCTGTCTCTGAAGGGACAGGACCAGCAGCATCACAGGGCTCTGGCTGGTCAGAAATCTCATGTGTGACCTCAGCAGAGTCATGTGCCCTCTGCCTGATTTCCAAGGTGGGGGTGTCTCTGATAATGATGGGTAACAGGATGATATAGGAAGGTGCTGAAGCTGGAAAAGACAATTTTTTTCTCTTTGTGGCCATGATCTATGGACATAGATCCCAGCTGGAAACAACCCCGTGGTTTTTATTAATCCTGTTGTAGCCCAAAAACCCCACCAAGATCCCACAGTCCCAACCTTATCCAGAAAGAGATTGTAACCAAACCCACCTCTTTGGACAGGTGTGGTACCTGCCCACATAAAACAGTCAAGAGAGGTAAGGAAGGTTTTTGTTCTGCTTGATCTGGCCCATGATGGCATGGCTGAGTCCATGTAGGGCATTTGTAGGATCCCCTTCACGGGGAGGACAGGAAGGTTCCTGCAGGGAAATCAATCACCCAGCTCCTCCAAACTGCAGCACAGACTGGGGCTTGACCCAATGCCAACAAGAATTCAACAGGATTAAGTTTGTCACTAGAGCTCATTTTATCTCTTCTTGAGGATGCCTGGCCTTAAGCAGTGTTTTGTTATGACTTCTGTAACTTCCACCTGTTTTTGTGTACGAGTTTCTGGACATGGCCTCAGTGCAGCACTTGTGGGAGGAAAGGGAAAGGCCACGGGGAGTTTGGGTCTTCCTCCACTCTCCTCCTGGTTACAGCAACTGGTGCATGGAAAGTTATAATGACAAGTGCTTGGGAAAAAGGAGTTGTCTTAAACCTAAGGAAAAAAAGAGAACTCCAGGCTACACAGGCTACAGAAACCCAGGGGTCTGGTTTTGGCCTGATGCCTCCCGGAAATTATCTATTTCTAGATAAAAAGTGGAATCAAAAAAGCTGCATCCAAGCAGAGGGGCTGGTTCTGATCCCTGGCTGAGCAGGCACAGGAGGATCCACACAGGCAATGCGTGAGCAGAGGCCAAATAAAGAACAGAAAACAACCCAAGACAGGAGGGAAACAAGCCTGAAGGGAAAGGTTGAGCTCTGGTGTCTCCCTGAATAATACAAGGAGCAAAATATCCTGTTACCAGCCTGGGGAGCAGACAATTAAAACACTACTTGAAGCAAATGTCTCCTGACTCTGGCTCAGAATTTCAATTAGGCTGGGAAGCCTTATTGCACTTAAGTGCAGGTTAGTGACATTTCAGGAAGGAGAGATTGATTGGGAGCTGGGTCACAGCTCAGCAGCAGGGATCATGTCTAGGGGCCTGTCCTTAAAAACAATGTGTGATCTCTGCGTGGCATTTTCCTTGTTTAGCTCGTTTATGTTTCCTTTGAGAATGAATAATCCCGGTAGCCAGAGCTGTGTCCCCTCCTTTCAAACGCTGGTTTCTTTTCTTACTCATTTCCTCTTTTCAAAGTTCTTTAAGCATCCTTAGGTGTCCACGAAGTATTTCCTCTTTCTCTTCTCTTCCTCCTAAGATAATTTACCTTTTCTTGCCTAGAGAATCAGTTTCTGACTCGCAGGAAACTTTTTTCTTACTGGTTCACCAGCTTTAGAGAGCCATGGAAAACAGGAGAGTGTCTGCTACTACAAACTGCAGGTACAACCAACCTCACTCCAGCTTTTCTCTCTGGATAACAAAGTGGGAAAACGCCCTCAACCAGCTCAAAAAATAAAAAGAATAATTGAAAGACACCAAATGTGCACCAGGAAAAGTCCAGTAGGTGATAAACCCAGGCAGGGCAATGGTCCTTTGGTGTGGTTAGTGGTGACTGAGAGAGCTACAACTTTTGGGAGATTTGCATGAGACAGGACTGTTTTTCCACAAGATATCCCAAAATTCATTAATTCCTCACCATTCCCACACATCTATACTGAAACTTCTGTAACCACACAACTGCACAGACTAATAAAAAACATCACACAATATGAAACCCTCCCAGAAGGAAACACTCTGGTCTAGCACTTAAACTCCAGCACAGACAAAAACCCTGCTAGGGACACACACTGGGGAGATGAGGAGCAAAGCAAATAATCAGATATGATCAAATCAACCAGGAGAGGTTTAGACTGGATTTTAGGGAAAATTTCTTCACTGGAAGGGTGGTCAGGCATTGGAATAGTTTTCCCAGGGAATTGGTGAAATCACCATCCCTGGAGGTGTTCTAAAGGTGTGTGCCCGTGGCTCCTGGGGACACTGTTCAGTGCTGGGCTTGGCAGTGATGGGTTAACAGCTGGAATTGATGATCTCAGAGATTTTTCCAACCTTAATCATTTTCTGATTCTAAGATTTCATCTACCAAAAAAGTTGTAGGTAAAGGAACCTCATGATGGGCACGCTGATGGACAAGTCTAATGTGTGTTCTGCTCAGAGGGGGTGAATTAATTTTTTAATAGAATTTTTTACTCTATAAATCCACTGCATTTCTGGAACCATGGGTTCTTCAGAGTCCTGCCACAAGTGGCTCCACAGATTCATGATGGGCAAACAATTTTGTCCTTGTACTTTCCCAGGTGAAACTGCCTTGGTTCAGTCTCTCAGGATGGCCACGTTTGATGGACTTGGAATCACAAAACAATCACAGAATTATTAGGGCTGGAAAAGACCTCTAAGATCATCGAGTCCAACTGCTGGAAAATATTTAAAATTTTTATATAACTTTAGTCAGGGATTTCATTCACCTTGCCCAGGGGGAAGGGAATTGAAGTTCCTTTTCAAAAGATGTTACAGCACTCGAGGCCTGATGAGCTGAACATCTCAGCAGACTGGGAGTAGCAAAGAAGATACACAAAAGATAACCACTATTAATGACCATTAATGGCCATTAATGAACATCAGCTCGAACCATCAGCCCTGGCATGGTCAGAGACACCTGGTCTAGGAAAAGAGGGATAAAATAATGGAGAATGAGAACCTTATAAACATGGAAGGCAAAGGGATCAATACACAATAGGAATCCAAATACTAAGAATTGTTTAACTTGGGACCAATGACGTTCGGACCAGTGAATTTCTCAGGGCTTTGACTTAGTAAGTATGTGAAAAATATAGTAAAATTAATGTATGATGAAGAACTTTCTCTTTACATCCTCGCCAGAATAAAGTAATGCCTTGATTCTCCAGCACAAAAAAAAAAAAAAAAAAAAAAAAAAAAAAAAAAAAAGGTAGTTGGAGAGTTTCTGTTTTTCCTGCAGTTTAGGTGACACAACCATTAACCCAGCACTGCCAGGTCCACCACTAAACCATGTCCCCAGGCACTCAGAAAAGAGGTGACAGCATCTTTCCTCTCAGGAACCAGCCAGCTCCCATCCCAACTTTTCCATTATGATCCCAAACATTGCTTGTGTGGGGTTCCCCTCATTCCACACTCCACCCCTAACCTCAAACAGAGGCAGCCTGCACTCAGCAGACTTAGAAAAACCTTTCCTAAAATCCAGGCTTTTCCTTTGGAAAGGGTTTTGATTGTGCTGAAAGGCAAATATTTGCCAGAGAAGGTTTTGGTGGGTCCTTCAGGGATTTCTGCAGAGGCAGGGCAAATTACTGGTGCTCGCTGCTCAGAGAACAGTAGTAAAATATTGTATTTTAATTTTTTTTTCCCCCTTCATTAAATTTTTTTTTCTTTTCCCGTGGTCAGCTCTGAGAAAGGTTTTATTATCAGAGGAAAGCCCATTTTGTGTCATCACTGCTCCATCCCCACGGAGCCATTCGTGGCCCAGAGCCCCTCGGAACCACCCTGGCCCCCTGAAAGCACCGTGGAGGTTTTCCCAAAGCCCCTCCAGCAGATTATTCCTCTCTGCATCTGTGGAGTGAGACGAATCAATGGGGGGCCCAGGAGGGTTATTTTGCCCATGAATTATTTACACCCACTGGGTAATACTTCATTTTAGACTGGCCTTGTTTTACGCTTGTAATTTTTAATTCTTATAATTCCACCTCCAGCAAGCAGAGGCTCCTGAGAGCAGTAGATTATATCTCAGCGGGCACACTCTGGGATGCATAAATAACCTCTCCTCTGCTGACAGCACATGGGAAATGGGCTGGGCTTTCATTGAGGTTAAGATTTCCCCCCTCCTCTCTCTCTATCTTAAAGGAATCTTTATCTCTGTGCAGCTATTCTGTAACACGCCTCTGTTTGGTAGCAAAAGAACTATTTAAATGCAAATGTTGACTTTTTGCCAGGGGCTGGAGGGAAAATACTTGTCTAATGATGTCCTTCCAAAAGTACAACTGTTGCTGTTTGTAAAGGAATTGCATCAGGAGTTGGGACTTTGGTTCCTTGCACTTCTAAATGCCTCTGCCCAGACTGACTTCTACCCCTTGAAGTAGCTGCCAGGAGAAAATAAAATAAAATAACCCAAATATATCAATATTATTAAAAATATGCTAAAAGCCAAGCAGTCTTTTGATGAGATTTTCCCTTCCTCTGCCCAGCCTTATGAGGATGGAGGAATTGGGATCAATGCATGCTCACTAAAGTCGGAGATGGTTGGGTTTTGTTTTTTTTCTCCTCTGTCTTGGGTCTGAGTTTTCAGACACTGAATATCTGGGTGACAGGGTCTGCAAGGTGACTTTTGGAAGGGAAAGAGGAGATTCAGACTCTGAAGGTGAGTGAGAAGGAAAGACCCGGAGTGAAGAAGAAATTAAAAAGATGCCTGCAGCACAGTGATTAATTTTGTCAGGGATAAACCACTCTTTACTGTTTAGTACCATTTTCCTCTGCTGATTCTGATTTAAAGCCAAAACTTCCAGACTTGCTTCCAAAGCAAACAGCCCAGGGATGCTGAAAGAAGACCAAAGTTACATCAGACAGGAGGAGGGGAGAAAACACAAAATACCAACCAACATCCCCACAGAAGCACCTTCACCCACAGCCAGAGGGGAGAATTAAAAACATACCCTGGGTTTAATTTTGGGCCATGTCCTCTGCTCCCCATAATCAAGTTTTGTGTAGGAGCAGGAAGGGCTCAAAACAATTTGAGGCAGCTTTGTGGGATCCATCAGGAGGGGATGGAGCAGTGCCTGGAGACAGCAAAGTTCTCCTCAAACAGAGAATGTTGGGAAGGGCTGGCTGAGCTGTTAGACCTGTCATACACGGGAACTGCAGCAGGAGCTGGAAGCTGGGAAAAATCCCAGTGGGTCTGCCTGTGGGATGCTCCTCATGAGCCAGACCAAGGATTCCTACATCCTTCTCTACCCTTCCCACATCATTCCTCATCATCCCACATCCTTCCCCATCCTTCCCCATCTTTCCCACATCCTTCCCCATCCTTCCCCTCTCAGCTCGGGCTCTGCAGGCTGATGAGCTCCAGCCCGTTGTGATTTGATGTAGCTCAGTTACCAAGGAGACAACGATCTGCAAAGGGGAACCTTTGTGGCATCCGGGGGAGGAGAATCGATGCAGATCACTCCGGGCTTGAGGATGGCCCCAAGCCCAGAGCTCAGGAGCAGGGAAGCAATTGTCCTGGTGCTCATGAGATATCCCGGGCAGGCTGCAGCCTAGAGGACCTCCAAAATAGCATTTCGAATGAGATCAGTCTATCTGTGGGATGAGGAAGGGTCAGTCTGTCCTTAAAGCCTGTCCTTAAAGCCTGTCCTTAGCACCGTCCAGCTGGGACACTGGAGATGAGAAATGGTCACTTTGTCTAACATCTCCCCATATCTCAATGAACCTGATGGGAAAACAAGGATCACCTCACTAAAGCTCCTTCAGCTGAGAGGAGCTGGAATCGAGGTTTCAATCATTCTGCTTAGATCAGGGCTAATTTTTTAGAGTGGAGTAGAAAAGTTTGGCAACCTCCTGCCAACGTCCTGGCCTTCCTTTTTCCTTAACCCCACAAACCAAGGAATTGTCACCCTGCCCTGACATTTGCCCAAACTCAGGTGCAGTTCACAGTTGCAGCAGGGAAAGGGAGGCTGCGTTGCTTTGGAAATCAAAAGAGACACGTCTCTAAAAACCAGGATTGTGAAGGATAATAAACCCCCTTGGCTGGAGCACTGCAGCTCTGGCTGTTCCTGACTGGTCCTGAGCAATCACTTGAAGTGCTGATCCAGCATCATCCCTCTCCCTCCTTCCCAGCTGGAATGCTGAGAGTGGGAAGGACTCCTTCCAACAGGTATCTTACCACCTGATGATCAAGACATGACCATGAAGGATGAGTGCTGAGGAACCTCACAAACTAGAGAGAGGTGGTTTAGTGAGTGTCTGCTGAAAAGGGTTAAAACCCGGGAATTCAGGGGATGATCCTTCCTCCAGCAGCTGGGGAAGAGGGAAAATAGAATTCAGCTCTGTATATTCTCCTCGCCTGGGGAAGGCTCCGTAGCTGAGTTGTCAGGTTTAATCTCTTCCCAACACATATCCTGCAAATAACTCCTTTGTTCCTTTTTAAATTCAGCAAACTCTGAGGCAGTGACAGTCTCCAGCAAGGATTTCATGGGAAAGAGTGGAGGCTCCTCCCATGCCAGCTTTGAGATATTTTCTGCATGAAGGAGGCTGTGAAAAAAGCACTCAAGATGTGGTGACCCCCACAGGGAACACCTGGGTTGGAAGGGACCTTAAAGACCATCTAATTCCACTTAAAGAATGTGTGATTCCAGCCCCTCTGCCATGGACAGGGGCACCTTCCACCAGCCCAGGTTGCTCAGAGCCCCATCCAACCTGGGGACGTTTTTTGTAATCCCAAACACCCACGAGACGCAGGAATAAATTTGGATGTAGTAACTCCCTCACTGGTTTTGGAAAACAGATTACTAGGGATGGAATGGGCAAGGATTAGGGGTGGGGTGAGTAGCTCCAGCTTAGGAATGGATAAGCCAGTCCCAAGGCGGTTCTGGTTCTTGAGTCCTGATACAACAAATTAAAAAGGTTTGTCATCAGTGTTACAGAACATTTCAGACTGCTCTGGGGACTGACTTGTTCAGTCATATTTTTACATCCCCACCCCATTTGGGGAACAGCAGGAGCTAATTTTGGAAGGGGAAGAGGGAACATGGAAAGCAGACCTGCAGTTGTCATGGCAGGGATCTGTAGGAATGATGCACATTTTCAGCTTTTATTGGTGCTGTTTCTCTGTGCATCAGTTTACAGGAGCATCATTCATGCTGGGGACAAGTGGGAAGAATAAGTCATTCCCTGTCTAGCAGCCCTCCAACTCCCCCAGCCTGGAACACCCACAGGCCCTCCCCAGGCTACCCTGGGCTCCATCTGGACTGTGCTTTTCAGGTGGAACTTCTAAACCATTCCCCAAACCCCCAGGCAGCAGAGAATCATGGAATTCAAGCATGGTTTGGGTTGGAAGAGACTTTAATCTTGTTCCAACCCACCTGTCACCATCCCAGGCTGCTCCAAGCTCTGTCCAACCTGGCCTTGGACACTTCCAGGGATGGGGCAGCCACAGCTTCTCTGGACAACCTGTACCAGGCCCTCACAGGGAATAATTTCTTCACAATATCCAACTTAAACCTGCCTTCCTTCATCTTAAGGCCACCCCCCTTTATCTGTCACAACATGCCCTTAAATAAATATCCTGAAACAACACCATCGGTGGGGTTAAAAAAATCTACAAATGGAAGAGCTACTAAGACCTTAGAAGATGAACAAGAGTTTCATAAGCAATGAATAATATGAATTATTTTTTCCTGAACTGCATGGCTCGCAGAGCAGCCACACAACACAGCTGTGCTGCAAGAAGGAATATAAAGGTTATTTTATCCAGCAGCAAAGTGCAGCTGATTCTGATGTGGAACACCCCAGTTTCCAATTGACAGTGGTTTTGGGAAAGCCACGCTCCAGCAGTCATTGCTCCAGAACTTTCACACCCCAAGCAATCAGGATCTCCAGGCTGAAGATGCTTTTCCAGCACCTCTGTGATAGGATCTCACTTAGGAGCAAGAAAAATGAAATAAAACACACAAACCCCCCCACAAAATCCAGTGACTGCAGAGCAGCAGAGCCAAGACCACAGAGCAGAGCAAAGAGGTTTCACCAGGGCATTTGATGGCAAGAGTTCCCTAAAACTCTTTTTGTTTAGAATATCTAAGTTGTTTCCTGACCAAAAGACAAATTTTTCATGGAAGCATCTGGGTTTTTCTGTGTTTTGAAATAAAGGAGGGAAACTCTTTTACCAGAACTCAATGTTCTGTGTGGGACATTCCTGCTAGACCCATTTTGAGGGGGAGCAGGAAGACAAGAACTGGAAGTGTGTCACTGCTGGGGGAGTTAGGAAGAGATTTTTAATGGGTTTGGAGAAATAAAAGGGCACGAAATTTAAGACAAAACTTTTCAAGTGGGTGACAATATCCTCCCATGTCTAATTAGGGATTAGAAGGTTCAAAAGGAAATGAAAGATCTGTGATGTGAATCATAGAATGAAAGTTCTGTGATGTGAATCATAGAATCATGGAATGGCTTGGGCTAAAGGGACCTTAAAGATCATCTCATTTGGGTTGGAAGGGACCTTGATTATCACCTAATTCCAAGCCTCCTGCCACGGGCAGGGACACCTTCCACTATCCCAGGTTGCTCCAAGCTCCATCCAACCTGGCCTTGGTAATTTCCAGGGATGGAGCAGCCACAGCTTCTCTGAGCAACCTGTGCCAGGGCCTCACCACCCTCACAGGGAAGAATTTCTCCCAAATATCCAACTGGGGGAAAAAAAAAAAAAAAAAAAAGAAACATTTCTGCTCTTGCACTTGGACTCCTGGGAATGGGTCAGAAAAAAGTCCACCTTGGGGTACACCCCAAGGCAGTGTGGCAGCAGAATCCTTCCCTGGTCCTCTTGCCCTCTGCAGGTTTAGAGGACTCTTCCACATCTATCCAGGATGGGAGTAGGCATTTCTGGATAGGTGGGAGTTGCAAGGAAAGAAGGATAAAGAAGGGAAAGGGAAGAAAGCAGCCCCGACAACAAGTGATAGGACAAGGCAAAATGGCCTCCAGTCGAGCTAGGGAAGGCTGAGGTTGGATAACAGGAAAAATGTCTTCACTGGAAGAGCTGAACTGAAAATTCCTTGACTGAAAGAGTGGTTTAACATTGGAACAGGCTGCCCAGGGACAGTGGTGGAGTCACCATCCCTGGGAATGTTTAAAAACTGAGTAGACCTAGCACTTTGCCATATGGCTTAGTGGGCAAGGTGGTGATTGATTGAAGGTTGATTTGATGATCTTGGAGTAATTTCCAGCCTCAATGATTCTGTGATTCTATGAAGGAGAAAAAGACACCAAAAATGAGAAAGAAAATAAAGATTGCTTTTTCCTACTAACCTCTCTCTGAAATATCTTAAAGATATTTAAACCCTTTATTCACGTGGGGAAACTGAGGCACAGAGACATTAAATTTCTTGCCCAAACACATGCTGGGCACCCACGAGCAGAGACCAGAAGTCCCTTTCCTCTGTTCTGATTGCCGTGAGACCAGGGATCCATGATCCATGCTGGATCTGATTGCAGGGAGAATCACTTGAAGGGTAACAAAACCCATTCAGTCCTCCTCGTGGAAGGGGTGGGACACCACATGCCATCAGCAGCGAGCTCGCAGAGTTGCATTTGCAGAGCCCTGGCTCCAGAGCTCAGCTCCTGGTGCTTGTGTCTCCCGGAGCGAGAGCAGCATCTGCTCGGAGGATGAGCAGGAAAAAAAAGGTCAACTGCTTCCTCCCCCCTCTCCCCCTCCAGGTTGGGAGCAGGGAGAGCTCTCCCCGGCACCGTGGATGTTCCCTGGGCTCCTCAGCCCACTGATAATTGTCCCACCAGGCCACGGGAGAGAGCGAAGCCCTTTGGGGAGGAAGCAAAGCGGAGCGAAAGCCGCGCGCGCTCCCGGTTTCCCTGGATCCTGGAGAGAAACAATCCCAACCAGCCAGTCCCTTCCTCGTGACCTGAGCTCACCCCTGGGCCCAGGGAACCTTATGGGCTGTGACACAGCACCAGGCTTGCAGGAGGGAGCTGTGGCTGAAGGGGACACGGCGTAGGTTCAGAGCCGTGGTGGGGGTCTGGGGATTCTTGCTGCTGCTGCCTTGATTCAATGTGACAAACTCATTTCTTCTGCAGCGTGGCTGTGTTTAACCGAATGGCAACTGCTGTCCTGGGCTGAGATGTGGCATTTGGCAGGGCAGAGCTGTGGCATTTGGGAGGGCAGAGTTGTCTCTCCCAGTGAGGCCCCACAACCACACTGACCTCGTGGTCAATGTTCCGTCCCTCCCTGCTGTCCCCAAATTTTATGGGGTGACCCCAAAGGTGAATACACAGATTCAGATATGGCTTTAATCCTCTAACCCAGAATCCCAGACTCTTTTAATCCCCCCGGTTCCATGCACCCACTGGAAATCACCTGGATCTGCAGAACTCTGCATCACCTGCCCTTTCCCTGCATCTCCATGCTTTGGGGAGCTGTGCCCATAGGAACGTGGAATGGTTTGGGGAAAAGACCTTAAAGATCATCTCATTCCACCCCCTTCTGCTCGATCAGGTTGCTCCAAGCCCCATCCAACCTGGCTTTGGACACTTCCAGGGATCCAGGGGCAGCCACAGCTTCTCTGGGCAACCTGTGCCAGGGCCTCACCACCTTCACAGGGAAGAAATTCACCCTCTGGAGCACTTACAGTGACAGAAAGCCAGGTGTTCATCTCTAAATGGCCTCCAAATCCCAACTTCTTCCAGAAAGCTGATCCAGCTGGTCACAGACTGAGTATCCAGCTGCCAAATTCAGCTCTGTGAAGTCCACTTAGGTTTGGGGCCAGGTCACCCTTGCTCATTCAGAAATCTGCTGAGCCCCAGAAAAACATCCTGGACAAACACCCTGCTCCACCCACACCCCCTGCTTCCAGCAGGATCCGGGGCATCCAACACTGAGCAGCAACAGGAGCAAAACCCTTTCCTTTAATGCCCCAAGGTGGCCAAGAGCAGCACACCAGGGACAGATTTGAGCCCTGCAGGGAAGAAAACATCTCTTTACTCCCTGAGAGAAGGGAGAGCTCTGCTTTCAGAGGAGCAAATGCCATCTGTTCCCATCGCCCACAGATCCGGCCACGCTGCGTCACTGCTCCGAGCACAAGGCAGCACAGACAGCTCCAGCAGCAAGGAATGCTCCCCCCTCCTCCATCCCGGCCTGCAGGATGCTGCCAGGACAAAACCAGGCCTGATGAACACCACCACACCTGAGCTGGCACAAGGCAGGGCTGGCAGTGCCCAAAAGGTGCCCCGAGAAGTTGCTCCAAACCTCCCTGGTGATGCTGCATCCCAGCAGGGGAATCTGGGAGGCTCAAGAGGGGGGTCTAGGGAACACAGCCAGGTTTGGCTCATTGCTTCTGGCCTTGGAGCACCCTGTTGTCACCAGGAAAGCCTTTTCACACCCACAGGAGGAGGTCTTCAGCAGCAAAAGAGCAGGGAAGCTCCTTTGAGATGGAAGCCATCTCTACCACAGAGATCTGGAGTAAAAGAGGCAGAGGAAAACCTGATTCCTGTGCTTCCTCCTCCAGCTGAAACCTGCTTTGTTCAGAGAGGGCTCCTGTATCCCTGTTTAATGATCCACTCTGCATTTACATTTAATTAGAGGAATGAAAGAGCCAATTAACAAGATCTACACTGAATGCAAACAAAAGGGATGGCTGGTGACTCAGCTGCAGGGGCAGAGCCAAGGGCTGGGGCTTTGCAGGCAGCTTAACCAGACCCCAGGGAAAGCTGGACACACCATCCCTGTGCTTCCTTTCTGACACTTCAGGGGTTGCACCATGCTTCAGGCCCCCTCATGGATACAAATTCATCCCTGTTTTTCTTTCCTAGAGTTGTTTTTCAGCTGGATAATGAGCAGAGGCACTCACCACACATTGCAATATTGCTGGTGGAGGAGAGGGCAAGACTTTTCTCACAGAGAGGAGGAGAGGCCCAAGCACCTTTCTTAGAGCCAACCCAGGATGATTTTGGCTCACCTGGATCTCAGAAATGCACCAAAGGATACATCTCTCTGTGCACAGCTGCTGTGGGGGTTTCAACTTGCACCCCTGGCATTTATCTTGCATCACTCCTCCTGTACCAGCACGGCTGCCTGTGGGTCCTCACAGCCCATCAACCCGAGTAAGGGATTAAAATACCTTAATTTTATTTTTTTTTTAAGCTACACCAGCTCCCCATCAGACGCTGCAGGTGGTGGCTGCTGAGGAAAGAAGGAGAGGCTTGGTGCACTGGGCTGTGTGACCTGGTCCCACCCCTTCCTGCAGTGTGAAAATCACATGCAACGAGGCTGAAAATGCTCCCAGTGCTGGTCCAAACTGCATGAACAGAACCAGGTGTGTCAGCACAAGCTCCACCCTTCTCACAGGGTTGGTTCTCATTAATCCCAGGTGAAGAAACATCTCCTCTGTCCTGCTGTGAGCCAGAGCTCAGCCTGAGCTCAGCTCCAAATTAAAACAGGCATGGAAAGGTGTGGGTGAGGAAGATTCCAGGTGGCATCCCTGTAATGAGAGGTCAGGCTTGAAAGGGAGGGAGCAACAAGAGGGTGGGGAAGGCAACCCCCAGGCAGGGCCTGAGGATGATCATGAAAAGGAGGCAGCAGGAAAATAATAACTTGAAGATTTGCTGAGGGCGATGTGAGAGCAAATCTCAGCAACCATGAAAGGGGAAACCTCCCAAAGGTTTAGACTTACTGAGAGTCTCTTTTCAATTTTAATTATTGATTTCTTTGTTTGCTTTAGTGCTGTGGAAAGATACAGCTTCAGCAGTGGAGGAACACTCTGGGATGCACAGGCTTTAGTAAAACATTCTGCCTGCAGTGCTCTTGGGCTCCAGCCACAGAAAAGCCTCTCCTGGAAAGGGGATGGAGAGAAGCCAGCAAGGTCAGGTGGCTTCAGGGCTGACCTTGTACCTCATCTCAACCCAAACATAATAATTTCAATCAGAGCCAGTGCAAGGCTACCCTCGAACTGAGATTCATCCTCCACATCCACTATCCAGTTTCCTTACTAAAGATCCTGACTCCTTCCCTCTGAGGCCCATTTTGGGATAGGTCAGAGCCTGCCCTCACATCCATCACCCACCTCCTGGAGCAGCTCTCTGCTGGCTCAGAAGGGAGCTCAGGGTGACTTGCTGAGAAGTGCAGGTGTCCCCTGGGGACAGCTGGAGTTACTCACTGCCTCACACGGGACCTGAGAGCTGAGTTCCTCTGCTGCTCACAGTCAGGCAGCTCAAATCAGATCTGAGAGCCAGAGCCCGTGCACAAAGAGATCAGCAAACCATTTACTGCAGTGGGTGTCCCAGATACAGTAATGAGGGTTATGATCAAACTGAGCTTGGAGGATGGCAGGTCCTGGGACACATGTGCTGGCAAATGAATCCCTGTCATTACCTGATCTGCCCAAATCTGAGCTTCCCTGCCTCTCGCAGTGCAGTCAGTAAAGATTTTTGAGTAGTGAGCAAGAATTTTCAGTCTGGACTCACTCCTCTTAATGGTCTCTCCAGCTCCTTTGTTGAAGCACCTCCAGCTGTGCTGATGCACGAGTGAGGAGTGTGGATCCATTATCAGAGGATAACCCTGATTTATCCACCCTTGGCTCACATACAGAGCAGCAGCAGATGCCCCAGCCATGACCAGAGCACAAACAAGAACAGCCCAGCGTTTTCACCTCCACAAATGGAGCACCACAGAGGTGATGGCACTTTCAGAAGATGGAATGGAGACTTTTTCCATGAGACAAATTATTATTAAGACCAACCCACTTTTGTCCTTGCTCACCCTGGTGTAAAATCAGAGCCTTTCAGGTCAGCTGAGGAGTGACCCCACCTTTGCACTTTGGCAGCAAAAGATGAACTCTGGTTCTTTCTTGATTTAGGCTGAAAAAATTCAGCATTTTATATATATTCAGTATTAGCCAGACAGCAAATGGAGTAATCAGTGTGATGGATAGACGCATCCTCAGGGCACAGTGCATTTTATCACTGAAGCACTGAAAACCTACACTGGGCCACCAGAGATATTTTCTCTGTGACACCCACCTGCCTCTCTCAATGCTGGACATTCCCTCTCTTTCTAGAGTAAATGCCAGAGTGTCATCATTTGTGAGATGATTATTTTCCTAAAAGAGAAGTGACTTCATGACCAGACTTTAATCATACCGACCACTGGAGGATTTATTGACTATCACAACTATTTCCATCCAGTCTTGCTAAGAGCCATCATCACAGCTCAGGGAGTGCTGGTGCTCAGCACCGTGCATCTGTTTGCTAAAAAATGCCAATTGCTCTCAAGATCTGAGTCAGAATAAAGGAGGAAAAGAATAGGAGGGTGAAAACCATGTGCAAAAATGCCTCGACTTCTTCAAGGTCATGGGCAGATGAAAGATCAGAGCTTAGACTCTCCTACAAAGTTCTGGACCAGCATCTTCAGACCCCTCCCATCACAAGACTAAGCTAAATTGGGTGCTGAGCCCATGTCACGCAGTACAGATGACACACTCCCAATATAAAACTAATTTCAGCATGCTGCACCATAAGAAAACACCCACATGGAATGAAGTTTAAACTAACATTATTTTTCTTCTTTTTTTGGCAAGAATACATAAGTGGCAAGACCAGATGTTTCATGAATTCATGCATTCTATTGGCTTGTTTGCCTTCGATAAAAGCAAAAATCCAGAGCAGAAATGTGCAACTAATATTTGGGGTTTTTTGGCCCAAAAGTATTGGGCAAGGTGGCTGGTCCAGGTTTTCCCTCTGATTTGTTTAAAAAAAAAAAAAAAACAACAACAAAACTTCCAAAACAAAAACAACAAATTCACTTTCTAGGTAGAGCCAAAGATTTTCTTCAGCCCCAAACACTCACAGCCCTGAAGGGCCCTTGATCATGGGACCAGGATGGTTTGAGCTGGGAGGGATCTTAAAAATCACCCAGTTCCAAACCCCTGACATGGACAAGGACACCTTTCACTATCCCAGTTGCTCCAATCCCTGTCCAACCTGGCCTTGGACACTTCCAGTGATGGGGAGTCCACAACAACGTGTGCCAGGGCCTCACCACCCTTAAAACAAAGAATTTCATCCCAATATCTAATCTAAGTCCACCCTCCTCCAACTTAAGGCCATTCTTCCTTGTCCTATCACTACAAGCCTTTGTGAAAGGTCCCTCTCCAGCTTTCCAGCTGGAATTTCCAGCTGGATAATTGAAGGTCTGCCTCCATCTCCACCTCTGAATCTTACAGATGCAGCCCACTGACCTCTGCCCATGTCAGAGCCTGAAAGAATCAATCCCTCCAAAATTCCCATTTATTTACATCCTGCTCCACAATCCTAAGGAGCCCGTGGGTTGGGGAAGCCCCACTGGCTAAATGACCCATGGCTGTCATTTCTGTGTATCTTTCTAATGTTTGTTGAAGAAACATATTAAGCTTTTTATTCCTTAGTTCCCTTCAAGACAAACAACAGGGGAAAAAAAAAAAAGTGTTGTGCCTCAGGCAATCTTTTTTATTACCTTATATAGAGTTCATGCAATAAAGTCCATTAATTAAAACATGAATATTTAAAACGGCTTTCAAGAATGGCAGCCTTATCTCACCAGAGGGAAGAAGAAATAAGAGGAAGGGGGGGTAAAAAAAAGGGGGGAAAAAAGTGGTAAAACACAAGAAAGGCAGGAGATAGTTCATTTTGCCAGAGGAGCATTCAATTATTTAATTGCTGAATTAATGCTTTGTCCCCAGGTGACACTGGATGTTCATTTGCAGCAGGAGGATCTGGATGGGAAAAGGTGGGGAGGGAAGGAGCGGGGGCGAAGGCGAATACTTGGAGTTTTAATTAAAACGTGAGGTAGACAAAGCTGTCATTTCTGTGAGTGCTGCCTTTCCAAGAGAGGACTTCCTCAGTGGAATGGTCCTCGAAAGCAGAGCAGCCACAATTATCCACTGCACTGAGCATCAGACAGGGAGGGGCAGCTCAGCATCACAGCCTTAGACGGACTTGGCTCCTCAAAAACTCATCTGAGGCTCTTGGTGTAATGGGAAACAGCCCCCAGGGTGGAAAATGGAGAGAGGAATGGGAAATATGGGAGCCAGGAGTGTATTTCAAACCCTGCCGAGGAACCACACCTGAGCTAGGATGTGGGGAAGGAGCCACAGCTCTCCCAAAAAACAGTGTGAATGCTGCAGGGGGAGATGCTGCAAGATCTCCCTTTGATAAACCACACATCAGGAAATGGAGAGAGCTTTGAGGAAGAGCTGGTGGTCCCTAGGAGGGGTTCAAACCACCAGTCAAGCACAAACTGGACTTAAAGCAGATCTGAAGCATTTTATGGAGCAGGAGGAGTCTGTGCAGGGAGGGTGGGGCAGAGGGATGCATGTCCCACATTCTTTCGGGATTTGGGGGCAGCTTTGGCTGAGTGCAACCTCAGAGTCCTTTCTTTGTCCCCTCAGAACACCAAACCAAAGTTGTCCTTTCCCAACAAGCTCTAGAGCCACTCTGGGGAATCCCTCAGTGTGCTTTGGCTCTGGGGGCAGTAACAGAAATTCTACTTTTGTGGGAAGGATCCCACAAGTATAAACAAAAGCATCTCCTCCTGGAATGCACCAGGAGGCTCAGAGAGGCCTCATGGCACATTTGGGAGAAGCAGGGAAAGGTTGAAGGATGAGTCAGCCTCTTGTTCCTGCAGTGAGTTTGCACACTGCAGGTCCCCATGGATGCTCTCCCTTCAGTGGGAAGCAGCAGGTCCTGGGTCTGTGTGTGTGTGTGGGATTTGGGGATTTCCATGGGGGTCTCAGCACCAGGATTTGTTCATGGGTGGGTTGGAAGAGACCTGAAAAATAATTTAATCTCAACACCCTGCCATGGGCAGGGACACCTCCCACTATCCCAGGTTGCTCCAAACCCCATCCAGCCTGACCCTGAACTCTTCCAGGGATGGAGCAGCCACAGCTTCTCTGGAGAATTTGAGCCAGGCCCTCACCACCCACATAGGGAAGAATTTCTTCCTAATATCCAATCTAAACCTGCCCTGCTTAAACTTAGGATCATTCCCCCTTGTCCTATCACTACATGTTCTTGCAAAAAAGTCCCTCTCCAGCCCTCCTGGAGCCCCTTTAGGCACTGGAAGGGGCTCTGTGCTGTCTCTGGAGCCTTCTCTTCTCCAGGCTGGACATTCCCAGCTCTCCCAGCCTGGCTCCACATTCCCCTGGGTGTGCACACCCACACACCAGACTCAGCTGTGTGCCCCTGCCTCTGGACATGCACAAATGGAGATGTGTCCTGGGGCAGCTCTGTGCTTCATCCATTCCTTCCTCCTTTATTTATTTTATTTTCCTTCTGTGGTATTAAAGGCATTTCTTTGAGTGCCCAGTGCCTGCCCTGGCTCAGTGACAGGAATTCTGATCCAGAGAGAGAAGATGCGAGACAAACACTCCTCCACAAACCTTGGAAGTCTCCACACCTATTTATGGCATTTCTCCAAGGACTTCTGCTCATCCATCCCCTCTCCAGAGAGCAGGACCCACTCCTGCTGGTCACCCAGTACATACTGGAAACCCCAGATCTCCTCTTGTTCTGCTCCTGGGGTTTTTGGTTTGCTTGTCATGGATCCCTTTGCTTCCTTCACCCAGCACAGAATCATCCCCAGGAGTGGAAGTGCAACCTCAAAGCCAGAATAAGACAATGGGACCATGAGGGAGTGGTCCCAGGACACCTGATAAAATGCTGGCCCAGGTTTCCTTTCCAGGCAGAACGCCAAGGAAAGGAAATTTCTGGGTTTATCTGTCTGATTTCTACTCCTTCAGCCACTATTTGAGGCCAGTCTCACCCCCAAGGATGCTCACTCTATGAAGTTACTGGTGAGTGTAAGCTCAGCCTGAGTGATCCCACTCACTCAAAAAAATCGCCAAAATTGCAATTGACTGGTTTATCTGACACACCAACCCATCCAGGCCAGAAATGCTCCAGATATCTTATGTCCAGAAAAAGTCCCAGGAGGGTGATGTGAGCAGGACAATCTCAAAGGCATTGCCGGAAAATGAGAGTCATGAGGAATTTGGATATGAGCAGCAATGAGAGGAGTTGATATTATCACGGGAGAGGAATACAGGATTTCACAAGGTAGGAAATTTCATCCTTCCCAGTAATCAGAGAGCTCTGTTTTTCAGAAGAAACAGCACAGCACCAAGCTGGGGGCCAATCCAGCAGGCTCAGGAGTGGGGATGGTTGGTCATGGTGTTTAAAGCCTTGGAAAAGCTTCAATTTTTCATCTGCCCTGAAGCAAGAAAAAGGCAACAGATTTGCCAAGACTAAATTCACACCAAAAGCTCCATTGAAAATAGGCTTGAACATGACACTGGGACACCAGGGCTGGTGGAAGGAAAGGGATGGCACAGAGGGGAGCACTGCAGGTAAATCTGCTGAGCCAGGAAAGCCCTCCCTGCCCTGGCAGTGGGTGGGATCCATCGTGGCTCTCCCACCAATCTGTTTTATCCTCAATGATTCTTCAGCTGTGGTGGGTCCATGGAGGCAGCTGGCTGAACTCCCCAAAGAGACCTCCTGAGCTCCTCCATGGCCCAAAAGCACAAAAACCAACATCCTGAATGACTTCTCTGTAGTTACCTGGAGGCTCTCCTGGTCTGTGCATGTTTTATTCTTCATCAAGTGTTCCCCCAGCAACCCAGCCATCCTCCTGAGCAGCTCCTTTGCTGCCTTCCTCTTACAAACATCGCTCATCTCAAGTCACAGCATCACTCTTTGATCTTGGTTGACCCTAAAGAGGATGCTCAGAGGGCTGGAGCACCTCTCCTATCAAAACAGGCTGGGAGAGTTGGGGTTTTCCAGCCTAGGGAAGAGAAAGCTCCAGGGAGACCTGGCACAGGTTGCCCAGAGTACTGGTGGATGCCCCATGCCCTGGAAGTGTCCAAGGCCAGGTTGGATGAAGAAATTTGGTTTAGTGGAAAGTGCCCCTGCCCGGGTTGAAATGTGATGATGATGTTTGAGGTCCTTTCCAAACCAAACCATTCCATGATTCCATGAATTCCTGCCAAGCAGGAATGAAAAACAAACGACTAAACCCAGCAAACTAAACAAAGGAGAAAGAAAAGGTATGAAAGGGAGAGATTTTGTGGCCAGAAATTGTCATCAGTCAGTTTATTGATAATTCTTAAACTCACCCCCACTAATAGGGTAGAAGACAAGTGTTGAATAAACCCATTTGTGAACAGCAGTCCTGGCACATCTTCCTCAGTGTTTTTCTCCTGGGCATCCAAAACTGGAATTCTGGTGCAAAAGCCTCTCTAATCCAGGTCTGCAGAGATTATTTAGTCCCAGTCCCACATTAATGGGCATCAAGAGCAAACTGGCACCATCCAGCACTACTTCCAACAAGCACAACTGCCCCAAGAAATGGTGGATGTGCCATCCCTGGAAGTGTTCAAAGCCAGGTTGGATGGGGCTTGGAGCAACCTGGGCTAGTGGAAAGTCCCTGTCCATGGCAGAGGGTTGGAATGAGACACGTTGAAAGTCCTCTCCAACCCAACCCACTCTGTGATCTTCATGGACTGGAACTGTTCAAGGGGACTGGAGTGTCTGGAGTCTCCCTACAACAGGACAGTTTTGCCAGTGGATATATTCACGTGCAAATCACCCCTGACTTTTGGCCTCGTTGCCTCACAGGGCACTAACTTGAAAGCTGTGAAACTCTGAGCACACTTGAGCTGCTTCCTTGCCCACCTGAGCTCTGGGCTGGGCACTTTTGGAGGTCTAATAGCCAACCTGAACCTGTCCTGGTCATCCCCATGGCACATGCCCTGAAAGTGCCTTTCTTCCATACCTCTACTTCTGACCAGAGTTGTAGGAATGGGATTCTCTTTACAGACTTGGTCACACGATTTAGTCAAGTTATGGGAAGAAGATACCAAAACTAAACCTAAGTTTCATTCAGTAGGCACTTGGGATACAGAGCTGCACATGAAGTGCACACAGATCACTGAATAAAGCCTTCCATGTGGGTGGGTTTAGTTTGGGAGTGCAGATTAAACAGGGAAATGTGGTGGAATCACCGTTCCCCTTATCCTACCCCAGCCTCCAGCAGATCCTGAAACAGAATCTCTGTGTAGGTCCTTTTCTGATCAGTCTTGGGGTCTCAGCAAAAGCTGAGGGGCCAAAACCCTGCATCTTGATCCTTCAGACTTCAGATTCAGAAGAAGAGTGACAGCACCTCTGCTCCCAGCTGTTCCTCCTGTTTTCAGTGCCATACACTGAATTACATCATCTTTCTCTGGTGTGGGTGCCTTCAACACAAATATACCCAAACTCCTGACCCAAAAATAACAAGTCAGCTTCCAAATCCCAAAATCCAAGCTGGCAGAGACCAGGGCATCCCCCTCTTCATCCAAGCAAGGTGAAAAAGCCAAGGACTTGCATCAGTGATTGTGTTCCTGCCTCGGGGCACCGGGAAGGATCAGACTCCTCAAAGTGCCCTAGAAGCAGCAGGGCAAAGCAGCCACCCTGCCAGGGCAGCCCAATTTCTTCAGGAAGCTGGAGCTGCAGCTTTCACAGCCTCCAGGTTCCTTCTTTACAGCTTCTAAACACCGGGCAGATCCCAAGCCAGTAACTGTTTGTTTAATGGCACGGACCACTCCAGACCTATTGAGAGCATTCAGCTTAATGAGGTGTGTGGCAATTATCGCTCTATTGAAACTCCAGCCAGGGAACACAAAGAAATATATTTAAACTCAACAGATCTGCAATTCTGATGTGCTAAAGGACGTCCTTTCCCAGCCTGGCTGTCTCACCGCGCTGAAGGATAAAATATGGGATTTCAGTATCAGATTGTTGTCTGCAAGAAGAGAGTGTGCCAAAAGGAAATTCAGCGGCTGGAGGTGACATTGGCAGAGCCACCCCAGGGACACACAGTTGCCGAGTCCGACCCAGGATGCTTGCTGAGAATCCCAAACCAGGTTTCTAACCTATTTATCCCAAGCTTGCTCTATTACCGTCCTGGGGAATGTGGGATTTGCAGGAGATAGAATCAACACCCGTAGATGTTGTCAAAATTTGACTGATTGTAAGAATGGGAAGATATGGGAAGAGAGATGAGTTACAGAGGTGTTGGTGATGCTCTGGAAGTGTCACCGAACCTGCAGGAAAAGCAGAAACTCTCCAACAACATTTTTAGTGTTGGAGAATCAAGGCATTACTTTATTCTGGCCAAGATGTGCAACAGAAATAATTTCATCCACACGTTGCCCGGGTTGTGCAGAGAAAATCATTCCATCACACATGATCTTTACTAGATTTTTAACATATATTATACAGTTAAAACCCAGAGAAATTAATTGGTTCCATGTTCATTGGTTCCAAGTAGGGCAGTTCTTAGTATTTGGGTTTTTGGGAATTCAGGCACCACACAGGTGAATCAAACACCTAAAAATCTCTGTAGACCCAGTTCCTCTCATTAAAAAAAAATTCTATTTTTCAGCCTGCTCCCATTACCTAAATACATCACATATTTAAGGTGTGTGGTGAAAAGGGCCAAATACTTAGGATAGGTGGGGAAAATGGACAGGAATGCATCTGTGCATTCCCTTTGAGGTGTCAGCACCATCACCCTCATTTTCAGCAGTTATAGATGGAAAACTACTCTGGAGACATGAAGATTTTGAGTGGTGTCAGTGTTTCCCTGCACCTTAATTATTTCACCTTGTACTCCCCTAAAAAACATTTTGCGGCGACTGCTATGGAACATGAATACAAGAGGATGTTAAAAACTTGAAAATTAATTTAAAAAAAAAAAAAAAAAAAAAAAAGAGGGAGAGAGATAAAAAGGAAACTGAAAAGCTGAGCCTTTCACCAGGCTGCCACTCATTAAACTACCCGTAAAAGTCCCCGTCGCAATAATGGGAGTAGTTGCCTGTGAAACTCCCTCGGCAACTGGATGTAAATTCCACCTTTACTCTCCCCGCGACAACGAGAGCGCATTGAGCCGGTAATTGCTGATGTTTCTGCATTGTGATCATGTCCACAAGCTGCTGGGTTCACAATGCAGCTGATCGCTTTACTTTGCTCGTTCTTCTCCTCCCCATCTCTGTAGGGACACACGCAGGGATGGATTTTAGTGCTGAAAGCAGCCGGAATTTCTGCCCTGTCACTTCACACAGGTGCTGTGTGGTAATGCTTAATTCTCGTGGAATCCTGTGATGCACCAGGGGAGGTGTGGGCTGAACATTAGGAAGGGTTTGTTTGCTGAGACAGTGGTCAAAAATCAGAAAAGGCTATTTTAGAGAGGTGGTTGATGTCCCATCCATCCCTGCCAGTGCTTAAGAAGTACTTGGACAATGCCTTTAATTCAATTTTTGGTGGGGCCGTGGGACTGGATAATCATTGCAGGTATTTTCCAACTGAAAACCTTCTCCTATTCTATTCTATTCTATTCTATTCTATTCTATTCTATTCTATTCTATTCTATTCTATTCTATTCTATTCTATTCTATTCTATTCTATTCTATTCTATTCTATTCCATTCCATTCCATTCCATTCCACTCCATGTATAAGGTCTTTGATGATCCCAGAGGAGAACAGTGGGGCAGGCAAGGCTTGTGCAGGTCACAGAGATCTGAGTGTTTAAACTGAGTCAGAAAGTGTTTAAACTGAGTCAGAACCCCCTTTCCAGCCCCAGGGAGGAGTTCCCCACATTTGCCTCACCCACAAAACACCCTGTGACCACAGGCAAGAGGGACATTCCCAGCAGGAGCTGCCCATATGGGTGCACAGGGGATTCACTGCAGGTGACAAGGTGACCTCTTTGCCACGTGCCAGGCTCTAATCAACCTCCTCCAGGAACTGAGAAGGAGTATCAGTTCTTGCTGCCAGCTGCTGAGATTTGGACTTAAGCTGGGGGGACATCAGGTAAAATCTCCAATGATTTCAGCAGTTTACACAGGAAAACGTTACACGTGAGGAGAAATCAGTGTCTCCTTGGCCTGTGTTTTGCTGTTGATCTCTGACCACATCCAACCTCTGCTCTCAGGGATGTCCAGATCAGACACAGGTGGAGAAGAGAGGAGCTGGAATGCAGCACCCCTTCCTGAGAGGCAATGAAAACGCACTCACCCAAATCCCTTTGCCATTGGGTTGGCAAATCCAACACCGAGGCAAAACCAAAGCCAAACACCTTTGTCTGCAAGCTCAGCTGCTCCAGCCAGGGGGATTCTTGCTGAAGGAACAGAGCGTGTGTCACAAGGAGCTGAAGATGGCAAGGAGAGGTTTGAGATCTGCCCTGAGCAATTACTCACAGGTCTTTATCAATCTCTGGAGCTTTCATGGCCACTAAAGCTCATCTCAAATATAGGAAATGACTTATCAAGTTATTCCTGCCCTGGGTGAGATTGGAGATTCGAGGGGAGGGGAGCTGTGCCACCCAAGATGATTCCTGCAGCAGGGAGGGTGGGAATTGATTCCTTTCTATGCCTCTGGCTCCTCCATGGACCCCATTCAGGAGCCACTCAGCCACAAACCCAGGCAGAAGCTCAGCCCTGATGAGGAGACCAAAGCAAAGAACACACCAAGCAGGAAGCAAAACTTCCCAACATGAGACATTTTGAGGATGTGTCCTGCAGTGAGAGACGTATGGAGTGCAGCTTACTTAAGGCAGCAGAGGTCGAGAAAGAACTTGTTCATGGGCCTCTCCAAACAGAGATCAGAGGCTCTGAGACATCTTAATCAAGGCGACAGAGGTGGAAAGGCATCTAAAAATGGAAGATGCAACACCACTAACAAAATAGAAGTGATGAGCATGTGCGAGGAAGGGGAATTTGATTTTGTTCAGTGCAATGGGGACAGCAAAAGAATGGAAAAGTTTAGCAGGAAAGGCAGGAAAATCCCCAGCACTTCAGTCTAACATTATTGTGTTTCAGTTATCCATTCATTATAAAAAACCTTCCAGCCCTGCAGCCACCTGATTTATCAAAAGCAAATTATATATTTTGAGGGACACTTTTAGCCTTGTTTTGAGATCAGCATCCTGGCTCCCTCCAAGGTGGGGACATGAAGAGCAGAAGGACCAGAGAATGATGTTTATCTCTTTAGGCCACCAAAATGTGACAGCACTGCAATGGTCTTCCAGGAACAGCTCACACTGAGACAAGACTAATTAGACATTCATTAAGTGCCTAACTCAGCACAGCACTTAAGCACACATTTAACCTTCTCTCATTACAGGGTCACATCATCATCCCTGTTAAAGCTCCAGCTCCGATTATAGAAGCCAGCTCACTTTTGGGATGGTCACCAGGGCTTCCAGACCACGAAGAATCAATGCCCAGCATTTCAGGAGGTTTTCCCTTCTTCAGTCTCCTGCTCTTGCACCCCAAACCCATTCCAGAAATGCCAATTTGCATCTCAAAAAAGTGAGATTGTATCTAAACCTCTGCCTTCTTCCCACATTTCCTGAATTAGCCAAGGGAGATCTGATAATGGCCAAAAGTTGTTTCCATGTTGAATTGTCTTCTCCTGGAAAATATTTCCAGTTCAAGCTGTCCAAGATTTCAAAGCATGTCTTTCTGATCACCAGGACAAGCTCCATGTGCAGCAAGACAAAAGTATCTGAGGGATAACCTGAGGGATTCTTCTGCAACCCATCACTTCCTGCTGTACCTTCTGCAATGTCTGTGTGGGACAGTGAGTGCAAAGAGAGCCTCGCTAAACCTGGGAAGCAAATTTGGAGCAGTTTCTCCTTCCTCCAGACACTAAAGAACAGATGCTCTACATAAGACAGGGTCACTTTGGCAGAGTTTGTTTGTGAAGCCCCTCAGTAAATGATCATGAACTGCCCTGTGCACCTGAGCCAGGTGTAAAATCACTGGCCATGAGTGAATACAGTGAAAACAGGCTGTCAGTTATGTTTTCTTGAGAGTCCCTGGAGTTCTGGAGCAACAGAATCCTCTAGGAGTGAAGCTTTGCACAGAGATCTCACCCACAGACCGTGAGCCACAGCACAGCTGTGTCCACTGCAACATCTCATTGTAGTTTTGCACCCATCCATTGGCTTTGGAAATACCCAAGGAATAAAAAGGCACATCAGGGAAAGTCAGGCTTCATATTTCAGCATGGTATCTGGGTATCTGGCGATTCACAGGATGGTTTGAGTTGGAAGAGACCTCAAAGATCATCTCATTCCAACTCCCTGCCATGGGCAGGGAACTTTCCACATTCCTTCTCGTGCCTTTAAAGTCATCAGAGTAGATTGGTACAACTCGCACATCTCCACTTGTTCCAAGATGAAAGTGTTAAGACAGGCCCAGAAACAACAAATGACTCAGAAAGCAGCAGGGAGGGAAAAATAGCAATGATAATAATAATAAAAAAAAAATTAAAAAGCTTGTTGGAAAAAAAAAATGCTACAAATACAATCAGAACAGCAGTGATTGCAATAACCAGCATCAGCACTTGGAAATCAGGAACCTTATCAAAATATTCCACCCACAAAATGCTGTTAAGGGATTGCTGACTCCCTGTCCAAATTGGATCTCGCCTCCATCTTCCTGATCAAGCCTTTGCATAAATCAAAACAGACACAGTGACAGACAGAGCAGCACATGGAGAGCCTGGGCACCCTGCATGCATCGTTTCTGTGTGGATGGCATCCCACCAGCCAAGATGATAATTCCCTGTCTTCAACATGGAGCAGATGTGAGCAGCCAGCAGAAAAATTATCTCCACTCTACAAATATTTGACACCCAAAAAGGATTTTGATTCAGCCACCCCTGAGCCTCTTTCATATTTACTTTGTGGGAACATTCAGCCACTCGAGCTGGACTAGGAGAGATCCCTACAAAAGCCAATATTAAGCTTGAATGCTTCAGGATTTGCTGAAAATCTTATTTCAAATTTCACCTTTGGTTGCAGTGAGAAAGGTCACACTGCTTGGGTGGAATGCATAAATCACCCAATCAACAAATTCCAGGCATGACACATGACTGAACTCCAAGGAGGCTCCTCACTGTTCACACAGGAGAAAAGGGCATTGCAAGAAAGGGAAAAAAAAAAAAAAAATCAAACCAAACCTGGAGAGTCTTGTGCTCATGGCCAGGGAGGGAGGCACGACTGAAGAACCAATTTTCAGGATTTATGGCTCAGCTGTGCCTCCATGTATTGATTCACAGATCAGTGAGAAGCAAAATCCCCCCCAAAATACACTGATGAAAGCACGAGTACCTGATCATATCCTAATCTCTCAGCTAATGCCAGGCTGCAGTCTGCAGGAAAATCACTCTGCACAGCCTGAATCTGTGCCTGGTCACCTCCTTCCTCCTGCAAAAGCAAATCTCTTCTCTCCCCCTCAACCCTGAGAAATCACACCCTCAACAGGGGTGAAAAAGTGAGGCAGGATCCCCAAATTCCTGACCCAGACCGATGTCAGCTTTCTGCTGGTGGCAGAGGACATTTCAGTCCAGCACCTGACAAAGATGAGCCCTTGGGGTGAGGGTCATGTCTGAGACTCACTGAACTGGAGGCTCCATTCCCTGCCACCTGCATTCCTATTTAGCATCACACCTCTGCTTTATGTAATCTGGAGTGGGAGCTGAGAATAAACACCCTGGAGCTGACCTGGCACAGGTAGTGAGGAAAAGGCTTCACTTTTGGACCCTCCAAGTCCCTTCTGCTTGGCAAGGCCATGTCAGGTCTCTGGAAGGAGCATTTCCCTCTCCAACACAAAATCAGACTTCAGTGACCTTGACTCACAGCCCTTTTTGTCACGCCTCTCCCACCTCCCCTGTCCCTTTCCAGCCCACACCATACCCAAGACCACAATCAAAATCCTGTGAAATATCTGAGGAATGAGCCCCAGCAAAGGCACCAAGTAACCCCATGGAAGCAGCGTGGTGAATTTTCTTCCTGAAAGCCTCCAGAAGGAAAACAAAGCTGAGAACAAAACCAGAGTGCCTTCTTTTACCATCCCCTTGAACCAGACCCAAGGATTAAGTTTTCCCTAGGAATTAAAAGCGGTTGATAGGGCTGCTGAGAGCAGCCCGCCTCGGGAGGTAGCTTGGATCCTGCTTTTTCTAGGACATCTGTAATTATGTTGGAAAACTGCTCGCCCTCAGGTAAGAAGCTCCCTCTCAAGCAGCTCGGAGGCTGCAGGAGTAAAACAAGCAATGAACAAGCCCCGAGAATTAATTGCAGCAACTTGGGGAATATTTAGGGGCAGCTGATTTGCAATTCCACTCGCAGGCTCATAAGGAGCCTCATGGGTTACCTGACCTGCCTGGGAAACGAGGATTATCATGCCAGGCATCTAGAGATACGGATACAGAGGTGACAGGGACAGTGTGAGACCCGTGCGAGCAGAGCCCAGCCATCCCTCCCTCCCCACCACCCCCAGCCACCCTCCACTCACCCAGGAACTCCGCTCCATTGCTGTCCTTGGGGCTGCTCACGCAGTTCTCCAGGTAAATCCCATCCTTGTAGCAATCCTCCTTCTTCCTGGTGAAGCCCAGGATCTCGCTGGCCTGATCCAGGACCTCCCCTCCCGAGCAGGAGCAGGGGGTCTGCATGATGCCACAGGGGTGGGAGCTGCTGCTGATGGCCAGGCAGGCGTCCAGCCACTTGCAGAGCATCTGGCAGGCGGCTTTGCTCGGGTTCCTGTTGCCCACCACCAGATATTCCACAGAGAAGTCCCTCTCCTGAGCCTTGGTGGGCTTCCACCGCATGGGCCAGGTGTCCACACCTGGCGGGGCCGTCTGCTTCATCTGCAGGAATTGTTTGTTGGACTGGAGGAAGGCAAAGCGGGTGGAGCCATCGCAGAGCTTCAACACATCATCGAAGCTCTCCATGCCCAGGTAGGTGCGGGTGGACTCCAGGAAGGAGTCGAACTGGTAGGTGCGGATGTGCTGGTGCTCACATACGCCGGAGGGTTTGAGGATCTTCATGTACAAAGTGTACCTGCGAGGGTCGGGGTTCTGGATAATCCAAGAGCAGAGAGAGGAGTTCAACGGGAAGACGGCGAAGGAGGAGAAATACCCAAAGAATTTCCCTTGGACCAAAGTGGTGCAGGGAGTTTGTGCCAGGTCCAGAGCGACCACGGTCCACACAAAGTAGAGTGGAGATACCAAAAGCAGGTTCAGGGCGGATCCAATGCTCCTCATCCTAGGTCTCTGGTCCTCTGGAACTCAAAGTAAATGTCAAGCAGGTGCCAGATCCTGGACATAACAGGGACCAGCTTAGAGGAAAAGCAGAGTTTAAGAGGCTCTGGATCCGAAATCAAGGCGATCCTCCCATGTCTGGATTTGAGCTCCCTCCTGTGGCCATAAACAACACCTGGAAAAAAACAGGGAAGGGAAGGAGGAGGGGAGAGAAAGAGAAGAGATTTGGGATTTGGCGGTACTTTGTTGTTGTTGTTGTTGTTTTTATTAACCCTTCACACGACTGAGAACCCACAGCAACCCCATAACTTCTCACGGGGGGAATATGCAGCCCCACATCAGCATCCCCAGGTGAGGTGGGTTTGGGGATGTCCCCACCCCGTCACTCACCCAGAGGTGAACATAGCTGTGACCTGATTTCCTTCCCAGTGCCCCCTGCCCATGCAGATCCCTCTGCTGTGCTGAGCAGAGCCTTGAATGGGATTTGAAGCATCTCCCCAAAGGAAACAGGATTGGTATCTGGGTTAGGGAGTCTCCAGCTCTCTCCATCCCAAGGGAGCCAGGATGCTGGTTCAACACAGACACCTGGGGAGGGTGGGCTGGAGGTCAGCATGGCCAGCTGGGCTCTGCCTCCTCTCTTCCTTCTACCAGCATTTGTTTTTCAGCCTCTTAATGTCCCTCCTTTTCTCTCTCCCTTCCACCAAAACAGTGCAGGGAAGGGAGTTGTTGCTCAGGAACCCAGCTCTGGTGTAACCCTGAGGCCAGACAGGATAATGGATGGAGCTGTACACCCAGTACAGGAGCAAAAAATGACAATGGAGACAGATTTTATGTTTTCCCACATCAGGCACCCACCTCTCCTTTCACCCCTGAGTGCAGGACATTCCAAAGCCTGTGATGCTGCAGCCATGCTTAGAGCATCTGCAGAGAATGAGAGCCCTCTGTGCCAGAACCAGGACCTCCTTCAGCCCCCAAAACCCTTCATCGAAAGTAGAATCCACCCTAAGGATGCATTCCCTGCAACCTTCTGTGGCACAGATTCCTCCTTCAGCCCAGCTGCCCAAAATCCTTCTCCCCTCATGCCAAAGAGGCTCCTCTGCTCTCCTGTAACTCTCCCTCTTTCTTACCCCAACAAAAGACTCTCCTATGTTCCCTTCCCTCCAGCTCCTCTCTTTCCCGGGGAGAAGGGGAAATAAGATCAGCAGCAGGACTTCCCTTATCGTGTACCCCCTCCCACAATTGTTTGGGGCTCTGTTAACAGCTGCAGGAGGGGCAGACCCTCAGAGTGTGGGGCAGAACTTCTCCACTGCTGGTCACACAGCCATGGTGCCTTTCCCTTCCCACCTTTCCAGGTTTTTTCTTTTCTTCCCCTCTCAGCTCACCCCAGGTAGAGAAAATCAGGCGTTTCCCCTCGGGTGAGGCTCATCCTGACCTTGCAGCACTTGCTGCCTCCAAAACTGATCTGCTGCCCCATTTCCGAAGGACAAAGGGGAACCTGGGAGGAAGATTTTCCCCCCATCACCTCAGACAAATGCCACCATTTCGGGAGACTTCCCAGTTCATGGTGAAAAGCAAATGCTCAGGGTCTCTGCATTGAAATGCAAACATCCCAATTCTGGAGAGACAAACATTGCCCTGGGCTGCAACCTCCAAATAATTCAGATCGTCTGGGATGCGTTTCCCATGATCAGGGTGGCACTGCCAGGAGGGAATTAGGGTGAGAGAGGCATCTGCATCCAAGGAGGAGGGAAAACTCGTTTTGATTGCAGCCACTGACCCAGCTCCAGCCCCACTGCTGTCCCCAGTGCTGCCGTCTCCCACCCCATGCCAGGCTCTGCCTTCCCAGACTGCAAACAGAGGGAGCTTCCACCACAGCCGTGCAAATCCCCAGCAAATCCACAGCTCAACCCAGCGCCAGGAGAGACTGAAAAACAAGAGATGAGAAGCCCACAGACCATCCTGTGGATCTGAGAAGAGATGACAAGCTAAATGCACCTCCACATTCAGTCTCTCTCCCTGCTCTATATTAAAGGCTTGTCTCTGCACCTCCCTTCTTCTGCCAAAACATTTTCTTTTGGGCAGGAAAGGGTTAGGGAACTCGAAAGTCAGACCTGCTACTTGCAAGCTGTGCTTCATCCCAGCTTCAAATTGCTGCAGCCCCTGCCACCGGATTCCTGAGTGTGTGTTAGACCTGACACTAATCAGCATGGAGTCCAAATGCATTTGGACTTAAAGTTTTTACAAGTCAGATCCCCACTCCTGTCTGGTTTGCAGTCTACAAAGCTTGACAGTGAAAATCTCCCCTTGCCAGGCTCCTGTCTGCCTCTGGGGCCAGAATTCAGGAGTGAAAAGGGGCTGAAAACCTGGTCTTGCTTGCAAAAAAATGAACAGGCATCTACCAAACATCTTATAGATTTCCTGATTAGCAGGAGGGGTTGCCTAAATAGGATTGTGAATGCTTTAAATATCAGATTTGGGAGCTGAAAGGCTCTTGCTTTATCTGAGACTCTGAAAGGGGCTGCTGGCTCTCTTAGGGCAGTGCTGGAAAAGCTCATTCTGTTTGCAAATCCAAAGTCTACCCGACCTTCACCCTGATGAGGCAGCCAGGGATCACAGAATTATGGAATATATTGAGTTAGAAGGGATCACAGAATCCCAGAGAGGGTTGGGTTGGAAGGGACCTTAAAGATCATTTTGTCCAACTCTCTCATGGGCAGGGACACCTTCCACTATCCCAGGTTGCTCCAAGCCCTGTCCAACCTGGCCTTGGACACTGCCAGGGATCCAGGGGAACCTGGAATCTCTCTGGGCAGCCTGTGCAGGGCCTCTCCACCCTCTGAGTAAAGAATTTCTTCCCAATATCCAGTCTAAGCCTGCCCTCTCTCTGTGGGAAGCCAATCCCCCTCGTCCTGTCACTCCATGCTCTTGTAAATAGTATCTCCATCTTTCTTGTCATCTTAACCTCTGGTCCAGAGCAGAAACCTGCCTTTCCTGGTTGGAAGCAGGAGCCAGCAGTGCCTCCATAGCAACCAGATGATGAGGAGACAGGGTTTGTTTTGAAATCCAGTCCCTAATGGTGACTTCAGCGCCTGGGATTCAGCCCAGGCTTCCTGCCCTCCACAAACTCAATTTTTTCTCATGCTGACCACAGACCTGCCTCTGTCTGAGGATGTGGTGAGCACAAAACAAATTCCCCCTCGCTGCCCCTGTCTGGGAAAAGCACCATAAAAGCCAAGAAACTTTAACCAGACCTGCTATGGTTGTTAGGTCTCACAACTGATTTCCCCTCAGTGCAGTCCCATCTGGAAGGTTTCACCATAAGGAGCATAAACATATTTTTATATATTTTTTCTCTTTCAACTAATCCCTGCTGAAGTGGGAATCATTACTCAGAGCAGGAGTGGATGGGCAAAGCCCCCTCCAGACCTGGATCTTTGGCTCAACAGGTGTTGGACCTGGCAGGGAGGGAAGATGCAGCAGGCACCTGAGTGGCTGATGCATGTCAGCAGAGATCCATCTCCTACATTTCCATCCCAAAAAACCCCAAGGGGGACATATAACCACAGGCTACAGCCTGCAGCTGGGGAAGAGATATTAAATGAGTGAAAAAAAAGCAGATTATTGCAGTGTTGGAGGTCACGTTTCTATGGCACACAGTCAGATTTCCCCATATTCCCATGGTTTTTCCACAGTCAGTGCTAAGGTAGCCTGGCTGTTTCTGGAATTCTGAGTGATCCAAGGCATCCTTTGGCTCCAACTTGGAGCATACAACACCTCCCCTAACCTCTCCTTCCATCTCTGCCTGGGAGATGGGTCTGGCAGAGCAAAGCCTGGGGACAGCTGGTGGCATTGGAGCACCTTGGGCTGTCCTTTGCCTGCGTTTCTCAAGGACAAACCAAAATATTGTTGCCTTTGTGCGTGTATCCCTGGCAAAAATGGTTTTTCATCCCAAGAAACCCACAGAAAGAGGCTGAAAAGTTTGGTCTGCGTGGTCCTCCTGCCTTGGTTACCTTGTGCAGGTGTCAGGAGTGACAAAGAAGGGGATTATGAAGAGTTGCAAGCCACCAGCCAGGCTCCTGCACCCTCACACAACTGGACACAGCCCTGGTAATTTTTTCTACCTCCTTGCTGAGCGTTTCCCATCCCACTCTGGCATCCACTGGATCAGAAATCCACTGGGACAAACCTCCACAGCTCAAATCAAAACCAGGCAAGGATTGAATCACAGGTTACACCTGGGCTGCCATGGGCCTTTAGGCATCCAGTCTGTACTGGTCCCAGTGAATTCTGGAGCCCAAGGGATTTAGGCATCCAGTTTGCACTGGTCCCAGTGAATTTTGGAGCCCAATGGATTTAGGCATCCAGTTTGCACTGGTCCCAGTGAATTCTGGAGCCCAAGGGATTTAGGCATCCAGTCTGCACTAATCTCAGTGAATTTTGGAGTCCAAGGGATTTAGGCATCCAGTTTGCACTGGTCCCAGTGAATTTTGGAGCATGCAAGCCACAGAATCATCAAATTATTAAAGTTGGAAGAGATCTCCAAGGTCACCAAGTGCAAGCTTTGACCACACACCACCATGGTGGGCCCTGTCTTCCTGCAGGAATGATCCAGGTCTGAGGCTGGATTTTGCCACCACCCTCGTGTCCCTGCTTGATTCCTGCACAAGTTCTGCACACCCACAGCCATCCTGGGGAGTCAGGCAGTGTGGGATGTGTGAGCAGGGATCAGGGCATCCCTGATTTTACCCACAGCAGCCTGAATAGCCCCACCAGCCAATTCACCACCAAGATGGACATCTCCAAACTGGTGTGTCCAGTTCTGCAGCCGTGCCCAGCCCAGGGATTTCAGCTCTGCCTTCAGTGCTGCCATGTCCTGCTTTCCAAAGTGCCTGCATGGCACAGTCCTCCCAGGAAGGAAAGGGTGACATCCCTGGTGGAGCACCCACCACCTTCCCTTCCTGTGCTGGTGACACTCCTGGAGCAGCAGCCTGGATGTGGCCAATGGAGGGCACTCTTAGACATGCACACAAACCCACAAGCACACAAACATTCCACGGGAAAGAAGAAAAAAAAAATTAAAAAAAAAAGAAAAAAAAAGACTGCAGAAAGGGCATCCTTCCATCCTTCCCCACGGCTGCCTGTAGGACCATTCCCAACTCCCTCTCCCTGATCTGTTCCCACTGGCTCAGCAGTTCCAGCTCCTCCTTCTCTGTCCACTGGCTCCAGATGTGCCACTGTCCAAGATTCACTGCCCTCTGCTTTTCCTTCTCCTGACCTTGGTGCACAGCTGACATCCCAGCAGGGTGAAAACCACTCTCATCAAGCTAATCCTCCTTTCCTGGGGCTTCCCATTTCCCTGTAAGGAGGTCCCCAGATATCACACTAAATATCCCTTTTGCCTGAGGCAGAAAAATGCCTGGCCCTGAAAGGCTCGTCCCTTGCCACTCTGAGCAAACACAGGAAAAGAGTTTGTTCTGTCCTTATTCACAAGGAACTGTTAGCAGAGAGAGAGAAAAAAAAAAAAAAAAAAAAGCTGCAACAGCTTGGAAATTTTTGGGTTTTTTTGTGAGGGAGCAAAGCAGAGTGGAAATGCCTGGAAAAACACAGTGGCATCTGTGAGCTGACAGCACAGAGAGGAGTCAGGAAGGGCTCAGACCTGGGTGTTGTTGGCTGCAGTGGCTCTGCTGGGCTGCAGGGAGAGGAGTTAACCCTGGAAGGCACCCAAGGAGCTTGGACAGGTTCTGGAGCACCTCCTCCTCCATAAAATCAGTGCTCAAAATCAGGGTTTTTCCTTAGCATTGTTTTTTATGGTCCATTTTCCATTCCTGGAAGTGTTCAAGGCCAGGTCAGAGAGCTTTGAGCACAGGAGAGGTGTCCCTGCCCATGGCAGAGGGGCTGGAATTAGATGGTATTTAAGTTCTTTTCCAACCCAAACAACTCCATGATTTTCAAACCACAGATTTCTTCATAGCCCCCTCAATTCCTGGAATATTTGCTCCATCACTGCAGAGACTGATGTGCTACCCCCTGCCTCTCTCTGAGTCTCCTGAGTGCAGAGAAAGCCAAAATCTCACCTGCCTGCTGTGTTAATAAATTCCATATAAACACAGACCAGCATATTTCATCCCAAATTTCTCCTAGCTCCAAGCAGGAAAGGCACCTGCCTTAGGGGTAGACCCCAGCAGATATGGAACAGCCTGCAGAACAGCATTAACAGGGTGGGAAATGTTTGATTCTCATGGAAATTGGCTTGTGGGTCAGGATCCCGATCCTATTTCAACTTTCAAAGGCTGGAAGAGGGGATTTGGGGAAAGGGAGGGCTGGGAAATGGGAAATATCTCGAAATGGATCATCCAAGGGGCTTTCAACCACAAGGATGAAACTCCCAAGCCCCTGAGCTTTGGTTGAACCCTCCCATCTGTGATCTCCTTCAGCACTGGCTGGATGGGGAGACACAATCAGGGGGAGCCAGAGGCCAGATTTGTATCCTGGCTCCAGGATTTGTGCACACTCTCAGTGAAGCATCTCTGCCAATTCTTGCTTCAGCTTTCCTACCTGAAAAGATGGATGTGAGAAGCATCCTCTGCTTTCCTTTAGTGCTCCATGATCTGAAAAATTCCAGCAGAGTGCTGGAGATGATGATTCATTTCCATCCAACCAGGATTTCGTCCCAAAAGGAGATTAATTTAAAGACTAAGGTGTTTATTCCAGATCTAACTATAGATGGGCTCATGACTAAAGCTCTCAGGGTTTGGAAGGTCAGGCTCAGTTCCTGGCTTTGGATGATTTTTTTTTTTTTTTTTTTTCAGGGGACAGCTGAGCACAAAGACTGGGCCTCAAAATCCAGGATCCAGTCAAAATTCTGTAGGGAAAATCCTGGCCAAGCAGGAGGGCCAGCTGTGCTCCAGCTGTGCTCCATCTGCTCCCGGATGTGGCTGCCTGAGGGAAAGGGGGCTCAGGGCTCTGTTGGCTCCCACACAGCCTCATCCAGGAGTTTTCTGTGCTCTTGGTGTCTTTCAAGCATCACCTCATCCCAATCCACATCTATTTTTTTTCCTCAACTTTCCTCTGCACGGGTGCAAATTTTTTTGGTGCTGCCTGTTGGGAGCCCTGGCAGGACTTAGAGTTTCTCCAGGATTTTTTAGGGGTGGCTTTGATGTCCTTACACAGCAAAGTCAAGGAGCACGTGGGGGCTCTTGGCAGGTTGCTATTGATGGAGGTCTTAATGTTACATCTCACCCTACCTCAGATTAGGGAAAGCAGACTGAAATCCCAGTCAAGCCTGCTGTGAGTTCCCAGACATTTCCTCCCTCCCAGGGGAATACACAGTCCCTCTGATCCTGGTAAAATCAGCTTTTCCTCCATGCCATCATCACCCATACTCCCTGCCTGGCCTAACTCCCACCCATCCCTATCAGTGGTACCAAGAAATAGCATGAATTCTACACCAGCAAATCCTAGAAAAAACCCATTTCCCCAATTCCCTTATTCCTGCCTGCCTGTCCTCACAGCCAACCCTTTGGGAGTCTTTTTCCCGACGTTACAACCCTGCTCCTGAGTGTGAGGGTTACACAAGAGGGCTTCTGAGGGCAAGGTCACCCTAATGAGTGAACAGAAACACTTCCATCGTTGCTCATTTGAGCTGGGAACCGGGATGGGATTGATTGGGAATTCAGCTGGAGGTTAAAAGCTCTGGCATTAGCTGGGGAGCTGAGTGGGATCCCCCTGGGGACAGGGGGTATTTAGGGAGGGGCTGTGTGTGCATGACGAGGCTCAGGCTTGCACGGGGACATGTGCAGAGGGATGTTTGGCAAAGCTAAAGCTGGGCTTTGGGATTTATGGGGTGCATGTTCTGACACTGCTCACTTCTGCATCCTACATCAAGCCCATCCTCAGGCTCCTTTTCTGGCCTCTGAGGACAAGAACCTTGACTCAGCTCCTGTTCCTGTGTCTAAATTACCTATTCCTAAAGTAGAACAGCCTTCCACAGGGTTTAATCCTCTCTCCTGAGCTGTGCCCTGGCATGGTCTGGGGTGGGCATTATTGGCTGGGGCAAAATCCTCACCAGGAAGGGTCCTGAGATGCGTAGGCAGTGAGGTGTCAGAATTTCAGGCCAAAATTAGGAAGGAGTTCTTTACTGTGAGGGTGGTGAGGCCCTGGCACAGGTTTTCCAGAGAAGCTGTGGCTGCCCCTGGATCCCTGGAAGTGTCCAAGGCCAGGTTGGATGGGGCTTGGAGGAACCTGGGATAGTGGAAGGTGTCCCTGCCCATGGCTGGGATATGGAACTGGATGATCTTTTTGGTCCCTTCCAACCCAAACTTTTCCTGCCCCATGGCACTTCGGCTGCCCAAGGGAAACCAAAGGAGACAAAAACCCAAACAGCTGATTTTGCAACCAGTTTGGGGCTAGGATCTGCACAAGCTCAAGTCCTAGTGCTTCTCCCTGCCCCAGGAAAGGAGATTTCCACTTTGCTGCTCTCCAGCTTGCACCTGCCTGGGGATGATCAGCAGCAGGAGATGACCAGAGGCCTTTGACCAGCCTCAGTGAACAGAAAATTTAATGTGGGCTCTTCTTCTGGTTCCTTCCACGGCTTTGAATGACCATGCCTCGGTTTCCCCCCACCAGACAAACAATGTTTACACTCCCCTAGTGATGGGGATAAATTTCCTAGGAGGCAGCTGGGAAAAGATGGAAAGACTGCATCAGAGTCCAATTTTACATCAACCCTGAAGGTGCACCATGCTGTTTTTGAATGCTGCTGTCTCAGCAAAGTTAAAACTGGATTGGGAACATTTCCCCTTCTGACAACAGGAATTCAGCTTGCAATTTTAGGCATTCAGTTTCCAATGCCCAGTGAGGACGTCATTAAATTGCACACAGAAGTACCCTAAGATCCTATTGCTCAGATTTGCAATTTTCCAGCAATAGGAAGATGGAGATTCAGGCTGTGCCTACAAAAAACACTTAGAAACCAGAACTATGATCATCCCTGGCCTTACTTGCACTGTCCACAGAATGAGGACCACAAAAGAACTTGAAATCCAGGACTTCTTTAACGATGGGAGAGATCCCATCTGCTTCCACAAGGTCTGAAATAAGGAGCTATGAAATCTCTGATACCACACTAAAGTAGGCAAATGGGAACTTCCCAGAGTCATCCCAGAGATGGCAGAAATACCTGAGCTTGAGCAGGGTGTGGAACCTTTCTACCAAATTGAGCACAGCCCCTGAAGGTGGAGAAAAACAGAGCAAATCCCTTGGGAAGCCCCAAGTTTCCATGGTTTTGGATCCAGCCATGACCTTGAAGCAGCAGAAGCCTGCACCCTGCACTTACAAAGCAGAAGAATGATAAATTTGTGTGCTCCTGCAGCACCTTCTCCCTGAGGTCCTCGAGGGCCACGGGGAGGGAGCAGCAGTGAATTAGGGCTCGTGACGCAGGGAGCCATCCTCACTGACCCCAAAGCCTGAGCACAAACTGAAGGAAGTAGTTTTTCACAAAGCTCATAATTCAGTCGGGGACCTCATTGCCACAGGATGCTGTGGAGGCTAAAGGCATAAAAGGGTGACAAAATGGATTAGGGAATCTGTGGAGGAGAGGCCAATCCATTGCTCTTGAGCAGGATGGTCTGGGTGTGACTGCCAGTCTCAGAGTGGCTCTTTCTTTGCTTTTCCTTCAGCCTTTCATGTGTCATCCAGATGGATTTGGGTGGCCCTGGGTTTGGGTAATCCCCAGTTTCAATACAGGCTGGGGGATGATGGATGAAGAGTAGCCCTGAGGAGGAGGAGGATTTGAGGATACTGGTGGATGAGAGGTGGTGGCAGTGTGAGATTGCAGCCCAGGAAACCAACCAGATCCTGGGATGCTTCAAAAGAAGAGTGACCAGCAGGGTGAGGAAGGTCATTCTGCCTCTCTGGTGAGACCTCAGGGCTGGATCACTCAGCACAAGAAAGGACCTGGTGGAGTGGATGCAGAGGAAGGCATCCAGAAACTGATCCGGGGGCTGGAGCCCCTCTGCTGTGCAGACGGGCTGGGAGAGCTGGGGCTGCTCAGACTGCAGAAGAAAAGGCTCCAGGCAGACCTCATTGCAGCCTTTCAAAATATACAGAAGGCTTGCAAGAAAGAGGGAGAGATGCTTCTTACCGAGGCCTGTGGGAACAGGACAAGGGACAGTGGCTTTAAACTGAAGGAGGGTGGGTACAGGTTGGATATGAGGAAGGAATTTTTTATAATGAGGATGGTGAGGGCCTGGCAGAGGTTGCTCAGAGAAGCTGTGGCTACTCTATCCCTGGAAATATTTAAGGCCAGGTTGGATGGGACTTTGAACAACCTGGTCTTGTGGAAGGTGTCCCTGCCCATGGCAGAGGTTTTGCAGCCAGAAGAGCTTCAGAGGCCCTTTCAAGCCAAGCCCCACTCTGTTGCTGCCCATGGAAGCAGAGGAGTGGAGTAGATGATCTTTAAATATCCCTTCCAAACCAGTCTGCCCTATGAGTCCATGAGTCTATGTCTCTAACTCCTTCCCTAAATAACCATTCTTCCATTTATTGTAGAAAGGTGCAGGAATATTATATTAAGCCACAAAAATTATGTTCACACTGCCAAACCATCTACAGAGCCAGAAACTAAAAAGAGTGTCACAAGTCACATCCCTGTTCTTAAAACCCCTTCCCCGAGTGGGTTAGCCTGATCCATCCTCCCTCTTCACTCTGTGGGAAAGCAGCCCTTGGGATGGATGGTGATCTGCCCTGACCTGAATTCTTCTGGAGTGTCAGGCTCACCCCCACGCAGGGCTGTGCCTGAGCTAACCATGTTGGACAGCAAAGGATCCTGCCTGCTGTGCTCCCTGGAGTCTCCCCTTTTCCTCACAGACTCCTGGAGCAGCAACTGCCTTCTAGGCTGCCCTGTGACAAATCCTAGGGTGCTGGAATGCAGAGAGGCTGGCAGGGGGATGCAATCACAGCACAGGCGTTAGCAAGCTGGATTATTCCTCATCTCATCCATCAGTCTCATGACAAGCAGTTCAGGATTTGCATAAACGAGACAGATGTACTCTGTTCCCCTTTCCAGTCCTCTCTCCAGGAACCCTTGAGCAGTGTGACGTGGGAGAGAAGATTGCTGGTGAGGGGCAGGCCGGGGGGTTATTGGGAGGCAAAGTTCCTCCTCTCTCCTCACTTTCCTAGGCTTTGTTCAATTACAGGAGATGATGGAGGATGTTATGGAGTGATTTGTGCAGCACTGAGGATGTGCTGGTTCTGGGCTGGCGTTAGTGAGCTGTCTGTGTGCAGCCTTGATGAAGATGAAGGGCTGGAGGAGAAGGGTTTATATTTATTCTGAGGAGAGCTTGGATGATGCTTCATCACAGGGATGACAGCAGAATCTGGGATTCTTACACGCTCCTTTATTTGTATGAGTGTTTACTTCTGCCTCAGAGGACAGGAAAACAGGACTGAAGAGCTGGAGGGCAGCTGGAGGTCTGCAGGCAAGACAGCTTAAATTTAGGTTACTACACAAGACCTTGGAGGGGAATTCAGCTACAAAGACATGTGCTGGCAATTCTCCTTGTCCCATTTCCTCCAGAGAAAGATTTTTGAGGCTCCTCCTTCCAGCCCAGCAGTGTTTAGGGAAACCTCAGGTGTTCCCGAGCAGCCCTGCAATGACAAACCCACCTGTGCAGCACAGGAACCTGCCTCAGTGAGCCAGGGAATGTAGGAATGATGAGGAAGGTGCCGGGAGGTGAGGATTGGTGCCTTTTATCGCCCAGGGGACAGACTGACCCAGCACAGTGGGATGCAGTGGAAGTCTCCAGTCTCCCGAGACAATCCCTGCAGGTTCAGGGGCATCTCCACCTGGAGTTCCAGGCTGGAATCCAGCACAGGGTGCTTGGAAATGCAAGCCCTCACCTCGTGCCAGACACAATGAGCAGATGGCCCTCCTTTAGTTCCTGAAGAACAGGAATCCACATGCCAAATCAATGCTAATTTGCCCTTTTGCTGTCTGCCTCCACAGGCTACGTCTGAGTTTTGGCTCAGGGAGCAGGCATGGCACAGCTTGTGGACACAGCCCAGCCCTCCTTCCCTCTGAGAGGAGCTGGCCTCACCCCACAGAGCTGCAGGAGAGTCCCTTGGCTCAGCCATCTGCCACCATGTGTGTCCTGGCACTGCCTTGGGCCAAAGCTTCACCAGGGAGCAGGGCAATAATTAAATGGTCTGGATGATCACGGGAACCCTCTGGTGCCTGCCTGTAATCCCTCAGTTATTTATGGGGAGAGATGGAGCCCCAGAGGACATGAGCAGCAAAAAGGGGTCTTCTCTCAGGTGTCCCTGCAGGAACTGAGGGGTGGGGGAGATCAGAAAATCACAAAATCATGGAATGGTTTGGGTTGGAAGGGGCCTTAAAGACCATCCAGTTCCCATCCCCTGCCAAAGTCCAGTCTTTCACTAGACCAGGTTAACCAGATCCCTGTTCAGCTGCTCTGGAATCCCTACAGGAATGGGGAGCCTCTCTGGGCAGCCCCAGCTCTCTGATCTCCCTCTGGGGAGCAACTCCAGGTATCACCTCTGGGATCAGGTAAACTTTTGCATTGGAGCCACATCAGTGGGGGGGGGGGGGGGGGGGGCGCTTTTCCCTGTCTTACCCTTCTCTGCACATAAATCATCAAGTTTTTGAGTAGACTATGACCCCTGCCAGCACCAACAGCAGATCAGAGCACTCCCCTCAACCCTCGGCATTCCTAACCCAAAGAGGAAGGTGAGGAAAAGCATTAATACAATTTTTTTTTTGTTAGGGCTGCCCTTTGGTAACTCACAAAAACCCAGTAAACGTGGGTAGAGCTTGTAGATCCTGGTTAGACGAGCAGGAGCACAAAGTTTGCTGCCAGTGCTTTTCATGAGAACTGGATCAGTGCTTTTTCCCCTCCTCTCCCTCCTTCTCCTTTGCCTTTGCAAAGTGCCACAGCGTGGGGATGAATCGCCTGATTGTGTGCTCCTCTTTCCCCCACCAGCAGGCCTGGGGGATGGAAAAGGAGCCCAGCTGCCTCTTGTGGGCTGTTCTCTCTCCACCCACCAAGCACTTTAAATCAGACACAAATTAACACCAACTCCTGGCATCCTTTATTAGCCGGATCGGCTCAGCTTTCGTTTGCTTTACTTCTATCTTCTATTTTAATAATTCATATCTTTTCCCCCTCAGCCCCACCTTCCTGAAGAGCACACCTAACAATGACAGCAATGCACTGGAGAGCAGGGATGGCCCTTCAGCTCTAACAGCTAGTGTTGATATCTGGTTTCTCAAGCTTTAAACCACACACTGTGCCCCAGTAGGGGACAGCAATCCCTCAAATGTCTCATATTTCTGGGATTTTTTTCACCCAAACTGCTCTCAAAGCATCATTTAGGGAGAAACCCCATGCACAGAGTCATGAACATGATGAATGTCACCTTTAGGGTACAGAGTATTTGTCATTTATCGTCTGAGAAGGAAATTATGTAAGATCTCTTCTCTAGCACAGGGAATTGAGGTAGCTGAAATTTGACTGCCTAATGTGGGACATTGTGCAGGTAAAAACCTGGGTCCTCTGTAGCTGCAAGGGATCACTGTCTCCAAAGGCTCCACAGTGGCTTAGAACATAAGGAGATGTCCCCACACCCCGGGAGAAGGTGGCACCAACTGATCCTCATCATGATGGGACCCCAGGACCAGAGTCTAGAGAAGAGCCATCACTGGTGGAGAACACACAGATGACTTCATGAAGGGCCACAAAGGTGGTCAGAGGGCTGCAGTGCCTCTCCTCAAAGACAGGCTGAGAGAGCTGGGGCTGTTCAGACCAGTCAGAGAAGAGAAAACTCTGGAGACATCTCAACACATCATCCCAGTGCCTTCAGGGAGCTGATAAAAAGGAGGGAGAGGGACTTTTTACATGAGCAGACAGGGGCAGGACAAGGAGCTGTGGTTTTAAACTGAAAAAGGACAGATTTAGATTAGAGATTAGGAAGAAATTCTTCCTGTGAAGGTGGCGAGGCCCTGGCACAGGTTGCCCAGAGAAGCTGTGGCTGCCCCATCCCTGAAAATGTCCAAAGTCAGGTTGGATGGAGCTTGGAGCAACCAAGTGTCCCTGCCCATGGCAGGAGGTGGAACTGGATGATTTTGAAGGTCCCTTCCAACCCAAACCACTCCATGATTTTGTGGTCACAGGGCCCTGTCCGTCTTACACTCCTGTTTTTTCAGTCCCCAACAGCAACATGCTTGATGAAGACAAGATGAGAAGAGCATTTCCTGCTGGAAGCACCATGGAATTGTCTGTCTCCTCCTGGCTGGCTGCTTGGCCACGTTTGCCAAGCCCCTCACCATTCGGCAACTGTCAAACCTTTTGTGGATTTCCATCTCTGCAATATTCGTTTCTTAGCAACTCTGTTTGCTTTTAGCAAAAACAAAATGTCTCTGCCTGTGGCGTGCTATTTCGGGCAGAAATGGTGCTGTTTCAGGTCCATGCCAGTCAGAAGGACCCTGGTGGAAATGGTCCTGTCTGCCCACTCACTCTTAAGAGCACCGAGTGAAATTCTTATTTGTTTCCTGCGTTCCACCTGCCGCAGGGAAAGCGCAGCAATCCTGGGCACGGGCTGTGGCAAACAGCTCCCACTGCTGTTCCACAGCCCCTGCCTTTCCTGGATCCTGGAGCAGATTGTGTAACCCAGGCCATGAAGGTACAAGCCAGCAGCAGATTTTGCAGCAGAACGAAGTTCCAGTGAGAAAACGCAGTTATGTGACCCCGGTGTACTTCACTGGGAATGTCCTTGGGCTTGCAAACTTTGATGGGATCCAGCTCTACCAGAAGCTTTGCCAACACATCCTGCTTGAGAGAAAGACCAGTGAACTTGGAGGGCTGAGCTTGTAAAAGAGCTTAGCAACAATTTCTCCCATGGACCAGGAGTGAGCAGCACAATGTGTCATTGCAGGGTCCATGCTTTTAATTTCTTTATTTTCATGTGACAGAATGGTTTGGGTTGGAAGGGATCTTCAAGATAATTTCATTCCACTCCCTGCCATGGGCAGGGACACTTTTCCACTAGACCAGATTGCTCCAACCTGTCCTTGAACATTTCCAGGGATGAGGAGTCCATCCTATTTTTTCATTCCCACCCAAATGTTACAAATCCAGTCTCTGTCTAGTGGAAACTGGAATGAGTGGCCAGCTCTTCTCAAAAGCCCTCTGCTAGGTAAGTTTTATACTCCTTCATGAGTTTCTAGTAAGGGTAAAGACATATAAACTGACATTAAACAGCATCAGCACCTCTTGAGATTATGATTTAGGAGATCTGATCGATTGGAAACTAATTCCAATTAAAAACCAACCAGGCAGAAATGCTGCCTCACTTCACAGGCTCGGGAAGGAGCTGAATTAAATAAGATTCCAGAAAAACAAATGGGACTTGAAGGCATTTAGCATCAGTGTGGGGAGACGAATGAATGGAAAATGGGACTTTTAGAAGGTGAAGATCAGCTGTGCTTTAAATATAACTGCAGACATCAACTCTCCCACCCATCACAATCCCTCTAGTTTGAATTCTCAGTTTGAGCTGAGTTGAGTTGAGCACATCACCCTGAACACACCCCACACCTCTGAATTCCTCGGAATATTTAGGACAGGATAGAGATCTCACCAACTCAGTCTGCCTGCGGCATAAGGCTCCTTTGCTTCTCCATTGCTCTGTGCCCATGGGAACTGCTGATGTCTGATTTGTGGCATTTTATACAATTTGCAAGTGGCTGAAATGATGATGATTCTCAGTATGAATCCAAAAATCCCCAAAAGCTGGTTAAAAACCAGGCAGGATGAAGAAGGAAAAAAAATAAGACTTGAATTTTAAAGATCTGTCACTGGCAAAACTACAGGTGCAGGATGAGAATAGAGGGAAGGAACTCAGCAACTCCAGAGTTAATATCCTGAGGCCTCAGGAGGCCTCTGAGAATCAGTGGACATGGAACTCAAGTGGTGTGGGAACTTATACAGTTTGCAGCCATTTTCTCTGGAAATAAGGACCATCCGTCTTTGATAGAGATCCAAAGTTATTCACTGACTCCAAGAAACCTCAGTGACGTCAGTGGGGCCAGGAATCCATCTCTTTATTCCTGAGCTGAATGCCTACATATTGTTTTCATGCAGCTGTAAAGACCTCTTTTATGCATCTTCTTGATTTTTCTCTGGCTCATTCATCCTGATTCATCCTCCTCTGCTCAGAGCTCCTTGAATATCCTGCAAGAAGCCCACACACTCAGACACATTCTTGCCCGAGCCTACATCACTGTATTTGTCCAACTAATTTTCACTGAAATAAAGTTCCTGCCTTGCAAGATTGCCAAGAGCAATTGTTTTGGTGAATCATAAATACTGCAGAAAGTAAATGTTGGTTCAGGTTGTTTGTTTCCACCCTTGGCAGACCAAGCTCTAAGGGTGCACACATTCCTCAGGAAACTGAGATTTTAGTTCAGCAAATAAACAATGATGGCAATGGATATTCATTAGGAAAGTCCTACATTTGACTCTGGGAGATGAATCTGCAGAAATTCATGAACTTCTCCCTGCCAAGGATAACCAAACAGCAGCAGAAGTGTGCAAGTAACTATGTGTGTACAACCTCACCTCCCTGCTCAGCATCCTCACCTTGCCTGCAAGCCACCCTCTCCAGGCTGAGGAATGACCCAGGAAGATCCCAGGGCCAGAAAGAGAAGATAAAGTAGATTGTGCCACTATAACTTGTGGGTTGAAGCGCAATGGAGAGAGGCACTGTGCATTTTATCTGAAGCTTTTTTAAGGAAAAGTACATAAGTTGCCCAAGACTCGAGAAAATGGGGATTTTTTCAGTCCCATTTTAACCCACTGGGTTTTGTTGTTTAAGATGTAGGCAAAATCACCTGGAAAATGACAGTCATAGGATGGTTTGGGTTGGAAAGGACCTTAAAGATCATCTCCCTCCAACCCCCTGCCATGGACAGGAACTCCTTCCATTAAATACTCAGAATGAGTGATTTAATCTATCCTTGGATGCCTAAAAGACAGAAATGTAAATCTGAGCTGTTGCCTCAAGATTCCTTGGTCTGTCTATGGGATGAAATGGGAATCTGCAGCAGGGAGTGATTTGGGACAAAGCTACTATGGTGCAAAGTGTCTCAGGCAGTCCCACACTGACAGAGGAACTTCCAGGGGCACATTTTTGGATCACTGCTGTCCCCATGTCCTTTGGGAAGGGCATGAGTTCCCATGGACAGATTGATCCATGGACAAACAGCTCAGCAGTGCTCAGTGAAGACAATTCATGGGGAGACAGAAACTGGACTTCAAAATAGGGATCCAGACCCTATTCAGGACTAAGTGCCACAAATGCTGAGCTTGGGTCCCTGTTGAGCCAGAGTCCTTTTCTAGAGCTCATTCTGGATCTGCTCCCTGATACTGATGGAAGATCCTTATCTTTTTCAGGAGATACTGATTACAAGGCCCTCTAAATTTCACTTTAATACAAATAATATATAAATGTAACACTGTCATATTTCATAATATGGTGACTGTAATTCCACTCCTGTTAAAGAGCAATTGCAGTGTAATTATGATAAGTGTGTTCTCTGACACGCTTTAATACCACAAATACAAATGTAACATAATTATACTCCATTACGATATATATTAATATTGCAATTAAATTTTGTGATAATGCAACAATATAATTGGTAATTATAGGACGTATTGCATGTATCAGTGCTTTACATATGTGCACACACATGCACACACCCCCTCGTGTCTTGGAGAAGAAGTGACTGAGTTGTTCCTGGTGTGGCCGAGAATAAATACTGTAAATGTCACTGCAGTGCTGTACATTCAATTCAGGTAGCACAGGGACACCAGAGAGCCAACACAAACCACTCACTCATGCAGTTAATGTTCTTATTATATCAACAGAAATAATTATTGATTGAGGAAAAAACCAAACCACAGTATAATTACATTTTAATTGCAATATAATTCTACTGTAATTACACTTTTTCTGTTATTTGGCTTGGCCAATAACAATCAGGTTAGTGAGACATTGTTCTCATAATTTTAAAAGATTGTATTATTGTGTGATATTGCACAGCATCCCAAGAGAAGAGGTTTCATCATTGATCAATTATTTCAACATAAACCTGGATTAGTGTTGGAAAATTAACAGTAAAGTGAAACATTGCTGAGTAGCCCTCCTGAACCCTTCATAGCTCTGGTATCTCCAAATCACTGGTGCTCAAAAAATCTGAAAAAAATATTGCATGGAAAGATGAGATGCCAGAAGATGGGTCCTTACCCTCAGTTTAGAACTCTGTGTCAGCTTTTAAGGAGTCTGCTTGAAAAAGCCAAAGTGTTTAAGAGGGGAAAAGGAAGATTATTCTATCTAATTCTGCATTATTTCGCCAAAATATCTCTTGATTCGAGCCTATCCAGGAAATATGAGAAAGAAGGTTATGGATGCTGGTCCCACTTTTCTCAAGAGGCAATGCCATGAACACCCCTGGATGCCTCCAAAGTAATTTATGATGGAAATTCTTGCTCCAGAGAAGCCCTAAAGAGAATTGTGTTGCTTTTCTCAGAAACCAGAAAGGTCTGGGAGACCTCACAAGTGACAAGAGACAATTATCTCATCATCAACCTCGGAACATTTTTGTGCTCAAAGCATTGGCAAGAACAATTAGTGTCCTCCCTTCCTGCATTCCCCCTCTTATTTCCTATTCATTAAAAAAGTAATAAAAAATCAAACTGAATGAAAAAGTTGGAGAAGGAATCCTGTGTGCCTCCTGGATACTTTGGATGATAGAGTAGCCATGGCAACAAGCAGTACAACAGAACTCCTTTACCTTTGATTTTTCCTTTTTTGTCCTAATGTTTACAAGAAAAAAAAATTGAATTTTTGCTCCCAGTTCATCTCCTGTGTAGGCCAAGCAAAACGCTTTGTTTCTCATGAGGTTCTCTCTCGTTTTCATCATTTACATGTGGACATGACCAAGCCCCAGCTGAAATCAGGTTGTCTATGAAGTTTTCATCCCTTGTTATTAAACCCCTTCCAAAAATAAAAAAACAAAAACAACAGGAGAGGAAGGTGGGAGGTGATCTGGAGACATCCTGAACAACACAACAGTTTAACACTGACTCATTCCCACAGCAAACCCCAGAGACCAAACGTTCTGGAGGGTCCCAGGAGGGATTAAACAGATTCACAGAGGCACAATCGATCCATGGTTACAGAACAGACATTTTCAGACACAGCCCCAAATCAGAGAAAAATAATCATCCTTCAATCAGTAACTGTTGGATGTAAGCAGTGAGCATCACAGATGGGATTACTTTATACTCTCTCCTTTCTGCTTTATTCTTCCCATTGGCATCTGCCCAGGAAAGAGATGGAATCCCCATCCCTGGAAGGGTTTAAAAAATGTGCAAATGTGGTGCTTAGGAACATGGTTTAGTGGTGACCTGGCAGTGCTGGGTTAATGGTCAGAATCAATGATCTCAGGGGTCTTTTCCAACCTGAGTAATTCCATGATTCTGCACTGTTTTTATAAGCTCCATCGATCATTGGTCTCACCCAGCATGGCTGTTACAGATTTTGTGTTCAAAGTCACACCCAGCCTTCAAACTTCCCAGCTGTCCTGGAGAACGGAGGGGTTGCAAGGTGAGGGATGACCCCAGGAGAGCATCTGAGCCAGAGGAGCTGGATCAGCATTTGACAAAGGCTCTGGTGTGGTTCCCAAGCTCAGGAGGGATCTCTGGTGAGGTCCCATGTCTGACAAATGCCAAATGTGCAGTAAACCACAGACAATGTGCACATCATGGACTGCTCGTCCCAGTTGTGTCTCCAGGGCTGGGAATGGTTTGTGAATTTTCATGGCATTCCAGGGAAACCTGAAGTGAGCACAGTGGCACAGGAGATGAGCTCAGAGCCATGGCCCAGTGCCTGCCACTGCAGAGGTGTTCAAGCCCAGTGTCTTGAGTGGGTTTCTTTTTTTAAAATGAGCTGATTTCAGGCCAATGCTCCAAGCACAAGTTCAGGGTGGTGAGGCCATACCCCACAGACACCAGATCCTCTGAGAAAACAGGGTTCCTCTTGACTATTAGGAAGAGAGCTGGAGGGGTTTTTTTGGTTTGTTTGTTCTGTGGGTTGTTTTGTGGTGGATTTTTTTTTGCCAGCAACCCTCACAGGAGACACTGACTGGAGCCTGGCTTTGACTTTTGCTCTTTCTCACCTCGCCCAGCAATAACACCATGGATACACAGAGCAAAAGAACTTTCACCCCTCCTTGCAGCTCCAGCCCTTCCTTGTCTCCTGGAGCAGGCAGGCAGACTGCAGCAGCTCCGAGAGAGGGGCCAAGTGTTCTCATGCTGCTCCCCAGAGCCAGGAGGCTGTGGCAGAGTCAGGCTCTGTGCTAGGGCTTGGGCTTGCAACCAACGCTGACACTGCATTGCAGCACTAGGAAAAGTGGGGAGGGAGGAAAACTGATGCACACCCTGCAGGGAAAACAGCAGAGGTGGGACCATCCTCCCCATCTCTGCTGGGAATCCTTGGTCCAGCAGGGCTGTGCTCCCGTGGCACTTCGCCACAAAAATACACAGAGGGAAACCCAGCACTGACAGGTGAAAAAATAAAAAAAGAAATTAAAATAAAACCAAACTCCCAAATGTGTAAAGCATAAGCTGAGCTGAGCTGGCACTTCTGCTTCCTTCCACAGCCTAACTCATTACTTTATTGAGTGCTCTGGGATACCCGGAGTGTGAGGCTGTGCTCTTAAAAAATACACCACTGTCCTACAGTCAATTCCATTTGTGTTCAATAGAGAGCAGATCAGGCTGTTACAGAGCAAACCCTGCCAGAACCAATAACTGTACAAGCCATGGCGTTATGCTAAGATGCTGCTTCAATAAATTATCAGCTCGGAAAAGTCTGGATCCTTTAATACTCCCGAGATTTGTGACTGCGCAAACCTGTGTATGGATACAGATAAATGCAGTTAAACAGATTCAGTGGATGCTATTGGCTGAGGATTCTCTGAGTAACAAGGAATGACACATTTAAAACCCTAGGTTAAAATTGGGACTTGCTGGACCATCTCCAGGAGATGAAAAGAAGTCCATATTTTAGGAACACGGTAGCTAAAGAAAGGGGAATCCTGGATGTCAATCCCCAAACCACTGTGTTTATGTGGAGAAAGATCTGTAAAGGATGATCCCAGTGGATCCCTGGGACTCATTTATGCTGCCAGGTCATGGTAAACACTGAAAACAATCTCCAGAAGAGGAAATCAAAAACTGGCTGGAGGAAGAGAGGGGATTTGGGACGATCACTAACAAAATCTGGGGGAAAAAACTAGGGAAAATTTTCCTCTTTGGGAGGGAAAAGCCCTTCAGTTGAATCCACTTGAAGAAGGGTTGGAGAAATGGATGGAGAATAAGTCCACTGAGAAATAACACTGTGACTCCTGCCCCCTCAGCATGTGGTTAACACTGAGGACTCAGTGCCATTCCTGGAGCCTTCCATGAGGTCTTGAGGAGTCCCTCAACAGGGAGAGAGCTTTTTTAAGAGTTTGGGTGGTTGGAAATCATAGCAAGGCTGATCCTGAAAGGAGCCACCTCATCTCTTCCTGAGGGCCACACCCTTCCAAGTGTCCTGAGCTGTGTCTTCTCGTGAAAAGAGTTTCTGTTACTGAGACATCCCCGAGTCTCTGGCAACATTAAAAGTGGTCAGGTGGAATCTGTGACGTAATTTCCTACTAATCTACAGGGATCCAACTTTCTTCTCAAAACTGGGGCAAAAAATCAATTAAGATCTTCCTGTAAGACCTCAAGAGTACTGGCTACAGCATCCATTGTGTTTACTCATCACTCAGCCCATCCTTCCCCTTTTGAAACATCCAGCATATCTTCAGTGATCTGAAGGACCACGTATTTTACTGTTACATAATGAAAATACTCAAACAAGGCAGGGAGTGAGCAGCTACGAACAACGGACTGAATTTTAAGTCAAAGAAAAAAAAACGAAAAGGTCACCTGCCCAAACATCAGCCCTACTTTTCTCCCTCCCTCAGTGGGCAGCCAGCTGAACCAGAGCCTCGCCTCATTGCCTGGCTGATGAACTCTGAAAGACTGCAGCCCCAAGCAGTTCTCTTCCAGGGAGTTTCCTTGCATTTCTCCTCGCAGCCTGAAATGGGATATGAAGCTTTTTTGGGACGCATTAGCACAAATGACACTCTGCAGAGAGGAATTGTGTTCCACAGATGACACTCTGCAGAGAGGAATTGTGTTGCAGTGTGAGTCCTCCTTCCCTCCCCAGCTGATGTTGCTATTATTGCTCTGGAGTTCATAACAACATGACTCGGAGCATTTTCAGTTTGTCCTGTAGATACAAACCCTAAAAAATGATCTTTCTTCCTTTCCATGTCTCCCTTGCCATATTGAATTCCTGGAGTGGGGGCACAAAGGGGAGCACGTAGTGGGTCTGGTGTAGCAGAGGAATTGAATTCCCTGAGCTTGGAACAGAATTTTCCATTGATAGAGTTTGTAAAATGAAACAGTGCTGACACTTTTAATAGTGGAGCTTGCATGACTTTTATTTCATTTTGCTTGTTGACTGGTATCTTCTCAAGAACCTAGATTTACCAAAAATAAAGGCATTTGCTTTTGGAGTGCTGGAAAGATTCAGGTTTCCCTTCCAGGAGAACCTATTTACAGCAAGATCTGCTTTCTTAGGAAAGCTGAGATGGAACAGCTCAACTTCCCCATGTCCTGGAGAAATGCCATGATGGGAAGTTGGCTTGGGGCAACTTGGAATGAAGAATGGTGAATTTCATTTCTAGAGGACTGGCTTGATTCCTGTTTGGACCAACGAGGGAAAGAAAATAAGTTTCTGTTTGGATCAATCATGAAAAAAAAGATGTCTCCTTTTCATGGCTCCCTGTTGAATTTTGTGGTCCTTTCTGAATTTTTAACCAGGTTGGTGCTTGCACCTATGAAAATGCAATGCAAACAAATACTAACAACCCTACTGATGATATTTTTCAGTGAGACTGAGAGATTTCTCCTCTGCCACCTGAGATCTGGTCTGAGAGACGCTGCTAGGGAAGGATGGATGGAGTCCAGTTTCTTTTTGCTTTCACTGTGTATTTTAATCTCTGCAGTTTTCAGTCCCACACCTTTTGCAGGCATGAAAATAAGCTTCCAAGCAAAGATCTTCTGCTGGTATAAACCAATAAAACTGAATCCTATCAACAAAGAAATGTCATTTCAAAGTGACTCATTATTTTTTAACAAGGGACCAGAGAGAGAAAGGGTTTTTTTTTTCTTACAATCAGATGATGCCTCTCTTTAGCAATTCAAGGGAGTGAGGCTGGGGAAGTGTCTGGAGCACAGGTTTTATCAGGAGTGTCTGAGGGAGCTGGGATTGTTTAGTTTGGAGAAAAGGAGGCTCAGGGAGGACCTTCTTCCTCTCCACCTGACAGGAGGGTGAAGCCAAGTGGGGGTCAGTCCCTTCTCCCAAGTAACAAGTGACAGAATGAGAAGAAATAGCCTCAAGTTGCTCCAGGGAAGGTTTAGATTGGCTGTTAGGAAAAATTTCTTCACAGAAAGGGTTGTCAAAGTGCCAGGGCAAGTGGTTGAGTCACTATCCCTGGAGGGATGGAAAAGACTGTGTAGATGTGGGGTTTAGAGACATTGTTTAGTGCTGGCCATGGCAGTGCTGGGTCAATGGTCAGACTCGATGATTCCAAAGGTGTTTTCCAATCTAAAATGTCTTCTGTTCTGCTGAAGGAATTAAAAAAAAAACCCACCACCGTGCTCCAGCATCCTAGATAGCTTTTGATCCCTGAAAAAGAAACAGCCTCGCTTGACGTTCTCACAACAGCAATGAACCAGGCAAACAGTGCTCTGGAGGGTCCTGCCTCACACCCTCTGGGACTGAACAGCAGCGACTGCTCAGTGCAATAACCCTAAAAAAAGTGCTGGTCATTTTCCAAAAGCTAATGACAAGTTTGTTAGTTAATGGCCCAGATCAGAGCCAAAGGCGATTAATGATCTAACAAACCAGTCGATGAACTGGTAATGAAGACCAATTATGATCCCTATCAACATCCCCCCCACCAAAGAATCCCCTTTATTAGTCTTTTCTTCCCTCTGTAGAGGGTCTTGGACAAGCCAGGGGCTATTTCAGGAAATTGCTGGCTCCCTGGAAATCAATAACCAATCAACACCTGGAGCTTGTGCTGAAAAAAAATTGCATATGCCAGAAAACAAACCCTCCAAGAAACATTTTACCTAGAAAATTAATGAACCAAACATATAATGTGATTTGCCTTAGACTCAGCTGTTCAACAGCTTGTTCAAGGGACTGTTTTTTCTTTGTTTAAATCCCTTACTAAAAATTTACAATGCAGGGGAAAAGCACGTGGAAGTGGAAAACCATTTTCTAAGTTCTGCTACTGACTGACTGACCAGAGTGAGCTCCTTTGCTGTGATGGAGTCAGGGAAACATGGTAAAGGTTCGTCCAAAAGAGGCATCTATAATGTAGGGATGTTATTTTAGGAACTGGAGAGTTCACAACAAACTTCCCAGGTCCTTAAACAACCCTGGGTTGGGAGAACATTTAATCACAGATAACACACAGAGAGATCTACTCCATCTCCAGGCCAAGCCCATCTGGAGAGGGACTTTTGACAAGGGCACACAGCAATAGGACAAAGGGGACAAAAAAATCTAAGAAAAGCTGTGCCATGTCTAATTTGGATATCCAGCACTGCAATCAAACCAATGGCTGGGTTCTTTTGTCCTGTAAATCCAGAAAAATATCCTATTTCCTTTCTTTGCCACAATTCCTCCTTTACCCCTACAGCAGGTGAAGTGGACTCATGGCTCTATTGTATTTTTCTGCAGATAGAAAAAACAATTATTTATTTATTCTTCAACATTAGTTGTATCCTAATCTAAACTTTGAACTCATCAGGTCATTAAGAGCTGATTAAAAAGATACTTTACCATAAAATCTTAAGAAGAGACATTATTTAGGGTGAACACATCTTTCCTATTTAGGATCTAGAACTGCTGATTCAGAGGCCTCGGAGCAGACTCTTCCTTTTAGTATCCACCCAATTCCATCACCAGATAGCTTCTTTTGGGGACATCATATGGCAGCAGTGGGCAGTGACAGACTCTGCTCAAAAAGGGAGTCAAAATATCACTCAGGAGATTTGGGAATTCTTGGAGCCAAGCACTAGGGACCCCAGAGCTGGATACTATCCCAGGATAAGACATCTGCATTCTTCTAAGTCTTCTGTGGTAAAAGTATGAAGGACTTTAACTCCAACAATCAGCACTTACACAAGATTTACTACTGGTTTTAATATTGACAGTGCTGGACGCACAGAGGAAGGAAGAGTGGTACAAGCATGGGAGCCTTCAAGCAGTCAAGAGAGAATGGCAGCAGCCTCCTCCAAGTGATTTATCCCACCAAGAGAGTTGAATCACTTCTAGGAGATGTTGGATCTCAGGAATCTGGAGTTTTTGAGCTTTCTGTGCTTCCAGGCACAGACCCCCTGCTCTGGAGCTGAAACCTTGGAGAAGGCTTGTAAATATGAATGATGAGTTAGAAATCACAAATGTGTAGTGGGTTAGATGTGTGTCTTTTCACTGAGTGATGGGGTTTTAATTTTGAGGTTTTTACAGTATAGTGGTAGATACGGGACAAGATGGAGAATTTTGGGTGGTGTCTTTTTCTTTGTTCATCTTCTTTTTCCATCTTCTTGACTGAACTCAGGCAGTTGTCTTTGGTTGGTCAGTCTAATGTCACTCTAAGGGTCATGGGAATCTATTATTGGGTCAAAAGGATAAATAATGTAGGTGTTAAACTTTTATTGGTTTGTTTAGCTTTAAAAGGCCTTGAAGCAGGCTCAGCTGAGAGCCATTTTTCCCACTTCTAGCAAGGAGCCAGAGGTGCTGTCATACTTTCTGTAAATTTTGATAAGATACCATAAACATCCAAGCCCAAAACACGAGAATCGTCTCAATCACATTTCCAATAATCCTGCCTGTGAGGGAAAACAGATGAGACTGATGACAAACCACTAATGAGGGGTGCAAAGCCCAGCAAGGAGCAGATGATGGTGGTGGTTTCAAGGTCTGGGCTTGGTTTCACACCTGGCTGTGCCACCAGGCTCTGGCTTTGGGGGGAGCAGTGGGAACAGAGCATTGGTGCAGTCTGCATTGATGGCAGCAGCCCAGCCCAGCTCCGACTGCTCGAGCTGCACTGGTGTAAATCATCTCTCATCCCCCCACGATAATGTGAGTCACTGATCCTGGCACTTGGCTGTCTTGGCAGGTCTCCCAGAATCCGTTGCATGGCTCTCAGCAGCCAGGGGATGCTTTCAATGGGATTTGTGGGTAGAGGGATATTGACTTCTCTATGCCTTGGTTTCCTCGTTGGTGGAACAAAGCTAATAACCCTTACCCACTCCTTCAAATAAGAAAGGAAAACCTTATCAAAAAACTTAGCCAACTGTGGTTTATGCAATGCTTTGTGATCCTGTGGCAGAGAAAACTCTAGGAGAGAAAAGTCCTGTTATTCTGAATAGTTTTAGAAGTCTCTCCTCCACACTCTGTCGATTGGCTCACGCTGACTTAATCTCTGAACTCAGCTGAGCATCTGCTCGGCCAGAATTAGCCCCGGGGATGGGAAACCCAATTCACATTCCACTTGCAACCTGCAAGGTGAGGCCCTGATCTTTTTCACCAGCTGGAGCTGGTTAGAGGGTATTGTCTTGTTTCCCTTTTTAAACACTGAGCTGTCCTGCTAAGTCTGTCCCTACTTGTCTTGCTCCTTCGTTCCCTGGTGATCAGTTTGATCTAATTCACTCTTCTTTTTCCACACATTTACAAGTTCTTTATAATACAGCACCTAGTACAGCTGCCAAACTTTTTTTTTAAATTTCAAGTTCCTCTCCCCCTCCACTTCATGTAATCTTTATTAATTAACTAGTTAATAACCATCAATTATTCTATAAATAAACGAGTGGCTGAGCAGCCTCTGAGCAGTGCTTTCCTCCTTCTGAGCAGCATGGTACCAAATTCTCCAATTCACAGTCTTTGCAGCAGCTATTTTGATAGTACAAAATTTGTACCCTGGGACAAACTCTTTGCTGTTGCCCACGAACAGAACATTTCAAATGCTTTGAGTACTAGAGAGCAGTATTAGAACCATCAGTCTTCTGAGCTTCAAGAAAGTTAAAAAAATCACAGCAGAGCTCATCACTTCCACAGGAACCTTTCTAACACCCCAGCTTTTGGAGCAGGCCTGAAGAAATGCAGCCATCCATGCTAGGCTGCTAAATTTGGGTTAGGGGGCCATCAGCTTTTCTGTTTTGGACCATGCAAACCCAGTGGGTCAAAATCTGGTCTTACTTCTACAAGAATAAAGAAGGAGGTCAAAGAAATGTGAATGGGACTCTTCAAAACAAGATAAAGGATTGGGAACTGTGTTGACTCGATCCCCAGGTTTGTGACTTCCTGGGTGCTTTCAGGTTAAGTCACTTGGTTCTGTGCCTTGGCTGCTCTATAAAAATGCACCATGGGTACCAAGCCTTCCTTAGAACATCTCAAGAAATGTTTTGGAGTCTCCCATGAAAGGTTCTGCAGCAGGGACCAGCTGTCTCCAGCCAGATCACACCAGATTGATGCAGATATAGTGCTGAGGGGATCTGTAAAATCACAAATCACAGGATGGGTCAGGCTGGAAGGGACCACAGTGGGGTCATCTGGTGCCTCCTCCCTGCTCCAGCAGGGCCATCCCAGAGCACAGGCACAGGATTGTGTGCAGACAGTGCTGGAATATCTCCAGGGAGGGAGACTCCACACCCTCTCTGGATGATCTATTCCAGTGATTGGTCACCTGCACAATAAAGAAGTTCTGCCTCATGTCCAGGTGGAACTTCCTGGGATCAGTTCCTGCCTGTTCCTCCTGTGCCACTGCTGGTACCAGGAGCAGAGTCTGGTCCCTGCTCTGAGCCCTCCCTGCAGACAGGGACAGATGGTGATCAAGTCCCTCTCAGCCATCTCCTCAAGGCTGAACAGGCCCAACCATCTCAGAACTGGCCCAACTCTCTCAGAAATCCCAGTGTTTCCTGTTATCTGCCCTCTCCATAAAAACATTACAGAGCCATTCTGCTCTGTCACATAAGCCCAGAGTTCCCAATGCCACCAAGACCAGACCTGTTACAGTCCAAACAAGAGGGGAGCAGGGCAGCTTTACAGACCATGGACATAGCAGAAGTTGGAGGTTTACATTGTTGACATGATTGGCTCCAGATGAGCCAATGTTTGGTCCTGTGCACTGAGACTTGGCTCATCCTCTTTTACCTATGTACTCCCCAGTCTCAGTTTTGGATATTCTTCCCTGTGACTCCTCCAGAAAAGAAACTTATCCTTTCCATCATAGATCAGCCCTGTTCTGCCCAGGACTCAGTCCTCCCCCAACAAGCCCCTGAAATTACCAGAAAAATTCTCGTTGATTTTAGGAAAGAATATGTCAGGGCATTAATTTCTTGCTCTTCCTCCCCAGAAGGAACCATTTACTCTTCTCTCCCCTGATACAGTTGGAGAAATTTTTCACCACTGTGCTGATGGAAGAAACGACTCTGCTTAATAGAAGCAGATAGAAAAAATATGAGGTCATTTGGTCACAAATGAAAAACTTGCCTAGTCTCATAGTTTAGTGCTGAGTTTGCCTGGCCCCTTTTATGATTAGATTATTACTTATTCACTTATTCGTCTATTTAATCATATCAAGGAAGAGTGCCCTACATGACCCTTCTGGGTACTTGCTGATTCCTTTGTTCTTTTATTCTGCTTTTAACTGAGATTATTTCCATACAGGTTCCTTTCATAATGAGCCTTGAATTATTGTACTTTATCATCCATAAGGTGCTTCTCTGCTTTGCTGGTGTGTCCCTATCTATCTGAGCTATTCCTGCAGGACACATTACTCTTAAATGACTCACAAGGATCAGCCATTCACAGAGTCCTGGATTTTAAGGATGGCTGGGCCCTTCTCTTTCTTAACCTCCTGAAAGGTGATGGCCTCAGACATTGCATTGTTCCTGAACTTCTGGCTGTCAGTGTGTCTTTCAAAACGAATACAAACAAAGTCAAAAGGTACAAAGCTTGTTAGGGCACTAAGCACCATCAGAATGAATGAATGAATTGTAATTTCAGATTTTTTTTTTTTTTTTAACTTTACCTCTGCTCCCTTAGCCAGAAATTTGGGGTTTTGTTGGTGTGGGGTATTTTTAAGTAAAGATGAAACAGGCTGTGTAAGAGACAAGGCAATATGAAATTCTACACAGGACATTCTATTTACAGATTTCTTTTAAGTTGTCCCTGTGAACAGGGACAATAATTTGTTTAAAAATGGACCCGTGTTTTCTGGTTGCATCTACCTGGTTTAACTAAGACTCATTTCATACAGGGAGGTTTCTTCTATCACAACACACCCATGAGACAGTAATATTATCACATTAAAGAACACATAGGGAACAAGGGGACTTGTTTCTGGCTCTATTTCTTAGTTAGTAGGAGAGATAGAAGGGAAATTATAGGGTGCTGATTCTCAGTTTTATTGTTCAGTCATTAGACCACTCCAATCACCACCCCAAAATGTGTTACAATTTATTTCTACTTTTTGCTTATCTTTCCTCAGCGATGGGACTGCATTGGGTGACTTCTTGGGTTCCTTCTTAGCCTCACCCTCCCATGTACCAAGCTGGAAATTGAGCTCTGCTTGTAAAATCAGAGGATCCTTTCAAAACAGTGGAAAATGTAAGAGATAAATTGTGAATCTGCAATGGCACTGATGCATTTCTTGATAAGAAAAGATGCAGTAGTAGTCAAAATTTCTTGATTTAATCTAACTGACCAGTCAGAAGTACCCACTACAATCCAAGCAATAGGAAGGACAAAGATGACTCACATCCTGAGCCAAGGAAAATCTAAAATTTGCATGTTCAGCTTTGGTCCAGAGCACAGAAGTTTGGACTGACACTGTTTTACATGACTGGCAGCTGAAAGCTGTGCCCTGGGAGACAACCTGGGAAGAAAATGTGATCCAAGAAATTCCAGGGAAGCAGTGAAGCTCTCAAAATGGAGCTGTCCTGCCTCACCTCATGGGCCAAAGGTTACAACCATGAAGATTTCATCCAGCACAGGAGCTGTGACCTGCAGCAATCTGTGCCTGGCCTTGGAAGGGACAATACTGACTGTGGGAGGAAAGAGCTGGAAAATGTGCCAGGCACATAATTGGCATTCATGGCACTGAACTGCTGCAGGACTGGCCTTGGAAAAGTTCACAGAATCACCGAGTGGTTTGGGTTGGAAAGGACCTTAAAAATCACTTTATTCCAACCCCCTGCCATGGGCAGGGACACCTCCCACTAAACCAGGTTGCTCCAAGCCCCACCCGACCTGGCCCTGGACACTTCCAAGTGATTCCCATCAATCCATGGCTTTCATGGCATTGCATGAAACACATGAGTCCCACACCACCAAAATATTCTGGTGTGAGAACATCAGAGGCATGGATCAGTGTTTGTTGGCACATGATCAGTCAACACATAAAGTGTGTGTGTGTAGCCATGTTTCCAATTCCTCCACCCACAGTGATCCCACCAACCTTCTTGGGGAAAATTCCTGAGCCCAGCCTCCACAAAATTTGAAGAGAAGTTCCAGCCCCTTTTTAGTTGTCTCAGTAAATTGAACCAGGATGGACCAAACTTCTCCAGCAGATACTCACTTAATCTTAAATCCTTCAAACATGGTTTACTTCCAAATACAGGATCTGAGATCAATGGATATAGACAGTAGGCACCCTATTTCCTAGTTTTATCTGTTTTCAAGGTGGATACTTCTATAAGAACAAGTTTTAATGCTTCCCAAGTAGGCAGTAGTAATCTAGAAAATGGAATCAGTGAAGAGTCACCACGTGTGACTGAGTCTCCAGATGGGGCACAGCAATGACTACTCTGTCACTGTCAATTTGTGTGATTTCTGGACATTTGAGATGTACAAGAACTCCAAGAAGAATTGGTGCTGCAATTCCAACTGGCATTTTACTGGAAAACAAGCAGTATATGCTCACTGGTGTTTGAGCAATGCAGAAAACTGGCCAGCATGTTAGACAGAAATATTCATCAGAGTTTGTTCTGCTGTGACCAAAAACTCCAAGAACCAAAGCAGTGAGGAAGTAGAGGAATTGACATAGGGAGATTATAGAGAGAGTCTTCAAATACAGCTAAAAGTTGAAAAAAGAGCAGCCATGGATAGGTATCTGGTAGGAGAAAAAAAAAAATCCCTGTCCTTTACTGGCCAGACTCACAGTGTGCAGGGAGATGTGATCAGGGACAGTATTTCTACCGAAAAATTGCAATTTTAATTCCTTCAAGAGGGTGGGGAATGAACTTGACTCTTTGAATTACCTTCATTCATAACACAGAATCAGAAACACCTTTACAAATAATATTCTTGTCATGCTATGTTGTTAAAGCCAGCAGGTTTTGAAGGGACTGGGAGCCAGGCAATGGTTTAGACAAAAGCTGATCAGGATTCTGAGCAGCGATTAAAGGACAAGTTTATAGAAGAAGCTGGCAGGTGATGAAAGGAAATTTGTCAGGTGATGCAGTCACAAAAGGGAAACAAATAAAAACAAATTCAGGAAGTAGTGATTTCTTTCTGAAGGCAGAAGAATCAAGATGTCTAAAAGGAAAGGGAAGGGAGTGTGGAGATGAAGGAGAAGAGACAAGATTGTGCTTCCATTCTGAGCAGAGAAAAACCAAGTTTCAGACCCGACAACCCAGTGAAATAGTTCATTACTTCAGCTTTCTGCTATTTGTTGCTGTCTATTTATCTTATTTTATTAAAGTACTGAATCCATCTCTTTTGTGAAGTGACCATTATACAGAGTTAAAAATAACTTTTTAAGCCTCCTGTGATACAGATTGCAGCAGGAGCAATGAGTCAAAAAGAGAGCTATTCCTCATCTGCTGCTTCTATTTCCAAAAACCAATCATGTGTGTCTGCTAAGTTGGACTTAACAGGATCAGAGCAGTGATTGGGATCCTGGAAGGAAATGGGGTCACAAACACAAGCTTTCCAAAAACTGAGACCAAAAATTATGTGTTTTACAGGGCCAAGTGCAAGGTCCTGCAGTGGGCTGGAGCAATACCTGGTATCAATACAGGCTGGGGGATGAAGGGATTGGGAAGAACATAGGGATCCTGGTGGATGAAAAGTGGGACATGACCCAGCAGCCCAGAATGTCCCCTACATCCTGAGTTTCTGGGATTATCCTCCTCAGCACCACTCTGGGGAGAGGAGAAGGCTCCAAGGAGACCCTCCTGCAGCCTTTCAGAACCTAAAAGAGTAAGAAAGGTGGGAAGAGACTTTTTAGTAGGGCCTGTAGTGATAAGATGAGGAATAGAGATTTTAAACTAAAAGAGGGAAGATTCAGGCCAAATATAAGGAAGCAATTTTTTACCATGAGGATGGTGAAATGCTGGGCCAGGTTGCTCAGAGATTGCTGGTAGATTCCATGTCCCTGGGAACATTCAAGACAAAGTCAGATGGGGCTCTGAACAACCTGAAGATGTCCCTTTTCATGACCTTTAAAGGACATCTGGCCCAATCCAAGCTATTCTGTGACACCATTCACACATTCTGTTCTAGGCTGGGTGAACAGGTTATCACCATGAACTCCCTGCCAACACACCAAGGTGGGAGCAGCTCCTGATACTACCCCTAAACACTGATATCCTCCCAGCTCACCTACTCAGCCTCTTCAAACATGGCAGAAGAAGAAAAAAAGCAGAAAAAAACAGGACATCATATACCCAATGGGGTCCTAAATTTAATCATTGTGTGGGACACCAAACATCCCATTGCAGGTTTCTCTTGATGGGAAGTAAGAAGTGCATAAAGAAAAACCCAGGATACAGGGATTTATGATGGTGTAGCTTAGAAAATGATGGGGAATTGATCAGAGAAGAATTAGCTTCAAGAATTAGAGTTTAGAATAATTAAGAGATAGTAGAATTAGAATAATCTAGAATTAGATTCTAGAATAACTCTCGAATTAGAATTATTTTCACAGTTCTGGCAGTACTCACACTAACCTTGTACTGAGCTGTCCTCATAACAGGGCAAGTCCTGTGAGATGGACTCAGGATGAAGCAGGACCTGCCTTTCTCTGGTGTTTAAGCATCACTGGCTGCTGTTCTTTGGGATAAAAAAAAATTATTTCCTACCTGGCAGCCTCAGCTCTGAAGGAGCCCTTGCAAGTCAAAAATTAATGTCCACCACCTCTTATTGAAAGGACTCAGAGATGTTTTGTCCATGTTGCAGACTTGGACTTCACATAGAGACATGGAACAAGTTTTTCAAGTTTCCCACAGGGCTCCTAAAAGTAAGTTGTAGCTGCAGGTCAAACCAACCATTTGCTCAGGAGACACTTCCAACCCTTCTTTGGAGGATTTGTCTCTCTTTACAAGCCCAAAGAATGAAAGAGTCTGAATGGAAATGGCTGAGAATACAGGAGAAACAGGGAATACATCTCCAAGTTCCTTTTGCACTTGAAATATTCACTTCACTGGCATCTCATGGAATCATAGAATTGCAAAACATCCTGAGTTGAAAGGGACCCTCAAGAATCATCCAAGTCCAACTTGTGGCCCTGAACAGCACAGCCCCAAAATCTCACCATGCATCTATATTTACTTAACCAATTAGTGCAACAACCAAAGAAATTAAATACATTGTAATATAAATATATGTGCATATAAATGCTTGTATAAATATAGCTACATATATAAATGCATGAATGAATATGTATTATATGCAAATATATATACATTTATAAAAATACATTTATATATGCATATAAATACATCATATTGGTTTAGGAAAAAAGATAAAGGCAACAGCTGCTGCTTCAAAAAGGGAAAATAAAAACCCTGGAACAAATTTCTCAGACTCCTGTAGGGCTCTCTTTTGCAGCAGCTCTCCCAGGCATAAAAATAAATATTTTCTGCCCTGGGTAGAAGGGCATATCAGCCCTCCAGCTTCACTGTTACGTCATTTAATGCCTATTGCCTGGATTAATAGGCCTCTCAATTGAAAATACTTTTTGGAGCAGAACTTGGCTGCAGCTGTTTTCCTTTCTGGGGATCTCCTACAGTGCTCTATAAAGCAGCAGATTAAATACTGATGGAGCAGTGCTGGGAAACAGCAATTGTAGCTGTGGTGATTGTTCATACTTATGCCTGGACATTAGAGCTCGGCATCTGAGTGAGAGAATATTAGTTGAGATGATGGGGTCGTGCTTTGGTGTACCCAGACTCATATTTAGGAGGTATAAATAGAGCAGCAAACACCTTCACGGGGCTAAAGGTCCATTAATTATACTTTCTGTGACAGCCTGCAGTCTTTGGTAGAGATAGATACACTGGTGATACATCCTAGCCTTGAAAATCCAGGTGCTGATTGGATTTATTAACAGCAGAATGGTTTCTCTTTAAACAAAACCATTTTAGGAGGTTCAATATATAATTGATCCTGTAATATATAATTTGGATCAGCATCACTGCTTCTCATTCTCCTGAAGATACTTAGCAAAGTCTGATTTGTTTATGAGTCCTGGGTGTGAAGGTTTTGGAGAAAGGAATGCTATCCCATCCTTCTTCCCTTGCTCCTCATCCAAAGCCACCGGGATCTTTGCAAGAACTGGCCAAACACAGATTTTTGTGAAGCAGAGAAAGCCGAGCTGGCAGCAGCTGCTCTCTGAGTGTCCCCACACCCTCCCACTCCAGGGACTGGGTCCAGTGCTGTGTGACCCAGTGATAGGGAGCAGCAGCATCCCCTGGTGATGCCAAGGCTGGAGTCTGCAGGAGCCATGGCATGGCAGGATGTTTACCAGAGTGAGTTATGCTGGATGCTGAGCCTCCTCTGAGGTGCTGACCTGTGTCATGGTCTGCCTTGCACAGAGGCCAGGATCATTTTCCCTGGGATTGCTCTGATGTCTGAGGATGGAGGTGAGCAGATTTATTTGTTCTTCTTTGCCCAACTTGACCACGGACTTTGAACCCACTACCCACTTTGACCAGGTTCATTCATTACCTGTGATGTGGCTGTACCTGGCTATTAATTATCAGCACCACCAGCCTCAAGTAGCACGAGGTCTCACAGCTATCAGCACAGGATGGATTAGCAGGAATTCCAGACATCCATCCCTGGTCCAGAAAGTTCTTCCCACTGCCATCTTTGTATGCAGGTTGCCCAGAGATGCTCCACAGCATCCTCCCCATCCCTGGAGGTGTCCAAGGCCAGGTTGGATGGAGCTCTGAGAAACCTGGTCTATTGGAAGGTGTCCCTGCACATTGCAGAGGGGTGGAACAGGATGATCTTGAAGGTCCCTTCCAACCCAAACAATTCCAGGATTCTATCACTGCATTTTCAAGTACAGCCCAGAGTAGTGCTCCAAAGGGATATCCAATAAAGGTTCTGACAGAGAGTGGCCTGACACAGATCACTCCTATTTTCTTGCAACCAACATTATGGAGTGGTGCTTAAAATACTGCAGCATCCTGGGCCTGGGCAGTAACCTTAAACTCCCTGAGAACAGAAATGTACTCAGAGGCAGCCCCGTGTTTCACCTCAACCTGGGAGGGGGCAGAATCACAAGATCAGTGATTTGGGTTGAAAAGGGACCTCAAAGATCATCTCATTCAACCCCTCTACCATGGGCAGAGACACCTTCCACTACACCAGGTTGCTCCGAGTTCCAACCAGCCTGGCCTTGAAGACTTGCAGGAATGGAGCATTCACAGCTTCTCTGGGCAGAAATATTTTTTTTTACCTCTTCCAAACAGCCTCCTGCATGGGAAGGTCACCAATCCCTATCTGCTGCCATCCTAGAAACAAGCAGTATGAGAGGAAGTAGCTGTCAAGGAGAGGAGAACAGTAGGAATCTGAGAGCAGATCTAATGCTAAACCCAGGCTTTCTAAAGCCTTATAAATGTCAGCCTTGTTTGTTTTCAAGTAGGTGGTGGGAATAGAGCAAAGGATGCTCTGTGTTACTTCAGTCTGACTAATGCTGCCAGAGCCAGGCTGGTGAGCTGCTGATGAAAATGTAACTCAACAGGTCTCTGACACCTTTAAACACCTCTCCCTGCTTCCCTAGAGGAAACCTGGATCTGAGGTCCACAGGGATGATGTGGAACGGCAGCAGAGGCATCCCAGAGGGACGTGCAGCCAGAGGCTTGTAAGGGAAAGGAGCAGAGGAAAGTTGTGATGCTGTCTGGAAACATAATTCCCAGGGGTGTAGGAAACTCGACTAAACATCTTTTCACTCCGTGTTCACTCCATTGAGGTCACCCTGCCACACATCCACAAAAAACGAGGAGCTCCTCTTGGTCACCCCCCTGTCAGCAGTGCCAGCCTGCTCCTCCTGGGAGCAGGAGATGTCAGGGTTTGAAGAGCACCATCAGGATAATAGCACGATTGCTGTTTCACTCCTAAATTATGCATCAGCCCCCCAGCACACGCTCCCAGCAGGTGTCTGTCTCTGAGCTGTACAAGGCCACTGTCAGCTCCACACTTGTCACCAACCTGCAGCAGCTGAGGAGGAGATGCTCCCACCTCTCCTGGGTGCTCCCAGGCATTTTAAACGTGAAGCAAATTGAGAGCTATCACTGGTGGAGAAGTAGGGACCAGAACTGATAACAACTGAGGGAAGGTGACCTCAGTGTGCTGTGGACAGGGGATGGTCAGAACTTTTTAAACCAATCAGAGCAGTCTCACCTATTTTATATTGTCATGTCAACCTGTTTTTTGAAACCAAAAGAAAGGGTTTCTTTTTGCATGTGTAGCTTTACTGAGTCTCTGTTGGGTCGTGGTCTAGCTCTGCCAGGATTATATTGGCTTTTCTGCAGCAAAATCAATACAATTCTGCCCAGTTTAATTTATATTTTTTTGGTCAGGTGAGAAAGTGGGGACATCCAAAAAAGAAGCTGAGCAGTGAAGTAGGAGAGTCACAGAGCTTTTGTGCTGGCTCACTGAGTTCCATTTTTCGTGTGGATTATGACCTGTGGTCCCCTTACACAGCAGGACTGTTCTGGTTCAAAGCATGGTGTGACTTACATGTGCCTCGCTAGAAAAAAGGTCTTTTCTTATTGTGGTGCATTCACAGCTCTGGCACGAACCCATAAGTGCCCCATAAGTGGCAAAGACAGGGCTGAAGCTGAACTTATCTCCAGGGAGGGAGCAGAACTGGAGAAGGGAATTTAGCAAAGCTCCTTTAATGTGGATGATGAATGCCTGACCTAAGGGGACTGACTGCAGCAAGTGACCTTTCCGACATCAAGACTCCTTCACCACAGCCTGAATTATCCTGTGATCCTTGCAGAAAGGACCCTGGGATCTGTCATTCTGGATCCAAAATGTCTGTTAAGGCCATCTGCCCCAGGCCTGACCCTGTTTGCTTTCTGATCCCAGATAGGTACCATGGTCATTTCTGGAAGGTGGGGAGCACTGCCCTTACATACACATCCCACGAAAAACCTCTTTCCAAACATCTAACCCACATCCTTTTTTATTTTTTCCCCTTGGACTCTCCTTTGAGTTGATCTTTCCAAAACACTGACCCAGTGACCCCATTCCCTCCCCCACCCCCCAGCCCTGCCCCCAGCAGGTCTCCAATTAAATCCAAAATTGCCCCTGCACAAAAGCAGCTCTGTCAGCTCCATTCAGAGAGGAACAAGTGGCCTGAATAGCTTTGGGCACATTGGAAACCGAGAAACAGTGTGGTCTTGTGTTGAAGTTGAATGGTGGCGAGGGGGGTGGTTGGAGGTTGAGGGGGAGCCTTGAATCAGTTAAAGTAATTATTGAGTCATTCAGGAGGCTGGGGATGGAGCAGGATTCTTCTCCAACAAAGCCCTGCCATAGACACATAAGGCATTTCACCCCTTAAGGATGTCTCGTGCAGAAAAGGAAAGTATCAGGTATAAAGCAGTAATTTGTACAAGTCAGAGCTATTGTGATGCTCTGGCCTCCTGTTCCTCTTTCCAGATGGTTGATCTTGGACCTCGCTTCTCTTTTCAATTCAGGGAGCCCAAAGGTCTGATTCAGTTCTTGTGGTGCAGGGGGGAACATCGTGCAGACAAGGGACTCGATTGCTTTGTGTGTCCTGGAGCCATCTCTGCGGTGACAGCCAGGGAAAGGCTGTCAGGATCATTACACACAAAGCTCTGCCATTTGTCTGACAGTTCATACCAATCTGACAGCCTCCTGAGCAAAGTACTCTGCGTGTGTGACCCAAACCCTAAAAACTGTCACCCATCAACTCAGCGGGAAAACCACATCCTGGACGTGCCAGTGCCATCCATCAAAAACCAACCCACAAGGGACAGGGACAGAGGAGACAGACAGCGATTGAAAAGGCCAGGAGAGGAACTGTCCAGCAGGAAGATGAGGCAGCAGTCCAAAACCAGCTTTCTAGAGAGGTTCCTCTGCTGCTGCAGGGCATGTGCATCTCTCCCAAAGCAAGCTGTGATTCAGGGGCAGGAAAACAGGCTCTGTGACTCTGCATCCACTGCAGGCTGCCACTCTCTCTACTCTCAGAGTATCTCAAGACATTTTTGGACAAACTTTTAGTGAAGAGACTCCTGTTGATGCTATACATGTCAGACCATATAATGCTTATCAATCAGAGAACACTGAAAGGACAATATTTGTGGCAACAACTTAGTTCCTTTACTCATTCCAGGTCAGAGAAGACTGTCCATATGTTTTTTTTCCAGTGTTTTGACTGTTCACACTGAAATGTGAATCCTTAGTGAGTAGCCCACCTCAGGTAATGACCAAATGCAATTTGGCTTTTTTTTCCCTACTGAGAGATTAGGATTTCAATATATTTATTAGTTATTTTCACTCATTCACTTATTCTTTTTCCTTGGTGAATGTTATTTTTTTTCAAGGTCACAAAAGGCAAAAAGAGCCATTTGGATGCCACGATGGTTGTTGATATAAGCCAGAGCATGCACAGATTGCTGCTCCTGCTCCTTCTTGGGCAGTGTGTGACAGTCCTGCTGTCAGAAACACTCTTGTGTGAGGGTAAAAACCAGTGCACATTAACTCTTCTCCCTCCCAGAATCTGTGTTTCCCGCCAATGAAATATTCACTGTGTTTGTTACTATTTATTCACACGGCAGCAGGTTCCACAAGTGTGGGCAACTCAACAGAAATTATTCATCTCCCATGCACGGGACATGTCTAGCATGGAAAAGGTTAACAATAGAGATTAAGAAACCAGAATAATTAGATATAATTAAATATCTTCTGGAGGTTTATAACTATATATATATATACATACACACACACACATATATATATACATATAAAACACTTGAAATTTTTAGAATTTTGACAAATTACCCCTTTCTCTCCCTTTGGGCTACAAAGTCACAACTTTGCAGAGCTTTTCACTAGCAAATACCCTAAATATCAGCTTCGTGGTTTTCTCCCTAATTACCAGAATTGATAATAACCCCACAAAAATTCAACAGAAGGTGCCACAGAATGGTTTGGGTTGGAAGGGACCTTCAAGATCATTCAGTGTGGGTTCCACCAGACCAGGCTGCTCCAAGCCCCATCCAACCTGGCCTTGAACACCTGATGTATCCATGCACACAGTCCTGGCAGGGAATTGCTGAAGTCCAGGAATATTTAATAAGTCTATTTTTGGCCATAGGTAGGCCATGCTCACATGCCTAAGATGCTTCCAGAGTGTGTCATGATATAAAAAGGACTTACCCAGGTTTCCTTGCAGCTCTGTGCTGTGCCAGTGCAGAAATTTTCTTAAGATAATTCTGAAATTGTTTTCGCTCCTGGAAACTCCCTCTTGCTCCCTGACACAATCTTGGGGTCCTTCTCCTGCTCCACTTTTTGATTCCTGCATCACTTTTCTCCTCAGGCTCATCTCTGCAGCTGGGGGTTGATCCCTCCCCTCTCCCAATAATTAAATGTGCAACTACAACTGTTCAGTCAGGGTTTGGCACAGCCCAAGGCAGTGTCATCCCCTAGAAGATGCTCAGGGGATTCTTGCAGGTATGAATGTGTGACAGCTGCCAGGGGACTTTCCGTGGATCCCATGGCACACCCTCCTCACCAGGAGCCATAGAAAACCAGGTTTTTAAGCAGAGCGTTTCCCGGTTCATCCTGTGACCAGAATTGCCACGAATGACAGCACCAGGACAGCAGATAAATCCCGGCTAAATCCACCAAAACCAGCAGCACGACTCCAGCTGAGCTCATCTGAAAGCAAAGGTGCTGCATGCCATTCTTACAACAGGCAATTAGCCATAGATTGTTAATGACTTGGCTGGCCTTTGTGGGAACTGCTCCCAGGTGGAATCAGAGCCACTGGAGCCTGACTCATCGAAGCCGTCCTGACAGAAATATTTTGTACCTCCAGCCCAGAAAAGCCCCATTACCTCGGAGCTGAGCTTGCAGTCACTGCAGCTCTGGAATCTCTGCTACAGATCCTGCAGGTGCTTAAGCAGCTGTGAAAGAAGTGTCACCTCCTGGTTGTGCCACCGAGCTGAAAGTCTGAGCGTTTTCTGCCCTGAAAAAGCCTCCATCACTTTGCTCATTGCTTTGTCTTTGGCACAGCAGAGGCAAAACAGGGTTCAAGTCTCATCAGCTCAATGATTTTGGCGAGCTTGTTGCTCTAAATGAATCCTGGGTGTGGCCCTGCGTGTTTAAGTACCTGATGGAACAGGGTAGAGTTTTAGCCACGGCTTTTAAGCCCTTCCATTACACTTTAAAAGTCCTTCCTTTTACAGTCCTTTTCTCCATGTCTATAAAGAGAAGGGCAGGTTTACAACATCCATCACAGTTAACAGGGTGAAATAGGGCAGGGGAGTTGATACTTCCAATTGTGCAGGAGCAAATTAAGGTTTTTAAGCAGAACATTCAAGTCATAAGACACTTACCACCCTTTTGGAACCCATCCTGGAGTAGTTACCTTCTATTTTCTCAGCTTTACCCCCTCCCTGCTTGGCCTGCAGGTCCATTTTCCTCTAGGCTGTTTTTCCCCTCTTATGAGCTTGATATGAATTTAAAATATCGTGTTCAAGATTTGGAGAATAATCACAGAATCATAGAATCATTACTTAAGAAAAGACCTCTGAGATCATCGAGTCCAGCATTTTACTGATCCCCACCTTGTCAACCAGCCCAGAGCACTGAGTGCCCCATCCAGTTATCCCTTGAACATTTCCATGGTTGATGACCCCACCACCTCCCTGGGCAGCCCCTTCCAATCCCTGTGCACCCCTTCCATGAAGAAATATTTTCCTGATGTCCAACTAAACCTCCCCTGGCACAGCTTGAGGATACACCCTCTTGTCCTGAAGAATGGTTTTAGTCTAAGAGGATGGAAAAAATAAAAACACTATTTTTTTTTTCGCCTTTTCTCTCCATTTCCAGAATTATTTCATGACTATCTTGAAGTCATATATGAGGCACAGAGGAAGCAGGCAGAGTGGGCAGACCTTGTCAAGGTAAGTGAAATGCATGATGCCTCCACAAGGTACCAGCCAACTGTATCATTAACAGCAATGGTAATAAAAAATGCAGCTCTCTCTCACCTTAAGGGGATTTGAGTCACTGACATTTTAATTAACAAGGTTCCCATCTCTCAGCATCAAGTCTGCAGCCTGCATAACTTCTCCTTGCTGGAATGGATGGAGATCAGGTGTCCTTTGCCACAACGATTCCATAGGACCCATCTCAGGAAAAGCCATACATGGAAAATTGCAATCTTTCCCATTTTAAGAGCAAAAAACCCAGAGGAAGGAGTTGCAGAAAGCAGGCTGAGGGCAGCCAGTCCACATGAGTCACAATGAATGGTCACCAAACCCTTGAATTTATCAAACTATACAAACCTGGAAACAAGTGAGTGGATGGGAAGTCTCAAGAGATGAAACTGGGGACAAAGCCTGTCACAAAAATCTAGTCAAGATCATGGGACTGTAAATGACTCTAAGTCACAACCAGAAATCTTTCTGAAGTTTTTCTTCCAACACCAACACCTATGTTCTATCTGTCACACAGGTGAAGCAAAAAGTATCTCCCCTTTTTCTTCCCTGACATTCATAGAGGTAAAAAGTGGCACCAAAAATCAATGAAACCAAATTTTTTTTTTTTGCTGCTCAAGACAAAAAATCTTCTATGCAAGGAGGAACTGGGGGATGGCTGGAAAGAAGCCAAGGAGAGAAGGGATGGAGATGGCTTTGGCTCTAATAGAAAAGCTATAGACAAGGAAAAGAGAGAATGTGGCAAATCCCATCATCCATGCTGGAAGATCCCAAAGAGAGGGAGATTGGAACAGATGCTACCAGGAACCAAGTTATATCCAGCCCCTCTATCAACCTGGCTGGCTCAGCTGCCAGCCAAGACCTTCACCCACCATTGCCATCAGTGTTCCATGGACAAAGCCTGGCATTAGCTCATGATATGGAACAAAAATAGCAATTCAGAATGGAAATAAAAGGTGTGTGTGTGTGGTGTGTGTTCTAAACTGTGATAATGGAGCAGAGAAGGGGCAGATGCTCCTCTGTCATTGGAAGATGTGAAATTGGACTGGATCTCATTGTCCTGCTTGGTCTGAGTTAGGGGACTTTCAGAAACTGCTGAGTGCAGCTCCCTGCTTTGCTCCACACAGATGGAAGATCATCATGTGCCCTCCTGGCTCTGAAATGGTTTTGTGGAGTGAGACCTCAGGGGTCCTCTGTTCTCTGTGCTGCCCAGCAGCAAGGAGCACAAAACATCTTTAAAACACCTTTATTTGCTATATATTTGGTTAGGAAATCTCTTCATCTATAAGTGATCTCAGGTTAAATTCAGCAGAATTACTTGAGCACCCCCATAATATAGATCATAAAATCACAGAATGGTTTAGGTTGGAAAAGACCTTAAAGCTCATCCAGTTCCAAACCCCCTGCCTGAGCAAGGACACCTTCCACTAGAGCAGGTTGCTCCAGGCTCCATCCAGCCTGAACATGATGGAAATAAGGACGTGAGATCCCATCCTCCAAGCTCATGCATTTTGAAAGTCAGCCCATACAGCCATAAGACAGAAGTTGACTTCTGCAGGCACTCAGGGTGTTGATGAGATCTGAGATTGGCCTTTCCCTGCCTCCTGAGAGTCACAAACCCCTTTTTTGTCTCCAATATAAACCTGTACAGCTCTTTCATAACAGAACATTTGCCTCTGGGTATTACCTTGTCTCGACACAATCCATTTTTAAACACCAAAGCTGCCAGTTGGCAGAGGGTTGAATTGTGTGTCTGGAAACCAAATGGTTCTTTGAAAACCAACAAAATTGTATTTACAAGAGCAGTCACTCCATCAGCACTGTCAAATTAATTTTTCAGACATGATCTTTTTGATGAACTGCTTTTCTTTCCTCACCTTCTGGCACAAAGGTCACCTCTGAACTCTGGTTCATCATAGTTCATTTATAACCATTTTTAAAATATTTATAAGGATAACTCATTTGTTGTTTCGACAATGCCTTCTGCCCTTCCCTAAAACTTGACTTCATCCATCCCATTGAAAGGCACTGAACATTTGATTATTTGCATGCCTCTCTTGAAAGCAGAGTTTTTCAGGTGCAGCTTCTCTTTACAAATTTGACATAAGCAGCAAATCACGTTTGATCTTTGAGAACCATTTTGATTTTTTAAGGAAAAAAAAAAGTTTTTTTATTATACATCTATATTATTTGGTTTTGAGGCGCCACAAGGCAGTCTAAGCTCTTTAACAGAGATGAAGAGAGAATCCTATGTGGATTTTGGCAATGCCTTGTGTATGCAGTGGTGATGAGTGTGATTTATGGGGCCAAGACACTCTTGTCACCAGGTGCATTGACTTCCTGCACAAGGAATCACAGCCAAACGTGCCCAAACACCTGGAACTGTTGATCCTTGGATGCTATCCATGGCCAAACCCATATTTTCTAGATCTAGCCCACTGGTCACAAAGTGGTGACCCTGGGATGGAAATCTGTACAAAATCTCCCACAGATATCACAGGGAGGCAGAAGTGGAAGGTGGAATCAAACCAGTTTTGATGTGTTCTTTCCAACTTCATAAAGATGTGAAGGAGCCTGGTTTCCCAAACCACTTCTCTATTTCAAGTCTGAGCTCTATGTGTAAATAGAAACAGGATTGTGCACTGTTGATATAACAGCAGGTAGAATAGGGGAAAAGGAGTGAAGGCAAATAAATACAGTGATAAAACTGCTGTAAGTCCACAGGAACATCATATCTATTGTCTGCATCATCCAGTGGTTCCTGTATGAAGCTAAATAACTTGAAGCTGAGCTAGGACCTGTCTTTCAAAACCACAGGCAGCTCAGACTTAGACATTTTGAGCAATGGAAAATCTACCACTTCCCTTGGGAAGCTGCAGTAGCAGTTAATTAATTTTTTGCTGTTAAAAATGTTTGCCGTGGTTCTAATTTGAATTTGTCTACGTTGCTCCAAGGAAGGATTTCATCAAGACTGTTAGGAGCTCCTGGTACTTGCACTCCACCTTCGTAAGATCTTCTTCAAACACTTGATAAATATTAGAGAAACCTCACAACATCCCTGTGAGACACAAAAATGTAATTACCTTGGCACGTTCCATGGATGAGAACAAAGGGAGAGAGGAATTGAAATTCTACCCAGGCAAAGCTGAGATGTGAATTGAGTGGGATTCCCAGGAATAAAAGCTACCACCTCCATTCCCTGCTCCATGGCACTGCCTCCTGCATCCCTGCTGGAGGGACAGTCACAGTTATGTCTTTCCCAGCTCAAAGACAACCCCAAAGAGGGGGATCCCTGCAGTGCTGGGCAGCTCCTGGAGGAACTGAGGCCACCAGGAGCAGGCAGGTTAGATCTCTCTTTTCTCTGTTCCTGGAATCTTGCACTGATCCACACAGGATCTCTTTGTGTTGTGAAGTTTGATAACAGGAGATTCTTAATGGAGAGTCCAGCTTCTCCTCCCCAAAGCCAGCAAGGATTACAGAAGTTACTGTACAAACACTGGCAATTTCCAAGATATCTCACTCAGGTTTGTGATTCCCTCAAGTCCCTTCACAAATCCCTCATCCCTACTCCACGTTAACCACCCACTCAGTCAGTGACTGGCACTTTTTGTCTCCACAAGCATTTTCTCCACTACTGAGCCTCCAATGTCACCCACTCTTCTCAAATGGGATTATGTGACAAGGTTGGCTTGATGACCTAGAAGGTCCCTTCCAGCTTTATGTTGTAGTAGAATATTAATGACTCTGCTAATTCAGAGCTGTCTGACCTCCACTCTGTACAGCCACAAGCAAGATGATCTCTCTCTCATTATAGCTGTCGTGTTCTCAAATAACCTGTTCATGCAAAATGCATGCACAGTTTTCTCCTTCTCCCTGCAATACAGAGATTTCTCTCTACTCAAAAAGGAAAAAAAAAAAAAAAAAAAAAAGCTAGGCACTGCTCTGATTATCTTCTCCGTAAAACATTTTGGAGATTATTCCCTTTTTATTCCAAAACCAGGGATATAACTATGAAATAAACAGAGTTCTTGGTGTGAAATAATTGGACTTATAATCTAGAAGGAATCTAATGGGATTCATTTATCTCATATACTCCCCACCTTCCCAAATAATGGAAGCAAGGGCTCAATGAGTTGTCAGGGAAGGAAAGAGGCTGCTCCTGTTCCTGCAGATAAGGATGGCTCCTGCTTGCCTTCAAGAATACACTTTCCTACCTGTCACCTTGGAAGCTCAACCAATTTTGGCAATTCCAGATTCCTCTGTGTCCCAGAAACATCAGGAAATCACCTGGAGGTCTCCTTCCAGCACTCAAAATAAATGCTCAAAAGGGTGGAAGAGGGTGAAAAGTGGAGTACACCTTATTAATGGTCCAGTGCCACCTCTGAGGAGCAGTACAGGTACACCAAGGCATTTTCTTTAGCTCTGAGGAGTTTGGAGCAGACCCCCAAACGCTCTGCCACTTGTTAGACCTCACAGGGGGGAATCTAAGAGTCAAAATGCTGGACCAAACTCATAATATGTGCTGTGCAGGCATGTGAAATCGCTTCAATTTATTAAAAAATCTTGTAGGAAATGCGTTCACAGAATTGTTAAGTGGAATTAGTAAAAATAACAACAATGCCAGGTTTTTAAAAGATTTGTCAGTAGATTTTAGGAATGTAAATTTTATGCCTTACAGATTCAGGCCTTTAGCCAAAGTTAGGCCAAAAAAGAGATGTCAGGAATTAAAGATAGGGGTGAGTGTGGAAGGAAAAACCCTACCACCTCTACCACACAGCAATATCAGATTGATTCATATTTCAGAATGGGCTGGAAGTTAGGTTTAGTCTGACCAAGGACAATAACTATTTGCAATAATACAACAGACTGTAAATCTTGTGTCAGAGGCTGGACAATGGGCAATTTCTTCCCTGGAGCAGTGTTTTGCTGGCACTGGACTCCTGCTCATGCTAAAGTTCCCACTTGCAGGTAAAATAAGACCCTCATTTCCTTGCAACTGAAGTTTGGGAAAGATTTCCTCCTACAGGCTGGCCATCTGTTATCCTTCCTTAGTCTCTTCAGACTTCTAAAGATATCAGTAATTTTCCTGCCTGTCTGTCAATTTTATAGAAATGATACTGCCTTTGCATTTCTCTCCTGAACTATTTCTATTACATTATTGTACTTCCTTTGTTGCATTTCATGATTAATATTCTCATTAAAATCTCTTTTACAGGCAGCTCTCTGACATATTCTGATTTTCTGGAGCTCAATCCTTAAACATCTCCAGTTCCAAGCTCATGTCTAGTCAACATCTGCTGCTTGCCAATAGTCTAAAACCAGTAAAGTCTTGTACAAACCCAGAAATTTTGCAGATCACTAGCAAATCTCAAAGGAAACCCAACTGGGAAGCCACATGTCTTTACAGATATTATTTTACAATGTGCATAAATCCTCATCCCTTTGCAGGATGCAAGTCTTTTCCAAAGAGAATAGAGATTTTTTTAAAGTAATCAGAATATTAAAAGAACATGAGAATTAAATAAGAAATAAATAAAAAAGAAAAATCTTAGAAATTTAGTCCCTATTTTCTCAGAGTGGTGGAGCCTGAGCTGTTCCTGTGCCCAGAGAGTTGGAACAACATTGGAAAGGGTCTGCAGAGACCAATTGACTGATGGAGATGAACAATTTGGTTAAGTGAAAGGTCTTCTTAATTTCTTTCCAACCATGATCCAAGGGCAAAAGCCACTGAAGAACAATGAACTCTCTTAGTGAAAGACATGCTGATCCACAGGGAAGCATCAAGCACAATATTTTGTTTTAGTGAAATATTTGGCATGTCCTGCAGTGATCAATGCCAGAGCTTTGGAGGGAACGATGGCAATGGGCTATAATTAGCTGTGATAACTCCTTACAATAACAACCATATTTGGTTTGAATTATTCATGACCCACTGTGTTATTTATGGCAATTGCAGCTTTTCTTTTCCTGTGGTAATGTGTGGTGGTTACGTTTTGGGTATTTCTCGCTCTCTCTTTTTTTTTTTTTTTTTCTTTTGGTTTTGTTTTTGTTTGTTTTTGTTGTTGTTGTTGGGATTTTTTTGCCAATGTTTGAATTGCTAAGCACGGGAATAAATAAATAAATAAGATTCAGAAAAAGAAAAAAAAAAGAAGTTTTCAGCAAGAATCAAGTTTTCATTCTCAGTGAGGGATGAGGAAGGAGCAACAGGGTGTGAATTTCTGTTCTCTTCATCAATTCCATGTCTTTCTGAAAAAGCAGGATATGCACTGCCGAATTGGAAGCTAGGAGGGGCTGTTTCTTTGGGAAGAGCCAGGCTCCTCGTCTGTCTCAGCACGATTTCTCACTGAGCAGATGGAGGGATTCAGCTTTTCCCCCAAGGTTCCCCAAATGAAGCACCCGAGGAAGTGCATGGTCAATGTTCTGCGTCTGACTGATGTCTCTGCTCCCAGAAAATTGACCCAATGGCCGGGATTTCTCTCTTTTTGTCTTGAGAGATGCATTGTTTAGTTAAGTTCCAGCTAGAAAAAGAGATGAGGGAGGTATTACGCATTAAAAATTAATTTACATTGGCAGCCCAAGATGATGATGTTCTCTATCCACAGAACGGGCATTTAAGGGCTGCTGCTTCATTTTGCTATTGCTCCACCTCCCATCCTTGTCCTTAGGAGGAAATTTCCTTAGGAGAAAAATTCCTGGGAGAAGAGGAGGTCTCTGCCTTGCTGCAGGGAGTTCTATTTGTCTTTTGGCTATAAAATGATCAGTCCTCCCAGAATGAAGGCTCTGAACCAGAAAATCAGAGAAATAATTTCACTTTCCTGTAAAATCAAGAGGTTATAAGGAAAGCAAAGCAGATTGCAAAGCTGATCTGAAGCAGATTGATGTTCATAGCAAAGCTCCTTCCTCCTATTCAGTAGCAATCATTATCTCAGGATTATTTCAGCCCTGGAAGTGTTCAAGGCCAGGTTGGATGGGGCTTGGACCACCTGGGCTGGTGAAAAGTGTCCCTGCCATGGCAGGGGAGTGGAACAGGATGAGCTTCAAGGTGTCTTCCAACCCAAGCCATTCTAGAATTCTCTAGGAACCTTTAAATTTTATTTAATCTGACACCCCAATTTGGGGGATTTATGGGGATCCAGGACCAAGAATTAATGATATTTATTTCACCAGATAGTCCTCCAGCAATAAAAAATTCCTATCAACAAAATCCAATTTTCACCAAGATCTGGAACATCTATTTCAGAGGTTTTCTGTACCCAGATTTTACAAACCACTGGCCCTTTGCAGCAGCTTCCACACAGAGCTGTTCTGAACTGAAAATATTTCTTTCCAAAATGTGAAGCAATCCCCACTTTGCATCATCAGGTTGGAAATATTACTTCTCACCACTGAAGAAAAACTGCTACGTATCTCCCAAGAGGAAATGAGAGTAATCTAACAGTCATATGAATTAATTAATTAATAGATAACTTGTTAAGAGACTGATGAAGAAGCTGTTATCTCAGCTACTGATACATGGCACGAAGCTCTGTGTTGTACAAAATCTCACTGTGCACACTCTTTACTAATTATCATTTACCCAGAGCAGAGGAAGGTCACTGATAACACTGATCACAGAATCAAAGAATCAAAGAACGGTTTGGGCTGGAAGGTTCCTTTGAAATCATCTTGTTCCAATCCCTGCCATGGGCAGGGTCACCTTCCACTGTCCCAGGTTGCTTCAATCTCCATCCAACCTGGTTTTTGGACACTTCAAGGGATGGAGCAGCCACAGCTTCTCTGGGAAACCTGTGCCAGGGCCTCACCACCTTCACAGGGAAGGATTTCTTCCCAATATCCAGTCTAACCCTACTCTCTTTAGAAGCCATTCCCCCTTTGCCCTGTGACTAAAAGCCCCTGTCAGTATTCTCTCTGTATCTTTCCTACAACTCCAGAAGGCCACAGTTAGGTCACCCCATGACTTCTCTTTTCCAGGCTGAACAATCCCAATTCTCTCAGCCTTTCCTCCCAGCAGAGCTGCTCCATCCCTCTGATCATCCTGGTGCCTCCTCTGGGCTCAATCCCACAGCTCCACATCCTTCCTGTGCTGGGATCCAGGGCTGGGGCAGCTCTGCAGGTGAGGTCTCACCTGAGCTGAGCAGAGGGGAAGAATTCCCCCCTCACCTGCTGCCCACCCTGTGGGAACAGCCAAGGGTCCCTTTGGCAATTTGGGCTGTTTTTTGGTTGATTCATGCTCAGCCTCTCATCCCCAGCACTCCCAATTCCATCTTTGATACTCCAAGGGCGTTACTGGGTGTTGGATTTCTGGACACTTGAAAGTCAAATAACACCACAAGATATTTGGCACTGAAAAAGCTTTTACAAAACTTGGCTTTGAGGGCTGCCAGCTCCAGAGGTGATCTCTGTGTGCCCTAGAGACCAAGAGAGGATGGACAGCGTGTTCTACCAACAAAGACTCTGCCTGGGGTTCATGATGCATTCCAAAAGCACCCTCCTGGCTACACAACACAAGTCCTGAGACTTGCCCCCTACGGTGGGAAAAAGAAACTCCCCTCAAGGGATCCTTCCAGGTTTCCGTGACATTTAAAAGCTTCAAATGAGACAGAAAGGTGAAATTCAGTGGGAGAAGGAGGGTGAGGAAGTCACAGGACCGTGTCTTTTGGGAGAGCTGCCTGTTTCCAGCCATGCAGAGGATGTGTGAATCACTGCTGAACGGTCTGCTGAGCTGACTGTGCAGCTTTCACCCCTGCTGATGCCTCTCTCCACCGGCAGCAACTGGGGCACAGGACACATTCAATAACTACTGAATATAATTAAGTCTAATTGCAAAGTTAATTGTTGAGGAGAAGGGAGGTGGGGGAGAAAAACAAACAGCGTGAAGCTAAGTGAGGATATCAGAGCTCAGCAGTCTGATACCCTCAAGACAGAGCTGGAATTCAGCTTCCTTGCCCCATATTCACTGCATCCTCCTCTGTGTGTGTCTACCACTCCTTGCTTCCCTGAATGAACACCAGCGAGTGCCAAACCTCTCTCTCCCTAAGAAAGGATCAGCTCTATTAGCAATTAAAGCACCAAACAGCTCTGCAGAAATCACTTGAAAGCTTGTTCAGGCTGGGACTCAAGGAGAACCAGGGCATCTTGGTACTAGGAGGACATTTTTCTGACTGCATCACAAGCCTGGCTGTCCGTGGCTATATTCCCAGATGATATCCATTGCTGGAGGTTCATTGACTAGGACAGAGCCATTCTGCTGCTACAGCTGCTGAGTTATGCCTCAGATGCTGCTTCATTCAGAAATCAAGCTTCAAGTCTTCCCAAACCTGACCTACTCTGACAACTCAAGGCCTCCAGCCTGAAGGAAAATCCCTGGGGATATGTTAAGTGAGGAGTGTGCTTGGAGACATGGGAAGGAATGAAAAGATTTGTTTGCTCTCACTGCTGACTCAGGGCTCAGGGAAGGGATATCCATCCTTCAGGTCTTAAGCTCAGCATAGAACTTTTGGAGATTGGGGTGGGATGTGCTGTCTGTTCACAGAGAGACCAATTGTGGCCACTGTCAGAGGTGGGATGCCAGCCCACCTGGGTCTTTGCAGGGTCCAGCGTGGGACTGGAGACCTCAAGGACTATGGTGCATGCAGCTCGTTGGGTTTGCTATGAACAGACACTTTCCAACACTGAAAGAAGAATGTCAGGCAGGAAATGCCAGGAATAAAAGGGTCTGTGGTATGGCAGCACAAACATCCCCAGACTGCCAGTCTTCTGTGATGCAGCATTAAATGTCAATTTGCAACTGGAGTGAATTCCCTGTTCATTCAGGGGAATTTCTTTTCCACCCCATGTTCCATGCAATTTTGGTGTTTCCCAATGCAAAGAGCCAAAAGGAGGAAAAAGCACATCCATCATCTCTTTTACAAAAAAAAAACAACCCAAAACAGGAGAAATGAAGGCCCAGACCTCTGAAATATGCACAACAGTCAGATTCCTCCTGTGTTTGAGTCACAGTCAGCCAACATCTCACCTGTGCTGGGTGATGCCAGGTGGGTTTGAACACGTCTGTGGGCACAGGTAGGGTGCTGAGAATTGATGCAATGACCTGTGACAAAGAGCTGGGCTTGCTTCTCCTCTGAGCTGCCACAGGAGAAGCAGCACCATCAAAAGCTCTTCTGGCTCCAAACCCCAAATCCTCCCAGGAGACTCTTCTCATGGAACAGCAGCAACAGGCCCCAAAAAGTCATAGTCACCTCCAAAGATATTTTTTGACCACAGCTCTCTGTCATTGAGCTCAAAGATCACAGCAGAAGTGCAGAGAAAAGTCTTCCCATCAAGGGCAAGAAAACCAAACCCTTTTTTTCCTTACCATGTACAAGGAAGAGTTACAAGGCACAACAAGGATGCCAGGGATTTGCATTGGGAAACATGGAAACAGGCCAGGTGATTTTGTGGAGGAAGAAGGTTCTTTGATTCCCAGCAACTGTTATTTTTTTCTCTTGTTTTAATGTAATCAGCAGGGAAGCAGGGTGAGAGGGATGAAGGAGATCCAGCTGTTGCCATGGCAGCCTCTAGCTGGCCATCTCCCACATCCCTCGGGTTGCTTGGTGCTGTTTTCCTCCAGTGCCAGCTCCTGGTTTCACATCAGAGGAGTTTTCCTCCTGGGGGTGGCAGGGAGGGAGTGGTGAGCAAAGTAGTGCAGAGAAAGGATCAGAAATCTTGGGAAGAGGTGGCCTGGGAGAAGGAAGAAGCACAAGAGAGTGGGTGAGGAGAGACCACCAGGAGTGAAGGTGAGTGCAGTGATGGATGGAAGGGAAGGGTTTAAAGGCAGAAACAACATTTTCTTGGTGGAGACCAGGCAGACACCTAGAAACTCATCTGATTTGGACTGAGTGGAACTTCCCTAGCCACAAGAGCTCCTTAAAATATACTCCACTCCTTTCCTTCTAAACCCATCTCTTGGCTTCAGCCACAAATAGCAGCAGTGCTCTGAGTTCAGGCACCAAGTTTAGTCTCCATCACCCTCAAGATCTTAATGCAGCCCAGACATTAAAAATTCATGTTCTGGCAGTTCCCATTTTCACAAGGGCCTGTTGGAACTAATGACGTTGCCTCAGTGAGCACTTCATAAGTTAATCATACATTTTCCCTTCTCACTTGCCTGAAGATGGGAGCAGGGAAGTTATGCTGACAAACTTTCAGCATTTGTAGTTCTTGTTTGAGACAATTTTTCATTTCTTTACAGGATTTAACCAATTCCTTGCTGAACTCTCCAGACAGGAAATGTGAGAAGCTCATAGGGGCATTTTTGGGATCAAGTGACCAAGACTTGCCAAGGAATTTTCTAATTTCCTTAGTACTAAAAGGGAAAATACATTCAAAGGTTGAAATTCATGGCTTTCCTACAGTTGGCATTATGCAGCTGTGGAGGATCCAGTAGGAGTTTGCTCCATGCACCACAGGAACCTTCCTCTTGCTGCTTTAATGGGATGCATTGGCCTTTAGTAGCTTGTGGGGGTTTTCTTCTCAGGAAACCTGTTTTTTTAAGGGCTCCTATAGGAACTTTGTCCTTGTTTTGTTGTCTCTGGTGCTCCACTATAGAGATGGGCAGGTGCTTGTGTATCCTGTTCTCAGGCTTTGGCTGAGATCAAGGGATATCAGATAATCTAATCAGATATCACAGCTTCCTCACAGACATGAAAGGGCAGAGATTTGTTGTTCTTTCATCCAATAACAAGAAAAGGTAATGGTAACTCCTCTTTCCCTCCCCAGTTCAAGATACAAACAGAGCTTCTAGTCCTTGCTTCTCTTTCCCTTCTCCTCCTCCACCTTGAGGTGCCACTTTCCACCAAACTTTATCCATGGCATTTTCTGGGATAATTGTTTCACCAAAGCTGCACATCTTGCTGCACTGGGATCCTTTTAGATTCCTACTCTGACTCCTGAATCATTTCACTCCTCCTGAGCATCACTCAGGTACTTCTCCTTCCATCAGAAGTGTATTTCCCTCTGCAGGCAGGGAAATTAGCACCACCAATTATCCTGATACCCCTAAACCCTTCTAATCCCACTGAGGTTCTGTGTTTCAGCCTCTCAAACTGAAGGCAATCCGCTGATTGTTCCTTCAGCTCAGCCATGAGCAGGAGGCTTAGGAGGAAAAGAACAGCTGGTTTCTGTCTTCTTGGGATTGTCATCACAGATCTTTTGTTTTCACAGTCAGGAAAGGCCACTGATGAGGGTAATCACAGAGAAAAGCCCAGAGCAGAGAGAGAGAGGGAAGGAACAGATCAAAGGGTCATTTAAATCGATGGCCACACACAGTAATTGCATAAATCTAAAACTATACCAACCTGGGGACACGTGCTGTGATTTCAGAGGCAAAAATAAACATTATCAGTAATGAACATGGATAGTGATGCTACAGTGAGAGGTTTTTGTGATGGTTTTTCAGCAATGAGACACTTCTAAATAAAACAATGAAGTCCTTCTCTCCACAGAAATTGTTGAAAGCATTGGAACAGCTCTACCACTGGTATTAGAAAAAGGAGAGACAGTTTGAGTTCCCCAAACTGAGCATGAAGTGTAACCTAAGCCAGGTCAACACCCAATTTATGATAAAGCAACTGAGGAGGATTTAAAAAAAAATAATAAAAAGGACTAAAATAAGAATTAATCATTCACATGTTGGGCAGGAAGGGCCACAACAAAAAGAAGGAGAATTTTCAGAAGGGGATTTACTTCAGGAGGGACAAACTCTCCTGACTTGAGTGCAGAGCATCCCAGTGACCCCCAGGCAAGGACAGCAGGGCACTCAGTGTGAGGAATTCCAGCCCTCTGTGACGTTTGTCCTCTCCTTGCCCTCTGGAGGCAGCCACAGCTCCCCTGGGATGGTCACATCCTCTGATGTGCCCGAGCAGGTCAAGATCTGTAATTTTCCATTACTGCAGCTGATCAAATGTCAGAGTTCTGCCAACCTTCAAGAAAGTCTGTTCCCCTTGGCACCACTGGCACCTAAAAAATCTCTTCCCCTCAATCTCTGTTCAGGATTTACAAGAGGGGCTCAGACCCTGAGGGAAATGTGGCAAAAATGGGAACTATCAAACCTCTTGTTTGTGTCACCTACTGTTCTCCATCCAGCCTGGCAACTTTTTCTATTCTTCACCCAAGACATCTCTTTGTTGCAAGTGATCAATACCAAAAATATTGTTTTTACAGTTTTGAAGAATCCTCAGCATCCTCCAAAAGCACAGAAAATGCTGTGGCACAAGAGATTTGGAGCTGATTTCAGAGATCAAAGCATAAATCAGCACAAAATGGGCCCCCCTCTGCAGAGAGAATGAGGAGATTTGGGATGTCCTCAAGAAAAAAGGTGGATTGAGGAGTGCCTGCTGGTTAGACAAACTCAGTGACACAAACTTCATGGTTTCTGCACTGGGAAAATCCTTGATTTATTTTGGCTGGAGGGTTTGCAAGGCATCCGTGGGCTTAGGAGAGTTTTGGGGAGGACCTGTGACCAAATGTTTGCCAGTGCTTTACTGGGGTGTCTGTTGAGTGCAGCCAAGCCTGGACAAGAGACAATCAATTTTTTATCGATTTAATAAATTTGAATCCCTGTCCTTTGGAAGGGGCTGCCCAGGGAGGTGGGGCAGTCACCATCCCTGGAGGTGCTCAGTGCCATGGTCTGGTTGATGTGTTGAGTTTGGGTCATGGGTTGGACTCGATGATCCCAGAGGTTTTTCCCCAACCTAAATTGATCCTGTGATTCTCCATGGAGTCACAGGCTGGAGAGGTTTATTAGTCCACTTTCACTTACCAGGCAAAACCTGGTCTATACTTCTCCAGAATTACCTGGACATTTAAACCAACATGAACAGCAACTCAGGGATATTGGGACTGCAGCTGTGGCTTTTAGCTCTTTTTGGGCACCTGTAGGTGAAAGCAGAAGTGCAAATGGACAAAAAAAAGTTGCTATAAATTCCCCAGTCACCTCTTCTCATCAGGCTTTCAGCCAGACACCAACACTCTTCACAAAGAAAGACCAAGAGATTAAATTAGAGTTGATCTTGAGTTACCCTTCCAGACACCTTGGGTTCATGGGAAGTTTTGCCTTGGAAAGAGTTTATGGATCAAAATTTGGTTTTTTAGTTCTCTGGCTCATCATTGATGATACAAAACACCTTTTGCAAGTGTGGGAGTTGGAAGTCTTGGATCAGGAGCACAATATCCTCTGATGAAAGATGAGGTAATTAATCTCCATTTGGACTTTTTTTCCTGACTACAGATGTTTTATGTGAAAATCTTGGGATTTTGTTTATATGGAGGGTGGAAACCTCTATTTAGAGGAGCAAGGGAAGAGATGGTTCCTCACTATCAAAGGGGACGAGACCAAAATCTGTCAAAGTTTTAAATATTTATTTATTTTTAATTTAATTTCCTTTTAACCCATCAGACAAATTCTAAGTGTCACAAGTGCACAGCTAAGAAGAAAAGAAACACACACAGCTTCAACCTTCCTGGCTGATACTCAGAAAAATTAGCAGGGCAGTTACTTAAGATGGATAGAAGGAAAATCTTTCATGGCAGTAAAGAGCCAGTGGGACTCACTGGCCCAGGTCATGGGAGGAAAAGATACAAAGTCATTCTTCACACTCTGATTGGCCATTAATGACAAGTAATAATTAGCAATGTAAGTAACCTTTTAGCAGAGCTTTTAATCCTCACACATTCAGGCTGTTTGGGATGGCACCAAGGGTGTTTAGGCTGAAAGCAGCAAGTTTTTAATCTTTGTGATTTAGGTAATAGAAAAGCCACTGTAAGGAAAGATAATCTATTTTTCCAGGTAAGGAAAAGATCAAAAATGCAGTAATCTGCATGGCAAATGCTGTTGCAATTCAGCAGCCCTGCATCCTTTATTTTAATAATTTAAATAAATAAATAAATAAAAGTACTTTTCTTTTAGTATCCCATTTTCAGAATTTGATTCTCATGCAACCTTTAACATATTTTGTGAATCTTCCAATTCCTTATTATCCAGGACATTCTCCTCTTACCACCATCTGATATTTTTTTTTTTTCTTAGCAAACTCCTTCTACAGATGGAGAATCTCCAGATTTCATAAATCTGGTGGACCTGGGTTGGAGGGAGAAGGAGGAGCAGGCAACAGATTCAAAGCTGTAAGAGTAATTTATTGCCTCTCATTTTCTTTCTTCATAGAGAGCTTCTCCAGACCCTGGGACATTGTGAAAAAAATATCTTTAATCCACTTGTCAGCACTCTTTGTTCTGATCAGCTATTCACAAAAGGAACAGAATTAAATGTATGTATGTGTAAGCAGGTGGAGAAATATGTGCACACCCCAATCTGAAATAAGACTTCAAAAATCCCAAAATCTGTATCTGGAAGTGTTATTATATAACTAACATATCTCATTTTTCAAAAATCTTGGAAAACTTCCTGTACTTGTTATATGTGGACTTATTTGAAGCACTTTATGAGTGAAATGATCGTGATTCACAATCTATATTTTATCAAATATAATTTGGTATAGAATTCAAGTGAAGGGATCATTAATATATGACAGGCAAAGAGTTTGGCAAAAATCACTGTCTAAAAATTAGTTCTGAGGTAATGTTCTGAGTGAAAAAAATGGTTCAAAAATTTTAAAAATCGTTTAGTAATGGATTTAGGGAAAAGAAGGGAGGAAGGAAGGGAGGAAGGGAGGAAGGGAGGAAGGAAGGAAGGAAGGAAGGAAGGAAGGAAGGAAGGAAGGAAGGAAGGAAGGAAGGAAGGAAGGAAGGAAGGAAGGAAGGAAGGAAGGAAGGAAGGAAGGAAGGAAGGAAGGAAGGAAGGAAGGAAGGAAGGAAGGAAGGAAGGAAGGAAGGAAGGAAGGTGATTAACTGGGGTTTTGTTTTTATTGACATTAACAGCAATTAAAATGCATTATTAATGCTCTTAAATTGTATGTGTGTTACTAATTGTTGCAAATACCCTTATCAGCTCATTTTTCTCAATCAATTTAGAAAACAAACACATTGTTTTTTGAAAGGATTTGAATTTTCTCTCTGAAACAAATTCATTTTCATTTCAAAATGCCTCTTGTCTCCCAGTTTCAGCAGCAGAAGAGCTCAGGGGTTAAGGAGCTGTCACAGCCTGAGTAACAATTTGCAGCCTTGGATTCCAAGTGGTTGCCTAGCAGTAAAAGACTCCTTCCACACCACTCCCAGTTGGAGGTGTTCCCTATTCCATATATATAGTTAGCTATAGAGATCATATTTGGGGATATATTAGAAGATTTATTAATAGGAGCTCCCTGTCAAAATCAGAGTACTGAGTAGAACTGGAAAAAGCCAAATCCTTGCAAAAGCTGTGGAGCATCACACAGAGGCTCAGCACAGGAAATCAGTGTTGGATGCAGAGCAACAGATGCAAAAATCAACTACCATGATGCACTTTTCTTATGGAATTTTTTGTGATTATACCTTCGGCTTGAGAGAAACACTGGGATGGTACTAAGTCTAGGTAATTCCTCATAAAACATCCTGATTTTTTTTTTTTTTTTAAGGATATATGTATCTATAATGACAGAAGAGACATTTCTGTTCATGCAGTTTGTCCTCAGGCAGAACGAGGCCATTGAATCTCATCTGAGAATTCCTGTGGTTAACCCAAAGTTCAGCACAGCCCCCCCAGTTATACCTGGCTCATGTCCTTTCCCCTTTCAGCAGTGGTGACCAGCAACACCACAATGGCTTGGATGCCATTTTTCCCATTTAAAAAAGCAGAAGTGATGAACTTTGCAGAAGGAAAACTTACATTTATCCACAAGACAGTCTCCTGACCCACTCCATGAGTTTGCAAAGGCGTCAGGCATCCCTTAATCCCCTCCTCATGGACAATCCATGGCTATTAATGATCTTCTCTTTCTGCTCCATAGATCACAGGCAGAAGCCATCTGGCTTTTCCTTGGACCAGTGGAACAGGCTTTCCATAAACTTCAGGCTCTTTTTCCCTATTTAGGTCAGGAGTTAATATCCTCTATCACAAGCAAGGGGTCATGTCCTGCTGTTTAAAGTCAGCCCACTCCAAGAGGGATGAGCTGCCCCTCTCATCCAGGGAAAGCTGGGCTGAAAGGAGACCTGTGCCTGAGCACAGCAGAGCAAACAACACCACAATATGCTGCCAAGTACTCACAGTGCATCTTGAGTGAGCTTTGAACAGAGGCCTTTTCTGGTCTAAAACACAAGAGATAAAGAAATAGTGCTGAATCCCCCCCCTTTTTTTTTTTTTTTTTTTTTTTTTCAGAAGATGTTACACTGTCCCAGTCTATCAGGCTTGGCTTGCTGAAAATTAAGAGGTCAGAAGGAGCTGCCCTAGTCTGCAATAAGTCTGACCCCACCATGCTGTCTGGAGAGATTCTCTCCCTGCAGGGTGAAGGAGTTCAAGTCCGACTTGGATAATGAGTAAAATGAGTTTCAGCGTCTGGAGAACCCTAAAAAACCTCCTGCTCAGATTACATGGATTGACCTGGCCCTGTCTCCGTGATTGCCAAGCCCCAGCAGCTTTGGGGAGCAGTGGTGCAGAGGGGATCAGAGGAGCTGTGTTTTTCTCCTTGCCACTCCACCACACTCTCACCCCTGTCGGGAGAATGGCATCCACTCCACATATCTCAGGATATCAGCCCCGTGGACAAACCACAGCTCCCAGCTGCATTTGTCCCTCTGTCCCCTTTCACTACTACCTGAAGACAAACCTGAGCCACGATCTCTGCAGCTGGCACAGCCCTGCCAGCTGGCAAATCCTTCTGGAACAGGAGTAATGCCCTGCCCTCGAGCATGGGACAGCAGCTTCTCCTCTCCCCAAGCACCCAGCACCTTCCCACTGCTCCCTACGAGGAGGAGAGCAGCACAAGGGAGGCAGGGGACAAGGATGGGCAGTGGCACTCCTTCCTCTGAGCATACAAACCTTCACCTTGCTGCTGGCCAAAAACCCTGCCAGGGGGTTACACCAACCTCCTCCTTCCTCTGGCCCTGCTCCCCCACGCCCCAGCAAAGCAAACGAGGCAAAGGGCTCTGTTCTTTCAGACCCCTGAGCAAAGAGAAGGACCACAAAGCATCCCATCCTCCCTGGCTTGCATGTGACGAGCCACAGAGGAGCAGCGGTGCTGCCAAGCCTGGTGACTAAAGGCCAAAGAGAGAGGAGATAGAGGAACACAAGGGGCTGCTTGTTTGGGTTTTGTTTGGGGAGTTATTTGAAATTCAGCAGCCACTGGGGTTGGAGAACAGAGTCCACTCAGAGCCTCTCTCTTCCCATTCATCCCCATCCCGGCGAAGGAGGGAGGGGGGGATGCAGGCTGAGGAGCAGGGAAAACAACCAGGCTCCTTATAAGAATTCCTGCCTGGAAGAGGCAGCCTGTGCCCACGGGGAGGAATTGGAACCTCAGTTTCATCAGGCACTGGGGGCAGGACAAAGCCCTGCTGCCAACAGCAGCCTGGTGTCCAAGGAATTACTCTCTCCTTGCTTTTGGCAAAGCTTTGCCACCTCCTCCATGAAGGTCGAGTCATTTTTTGTTTCTGCCTTAGTTTCTTTCCCCAGGTGTGAAGTGAGAGGAACAGTGTCACGTTTAGATAATGGGGACATTCCTAAGCTAAAAGCTGAAAAGGAGTAAAGTGATTTCAGCGGAGCAGAAAAAAAAAACAGCGGAAGATAAAGACGGAGATTGGGTAAAAACAAATAACACGCTGTGAAAAAGGCAATGTATCAATCTAGGACACAGTGAGGGGGAATATTTCTAGGTTTCCAGATATTAGGAAGAAACTATCTTTGACCATGTCTAAAATATTATATCCGTTTTTGTGCTCAGCTTCAAGAAACATGAATTCATAGTGAGACAGGGTTGCAAGGAAAGATCACTAAGATGACCAGACTTGCCACAAGATAATGGAAAACGAAGAGAAAACAAAAGGAAAAGGAAAATGAAGAGAAAATTAAAATGCTAAATTAAAACTAATTAAAACTCTGAGAAAGAAGCACCAGAGGAATTTAAAAACCTTTAAACTAAAGGGCAATGATGCTGTGAGAATAGATAGGCTTGATTTGGCAAAAAAAAATATACCTGGGCTGAGATTTTAACCAGCAGAAAAATTATTGTCCAGCCAATACAATCAGTCAATCTTGTATGATTAAGAGGGAGGTCTCCCTGCTAATGTTGAGGTGGATTTCATTAGGAAGGCTTTTGGGAAGTGGCTTTCCAGTTCTGTCCTTCAGTATTTAATGCAGAAAGATAGAAACTTCACCCCTCTGCATCTCTCCTCTGTAGAGACACAACAGAGCTTTGCTTTGTTGTGTTTCTCCACCCCTGAGATGTTTCCTCTGTTTCTCTGTTTCCTCTCAGGTGTTTGGTGAAAGTTTTCTGCTCTAACCTTACATCCAAGTCTCCAGTGGCTCAAGGACTCAGGTGACAGCCAGCAGTCTGACTGATGTCCTTCTGCAGGCAGCAGACTCCTTCCATGCCTCTGCTCATTTTTAATTTAAGCTCCTCCACCTCTAGTGCCTTATCCTCAAGGATCCAGAGGTTTTAGGGGTCCAGGGCAAACTCCAAGGAGCAACCTCCTCCTGGTAGGATATAGAATGGTGTTAAAAGCTGGGACACCTTTAAACTACTCTGCCCAAGCCCAGCAGACCTTCTCATTGAAGAGTGATCTTTAAGGTTCTTTCCAACCCAAACCATTCTGTGATTCTCCTCTTCCCTTTCTGAGCTTTCTCCTTTTTCTTTGAGCCACAATCTCCTGGTAAAACCTCTGGGGAGTGTTGAACACGACAGAAAGGGGGACAGAAAATTCTTCTGTTTTCCCTCCTGCTTGACTTTCTTCTTGATGTCAAGGTGAATTTACCAGGAGAGATTAAAAAATGTCCTGAACCACCTCCTGCCCCTTTTAATGTGGCAGAAATCTTTGCAAATGGGCAAACCTAAACCAAATGGTGAATTGATCACTTTGAGTACAGTGACCTCTGACCTTCTCCTGTTTTTATTATCCCATGAAGTCTCTCCCTCTCAATCCCACCTTCACATTCCTCCTGCAGTCATCACTTTCCCCATCACAGGTACCATGAGCATGTTTGGAATCATGGACTCATTGAGGTTAGAAAAGATCATCAAGTCCAAGCATTAACCCACTTATTTACAGCAGAGGGACAAGTTCTTTAGGACTTTTCTCCCCTCAGGTGTGACTTAAACTCTATCCCATGTTTAAATCTCACCTCCAAGTCCAAAGTTGGTGCATTTGCGTTGTCTAATTTTGGGTAAATTGAAGTTTAAAAATCAGATTTTCAATCTTCACATGCACAATGAGCCTAAATTCCATGACTTTTTCAGCCAGGATGCTGATAAATGTGGCTCCAGTGCCAGAGAGACCTTCATTCCCTGTGAACTGCTGCTTTCAGTTTCTGAGATGCTGCTGCTCCAGAGACAGAGCTCCTTGGAGACCGAAAGAAAAGATGCAGAGGCAAATCCTTCACTCCCCATGGAGACTGTATTCACTCCTTATTACTGTTTGGTGATCTCCTGCTCCTTTCTGCCATATCTGTGCCCTCAGATTCTCATCCCACCACTCCCGTAGTACCTGGCATTCAGATCAAAATTTCTCAAGTTCTGCGATTATGAAAGACAGATGATATTAAAAAACAAGCACAAGTGATGCTTAAAATAAAACCTGAGGGTGATTTTTGAATCACCAGAGAGCCTGATCATGGTCCATAGTCAAGATTAAAAGAAACAAAGAAAAAAAAAAAAAAAAAACAAAAAAACCCTAAGCAACTCAAGCTCCAGTTTTATAATTTCCAATTTTTTTCTCTTTTGGCTTTGTTTCATTATTCAGTGAGCAAAGATGAGCCCACAGATCTCTCCATTCAGGCCCATGAAACACTCAGAGAAGATTGTTCTATGGCCAGTTAAGCCCAGCCTGGCTGCAGCTTTTAGGAAAGAACCTCAGGAGGAGCAGCAGTGTGACCCTGCTCAAGGAATGAGGGGTCCCTCTTTACCCATGGCATCCCAACCAAGGTCTGCTTGTCCCTCACCACTACCAGGTATTTTGGTCCAAGTGTCCCTTGACACCTTGTTCACATTGCTGTTTTAAACTGGATGTGCTGTGTTACCTTATTCTCATTGCAACAAAGGAAAGAAATTAATATATATATATAATCAAACAAAAATCAACATCCAAAAAAGCCCCACAATTAAAAAGAAATCCACTCATTAATATAAATGGAGGCCGGAAATATGGATATTTCACTGAAGTCCTGAAGCAAATGACATCTTCTCAGGAGAACACTGTTGTGGACACAGGCACATGTGTTTTATTTATAGCTCGAGTTTTACTGCAGTCACTCAATCAAGCATGGCCAGGGCTGTGTGTAGGCAAATGTGGCTCATTTCTCCCCTGCTCAGCTTTAAAGAGCAGTTTACATCTTGTCCAGGGGGGTTGATAGGGATGTTATGAGCACAACTTAATCACAGAGATAGAAAAATGTGACCCCAGGAATGCAGCTGCAGGAGAGGGAGGGAGATCCCTGCCTTGCTCTCCTCCCAGAGAGTGGACTGTGATCTAGGGATGCTCCCATTCCTGTCAGAGCCCTGACTCAAGGCTCAAATCTCTCTCTAAGTGCTCCATTCCTCACCTCTTGGAAGCCTCTAATTCAAGGGAAGGCACCTCTCTGACAGCTTTACCCAACTCCTGCCACGAGTCACAGCATCCACGGAGTCCTTGTGGGATGAGCACACCAGCCCTGTCCACAGGAGTTCATAACAATTCCCAACAACCACAACAATTCCTTCTGCTGGCTTTCCTTGTCTGCCCCTCTCTGATGTCCCATGCTCTGCAAAGTGACCACTGGATTTATTTAAGGTGTGATACGAGGTGTCAAGGTGTGGGTATAGAATACAAGTGCTAGAAGCAAAGATCAGGTGGTGAATTTAGTCTAATTCCTGTTGGTGTCACCCCATTCTCTCTCTTCCCTCCTTCAATCTCACTGCTGCTCCCTTAAAACTGTCTAAAGACTTTCCTGGAATAAAAGAGGAGTAATGATTCTTCACTACCTCCTCTGAACATTATGCCCCTTGCCTAAAGTTTGCTGTTGAATTTAAGGGATGTGCCTACATCACATGGCCATGGACCCACACCAAGACACCAACACCAGGTCACCTACTAACCCCTTGCACCTCACCCTGGCCCTGAGCTGCATTTTCCCCTGCAGACTGCAGCTCTGTCCTCCTGTCCTGCATTGTGGCAGGCTGGCAGAGATCGTGTTCCTTCCCAAACACCCAGGAATAGATCTGGGCCAGTTCCATTCCCTATAAACTTGCACTTTGCAGTCCCAGATGTCATCCCTGACGTTTGGATCCACCTCAGTCTATCTGCTGGCTTAAAGCAAAGGGGAGAGCAATCAGAATTTTCCTGACACAGCAAATCTAAGGAGGAGAAAAGGGGGAATCAATTTTTATAATACGTGTTTGGCACTACATAATAGATATAACTCTAAATGCAAGCCATAAAGTTGGAGAGGATTATAAATTAAATCCGTTCTGTCCCTTTTAACTAAAAAGTGACCTTACCATAGAATTAAATGTGGTTTTTACCACAGTGATCTATGGAGCTGTAAAAGTGCAGTGTGGCAGGGGGATGTAACAGCACAGAGAGGAGCCCCCAGACAGGCATCTCTGCCCAGCTCAGCCCATGAGCTGCTGCTTGATTCCAAATGAACACAGGGCAGCAAGAGCTGAGGATTTCACCCTTCTCCCTGCCAGAAGGTGACTCATGTCCCTGGCCAGGTTTTCCTCTGAACTAGGACCAGTCTTGGGATGAGAAAATGCTGCCTGAGAAGATGTTCTAAAACATTTCTAAAAATTGAACAATCTGCAGAAAAACAGGGCAGTTTTTTGGATCTGTGTCCTATCCTTGTTTAGTTTTCCAAGCCCTAAATACAGCACAAGAGAGGGGGAGGCTTAGAAAGTACCCTGGGGTTCATCTAAATGCCCCAGTGGTGGTGAAAAAAGGTATGGAATGTCCTTGATTGCTCACGTAGTGACTCCATCCCCTTGCTCCAATAATCATACAGGAGAATCTGAAATACAAAAGACTTGACATTGTAATCCAGCCCAGAGGACACAATTTAGGATGTTCCTGAATGCTTTTGAATAGCCAGAAATTATCAGGTTTTGTCTCACAAGCAAATATGGTTCGGAAGCCACTGCTGGGTTAAAGGTTGGTATTCATGGATAAAAGCTCTCTGAGCCTGTGGGAGACTCGGTGCCCCCTGGAACATAACACAGAACTGGAGGCTGTTCCACTTCCAATCAGTACAGCAGTGAGGAAAATCACTTCCCCCATGAAACAGATGCTCAGGGAAGTCAGTGGTGTGTTACCTCATTACTGCTGAGAAGTGGTGCAAAGGAGGAGCCAAGAGCCTGCCCAGGCACTGAAAGTCACTGAAACTTGGACAAAAAAAAAGTGCTGCCAAGTCTGGCTGTCTCTTCCTGCAGTTGCCCTGCAATCCATGAGCATTAATCAAAGGTTTAGATTAGGTTTAGTTTGGATATTAGGATTTTTGTTTTTCATGGTAAAGGCTATATGATTTAGGGATGGACTGCACAGTCCACCTGCACAGGCAGGTGGTGGAGTCACCATCCCTGGAAATGCTCAGAAATGTGTTGACATGGATGATGGTGAATGTGGTGGTGGTGCTGGGCTGATATTTGGACTCGGTGATCTTAAAGGTATTTTTGAATTTTTACAATTCTGTGATTCTATGAAACAGCAGGATTGAATTCAGGAAAGCAGCCCAGATGGTCGAGGTTATGTTGGAGACTCATCTGAGCTTCCACACTCCACCGTGCTGGACTTTGATGCTAGTGGCTTCCTTCTCATTTTAGCCTTTCTTTTTCTCCTGGTCGCTCATTATTTATTAGCATTATTTCACTCAGTAATGGAAATTTTGCCTGCCATTGTACTGCTGGGTTGCACAGGGACAGAACTCAGTCTCAGGAGCCATCTGATGAACTGTCCCAGGAGCTGGACTCCATGATCCTTGTGGGTCCCTTTCAACTCAGGATATTCCATGATCCTGTGTGGAATCCATCTCCACCATGGATTTGCCACCCAGGAAATACCAAGCACTACCCAGGGGATGGCATGGGACAGAGATTATTGCTAATAAACCTTAGGATCAAGACTAAGTCACAGATGGGGACACAGAGAGAATTTTGTTCTGTGGCAGCAAGTTCACTGAGTCAAAGAACAAGCCCTGACATGTATTTTTAATTAACATTTGATGTGATATTTCTTTGACTGAAGATCTGCAGGGGTTCAAACCCCTGCACACACGAGAGATGCTGGAAGAGAAAAATTCTTGCAAGGATTAACCAGAAGAGAAAGAAACTCTGATGGTGCCTAGGTAAAATCCACCTCCACTCCTGAATTAAGAAGAAAAGATATCTTTAAAAGTCTGATTTTACAAAGCACCACCATGCTCAGCCTCAATCAGAGCCTCTACCAGCCACCATGGTGCCAACAGCATCCTACTTACCCAGGTTCCCTCTCTATCCTCCCACCTTAAATATTTACCAATGTTAGAGGTTTTATTCTTAGAGGGGAAGAATTGTTACTATAGTGAATAGTTCACTACAGATTCCATGAGATAAAAGGAAACAACCATTAATCATCAGATGGTGCACTGGGCTGGGCCAGGCTGGTGCCCTCCACCTCCCACATCTGCCTGTCACACCAATGCCAAAATGCCAGGCTTTGTGCTGTTGCACATTCCAAAGCTATTTAAGGTTAATATTCAGCAAAATCCAAATACTGCAGACGTCCAGGACCTGCTGTGGATCAAGTCAAGAACATCTGGAGGACAAGACTCACGAGCAGGAGTCCTGATGTCCAAATAAGTAAATAAATTTTCCTGAGGGAAAGGGTGCAAACAAACAGTTCAGAGATCATAACAGCTCTCCAGGAGCTTCACAGAGGAAAAGGGCTGAGCTGGAGATGAGGATAATCCAAAGACCTCCAGATGTTGACCTCAGCTCTGCCAGATGTTCACTTTCCACCTAATTCAAGCCACAGAGCAAGCAGCTGCCTCCATGCTCAGGAGTTCTGCATTGGCCATGCTCATATTCAGTGCTGTGCAACCCATGGTGATCGAGTGATGTAAATCCAAAAAGGCTCATCAGGAAAAGTGCAGGGACACAAGGTAGTGTTGGTCAATAATTCGGGAAGAAATAAAGCTGAATAACTTTGAATTGTTCACTCCTTTGGTAACCCAGGGAACAGCCAGGTAAGTCTCCACAAAGAAAATCAGGGTTCAGAAGAGCCCCAGCTGCCAGTGCTTGGTGAGGGTGACTGGACAGAATAATTACACCACTGAAGCCACCTTCCAGACTGCAAGCCAACCTGCAGGGCTAAAACCCTCTTTGAAATGCTCAAAGGAAAGGAGCTGCAGCCATCAGAGCAACACTTCCAGAGCAGGACAAGCCCCTGAGTGGAAAGGTTGGCTGAGCAGCACCATAAATCCCCCAGCCCAGTTCTGACCCCTGCACTGGGGTGATGGATTTCCTTCCCCCCAGCTCCAAACGCCTTCCACAGGGAGATTACACTGCCTGCTCTGTAATCAACAGCAACTTCAAAAGGGCTCAGAGCTAAAGGAAAACCTCTGAGGGACGGTGTGAAGTGGGAAACAAACACAGCATTTGGGTTGTAATTTGAGGTGGGAAGCTGGGGTTTTAATAAGCACCTTGCTGCGACCTGCTGGGCACCTTGTGGCTCATAAATTGCATTTATGAGAACAGGAGGCTGTTGGAAGCCTGGGAGTTTTGAACTTTCTGTGCCTTCTGACCCTCAAAAGAACACTGCTTTTGGCTTGAGCTTGGAGGAGGATCCCAAAATTGAGTGATGGAGTTGGAATCACAGGTGTGTAGTTTGAATAGAAGTGTGTGATTTCACATGGTGAAGGGTTTGGAATTTGAGGTTTTAGAATATAGTGATAGGTATGGGACAAGATGGAGGTTCTTGGGCATTGGCTCTTCTTCCTTCTTGTGTCTTCTTCTTGGTTTTAGGTAGTAGTTTTTGGTTGGATAGAAAGTGCCTCAATGCAAGTCACAGGTGTTTGGTTATTGGGTCAGAAGTATAAATAATGTAGATATTAGTTTTTAATTAGAGAGTTAGGCCTTAAAAGACCTTGTAATGAGCGAGATGCAGCTCCATTTTGTCATTTACAGCTTGTTAGCTAGAAGTATTATAGAACTCACTGTACTTAGATGAGAATTAATAAACAACTGAGTCCGAACACAAAAATCTGTCTCTTGTGCTTCAATCCTGACTCTGAGTGAAGGCAAAAGAAAAAAGAGGATAGCCACTAATAGGAGGCTACAGGGAGGGTTTTGAGGCCACGTGTGGTGCATCCCAGGTGTTGGTGGCCTCTGTGTTCAGTGCCAGGTTCCCTGTCACGCCCAGCACTGTCACCAGCTCCAGGATTGGGAAGAGCCATGTCCTATTTACATCCAACCACTCTTCTGGACAAGGGAAGGCAGTTGAGAAAATTCAGTGCTTTGTCCCACATTCCCCTCTCCAGGCAAAATGGAAATAATTGTGGTGAGATTTTCTACAAACACGTTTAAGGCTTGCTCAAGGCAGGGAAGAGAAAGGTGCTTCAGTTCTGTCAAGCTTTGAAAATGAGCTCCAATCCAACAAAGACCTGTTAGGAATCACAGTTGGCTTTACCAACCATCTTCCCCATCACCAGCACTTTATCCCATATTGTATCTGATGCTGTTGGCAGTCAGGTGATATTTTTAGGGGCACTCCAGGATGGTCTTAGAGGTCCTTTTGGAAAGATCATTGCTCCTAATCACAAGTCAAAAGCCAAACCAGGCAAGGGAGGGACTCATCAGCCATCAGCACCACAGAAAAAGGAAGGAGATGTTGGAACTTGTGGTGGAGCATCCCCCTTTCCACATCCTGGAAAACTTGACTGCAGAACAAGCCAGGGCTCTTCCCAGGAAAACAGAAGAAGATATTCACAAAAATATTAATATTCTGTGATATGGGAGTAAAAGAACGTAAGCATCACATCTTAGGGCAGGGTGTGTGCACATTTTTGACCAGTGATGCTGTGGCATTGACTCTGGTCACAGCCCAGCCAAAAAAATCAGTGTAAGACTGCAGAGAGATGGAGGGGTATGGAACTGCCAAGAAGGGTCTTGCCTAGAAAACTGAGATCAAGTCAATGGGACATGAAACCAACACAGGGAAGGAAAGTCTCTACTTCTTGAGGGGTTGTAAGCCTGTCTCACACCATAACAAAAAGGTTTATTTCCACTCAAAACACATCAAGACCTTGGATTTCAGCCCCCAGACCTCAATCCCTATCAGATTTCCTCCCTTCTGAGGAGAACACCACAAAAGGTGCTGCTACACAGCCCCACACTGGAGCTCTTCCTGCAAAACAGCCTTCAGTTCTTTCCCCAGGACACCTTTACATACCCTGTAGGACTCCTGCTCACCTGGAGGCAGCTCCTGGGGGCATCCATGTCCAGTGAGGACATCAAAATCTGCAGTGCTCCTGCCCCATCTTCACAGAATCACAGATGCTTGAAGGTGGAAGGGGCCTCTGGAAATCACCTCCTCCAAGCTGCCTCACCATTTTCCTTGGTCTTGGTAGAGGATATCCAGACTGAGGATTCCCCATCTGGAGAATTCCACTTCCAGAGGCATTTCCATGCCTGCAGGCACTTCCCACAGTTTCTAGTCCCTGAGGGATGCCTTGGGTACATCTACAATCGTTTCAACTCTCACAGCAAAGGATGCCCTCCTGGTATTTCCACTCATCCCACTTAACTGGATCCCCCAGCCAACTGGCATTTTGCTGGGATCTCTCCCAGCTTCCCCCCTGCCCTCCCAGCTCTGCTGCTCTTCTGCCTGTCACCATCTCTCCTGCTGGTAGTAGCATCATCTCCATCTGGAGACTCTGTAAGTCCTGACAGCATTGCTATCCCTGGTAACATATCTGAAAACCCTGAGCTGGCAGGAACCAGCGAGTGACACAGGGCAGGAAATATTTAACATTGTTCATGTCATTTTTTTAAACAGTCAGAGTATGCAGTGAACATAAATTCACTCTCTGGTTATTCCTTCACTTGCCCTCATGGCTGACCTGGAGGTGCTAAAATGGGTGATTGGAAAGGCAGTGCTGTATCCAGTGATAGGACCTGATGGAAAGGCTTGGGGCTGTGTCAGGAGAGGTTTAGATTAGAATAACAAAAAGGTTTTTCATCCAGAGGGTGGTCAGGAGCCAGAAGAGGCTGCTCAGAGAAGTGGTCACAGCATGGAGACTGCCAGAGTTCCAGTTTGGACAGCACTCTCAGGAATGTGGGGGCTTCTCTTGGTGTTGTTCTGTGCAGGTCTAGGAGCTGGACTCGATGTTCTTGTGGTTTCCTTCCAATGCAGGACATTCTGTAATTCTACTGAGATGTGGGCAGCTCAGACACCCTTTGGCCTCTTCAGGGTTTGTCTTCCCACAGGGGAACATAATTCACATAATTCACATGTTCCTTATCACAGTTTTACCCCCCTTTGGGCTGCGCTCACCAGAGCAGACCAGGCACAGAATATCTTTAGTCACAGACTCTCCTTAAACCAAAACCCAGCCCTGGAGCCATCAGAGTTTCCCTAGAAGGATGCTGTGCCTTGGGGAACACTTGCAAGGCAACATCTGAGCACAGAGGAACCTCAGCCCTGCCAAGTTCCATCCCCAGTGTGAGTGCCAAGACAGCTCAGCCCTGCTCAGGGGAGAGGTTCATTGACATTTAAACATTTAACATCACCCACGACCTGGGAGGCAGCAGCTGTACAGGCTGCTAGGTTACAGAGATTTTTCCTCTCCACCCATCCCTGATTTCTGCCATAAAAATCAGAGGCTCTGCTGTAATTTTACCTTCCCAGACAGATATTCTTGTATTCACATACAAGAACCAAATTCCCTCACCATCAGCTGCACACGGTGAGATTGCACTGAGCTCCAAAATGCAAGGTGCTCACCTTTGCCCCTTTCCTTGTATGAACGAAGGTGCATAAACACACAAGCATTTTGTTAGCAATTAACCCTTGTTTCAGCTCAATAGAGCTGATCAGATTGTGGAACAACATCTGAGAAGTGGAGATTAGCTGGCCAAGCTCTTTAGTACTTAAGGCACCAGTGCAGCTACTCAAAATCAGATTTTCTTTTCTTCCCTGGCAGTTGATTAAAGCCTTTTCAAGCAGTTCTTTCCAACCTGCAGATGTTTAAGTCAGGTGATGGAGAAAAATTATTTTTTAATTTTTTCTCTCTACTGTCTGGAAATGGCAGCAGCATGGACCTCAAGTATCTCAGGACCAAAATCAGGCCCAGAAAACAGAGCTAAGTGTGTGTCTGTCTGTACACAGGCACTAAAGTAGAGCTTTGGTAGACCTGACAACAGCATAAACATGCAAAGGCTTCGGTAGCATGGTTCCAGAAAGGAGAAAACACTCTTAGAGCAGGAGCTGAATCCAGAAATAGCCCGTGAGAGGATCAATTTCTGCTGCATACTGATTTATTCAGACCTTTCATGGTGGCAAAGCCCTCTATAACAAAATATCTGATTACAGGACTATGACCATAAATTCCACACGCCCTCGAGCAATGGCCAATGAATAACTGACTTGTTAAAGGAACAACCCTGCACAATGAATAAATCTACCAACAGGGCTTTCGATACAAAAGACCCCACCGGGACAGATTTCCTTGTGAAGGTGTATCGACTTTCATTTGCAGGAACTAGCAGATATTTGTTTGGAGGAGATCTCCATTGTTACATTGCTGCTCAACAGCATCCAGCATTAAGCCTGGCTCCTACCCTGGGCTTGATTGATTGGAATATCCAGGTGGGCTGGACTATACAGAAGACCATTTTGCAGTGGTTCTCCTGGAAAAGGAGATGATTATTCCAGAGGAAATCCAAGGCAGGCGTAGGAGAATTGCCTGCTTCAGGTGTAGAAGGACCTCAAGAAATTAAGGACTGAGCAAAGACAGCTCTGGAGGAATGTTTAAGGGTGGACATGTCAAGGCACAGGAGGAACAACTCATCTCTGATGCTCAGCTGATGCCCTTCACCTCAGGCTCCCAGAGGAAATGTGGTTTGACCACATCCTGGTGGCACAGAGCCCCACCAGGGAGGAGGAAGCCAGGCTTCCCCATTTCACAAATGAGAAAACCAATGTGCAGGAAGACCAAAGCCTTAATTAAGTGTGACCTGACCCCTGCCCTGAGCCACGTGGTTTGGCAGGAGCTGAGATCAGCTTTGTGATGATGACCTTGGCCCATGGGGAGCATTGCTCTACAGCAGCTTTTAAAATCAGCCACGAGGGTTTGGTGTTGGGTAACCCAAACTTCAGCAGTTTGTGGAGCTGTGGGATTAAAGGATCATCCCCAGGGAGACAGGAGCACAGAAGGGAGAGAGACAAAGCATCTCAGCTCCAAATCTATTCCAGCACGGATATCATCATGACCCCTATCCCAAAAACATTTAGACAGAGAGCTGTGCTAATTCTCAATGAATATGGAATAGGGCACGTCTGCCAGGAATGGGATATTCCTAATAGCTGGCAGAGGGCAGGAAGAAAAGAGCCATTTTGCAAACAGCAAGGACTTTGTTACAGGCCAGCTGAGCTCAAAAAAACTGAGGGAACATCTCCATCTAGCAAAGCCAGCCTGGAAACAGGCAGCTGACAAGGTGAGCCTGCAGGTGGGAGTGCTGAAATCACGGCAGGAGGTATCACAAGACCTGCCTCTGACCAAAACCCAATTTTCAGAGAAAGAGCTGGCAACAATAAAGACCACTACATGCACGTGGCATGCACGAAATGGAGCCCCCAGACAGATCCAGGATTCCTCTGTCCTGCTCCCAGGCCACATCAAGTCAGCAAACAGCAGCTCTGCCTAGAGCAAATCACCAACCTAAAACTGCAGTGGTACTTGAAACACTGGAAGGAGGATTTTATATATTTTATATATCTTGTTCCTTGCACTCACTTCAGCCAATATGCAGTGTACCACATGAGATGACACCCACCTGTTCCAATTTTTTACCCCTCCCCAAAAATATCTATATTTCCTTACTAGGTATCTGTCCATTCTTCCTCCAAATGCCATTTGCTTTCCCTGTCCCAGGGATAAGGCATGACACCAAGCACCAAGGGCAGAATTTGCCACTTTCACAGCTCATTTGTCATCATCTGGTCACTCCTTAATCAATCTTTTATGGAGGGATATTTCAGAAGAAAATGCAGAGGGAGTAGGAGAAGGAAAGTAAGAAACCATCCCCGGTTTAATTTTGATAACATTGGCAGGGAGTGATTCGCTCCAACAAATTAAAATCAGCAAATCTCTCATTTTCTCTGACAGAGGTAACCAATTAAAATTTTCATAAAGGGGGCAGCGATGTGTGTCTGCCAGACAGAGTCACCAATCTAGCAGCTCTCTGATTTAAAATATTATCTTTCCTTTTTACTTTTTTTTTTTTCCTCTTCCCTCAGAGCTTCCTGGAGCAACATGACAGATTATCTCAACATAATCAGACTAATACAAAACCCTCGCTCCAAGAGGCACCGTGAGGAAATTCTGAACTGGAGATGTGACGACAAATGGATGTTCTGAAGGGACTTCATTTACTGCTCATTTTCCTTTCCTTTATTTTTTTTTTTGTTGTTGTTGTAGTGTTTTGTAGCCTCAGCGTGCTGCAAACCACATTAGAGAGCCAAATATCACACGGAGTGCATGGAAGGGAAAGGGAATTACACTCCCCCCGTGGGCTGCCCTGCCAGATTGCTCTCCAAGAGAGAGGTTTGGCTTCCAGTTGATGGTTTCTTAGGTCTGAATGAAATGCCCCAAATAATGGGTCAGGGATGGAGTGGGAAAATTGCCTTTGTGACAGCAGGAGCAATAAGGAAGGGTACAGGGCAGGTGGGAGCTCCAACACGGGGATGCTGCAGACTGGGGTGACATCTGTGGTGGTCCTGATGTGGGGAAATGAGGGTTGCCAGAGCTCCCTGCCATGGTGCCTTGGGGCTTAGAGGGCTGGTCTCCTGTGGATTTGGCCATGCATAAATCATAAAATCACAGAATGGTTTGGATTGGAAGACATTTTAAAGATCAACCAGTTCTACCCCCCTGCCATGGGCAGGGACAGCTTCCACTATCCCAGGTTGCTCCAAGCCCCATCCAGCCTGGCCTTGGACACTTCCAGGGATGGGGCACCCACAGCTTCTCTGAGTAACCTGTGCCAGGGCCTCAACTCCTTCACAATAAAGAATTTCTCCCTAATAATTAATCTAAAGGAAAGCAATGCATTTCAAGTCAAAAGGAGCCCCTGCCTCTCCAGCACAGATGGGACATTCAAATGCTCTCCCTGTCAGAGCTGTGGTTCAAGGCAACTGAGATGCCAAGGAGACCCTATCCCCACCTTGGCTGAGGGAACTGTGCACCAGTCCTTTTCCTCCTGTGCTTCAAAGCCTCAAATCCCCACCCCACCCAAATTTATGGATGGATGTCAACCCCCATCAGCATTTAACTCTTAGATAAGTTTCCCTCAAACACAGCATCACCATCCTGCTCTTTTTTATCCCAGCAAACTCCAGGCATGCAGAGAACCCAGGGAATTTGGGGAAGGAGCCATGAGAAGAACTTAGGAGCATCCTGTGAATGGTGGGCACTGGGATGTGGTGGGGACCCCTGGGCTTTTCCTGCAGCCACATTGGAGCCGTTCCAATCCATGCTGCAACACCGAGCAGGACTCTCCTGCAAACCTCCAGGCCAGGTGCCAGCTCCCTTCCCTTGGAGGGCTCGCCTGAGGATGGGAATTTTCTCCAAGGGGAGGAGGCGAGCAGGTTCCAGAGACAGCCTGTCATCCATCTTGAGGAAAATACTCCTCTCTCTTTGCACCTCTCCTAGAAAGGTGGAGACCAGCATTCCACAAGCCTGGGATCAGCCCCGGAGAAAAGCTTTGAGTCATTTGTTTACCAGCACAGGTTTTCCTGGAGCTAATTAATGAGCCAAGCTGATACCCTGCAACAGGTATCGATGACAGAGGATTTCCTGCCTGCTACACTTGAGCAACGGGAGAGGGTGAATCTGAATCTGTGAGCACACTGCTTCCCCTCCTCCTGCCCCCTTCCGAAAAAAAAAAAAAAAAAAAAAATCCCAACAAAAAAACAAAACAAAAAACCTGGGAAGGAAAAGCCACCTGCAGCCACCACACAGGCACTGCGGGAAGCCCCTCTGTCATCTTCCCCTCCAGGATGGGACACCATCCCTGCTGGACGATGCTACGGGTGGATTCTCAGCAGCAGAGTGCTCGGGCATCCCTTTCTCCCACTCGCAGGGAGTGAGGGATGGTGTGAAGACCTCCAGCAAGCTCTTGAGAGCTGGGGGCTGCCTCCGTGTCCCCCCCCAGTTCTGGGCATGGGGGTAACAGAGCTGCACGTAGCAGCACTTCCACTCCCACGGAGAGCCGGTGGAAACATCTACTTTCACAAGGATACTGAAATGGGGGAGAAGAGGGCAGGAGAAGGGGATAAAACATGCGGGAGAGCATGGTAATAAAACATAGGGAGTAGGGAGTAAAAGCTCAACAGGAACGCTGGAGAGTGGGAAATAAACCCCCGTGGGTTTCACGTTTCGGGTGCGGGGTGAGAACCGGAGCTTCTTGCCATCCCCAGCTGTACGGGTGGGGTTTCTTTTTTTTTTTTTTTTTTTTGGTGGGGGGGGGATAACGGCGAGCAGCGCTCCGCGGGCTGTGCCGAGCATCCGAGCGCTCCGGGGGTGGCGAGCGGCGATAGCCGGGCTGCGAGCGCCACCTCCCCGCCGCTCGCCGCAAGCCCCGGCAGCCCCCCCGTGCCGCCTTGGCTATGGGGGAGGCTGGAGGGGAGCCCTGACATTGGCTGGAGATGCCCGACAGCTTTTCCCAACCTCTCCCTCCGCGGGGTTGCAGCGGGGATGGCCCCGATGCTGCCAGGAGGATGGAGTGGGGATGTGGGGAGGGGGGTTCGCTAAGTTTGGGGTGGTTGTAAAAGAAGCTTATGGGGTGTTATAAGGCTGTGGGGGTGGCCCAGAGCACCTCTGGGTGCCTGCGGGGCACAGGACTGGGGTGGCAGAGAATGGGATGCGGGGTGCTCCCCCAGCCGTGGTGGTTGCCTTTGGCTGCTCCTTGGGGTGTGATGGGGATTCAGGATCTCCCCCCGACAACCCCCCGACACACACACAGAGTTCCTATCCCGGGTATGGGGTCTGGCACGCAGTCCCTGCCTCGCTTTCCCTCACGTAAGGAGAAGGGGCTACAATTATTAATAGAAAACCCCTCCGCTTTGCAGCCACTCCTTCCCTGAGCCTGTCCGCCTTTCTTGGTCAATTATGGGGGATCCAAGCCCCTCTCCCTGCTCCCAGGGCTCTGCAACACCATCCCAAGTGCTTTGAAAAGGGCCAGGGAGCCCTGCCCTGGCTGTGCCTTGTGCCTGTCCAGGACCTTTCCTGGTCTTCCCTTTCGTCCTCCTCAGCAGGAGCGATGCTGCACCCTGACCCCTCTGTAGCACCCAGAGCAGCGTATGGAGGTCCCCTGGGTTTTCCACACCCCAGCACCCTCCGAGACCCACCGGGCAGGATGTCCTGTCTGCTGAGCCCTTCCTTTGTCCCCCTGCCTGGCTCAGCCCCGTGGCCACCCTGTCCCCTGGCAGTGCGGCTTGACTGAGCTGGTGCAATTCCTCAGCACTCTCCAAGGGTAAAAACCTCCCCGCCTCTGCCCTGCCACCTCCTTCCTCTTCCTCAGCGAGGTCTTGGGCACAGGAAGGACTGTGGGACCCAGGTTAATGAGTCATTAATTAATTAGGGACCCACTTAATATGCACGGAGAGTTGTTTGTTTCCTTTAGCAGCCCGGACTTTGGATGAGATCCCAGCCCTGCGAAGCCTCCAGCCTCGTCTCCCAGCTGATAATAGATAATACAGATATTTCAGCACCAGCCAAAGCAGAGTCATCATCATTAACACGGGAGCCCTCCCTGCTACGCGGCGGAGGTCACCAGGCAACTCCTCGGAGTGTGGGGGCTCAGCCCTCCTGGCTCTCCTCAGGCTCTGCCTGGCCAGGTGAGAGGAAGCCTTTAGGAAATCAACAGGTAACGAGGCTGGGGAGGTGCGCCCTGCACCCCGAGCATCCCTGGCTCCCTCCCAGGGAAGCTTTCGAGGCGCTGCGATTTTCGCTCTGCCGCGCACGCAGGTTTGGGCATCTGTCAAAGTAGCTCCGCTCTTCCTCAGCCCCCTTCCTCCCCTCCTCCTCTTCCTCCTCCCTCAGCCATCAGCTGTCAGCTGGCCCTGGCAACTCGGCAGACCCAGTGCTGGAGCTGGGTTGAGCCTGAGCCTTGGAAAGCCCCAGCTCCGAAGGGATGGGGCGGTCAGGGATGGAAGGGGGGATGTCTTTTAGCCCTCCATCCTTTTGACCTTGCCTCGATGCTCTCCTCCCTCCCAACTCCTCTCCGTGCAGCTGATTCACAGGGGTTGTTTGCTTGGCCAGGGCAGGATCAGGGATACGAGTGTGAGTCACAGCCGAAGGTACCTGGCAGAGTTCATCTGCAACCCGTGCCTTCGATCGGGAGCCGGTGCCTGCTCTCAGCCAGGACTGAAAAGTCCCTTTGAAACCTCTTCTGATCCCCCTCGATCCCTCTTATCCCCTTTTCCTCCCAGCCTTGGCAGAGCCATGGCTGAAACACCTCTCTGTGAAAGTCTGAAGATGCATCAACAGCCACCCTCCATCAGCGAATGTCAGGCCGTGAAAGGCAAGGGGGCGGTGGGGGAAGAGGGAGAGACAAATTTTGCGATTCATTCCCACACAGGGTGATTCAGAACAAGATGCTTTGTAATTACGCATCCCTGATGGAGACTCCTTCTCTCTCCGCCCGCTCCCCCTCCCCAAAGAAAGGCTAAGCCATGCCTGGGTGCCAGCATCCCCCAGGAGCACAGCGCCGGGAGCAGCGTGTGTCTGTGTGGCTGTGCCACACTCGCAGCTCTACAGAGGCTAAAGGTTAATTTTCTCCCCCAGTGCCAAGCGAAGTGCTGGGAAATGGCGTTTAGGGGGGCATGAGGAGCTCATCGCCTCCCCAGCCGTAGCCTCCAGCCCTGGGTAGGTGCCACACAAGCAGCGAAGCAAGCAAGGACTCCCCCCCCACACACCCCGAGAGCTCTCCAAGGAAAAGGAGGAAGGCAGGAAGCTCCGATCAGGGCAGATTCATGCTCGGGGCAGGCAGCTGCCTGTCCTTCCGAGACTTTGTTTGCCAACATTGCGGGCTGTGGAGTCCCGGACCCCAGGGCTACCCGCGAAGGCACCGCGGCTTCCCAGCACTTGGCAGTTCAGCCCCGGCTGGCTCTGCAGCTCTCCTGTCGCGATCCCCTGCTCCTCTTCCCTCTCCTGGCTGTCTTCTCCCCCCACCAGACAAGCCAGTCCCCAGCTCCTTTCCCCGGGACACGTCTGCATTTCCCCCTCCGCATCCTGCAGGCATTCAATATTTTCCACCAGCGCTTGATGTTTGCCCACAGGACCTGCATGCACAAAAGTTAAAACTTCCCATGTCAGGGAATGATTACGCTCTAATCAGTCCAGATTGCGGAGTGCAAGGGATGGAAACATCCTCCGGGTGCTGTTTCCAGGGGCAAAAGCCGAGGAGTGGGTGCCCACCGCTGCCCCCATCGCCGTCTCCCCTGGGGATGGAGACAGACCCCCCTGCGCTCCAGGCAAAGCGCAGCCGGAGAAGTCGCGTTCCCCCTCTCCCTCCCCTCGGTGGAAGAAGGAAGGGTGGCCGGGAGCCCCTTACCTTGTCGAGCTCCCCAGGTTTTATATCCTCCTTCTTCCCTTCGTCAAATTCCAAATGGAAACCAGCAACATATCCAGGGGTAACCAGCCCAACATTGGGCAGCGAGTGAAGTCCAAAAGGATGGCAGAGCTCTCTCTCCCCCTCCGCTTCCTCCACTCTTGCCTCTACATATATATATACATACACATTTATATATATATATATATGTATATAGTAAATGGAAAAGGGGGAAAATCCTAAAAGAAATGGGGGTGGGGAGGGAGAGGAAGGGAGAACCTTTGGTGTCTCTGCAGACAGGCAGGTAGAAGAGAAAAGCTGAAAATAATTAAGCCTTTTTTTGAGGAATCCTTAGGAGAGGGGAAAAACGCAGTTAAAAGCCAATAAATCATTAGATCCAAGCAGACAATCAAGTCTTCTCCTTTGGAAAAAAAAATACAGCAGGGTTCAGAGTAGCTTTCCCAGCAGCGAGGAGCAAGAATGGTCTTCTTCAGAAAGATATGTTTGTTTAAAATCCACTCGTCTGCTTTTCCTTCTTTCTCTCTCTTCTCCCCCCACACTTTTTTTTCTTTTTTTTTTTTTTTCTTTTTTTAATTCTGCTTCTGAATCTCTCTCTCTGAAACTAGATCCAGTCTTTGTAGCCAGGGGCTGCATTAAGGATTACATCAGGCTTTTATAAGCTTTCCAGATCACACATTAGAGTGAGAGAGAGAGAGAGAGAGAGAGAGAGGGAGGGAGGGAGGGATAGGAGGGAGGGATGAAATGCACACACACATACACACGCACACGCACGGATCGGAGCTTTGTAAAACAGGCAGCTATAGGCAAGGACCCGAACTGACACGGTATCGCATCGGGCATGCTCCGCTAGCCTCCAGCAGGAGAGGATGGATGGATGGATGGATGGATGGATGGATGGATGGATGGATGGATGGATGGAACAGAGGAGCCAGCGACAGCCGGAGCGCGCTGGCGGCTCAGCAGCGCAGCCTCCTCGGGACAGCTTAGCCCTAAGCGGGGAGCCAGGAGGTGAAGAGGGAGCCGGGATGGTGGTGGTGAGGATGGCGAGGCTTCTGCTTCCCCCCCCCCCCCCTCCTCTCCCCGCCCCGCTCCCCCAAAAACCTGCGGAGGCTCAGCACGGAGAGGTGCCGCTCGCCCGCAGAGGGATGCGCAGAGACGCTGGTGCCGCGGCCGGGGTGCCGGCACGGACAGGGGGGTGCTGGGGCTCTCTCATCACTCCCCCGGAGCCTCCCCCGGAGCTGACAGCCTGGGAAAGGGGACGGGACACTGGACAGGGCGGCGGGGACCAGCGGGGCAGTGGCTCCCCAGCCCCTCAGCTGCGGGGAGGGAGGGCGGGGATGGGGGGACCTCCCCCAGCACCCCGGCTCGGCCGTGCCTTTGCACCAGGGCGCACGGCTTGCCCAGGCAGAAGACGGCAACAGCCATTAACCCTTTCCTAATTGTTTAAATTTTACCTCTCTCCTAGCATCCTCCTCAACTCCTCGCTCCGTTAACCAAAAATTTGGGGGGCAGTTGTGGGGGGTCTCACGTCCAGGCAACACCTCGGGGTAGCAGGAGGCTGGGGAGGGGGAAGGGAAAGTTTGAGCAGATGGAGGGCGAGGGAATGGGCTGGGGTGAAAGGTACGTGCTACATCCCGGCAGAATTGGGGTAGGGGTGCTGCCTCCAGGTTTGCAGCCTGAGGAAGGTCCTCCGGTAATGAGAAGCCTGCCGAGCAGAGCAAGCGGGGTGGGAAGGGGATGGAAGGGAGAGGGATAAGGCTGGAGGTGTGTGGAGAGCTGGGGGACTTCAGCATCCTGTCAGACTTCGGGACCTGCCCCTTGTTTTTAACCCTTCCTACTCCAAAAGGGGGGAACCGACCCTCTTTCCCTGACAAAATCACCTCCCACCCTGCCCGGGGCTGCCGCTCAGACCTGTCCAGGGGGCAGAGGTAAAGATCTCATCTGCCACCACTCTGTTTCTCTGCCTCAAGGAGGGAGAGGAGCACCCCATTTCTCCCCACAGGGACTCTCCAGGGTATCTCCACCCCCTCCCCTTGGCCTCCTTCCCCTTTCCTCCCTTCCCTTCACATCATCCAGCCCTTTAACCCCTATTTCCACACCTTCAAACCTATTGCATCCCTAAAAAAAAAACCAACAAAAAACTCCTGGGGGAAAGAGAAAAGAAAGAAAATTCTCCATTTAGACGAGCTGAGCTGCAAACCCTGGCTGTGGAGGAACGCAGCAAAGCAGCCTCTCATCCCCAGCCAGCACTGCAGCATCGCTGGCCAAAGGCATCTGTGACATCTCCAGTTAAGCGGGGACTGGAGCAAAGGGGCAGCTGGGGCCTGAAATGCAGGGTTTTAGCCGACAGGCGGCTATGCTGGATTAGCACAGTGCATGCTCCGAATGGAAATCTCTCCCTTTCCCTCGCCAGGATTTTGGGAGTTTGTTTTCCTTCAAGAAGGCTTGAAGTCACCCAGGGATTTTCTTCCCTGTTTCTGCAGCTCCTCTTTCTCTCCAACCCTCACCAGCAGGAGAGTGGAAAGCTTCGGAGGGAGCCAGGGAGTGCTTGGCAAAAGGAGCTCAACCCTAAACCTCACCCTAAGCCTAACCTAACTCTGCCCCTGCCCTCTGAGCCCTGTGGGGCAGCTCTGCCTCGCTTTTGGGGTGATGGGGGAAGAGGAGGGCACCCACCCTCCCTGCCCTGTGTTTGGGGAGCTCAGGCAGACCAAGGTGCACTTGGCCTCTCTCCTGTGTTGCAAAGAAGCCCAAGCAGAAGGACAAAGCACCAGAAAGTGATACTGACCAAACTAAACCCATTTTCTGTTGCTGCAGTGGGGCCTGATGGAAAACTCATCTTTGTGGGAATGGGGAATTGGGCTCCACGAGTGTGAGAACTGCAGAATATCCTGAGCTGGAAAGGACCCACAAGGATCATCAAAGTCTAGCTCCTGGCACTGCCCAGGACCAGGAATCCTACCCTGGGCCACAGAGCATTGTCCAAAGATACTGACAAATGTCACTGCAGACCATTTTTCCCCAGTCTTAAGTCAAGAGATTTGTGAATTCCTAGACCCCCATTTAGCAGGAGGGTAAACATGGCCCACACCTCAAAATTAAAATGATGTCCCCATTTGTCACAGTGTGCCCTCCAGGAAAAGTGAGGGTGAGCTGTGACTGCAAATAGGATGTGAGGATTTGGGGTCTGCAACTGGCTGAGGTAACCAAGTGTAATAATTCACCTGCTCTCTTCATCTGTGAAGTGAGGAAGGCAAAATAACTTTAGCATAAAATGGATCTGTGAAATTCCCTGCAGCAGGATAATTCTGAAGGCAAAAAAGGCCATTGGCAGAGCAGAAGGTACTCTCAAAACAACAGATCTCTCAGAAATCTGAGTTTGGGGAGATATAGACCCTTCCTTTCATCCTGCCAACATAATCCAAACAGGGCATCTGTGGGGAGAATGGTCTGAACCGGTAACATAACAGATTTAAAGACACCTTTGTGTTGGTGGTTGTCCCCTCTGCTCCCCATGTAGAGACTTTGCAGGGACATAGCCCTAGGTCAGCACAATTCCTTTGTGACACAGAAAGCCCTGAAACAGAGATCTCTGCCCTGTTTTGCTTGAAACTGTACAGAAATAACCAAAAGGCTTCAGCTCAGCCCAAACTGGCACCCTCTGTCCCATCACAGTATGGTGTGAGGACTCCTGAAGTCACTCAGGGCAGACATGGGCACCATCAGGACCTGCCAGCATCATTCCCAGAGGAAAAGAAGCAGACAAGAACAGCAATTACAGAGGTCACAAGGCCCAGCAGCTTTTGGGACACACCATCCCCACAGCATCATGGTGGTGCTAATAAGTCAAACCCACCCCTAACTCTCCTTGGTGAGGTGCTGGGTGGGTTTTGTGGCAAACACCAACTTTGCTGTCCAAAAACACAACCAAGAATGAAGTATCTTTCTCTTCTCTGCTCTGTTTTCTGTCTGGGTTTTGGAGGTGGAAAGGATTGAGCTGGATCCAGCTGTAATTCTCCTCTTCTCCCTGTCAAAGGAAAACAGCAAACTCAAGAGAGATAAGCAAACCTTTGCACACACTTTGAATTTAGAACGTGTTTATTGCACATAAAATGCCTCTTGTTGTCAGAGGCAAAACAGGTCCAGAGCAAAAAAAAAAAAAAAAAAAAGGGGAATGGGAATATCCATGGTTAAATGCAGCACCCCTGGGAATATGCAAAGAGATTTTGGGAGAAGGATTAAGCTGCACACTTTAGGAGCCTAAGCTGGTCTCAAACTACAAAGTACATGAGGGAGACATGAAAGAGGCAGAAAAACATTTTCTATCTGCTCAATTTTTCCACCTTCTTTTGAAGCACAGAACACGGACAGAAAAAGGCTGTTTGGGCTGGTAGCTGCTCAGAGCTGGTTTAAATTTGTTAACTCTGTCCTCCCACCTCCCACATTGCTAAGGTAGGCTGGTGGTGCCGTTGGAATAAAAGATTTGCCCCAAAAATCTGCTGGAAGCATAACTGCAATGTAGAGAAAGTGAGTTTAGTTTTTTGGAAGAGTCTCCTCCTGCCAGTGGTACCCCCAGATATCGTAGGTGTAGATGAGGATGGCAAGGGAAAAAAAAAATAAGGGAATGCCTGGGATTCCCAGGGGGATCTGTTTGAAGAGGATAACTGCAAAGCAGGACAGCTTGTAGGTAATCAGTTTACTTCCCCTCCAGCAACAGATACCACTGTGTTTACATCTATAACACTTTCCATTGTGTCTGGTTAAAAATCTCCTTGAACATTTCAAATTTTCAGCCAGCCTCGTCCTTCTGCTGAAGGGAGACATGGGACAACTCAGCTCTACCCAGGATTTGAAAGGGATTTTCCCATGTCTGCCTCTCATGTGGCTGCTGTGTTTTCCACCTCACTTTTGCTGTTGTTGTCAATTTTTATATATATTTTAATGACTTTTTATTGCTGCTGCCAGCTGTGGTTTCTGCTGGCAGTGGCTGCTCAGGAGGGTTAATGCTCACCTACCACAGGTCAAACCCAGCAATCCCAGCCTCTCCTAAGGGCAAGGAAAAACTCCTGTTCCTCCTCCCATGGGCTGCATTTATTAAGTGTAGGGATTCTTTGTGTTCAAGGAGTGTCTTTGCTCAAACTCCTCCATTTTTTGGACAGAGTGGTGAGAGAATTCTCCTAAAACAGGAATTTAGCATCAAGCCCATTTTATAGTATTGTAAAGTGAACTTCCAGCTTTCCCAAGCATGGAAAATCTTGACTCCAGCCCTCTCCCCTGACCAGCCTGCTTTGCACATCAGAGCCAGGGAAAAACTTCCTGGAGCCCCAAAAAGGGTCTTAGTGAGGAGAACAAGCAGCAGCACGGTATGGTCACAGCCAGTGATGGTGGAGGGAGATTGGATGGGTGACTCCTGCTTTGTTGAGGAAGCCAAACTATTCCCAGAGTTCCAAAGCTCTTGGATGACCAGGGGAGAAGATGGAACCCCCCTCTGAAAGCATTTGTGATGCTGGTTCTGGAGCAGGAAGCTGCCAGGTGGAGCCCCAAGCCCAGATGTTCACAGCTCCTCTTTTTCCAGAGCTTAGAACTGATCCTGAAATCTCCTCTTTCCCCTCTCCCTGTCCAGGAAGGGAAAGAGTGGGGAGGAGATATTCATGAAGTTCTTCTGCTGGTGAAGATCCTGGGACCAGAGGCTGAGAACTAAGAGTAAGAGCAAAGGCAAAATGTACTTTGATGTTATTGCCAGTGAAGACAGATTGGGAGCATCCCAAATGGTCACAATAAAAAGAATTTCTCTAAAAGTGCTCAGCTCTTCTTTATCCTTGTTTAGAAACTTTCTTCAAGAGAGAAAGTGCTGAACACCTTCTAAAAATAGCAATGTTAATAATAATTACTGCATGTTTCCAGAGTCACGGGGAGGTTTGTGATGGAAGGGACCTTGAAGATCATCCAGTTCCAACCCCTGCCATGGGCAGGGACACTTCCCACTAAACCAGGGTGCTCCAAGCCCTCCTGGTGCTCCTGGCTGGGCAGCCTGTAGCAGCTCCAATGTCACCTGTGTCTGCCCTCCCTTAGTCCTGACCCATAAATTCTCCCTTAGCTCCTCTTCCATCCTCAGGCAAAGCTCCAGAATTCCATCTGCTCCTCAACCCAGAGGGAGGCAGCCCCTCCTCATCTCCTGTGCTTGTTCTAAGGAGAATTCCTACTCCTGTTCTTTCTGTACCCTTCCATCCCATCCCAACCCAGTCACAGGAGCCATCCCACCACATCTCCTCGATGCCAACAGGATCACAGCCCTACAGAACACATCCCTAAGCCTCTGGTTTATTCCACGTGCTCAGGTGTTAGATCAGAGGAATTTGAGCTGGATCAGTGATGAAGCCCTTTCCCTGTGTGGAGTGCCTGGAATTCCTTTGTGCTGCTCTCCAGGTGCTTTCCTGCTGACCTGCAGTCCCTCTCCAAGCTCAAGGCATCTCTTGCCCACCCTGGCACCAAACTGGCAGGACAGGGATGGATTGAGATTCCCCTTCCCCTGGGAACTCTATTTTCCCACACCAGCTGCTGGAAGCTGCGAGCCACTCGTTTATAACCCCGATTAGCACAAAAGGTTTCTTTGATGGTAGAAAAGCAGTTTCCTTTGCAGGGCTCTCAATGTGCTTCCCAAGCAGAGCCATAGATGGCAGTACGTGGTATTTACAGAGTTATTTCCACAAGTAAATCTTCTTATTTTAGGAGAAAGCGACAGAATTTCATTTTCTTGTAGTTACAACGCGCTCAGAATGAGAACTCCTAAATCAATGGAGAAAGCAAGAAAAGCCTCCTTGCCTGAGCACCGGCAGACAGAGCTTGAAATGCAAAATCCCTCTGTGCTCTACAGGATTCTCTATCCCCTTTCACAGGGATGATACCTGAGGAGTTGAACAAGAAAACAATTTTCCATACTGGAAAAAAGTTGAAGATCTCTCAAGTGACTGTCACAAAAGCCCGAAATGAGCTCAAGATTCTGGATTTGCTTTCACAAATCAGCAGTTGAGAGTGTGAATGTGTATTTAATTCAGGCCAGACAAAAGATGGTACTTTGATTTCAATTTGCATTTCCACTTTGTTATTCTTTAATATCACTAGGTTAGCTTCAAAAATAAAAAAATAATTTGTAAGTAACAATGTTTGGGATTTCCTTCCCTCCTTTTCTCCTTGTTATAGCAAAACACTTATTTTCCACACACTGAAGTCTAATTTCAATGAACTGGCACTTCTAGTCCAAAATATCATATTGAAGGACTATGTAACTTGTTGCACTTCCTGATTTAATTTGCATTAAAATAAATTAATTTCCCAAGTCCAGCCTGTTTGGTCCTTGAGGGTAACTGGTGACTGATCTCTCCCTGTCCTTTGCTCAACCCAGGAGCCTTTCATTATTTTTTCTTTCCCCTGTCCATTTGAGGGGCCTGACAGAGCAGTTTAGGAGGGCACCTGACATCCAACCAGGGCCAACCCACCACAGTCACCTTCTTGTCCCCATGTTCCCAACATCCAGGGGCTTAATCTCAGTTGGTTTCTTTACATCCAACTATCCAAGTCAGCTTTTCACAGTTATCATAAGAAATAAAAAAAAGCATCTCCAAAAGTTCAAACATTGGTGGTTTCCAACCTCATTTTTTATATTGAGACATTTCAAGTCACATCCCAGATCTAATTCTTGTGAGGCCAAGTGCTTCCAGGCTCCCCCAGAAACCAATGGAGCTGGAGAGTGCTCAGCATCTTTAAGGGTCTGTTCCTTTGATGCTCTCATGAATGGAAATCTGTGGTTTTCCAATATCTGTATTTGACCTGAGCATCCTGAAATTGAAGGCTGATCCTGTGGCTGTGTAAATCATTTGACATAAGCATATGTAAAACAAGTTTGATTACATAATTTATAGCCTATTGAAATTGGAAGTCCCTCAGTGGAAGGTGGGATTAATACCGAATCAAGGAAGAAAAAACAATTAAGATTAAATAAACCATTCACCCAATCTCAGCCTTGTAACCTTTGTGTTTGTGTTATTTTCCCTCAGATGTAATTATAATCTATGCTGGGACACATCTGTTTATGATAATGGAGGAGCCATTTATCAGGTAACTTATCTCTGCCTCCTGCCATAAATCAGAGCTGCTGGGACGAGCCTGGCTCTGGAGCCACCAGCACACGACTCATCCTTCACTGCTGCTCGTGTTCAGAAAGGCTCTGAAAAGGCTTCCAGCAAAGATCAAGAGCTCTGCAGGTGCAGAGATGGTTTTAAAGGCCATGACCTGGATCCTGGGCTGAATTTAAGCAGAACAACCAGCAGGGGAGGGAGGCGATTCTCCACTTCTACTCTGCTTTGGTGTGATCCCACCTGGAGTGCTGCTCTGGGGTTCCCAGCACAGGAGGAAGATCAGTTCGTTGAGCCAAGTCCAGAGGAGGCCACTAAAGCAATCATAGGGCTGGGGTACCCCTGCTCTGGACACAGGCTGGGAGAGTTGGGGCTGCTCAGCCTGGAGAAAGCTCCAGGGAGATCTCAGAGCCCCTTCCAGTACCCAAAGGAGCTCCAAGAGAGCTGGAGAGGAGCTTTGGACAAGGGAAAGGAGTGACAGGACAAGGTCCTAAATGAAAACAAGGTAATTTTATTTAGAACAGGTATTAAGAACAAATTCTTTGCTATAAGGTTCATGAGACACCAAGAGTGGTTGCCCAGAGAGGCTGTGGACTCTCCATCCCAGGAGATGTTCAAGGCCAGGTTGGATGGGTCTTGGAGTAACCTAATGGAAGGTGTCCCTGCCCAAGGCAGGGGCTTGGAACTGGATAATCTCTAAGATCCCTTCCAATCCAAACCATTCTATGATTTTATGCTGCACGAGTCCTTCTCTACTTACTCTGCATAATTAAATCTAAGGTTCTAAGATGAATCTCTTTGAACAGATTTCAGCAAACCGTTTGTTGGTGGTGCTCTTCTAAGGAGCAGTTCTGTCTCTTCTCACAGCTGTTTCCCTAATCTGAAAATAAGTCACTTCAGACAGAAAGAACACGTTTTTCTCCCTCTGACTGTTGAACACAACATCATGACTCGTGCATAAAGCCTGTTTCAATTATGGGTAACTTTCTTCTGTCCTGTTAAACCTCTGTGAAATCCATATGTACTCAGGCATGGAACAAGAGAATAAAATTAAATGTTTAAATGAGCTTAAGAGACACAGTCATGTCATGTTAACCTCAAAATATGCAACCAGTGTGACTCGCATGAGTTTTCTGTTTGCTTTTTTTTTTTTTTAAGTTCTTATTTTGAATGGCATTCAAGTTTTATACCCTACTTTAGTGCTAGAAATTGGTGGGGGGGGGGGTTGAATAAAACCTGACTCATTGTTTTCATTATGTACTTCAACAGAAGGAAAGACCCTTTACACTCTAAGGTATTTTCCATCTTACCCAGGAAGAACATAAACTCTGGAAACCATCCCCCCCTCTGGTTTTGGGGTTAGGCACAGCCCTTGGAGGGTGCTGGAAAATCTGGAAGGCAATCCAAGAGGCACGTTAGAACCAATAATGTACCTTTTACATAGGGAAAGCTGTTTATCTGCTTTGGAAAACATGGACCTGAGGAGACTGAGGCAGAGAGAAAAATCATGGTCCAGAAATGTGTCAGTAGAGCAGATGACCCCAGGGCCAGTTCCAGATCCCTTATTCTGCCTCACTTTCATCAGTCTTGGCAACACAGCCTAAAAGCCTCTATGCTGATTGGATGTGTCCCTTCCCTCTTCATAAATGACATTTTCTTTCTGCATTTCCATCGAAGAAGGCTGCTCTATCCAGAGGCTCATTTAGAACATAATGAACCATATTTGTTTGCTTGTTTGTTGTGTTGGTTTTTTTTCCTTCTAATAATAGTGTTTTTACATCAAAACCCACATTTAGAGTTGGATATTGCTAATTTCAAATCTTGTCTTTCCATTCCTCTCCTTACAAGCCTCTTGGAACCACAGAGTGCCAGATCCACTGGGGAAAGTCTGGGATTAGCAGAGAAGGCTAAAGCCCAAGCTGAGGCATCCATTGGTGCTGGAGACAGGAGAAAGCAGAGGAGACTTCATTTTAAATTTGTTTATTTGGAGCAGGGGGTGACAAATATGTCCCATATCAAGGGACACAGAAATCTTTCACACAAGGCAATCACAGCTTTGTTCTTCTGCTCTACTGGTGTGTAGGAACATGGGAACAATTGTGTTCAATTGTGTTCAAGCACCACCCTGGTTTTTCCTTCAACTCCTGCAGACTTGACGACCTCATGGGCCTTTTCCAACCTTGATAATTCTAAGATTCCATTTACCCCCAACTCCAGTGCAACCCTGCTGGAAAAAGCCCAGGAGCTTGTAAAAGCTTAGTGAAATGAGAATAAAGATCTCCAGGGATGTTCAAATTCACAAAATCAGCAAATCCATGGGAGTGTAGGAATGGCTTGAAATAATTGGAAGAGACTCAGAACATGCTACTCAATACAGCTGCATATTCCTTCCCTGCATCCACTTTCTTTTTGCTCACTAAGCTGGTTTGCTTCAAGCTGCATGGAAAACTTGGAAGACACCATGTGTTTCCTCACGTCACTAAAATATTGAGTCAAATGGCACCATCATAGTATTTTTAAATGTGTGATGGTGGTGAAGCCAGTTAAAGGTGTCACACACTGCACATTGTAAAGGTTTTGGGGCAGAGACCCTTTTCTGCTTTGCCTTCTTTGAGACTGGGAGGAGGCAGGGCATAGACAGGACAGAAACTTATAGATTATATTGTTATTTTAACAGTGCATTACTCATCTTTTGGGTTTTCCAGATATCTGTGTCTTCACAGATATAAAACTGATAGTGATGCACAGCTGGAAGAAAAATACAACCCAATACCTGCAGACAAATGGCCTTGTAGTAGCAATGGTCCCACATTTGAACACATGCATGACCTTTCCTTTGGTCAAATGTGCTCATATTAACATGTAAGTTCTACACAGGTGGTTGGTAGGAGCTGGTGCTGCACCTTCCCCATTTTCCAGAATGGATATCTCTCCACTGACACGGATTTAGGCACATCTATGAAGAAAAGGTTCACCAGAGCATATTTAAAATGGTGTTTGGATGTGAATTCCAGCACAGAAAGGGGAAATGGTTCTAGGATTTGCTTGTATGGGACTGACATTTAAAAGGAAAGGCTGATCACTAAACCAGATGACAACCCAAATCAGCCTGAGTTCATCAAATATTCTAAACACAACACTAGGCTACAAAAATAGTTTGGGTTTGGATTAGGCTTTTTAGCAATCTCCAAAGGAATTTGGAACAATAGATTTTTTACAGATTTTCAGTGTCTATCTTCATCAGAACAACACATACCTGTGAAGAGCAATCTTTCTTACTTGTTGAGTCAGATACTTTTGGGCTAAATATAACTGTGAAACACATGGAGAGTGTTTGGTACCTGTTGGAAATGTCTCCAGTGCAGAAAAAACCAACAGGGAAAATGCCAAAGTAGATTATGACAAGCTGGTTTAGATATAGACCCAGGCTTGGCTATGGCTGGGTCCCTGTCCCAGACTGAGAGAGACATCAGTGCTCAGGATAGGGATAAATGGTTGGAAGAATCCCTGCGAAACCATGTCCCTGTACCAAAAATGTTGTGGACAAGGTGAAAAGTGCACAATTAGCTGATGTAAAAAGGACTTGGACTAGTACCAGTCTGCCTTTTGGGTCTAACCATCTCTGCTTGTTCAAAAAAGAAAAAAAAAAAAAAGACACATAGACTAAGCCAATTCTGTCCCCTGCCCACAGGGAAGGAGTGGAAAAAAAAAAAAGAGATTGCTCCTTCGCTTAGCTCCCTGGTTATCCTCACTTGGGGAGGTGCTGGGATGGAGCCTGTTTTTCACTTTAGATGCTGTTTGTCAGGCACAGCAGCACAGACAAATGGAGCTGCAGAAGGTGCTGCCATCCCCCTGTGGGCACCATTCCAGAGGGAGCGTGTTCAGCTTAACAAAGTTCCCTGCTCCAAACCCAACCCCAGACTCCAGCCCTAGGCTGGTTTGATGTATTTGCAGCAGAGATTTCAACAAAGTCAGTAGTGAATATTCCTCTTCCCAAAAGCCAGAGTGGAAAGGTATTTCCTAAATGTGCATTTGCTGCTCAGAAAGCCAATCCAAAGCAGGGTGGGCAGCAGGTGGAGGGAGGATTCTTTCCCTCTGCTCCTCTCAGGTGAGACCCCACCTGCAGAGCTGCCTCCAGCTCTGGGGTCCCAGCACAGGAAGGTTGTGGAGCTGTCGGAACAAGTCCAGAGGAGGCATCAAGATACTCAGAGGGATGGAGAAGCTCTTCTGTGAGGAAAGGCTGAGGCAATTGGGATTGTTCAACCTGGAGAGGAGGAGGTTCTGGGATGGCCTAATTGTGTCCTTCCAGTACCTGAAGGGAGCCAACGAGAAAGGTGGAGAGAGACCATTTAAGAGAGTCTGGAATTACAGAAAAAGCTTCAAACTGAAAGAAAATAGGTTTAGATGAGATATTAGGAAGAAGCTCTTCCTTTTGAGGATGATGAGGCCCTGGCACAGGGTGCCCAGAGAAGCTGTGGCTGCCCCATCCCTGGAAGTGTCCAAGGCCAGGTTGGATGAAGAAATTTGGTTTAGTGGAAAGTGTCCCTGCCCGTGGCAGGGGTTGAAATGTGATGATCTTTAAGGTGTCTTCCAGCCCAGGCCATTCTATGATTCTGTTCTCTGATTCCAAAATTCATGTCCTCATGTTCCCATGAGGGATGTCTGACTCACATTGTGCTCCTTCCATGAGACCAGCTTGTTCAGAACCCATCCAGCCTGGCCATGAACACTGCCAGGGATGGGACAGCCACAGCTTCTCTGGACAAACTTCTCATTATTATTATTATTGTTATTATTATTGCTATTATTATTATTGCTATTATTATCATTGTTATTGCTACTACTCTAGAGTTATTTCTGTCTGTTACTCTAGAGTTATTTCTAGTCTGTTGCTTATTCTCATTTATATTAAAATGTTATCTGGAGATCTAGAGCAATTTCTGGACCCCTCGAGGCACTGAACATGATACGCTATTTCCTAAATTGAGATGTGGGAATAACAGGTTTTCCATTTTTGCTGCCAATTCCTCAAGGTAAGCAAATAAATGAATAAATTGGAGGCAGATCTTAAATGGAACTAAGAAAACTAAAAGAAAATCAACTGACTGCAAATGGAAAACAAACAAACAGACAAACAAACCTGGCACATCTGAGTTTAACTGAATCTTGTCTTCCACCCACAATGAATTTCTTCATGTTGTTTTCAAGTTTATAATGTGTTTCATCAGCACAGCAGAAAAAAAAAATCTTAATGGAATATCGTTTCAAATTAAAAGAAATAAAAATAAAAAGGAAGTATCTTTTTTTTTTAGAAGAAGAAGAATATGAAATATTTTGATTTGTTTTTCTGAAGATTAAAAAATAATCAACCTCTCTGTGAAAAATTCACATGGAGTTTTTTATCAGTTTGGAATCTACCTTTTCCACCAAAATTCTTTCAGCTGGAGATTTTTGGACTGCCTTAGAGCAAGTCACAAAATAAGCAAGCCTGTGTCTGGGAAGCTGGAAGAGCAAACCTGTACTTCAGAATAGCAGTCCCCTTATCCTTTTCATGATTCCAAGTTTTAAGTCACTGGCATGGAATAAAGGGATCACTTGCTCTGGAAGTGTCTAAAATCAGAGAAAAGCAACTTGTAGTTAACTTCAGAATTCACCAATTTGTAAATTCAGGGCTATTTTAAAAATATTGAACATTTCTTCAGTTGTCAGACACAACTGCAACTTTAGGGGTGTGCCTTACTCCAGCGTGTATCCACGAATCCCACGGTGCTCTTTAATAATTTATATTGATAATTAAGTATTCAAGAACCTCCTAATAGATGAATCACTGTCTGAAGTAGGAAATTAATCTTGTCAGAACTCTACTGATAAACTTCCTGTGAAATGATATTGATACTCCCTTCTCCCAGACATCTGTTCCGTGAGGGGCACTGGAGGATCAGGAACTTTCATGTCAATCCACCGAGTGCTAACACATGACAGGGAGAGGAAGCTTTGATTTTTCTTATGTATAAAGAAGTGCAGATACAAAGTTTTGAACGAGTTGCCAACCCTGGAATTCTTTACTGAACTTTCAGTATTTGAAAAATCTCCTGAAAGCTGCTGAGCAGGAGCCCTCGTAGATCAATACAAAGAATCACGGAATGGTTTGGGTTGGAAGGGACCTTAGAGTTCCAATGGGCAGGGACAACTTCCACTGCCCCAGGCTGCTCCAAGCCCCATCCAGCCTGGCCTTGAGCACTTCCAGGCATAGGACATCCACAGCTTTTCTGGGCAACCTGTGCCAGGGCCTCACCAGCCTCTGAGTAAAGAATTTCTTCCTAATATATGATCTAAAACTCTCCTCCTTTAGTTTAAAACCATTCCCCATTGTCCTTTCACTATCTGCCTGTGTAAAATATCACTCTCCATCTTTTTTACAAGCCCACATTAAGTACTGAAAGGTCACGAGCTGTCCCCAGATGCTTTTCTTCTCCAAGCTAAGGATGAAGAAGTTGACTGTTCCACCCACCCTGATGGTCTGGCTTGAATCACCATCAAGGAGAGCTGACCTCTGTGTTGCTCTCAAACCAGCTGTCCCAACCCTGCCTGTAGCCAGCACCATGCCAGGTAGGTGACATGGATCCTGTTCCCCCCTTTCACAGTGTCTCTTGTTTCTTCACAGTTCTGCTTTGGGTTCATTTCTTCCTGAATGTGCCTGGAAACCCAACAACTCTTGCAGCCAGTCTGTTCCTACCTGTGTGTGGCTTTGCTGATTAAAACAAAGGTTTTTCCTCTTTTAAGTTCCTGTAATTCCTGTTACAAGTGCAAAATCTTCCCATTTTCTCCTGAGTAAAGCACAGAAGAGCAGGGTTTCCAGCAGAGTTGGTTTCCAGCAGAGTTGGTCAAAGGGACAACAGGGGACACTGTCCACAGCACACGAGGGCCTGCAGCACCTGCTCACACCTGAAAGGTTGACCTGTGAGAAGAAATCTTTGGGGAGGGAAGCAAAAAAGCAGGCTGAGTATAAAACTGTGGAGAGAGAAGAGCTGTAAGGTGGATCAGTTGAGGGTTTCATCAGTGGGCATTAGAATCAAGGGCCAGTGTGTGAGAGGACATGATGGGTTTGAGATAATCTGGATAACCTGGTATCCTTCATCCTTGGAAAACTTGGAAAACTGGCAGAGCTTGTCAAGGAGGCAAGGAAAGAAGAACAATTCACATCAATATCCTACAAAATGATGTCTGGGATACACCTGACCTTGTGTCCTCCTGAGGGGTGTTACCTTCCTTCCTCCTTTTCTGTTTGCCTTGTGGTTTTATCAAATAGTCCACCAATGTGGATTCCCACTTTGATTTTCCTGCTGGACCTTTCCAGCTTCAGCTGAGCCTGGTAAAGCAGATTAGGTAGACATGGCCAAATAAAAGGTGACCAAGACTCACGGCAACATCTCAGGATAATTTGTGTTTTGACTGTAGAAACCAGCTTTTCATCATATATCAACTCCTCCATGTTTCAGGTGCGATACAAATATTTAATTTCAAAATCTGAGCACAAACCAAAAGAATTATCCAGTCTTCTGTCGAGATGCAGTAGGGAACCAGCTCGAATTGTAAGAGCAGCCCTCATCTCCTTATTGATGCATTTCTCACAAAACACTTTAAAATCTTCCATGGTCTCAGGCATCTTCGGGAGTCCAAGAGAAAAGGGAAAAAATAAAAGATGGGGTTAACTGCAGATCATGATAGCAATTATTACTGCCCCAAATTCTTACTGTTGAGAGTTCAAATTTCTCCAAACAACAAATAAGCCCCCAAATTTCCCTGGTGTTAGCAAGTGGCAGGCTCAGAGAAGAGGATCAACCTCTCCCAAGCACTAATTGAAACTCAACAGGTTTCTGCTGCTATCACAGCAGCTCCATTATTGATTTTCTAACAGGAACACTTGTTTCCCAAGCAAGGCTTCTGAATAGATAATAAGGGTGCTTTAAAAAAGATGAAAAAAATACAAAAATAAAAAATAATAATTGCCTATCTGAGTCCTCATTTTCTTTCCCATTCCAAATCCAATTGCAGATCCCTCTGATAGCTAATAATTTAACGGTCATTTATGTACAGTTTAGGGTCCATTGTTAGCGAATAAACCGATTAGATTAGCTTGGGTCTTGCATTCATGTAAAACAAATACATATCAAAGCAATTAAATGTGCAGTTTAATCACTCCCCAACTATGAAGAAGACAGTTGCCTGAAGGTCCCAGCATTTTTCCTGCCTCCCATTCCCAGCTCCTGATGTTGATGAAGTGAGGGCTGCTCTCTCTGTGGGTTTGGAAGTGCTTATCTAGCACGGCAAGGTACACAAATTATTGACCTTACTATTTCCCAGGTGGGGAGGCTGAAGCCCTGAGGGAGGTTTCTGCAAGATGCTGAAGGTGTCAGCAAGACTGGGAGTATTTTTATTTTTCCCTCGTTGCCCACATGTGCTTCTGCCCCACAAGGTTTGGTTTTCCCTCGCAGCCCTCTCCCACGCAGATGATTTAGTGCTGCTTAGCACTGCTGAGGTCTGGCATGTTTGTACACTGACAGGCAGAGGATGGGAGACCACAAAAGAGATGAATTTTTAATCAGCAGTTGCTACTCTGAGAAATGAGGGGGTGATCTCATCCACCCTCTGGAAGAGACCCTGGAGGGAGATGAGTCCTGCAGAGGGTGCCTGTTGCTTCTTGCTGACACAGGGGATCCAGATAAATTCAGGTTCTTCCATCCAGGCTTACTCAAAGCCCAGCAAAACCAGGGCCCTCTCTTTGTCCTCTTGTGAGGTCAGAGGACAGCTCTGCCTTACTTGGCACTCATTATTGATGAAATTCCCTCCATTATTTAAGAATATTCCATACAGCCACCCTTGGTTTAATGCTTCCCTTGGTGCACCCTGGGAATCTATTTCCTTTCTCATTACATGACCAGAGGAATTGATCCAAGTCAACATTATAACGTCTCTTTATGATGGAAAAATAGACTGGTTTGGGTTGGAAGGGACCTTAAAGGCCATCCAATTCCAATCCTCTGCCATAGGCAGGGACACCTTCCACTATCCCAGGTTGTTCCAAACTCTGTTTAACCTGGCCTGGAACATTTCCAGGTACTGAGGCAGCCACAGCTTCTCTGGGAAACCTGTGCCAGGGCCTCAAGAATGGGAAATTGCCCTCAGTGTCTGCTGCTGTCTTATCTCCTAATTGGAAGTGCACCTGGTTGGAGGGTTTTTTACTCAAATGTTTTTATCTTTTTTTTTTATAGTTCTGGTATCAGCAATCCTCAGCTCATTTTAGTTTATCTGTCACCCATGCCTGGACTTATCCAAAAGCTTCCCTGGAGCTAGAAGAGATGTATTGGAAAATAGCAATTAAAAGGATTTCCCAAACCATTGCAAAAGTCCTGCTCCAGGTATCTCTTCATGTTAATCACTAGAAACTCTTTCTTGGCTGTCTGCAACTGGTCTAGACATTTCTGCAGTCTAAGGAAGGGAAGATTGAGAAAACAGATGGAGAGTTTCAGTTTTCCTAGAGGGAAGCATCCCTGCTGGGTGTGGGAGAAGCCTTGGCTTACATCAGAGCAAAATCAACATATTCAGCAAAGGGCAACTCATAGTGAGAACGCCTCACAGGGGATGGGAAGAGAGGGAACAGCCTCGAGGTGCACCAGGGGAGGTTTAGATCGGATATTAAGGAAAATATTTTCACCCAAAGGGTTGTCAGGCTGCTCAAGGAAGTGATGGGGTCACCATCCCTGGGGGGGATTTAAAAGATGTGTGGATGTGACACTTGGGGACATGGTTCAGTGGTGGCCTTGCCAGTGCTGGGGGAAGGGTTGGACTCATTGAACCCAGAGGTCTTTACAACACAAATGATTCCATGATTCTCCACCATCACTTGTGTTTTGTAATAGCTCCAAAGGGCTGCTCTTCTGCACAGGTCAGGGAATTGACATCACCTCCTTTATTGATAATTATTGATAATTTACTGATTTTTGGGGAGCATCAGTGGCCAGAGTGTGCACCAAATGTATTGCATGAGATCTGGGGTCTCAATATTCAGGTGATGGTGTCATTTTATTGTAGGATTCACTTGACCTGTGGTTCTTCCCTGAATATCTCATCCCAGCAGGCAGAGGAAGGCTGAAACTTCCAGAGGATGATTCATTTGACTTTTAGTCAAGTAAGTCTTCATGCTCAGATGGTGCAATGATGGGACAACTGGCCTGTACCCTGTCACAGAAAGTGGTGCTGAGAAAGAAGATCTCAAATCTCTGGATATTTAACTGGTGCTATTTAAAGAACAAGGTCAGACAAATAGAACCTTTAGAGGAACAACAAAATTATATTTTGTTTGTTTGTTTGTTTGTTTGTTTGTTTTCCTTAATATACAAATGAAGGACATAGGGACATGTTTCACCTGTGGTCTTCTGTTCAGTCCAACAAAGTGGTTTTTCTCAATCCCTGTTTATGTCCATTTGCAGTTGAAAGTTCTGCAGCCAGACCCTCTCAGACAAATCTCTGTTCTTCAGCTCTATTTCCTCCCAGTTGAAGCTGTTTTTTACTGACGGCATCTGCCCAGCTTCACTCAGGATGTTAAACCCAGAGGAGCCAAATCAAACCACCTTTCCCAGCAAAATCCAGGCAACAAGCAGCTTTTTGCAAGCCTTGCAGATCAACTCCAAGTGACTGATTTTGGAACAGCATCATGTCAAGCCCTGTCCTATTTGTACAAGGCTTTTAAGGAGCTGTCAGCTTTCTTCTTTCTCTTTTACACTGTCTTTCCAACACTGTCACTTCAGCTGAGCCTTCAGCATGGAAATGCCAGGTAGCAGCAGTGGCAATTGCAAGCTGCAAGTGCAAAGCTGGTGGTGCTCTCATTGCTGCACCAGGAATGAGGAGCTCTTATGACACCCACAGAAAATATCAGCTTGGGCGAAATGTTTAAATAAATTTAAAAATTATGCTATGAGGACAGTCTGAGAGAGTTGGGGTTGTTCAGCCTGGAGAAGAGAAGGCTCTGGGCAGATCTTAGAGCCACTTCTAGTGCCAAAAAGGGTTTCCAAGGGAGCTGGAGAGGAACTTTGGACAAGGCCATGGAGTGGCAGGACACAGGGAAAAGCTTCCACTGCCAGAGGGTAGGGATGGATGGGATATTGGGAATAAGTTCTTTACTCAGAGAGGTGGTGAGGCTTTGGCACAGGTTGCCCAGAGAAGCTGTGGCTGCCCCATCCCTGGCAGTGTCCAAGGCCAGGTTGGATGGGGCTTGGAGCAACCTGGGATGGTGAAAGGTGTCCCTGTCCTTGGCAGGGGTTTGGATGTTCAAGGTCTCCTCCAAGCCAGACCATTCTGTGATTCTGTAATGTCCTGAATCTGTTCCCTCTACCCAGCATTGAGGAGCTACACCTGGGATCTGTGTCCCATTCCAGGCTTCCCAGTAAAAGAGAGAAGAACACTGGAGAGAGTCCATCAAAGGTCATGAGGATGATGAAGGGACTGCAGCATCTGTCCCATGAGAAGAGGCTGAGATCTGAGATTGTTCAGCCTGGAGAAGAGCAAACTTGGGAGGATTTTATTAATGTCTACAAATACTTGAAGGGAGAGAGAAGAGGCTCTTTCGAGTGGCACCTGAAAAAGGGGGCATGAACTGAAACACGAGAATTTCCTTCCAAACAGCAGGAAACATTTTTTTTTTGTGTGCTTTAAGGGTGACTGAGAACTGGCATAAGTTGCCATGAGACTTTGTGAAGTTTCCATTTTTAGAGATATTAAAAAGAGACCTGACATCATCCTGGACTATTGGCTATAGGTGACCATGCTCCAGAAGGTGGGTTGGAGCAGATGACCTTCATAGGTCACTTCCAACCTCAACCATTCTGTGATTCTGAGATTCTGTGATTCTGTGTGGCACTTGTTCCCTAAAGTGAATGATTTCAGTGTCCTCTGTGCTAAACATGGCAGGACAACATAACTCAGCATAACTCAGCCCCTTCTCAAAGTAAGAGAGAGCTCAGAAATGCAGTGCATTTATTGCTGAGAAGGCTGAATCCTCCCTCCTCATCCCACCTACTTTTTTTCTGTGTCTTTACCCTATATTTCCCCCCTCACCCTGTGAATTCTGTGAATTTTTACAGGTGTAGTTCAGGGGCAAGGCCACAGTTCAGTCTCATTCCCCAGAGCCATCTCGGTGTGCTCAGCATTGGGAATGTTACCCCTGGGTTTTTCTTACACGGAGAATCCTGTAACAAGTCGAAATACAGGTCAGCTAAAAACACTGTGAAACCTGGCAAGCACTTTATTAACTGTTACTCTCTGGCTTCAGGATGACTTGGGGGATTCAGTAAGTGGGTTAAGGAGTTTTCCCATCAAGGTCAGTGGCAGGAATCTGGTGCAAAGTGGTAATAACCACAAGGAGTTTTCAGGCCAACAGGAAGTCATTAAGTTTGGGTTTCAGCTCCTGCTGTGGGAAAAGGAACATTAGGAAAAAACCTCTAATAATAAGAATGGAGGGGTTTGGTTTGTTGTTTTGTTTTCCTTCCATTTTTTGTCCCAGACAGCAAAATGTATGAATGATTGCAAACATCACTGTTTTCTTCAAAGCAGTTTATGGAAAATAGAGAGGACAGCTCCATCATGGTGGCATTGCTTTGGTACCCTGCCTAGAGCCATGGGGCAGTGGTCCCTGGATGCTGTCCTTCATCTTTGCAAAGTCTCCATGATTAAAAGGGTCTGTGGAGTCCAAAGCATGTGTCCTACCATAATCTGGTTGAGTTTTAATACTGGAAAAACCTAGCTGGATCCTTTTTCTATTGAGGAATTTTTGGAAAAAAAAAATCCCAGACTGAACATTGAGGATTTAGCGCTGCCAGTGTTAAGAGATATTTTTCAAAACAGAGATGTGAGGATACATTTTTCAGGGTCCAGTTGGTCTAGTTGTCTAAAACTGAGGCCATCTAAATCCTAAACCAGGTGGATATTTTCATTAGGTGGCTGATCACCTTATTTGCACATCTATCACAGGATGGGTTTGATCACACTCTGAGACAAAGACATGGAGGAGTTGTTTACAAGTATTTCCACTATTTCACTTGTCTGGGGTCTACCCTTCCAATTTAAACTGTCCATGTTTAGTATTTCCACCTGCTGCCCACTGTAGTCATGGAGAATAAGTCAACACATTCAGTGAGAGCAGGGATGTGATTCATCAAACCTCATAAGTCTCAGAGAAGCATCTTCTTCAGGATAAACCAAATCTTGTCCTGAACTTCTTCAGTGTCACTGACTGGATCTCCTGTGAGAAGAAAGAGAGCCTGGGTTGAATTTTTCAGTAGGCACTTCCCCTGTGGAAGTGCACAAATATTAGGATAAATCCCATCCCTGAAGATAAATCAGGTGAGTACCATCCTGAATGTGTGAGAAGGAGTCAACCTTCACTGCCTGACCGTGCTGTTACCAATCTGGTAACCAGATGTACTAAAATCCTGTTTTAGCTGCAAGACATCCTGTTACAAAGGCAATAATTCTCCTGACAGTGAGAACTGCATCCCACAGCTGTGGAAAAGATTTTGGGAAAACTCTAGAATGGCCCATCTGCCATAAGATCTCTTGGACTTTTGAAAGCCAAGTTATAAACATAGAAATTAAATTGAAGCATGCCCCAGACCTGTCATGATTCCACCCTGTCTGGGTTGATTCCATCCATCCTGAAGAGGATCCATAGGTCTGACTCGACCTACAAGGTCCTTAAAACTTGAGGGGCCATTCCTACGTGTCCACCATCACAGCAGGGAGATGAACATGGGCTGAAGACTCATCTGACTGGAAGAGGGAAGAGGGCTGGTGTCAGAGATTCCCTTCTGTGCACAGCACTTGAATGCCTGGATTATCTTGCATCTGTGGACCTGTCAGGCCTGCCACCAAGCTCAGCAGCTTGACATGGGCTGGCACACCAGCAATGCATGGGCTTCTCATCTGAGCTCTTTGTTTTCTTGTTCCTGTGATTTACTCCAGGGTCACATATGGCTTGGCTGGGTGCTGAGGTTTATTTCTGTCGGCACATCCAGATATATCAATATTAATTGATCTTTCACAGCTTTGGCTACTCCTCCTTTAGCAGAAAAATATAAACTCCACCAGTGATGAATTCTTAGTTTGTGCCTATAAATCAAGACTGTGAACTCAACCCTGGATTATTATTGTTTGTTTACAGATGATCAGTTGGGAAGATGGAGAGGGACCCAAGCACTGCTGTCAGCAATATGTTGATGAGCTCCAGTGCCTTGCAGTGATGTTCCTGACCCTCCTTGTAATCTGTCAGGATGCCTGCAAGGAAAAGCATCTGGCTCCAACTCAGCCTGGCAAAACTGAGCACACCTTGACTTTAAAAAAAAATGACTTGAGAAACTCCCTTTGTCACAATTTTTTTGGTAATTATTTTTTTTTGTCACTAATTTTTTTAGGAATTTGCTTTGTCACTGTGTCCCAAGGACCTGCTTGCATCTGCAATTTACTATGAATATTAGTTAATAGCTGCATCCCTGGATTTAATAGTGCCTACAAAGGCACTTCATCAATCTGGTCACTGACAGGCTTCCTTCTCTGACAAGAGCACCTAGGAGGAAAAGGGAAGGAAAAGGAACCAACATAAACATGTTGTTATGGAGAAAATGAATGGAATCCTCATTGTGCATTATATGGCTTAAAAAACATAAAAATCTTTAAATGAGGAGAAAAAATGTGGGGAAGTTTGAAAGAGATTCAATATGTGAATTAACATCAGACATATATTCTTTTCATCAAATAAGATGAAATCCAATTTTTTTTTCCTTTTAGCCTCCTCTCTCTCTTTCTCTTTTCCCTCTCTCTCTTTTATTTTTTCCCAATAAAATAGCAGTCCAAAAATAGCAAGAGTGGGAAAAGTAAACTGGCAGGTATTAATTAGCTGGACAGGTAGCAAAAGTAAAACCTCCACAACTATGTACTCTGGAAATTCCAGGGCGGAGTAGGAGGGGAAAATTCACATTTAAATATTTAACTTTTTTTTTCCCCTCAGCTTTCTTATTGAGTTAGAGGAAAGAAAGACGGAGATTTCTTGCATCCTTCCCTGATGAGTTTCTTGTCTTTGTTCACTTCTGATTTCTGCACCAAAATATCAACAACATTTCCTGTAGGAACAGCCAGTGCTCTCACTACAATGTCCCAGTGCCTTACTTCCCCCTGCACAATGCTATTCCTGGACCTGAGTGCCTTTGAAAACCAAGGCTTCAGGATATAAGTAGAAACATAGAAATTCAGGTTATTGTTTAGCTCCCATTTCCTTTCGCTGCACTTAAAGAAAACAAACTGAGTTTGTTCATTCAAAACCAGCCAAGATATTTTTAAGTACTCACGATATCCTGTGTCTTTCACGTTACAAATTCAAACAATTTCAAAGCCACTCTTTTTTTACCTGATATGAGAAGTAGAGGCTGTTGAAGAGGCCAAGCATCAATTTCTTGACATTTTTGTTGGCAAAGTGTTTTCCTGTAGATCCACAGCACGCTGGGTACAACTTGTAGTTCCACCAGGTCTACACAGCTGGAACATGAGATATTAGGAAAAAATTTCTTTGCTGTGAGGCTGGTGAGGCCCTGGCACAGATTGTCCAGAGATGCTGTGGCTTTCCTATCCCTTCAAGTGTTCAAGAACAAGTTGGACAGGGCTTGGAGCAGCCTGGGAGAGGGGAAGGTGTCCCTGCCCATGGCAGGAGTTTGGTACTAAATGAGCTTTAAGGTCCCTTCCAACCCAAAATATTCTGTGAGTCTGTGATTCTACTACATAAAGTTCTTCCCAGAACAGCTTTAAAAGCTACAAATTTTCCTACTTCTTCATATTTGTGGTAGGGAAATCAAGAGAAAGATAATTTTTTTCCTTATACAGTCCTATTGCTGTACTTGTCTTTCGGGGGAGCAGAAGTCAAGGTTCTATGACCTTAGCAGTTCTTGTTTTTTCTCCTATGGCTGCTGAACAAGAATTCAGGTGTCAGGCTCCTCCAGAGAACTAAAATCAGGAGCTGATTAATGACTATATGGACATGATCCTGACATGTTCATACAGTCCATAGTGTAAAGCCCCTTTGTAGTCTCTGATCCAGCCCCATGTCACCCACTGTCAGCCCTGAGCTGGAAATTATCCAGGGTTGTGGTTGATCAAAGATTGGGATTGAAAAAGAAACAAAAAAAAAAAAAAAAAAAATAGGACAACACCACAGAGGGCTGATTGCCTTGAAATGATAACCAGATTATTATTTTTTTAATTTCTCAGGAGACACAAGTGTGGAGGTCACCTTTTTTTCTTCTTGACATGTCAAAACAATTTTCTGAAGTCTCTGTTGAATTGCCACCAAGGTTAATTTAGTGTCATAAGTCTACATTTCCCAAGTATCTCCTCCTGGAAACAATAAAATACAGTAGAAGCAAAGAATCAGATGAAATGAAAACATCCTAAGACTCATTGCACCTGTCTGTCTCATCGTTATTATCTGTAAAATAACCTGAGAGTATTACGGAAGAGAGGAGTATAATTTGACATTATTAATATCATCAGTCAATCTTCACCTGTGCTGAGGCACACAAATGCTTGTGTTCCCAAAGACAGGAATGCTTTGCTGTGGTAGGAACACCATGGCAAGAGTGACTGAACACATTAGAAAAACCCTGATACAGGAATTTCCCACTCTGCTGCTCACTCACCAACACGTTCCATAGCATGGAAAGTTGATCAGGCAGCTCAAGAAATACAAGCTATAAAGGTAGGGTCTGTTTTTCAATATTTTAGCAAAATTAGAGAAAATCAGAGAAAAACATCAGCGTGGTCTAATACCTGAGGGAGAAATAGCCAAAGCCCTGGAAGCAGCAATGGGGGAGAGATGAATTAACCTGGTTCTTTTTCCAATAATATTTCAGACTGACAGCATCTTCAACTTCTGGTTTTGCCTCTCATTACACTTCACTTTTATCTCTTCCCTACACGAAGGTCTAATCCCTTGGACATGTTGCAAAGTCCTTTTCTTTAGATGAAAGATGGGACAAGAAACAACAGATGGATATAAACTGACGACACGGTGCAGGGAAATCATGAGACAATCTGGTGCCACCATGCTCGAGATATTCCTCCTTGCAGTTCTCTGCAGGCATTAATTTCTCTAGACAGCTGCTTGGGGAAGGTTCTCAGAGGTAGGTGTGCCGTAACTCCCACAGCTTGGGAATCTCTGGGCTAGAGGAAAGAGGATATTTTTTCCTCCTTATGTTCCAGAACTCAGTGAAGTCCTACATCCTACACAGAGTACATCTCTGCTGAGATGTTTTTCTAATCCCACCTGCAGTCTCTCTCCGTTCCTGTCCATCCCCAGCAAGGCTCCTTGGAAGTCAATATTTCCACCAGAAATGGATGAGAGCAGCAGGAACCTCCCAGGAGGTCTAAAAGAGAAAAGAAACTCAAGGTGCAATAAAAATAATCACTACATATGAGAAACTTTTTTTTCTGCAGGGCAGTAGTCAACCTAGGAGAAAGCTTCTGAGTAATCTGCTGAGAGAGGGAGGAACCACAGATCCTTCCTTCCTTGTGCCATGGTGAAAATTGTAAAATGTGCAGTAACATCAGTGCTATGAGGAAGGATAGCTGGACATGTCCCATGAGCTCCATGACAATCATCTCTGTATTAAACACTTTTTGATTCTGCTGCTTGGGCTGAAAAGACAGCTTGGAAAACCTCCATGGGGCCACCAGCACCAGGGGAACAGTGAAGGACAGGAGCCAGGCAATAAAATCTTGGAAATTATGCAGTTCCTCCACCTCCAGGAAATTCAGTTGCTTTGCTGGAGGTTACCATCAATTGCCACCAGCCTTCTCTTTTGGTCTGTGGGCACATTCTGAGCTCATGGGAGATGGTGGGGATGTGACCTGATTCTTATTCAGACTAAATCATGAAGCTATTTGCTATTATCCTGTTCTGTGTGCATTCTGATAGGTGGTGTGTTTGGGGCTTTTTTGTTGTGGTTTGGTTTGGTTTGGTTTAAAAAAAAAAAAAATGTGTGTGGTTTTATTTTTTTTTTTTTAATGTTTTGTAAAAAAGTAATGTTCTGCCAAGAGGTTTAATCACAAATCACAGAATTATTTGGGTTGGAAGGGACATTCAAGACCATCAAACTCCAACTCCCCTGCCATGGGCAGGGACATCTTCCACTATCCCAAACCCCATCCAAACTGGCCTTGGACATTTCCAGGGATGGGGCAGCCACAGCTTCTCTGGGCAACCTGTGCCAGGACCTCACCAGCTTCTGAGTAAACAATTTTCCTCTGCTATCAAACCTAAACCTTCCCCCCTTCATCTTAAAGCCATGTGAAACCACTTTTGTTGTCACCAAACACCTCTTTGTTTCTTAAAGCACAGTTTCCAGGAGGATTTTCTCCATGATCTTGACAGGAAAAGAAGTGAGACTGACAAGGCTGTAATTCTCTGGATCTTCCTTTTTTTTCCCCCCTTTTAAAACATGTGGGTTCCCTTTCCAGTCAGTGGGAATGATGGCAGACCAGGGAACTGAAGGTGGGTGAACTATTTCAGAAGGTTGGTGTTGATGACACAGAGAGGTCAACCCATCAAGAGCTATTTATTCACAAATATTCATGGGAGATTTTTCTGGCTGCACTCATCTCTGAGCTAATCCTGTGTCCAGGTTGCAATAGAGGAGCTGCAATTCAAGAATCAATTAATGCTTCACCAAAGTACATTTTCAAAAATGAGCAATACTTACTCCATTTGGAAAGTGGAGTGCCTTTATTTTCCCTGATGTCCTCAAATACTCATTTCTGAAATTTTCTTACTAATATTCATATTTACAGGTTGATGACCCATTTAATTCCTGTACAAAATACAAGTTTTTCCTGCTTGGCCCACTCCCTCTCAGAGCTGCTGCTGGGAAGGGCAAGCACAAATGAACTTTCTGTGCTGGATCTTTTCCTGCTTTTATAACCTCACACCTTTCTGACAGGTGCAAAACCCCAGAGGGTGTCGAGATTAAATTGAAACACTTCCTAAAGCCTTGCAGAGGTGCTTATGTGAGAGGAACCCCTACTAAATTTTCCACAGGCTGAACTCAATTTTTGCCATCAGCAACCACTCCTTTTCAAGTCAAAACAGCAACACAAGTTTAATTTATTTAGTTCAAAGGGTGTAAAGGCATTCACTGAAGACTGAGTGAATGGTAAAACTGCAATGCAAAAGTAATCGAAAAACTTAAAGAGACACTAAGGGGAGTTAAGTTCTTCCATGTAGATCAGAAACTTCCAGCAGAAATCATGAAAAGTGATGCTGGGAGAAGCGAAAAGATATTTTTTTCCCTACCTAAAAACGTGTTTCTATTCGTAATTTAGGTGCCTGGTCTTCAGGACTTACCTCACTGAAAAGAGGCAGATATTAACACATAACATAGTGTTAAAGACTAGAAATGTCTTTTTTTTTTCTGACAAGTCAAGCTGGACCTTGATATTTGCACACAATTAGGTCTTTTCATCCTCAGATTAACAACACTTTTTATCTGTATGTGAATCTAAAGAAGAGACTTGTGCACACACTCCCGTGAGACACACAGCAGGCTCAAACCTGTTCCCATGTGCTAAAAAACAGGGGAAAACTTCCACCTTTGTCATCCTGGCCATTGGAGTGTCAAACTTACCCATTCAGAGAGTCACCATTTTATCCCAGAATTAATTGAAATGGAAGAGCTGCAATAAGGGTTTCATCATCAGGAGGGAAAACAATTTCCCAGAGGAGAAAAGATCAATTCAATGTCTGGCAGCCTAGAGGGTTGTTCTTCCTTAAAAAAACCAACCCACTTTTCCTTAAGAGCAGCAGATGATCCAGTCACTAGCATTTGAGTGTGTGACAACCCTTCCCAGCTGATCCTTAGGGTTGTATAAAACAGCAATAACAACTCTGATATTTTTTTTTTCTTTTGAGGGAAAGAACACATCATAGTTTACAAGAAATTGTGCTAGATGCTAATTAAGCCAAGAAATTTTGGAATTAGGGATGCAGGACTGTTGTGTTGCTCCATTGCCTGCAGGATTTCCTGGGATCATCAGGGAATTGCTTCAGGTGTCTCCAATCACACAGGACAAGTCTGGGCCACGAGGACCAGACTTTTGCTGTTGATTTATGGGATGGCTACTCACGTCCCATAATGATGGGACCATAAAAACTACAGAGACAGACAGAGCTCAACCCATTCCCCACTGCTCATGGGCACAACTCACCAGCACAACTCAAGGCCACTCATAATTTGAAAAGTTTGCCTTGGCCAGAGTGACACAAGCATCCCCCTTGTTTGTGCAACCTTTGACCATTTTTTCCCATCAAAATATTCAGGGGAAGGCTTTAAAGATTTTGGGAAAGCGTAATTTGCCCTGAGGGACACTTCAGGAACTTGCACTGTCAGTACTTGAGGGAAGCTGCTGAACACTTTATTCTGTTACCTGTAGCACACAACATAAGAAAGCAATGATCTGAACCATCCCTGTGTAAGTGGCTGCCCAAGAAATTCTACAGAGAGCATTTCCTCTGGAATTCTGAACACAGAATCTGGAGAGCTTCAGGATGGTCCTGAAGATGGTAGTCAGAACCAATACAAGTATTTTAAAGTACAATTGCAAAGAATAAGTCAGAGGAAAGAAGTCGAAGAGCAGTATTAACATTTTTCCCCCCTCTTACCGTGTAATTTTGGGGGGGCTATGAGTCAGAATGAGGAGTTGATCTCTAAAAACACATTTGGGGGACTGGCTACAGGTAGGCAAGAAAGGAATGACAGAGCTGGGAGAAAATCAGAGATTGCCTTCAGTGAAGTTGGAGAAGAAGAACCAGCTTCCAGGTTCCAAGTGAAATGTGAATGTGGGATGCCAGCAGGACTTTGGCTGATGAAAACGCTTCATAATTTATGGATTTCTTCTGTTCCATAGTACATCTTCCTCCAATGCAGCTGCTCCTTCATTAGACCAAATGCTAGTGGAAGTCTCTGTGGACAGGCTACATCTGGTGTATGAATATGTAATTATATTTCTCTGTGAGTGTCCAGGTAACTGTGGCATTTGGTATCTAAGAAGATGATGTGTTATCTAGGTCAAGTTAAAAACAATCAAACAACAACAACAAAAAACCCCTTCCAGAATTAAAATAAGAACATGTCCTGGTCATCAACTCTTTGGAGGTCTTTTGTTGACCTCCCTTACTCAGTTCACTCTTTGGAAGGAAGTATGAAAGAGAAATAAATGCATGAAAAGTGGTCTCAGAAGTGTTTCAGACAGAGAAAATTCTTAGGGGATTATGAGAACATAGATTTGCCTCATATCCTTTCAAAATCCACTATGTTTACCACTTTCAAATAAACCTATTTTAAAGAAGATTTGGAGCTATTACTTTTGTCAACACGCACAAAAGTAATAAAAAAAAATAAAACTGAAGCTTTAAAATTACTGGATTGTTAATAGTGTAAAAATTAGGACCAAATATTTTGGTAGGACAACATTTTTTTGAAAAATGCTAAAAATTAAATTATTTCAAATATGCATCAATTCAGAAGGGCGCAGAAGCTTCAGCCTTACATGCTTTCTCTAAAAGAGATGAAAGCAAGAATCTCAAGTGTGGGTACTCTGAAATTTGAGAAGAACTGAACTCCAGATCTGTCATTTGCAATTCTGACCCAGGCCTACAATTCCTAGCAAAGTGTGATCTGAATTTCCTTCTCAAACCATGCCCCAAGCAGGCTGAGCTCCATTCCAAAGAGTTCTGCTCTATGCTGTGGAAGCAAAAGGATTTCAGGCAAAAATCAGAGTCTGAACCACTGCCTGAGATTCATCTTACCTTTGCTGAAGCTCATTCTCATTTCCCTCCCATACACATATGAATTTTTAATCTGGTGAGCAACGGTGCCTGTGCTGTTAAGAGCTGGAACTGAATGATGAGTTGAACTTGTCTAATCAAACTTGCTTTCCTGCACAGCATCAAGCTGCCTGCTCTGGCTGCCACATTCCTGCCAACTGCCCCTCTGGAAAGTCTATTATGTTCACTACCATCCTTTTAATGATGTGGAAGGATTCATGGTCTGGGTGTCTGGAGGCAGGAGCTGTGTTTCTCTTCAGCACCAGGAGCTCTGGGTGTGCACTCCCAAGTTCCTCTGCACAAAAATATGGTGAGGATGGATGGATGGATGTGGCTTTTGTGCTGAGGTCAATGTGATTTTCTGGGCAGGCTTATGGGGGCTGACTCAAATCTGATTTCACTGTTATGATATCAAATAGCATTTAGCTAATCACAGCTCTAATTTTCACACAGCTCCTTCTGGCCACAGGCAGACGTGGAGTTTCAGAGCTACTCCATGGAAAAAGGTACAGGAGTTATCTGACCATCATCTGCCACCAAGGGAAATGAATAAAAGGGGGAAAGGCTCCCAAAATGTAGCTGGAAATAGCTCAGCAGAAAGCTGGTGAGAAAAGGAGCAGCCACAGTCCTCACTGGACTGGTACAGGGACACGAGGCTGGGGTTTGAGGTTGGATGGGGATTGGAACAACCTGGTCTGGTATCCCTACCCAGGGCAGAGAGGTGGAACTGGGTGATCCTGAAGGTCCTGTCCAACAAAAAAACATTCTGGGATTCTCTGGCTGGAAACCATGTTGACTCCTGACTTTGCTGAACACATCAAGGCTCCCAGGAACCTTTCACTCCTCACTAAATCAGTTCCTGCAGGAAGTGGATCCCTGTGCATCAGGAAATGAAGACTCACTATCACCACATGCACACTCTCTATTATAGAACTCTGGATCCAGCCCTCAGCTGCTTTGCCAAGTATTCTCCCAGTCCTTTCATTCTCTTCCCTGGACAAAAATACATCAATTTATGCCCTTGCTCATTACCAGCCTGACTTACCCCTGTGTTTATGCAGCTTGTAGCTCTGACCTTTCCAGTGACTTAAGCATTTGTAGCATTTTCTTGCATTAGAAGTTCCACAATCCCCTTTTCTGTTCCATACTCACTTGTCTTTATCTTTGCCTGGGTTTTTGTTCTCCTAACCATCACTCCAAAGGGGTCAGCAATCCCAGCCCTGGGCAAACCTTTTATAGAGGGCTTGAGAAAATCAGAGTTGTTCCACCTTTTAAGTTTTATTGATCTCTATAAAAAGCTCAGCTGCTCTGTTAAGGGCGTTATGTGGATGAACACACACAAACAATGATTCCAGCAAGAGGATGGAAAAAAATAAAAGGAATATTGTTTAAAATTTTTAACTGTTCGTGGGGTAAAATGCACAAAATCTGAGTTGCACATCGGCTTCCAACCCTCATTCTCTTGTTATAAGGTTTTGAGGTGTCTCCCTGCTCCTCTCAGGAGTGGGTTGGTGGCTCAGGAGAGAGATTTGATGGTGTTCAAGAGCCCAAAGACACGTGGAGGTGTCTGGGGAAAACTTCAGACCTGTTTTGACCTGAGCTGCACACAAATATTAAGGATAAAACCTTTAAAGATCCATCTGGAGATGCCCATGTGAGGAACCACGTCGTCCTTTCTTCTGTGTTCCATAGAGAGACATGGAGAGAAATGATTCAAATTTAAGCTGGGCTGAGTCACCCCTGAAAGATGCTGAGCTTTTCTACCAAAAAAATCCCTCAAATCCTCATCACTAAAAGGATAATAAGCTCCCCACCCTTGCCTCTGTGTGTGTTCATCTCATCTCCTCAGATGGCAGTTCACTCGGGAAGGAATTATCTCTGACTAAGTATTTTCAAGTGGCACAAAGCATAATGCAATTAATCACATTTTGTTCAATAATATAAATTAGGAAAACAGCAACAAACATCCTGGAAGTTTAACAGTTTTTGTGTCCTGGAAGAATTGGCCTGAAAAGCTGCCTGTGGCCCTTGGAGAAGCTTTGGATGCATTCACCCAATCCTACATGCAACAAAAATACCAAATTCCATAGCACATTTATGGCCACATTTTAGTAACATAGAGAAATTTGCAGCAAAATAACAAATAAAGCAATTCAGGTGGGTGCATCTGAGATGAAAGAGTAGAGGAAAAATACACACAGTGGGTCTGAAAAGAGACAATTAATGTAGGGAACAAACTGTAAAGAAATCAATGCAGGTCCACCTCTGGGCTGTGCCACTCAGATTCTGATTCTGCCTTTGCCATGGTGTCACTGGTAACCACCAGGTGCCCCAGGGATGTGTTCAGCATAATTCCACCAGTCTGTTGTCATCAACACGAGAGGTTAGGTGAGCTGAATGTTAGAATTATTTTATAGGGGATGAAGAAAACCCCACCTGCTCTCAAGGTATAGACAATGTTCCATCAGCACCTTCTTCCTCTTGCTCTGGGCAATTTAGCAGTTACAGAAGTTAGTAAAGCAAGCAGACTATCAATTGTGTCTTAATTTTTTTCTCCGGAATAAAAATCGAACCAATACGCAATTAACTAAAAATATGCTGTAATAAAAAATACTCTTTTCAGTGCTAGTAAATATTGAAGTGCAATTTTCCTCCTGGAATAGAGTCAAAGACCTCTTAACTTGCAGCTAAAGCAGCATCATTTTATGGCCCTCTTCTTCCTTCTGAGCTCCTCCTGTGATCACTGCTCTGGTTAGTCTGTGCTGGTACAGCAGGTCCACTTCTCTCTTCTCTATCAGTACTTTCTTCTTGCTATCAACATCATAAAATCAGAGAATAGTTTGGGTTGGAAGGGACCTTAAAATCCATCCAGTTCCACCCCTGCCATGAACAGGGACACCTTCAACTAAACTAAGCTTCTTAAGGCCCCATCCAACCTAGCCTTGAACATTTAATCAACTTTTTCTGACTCAGCTTCCCAGGAAATCCATCTGAGACTGGTAAAACTGAGATTGTTTCATCCCATTCCTCTCCCTGACAGCTGCTGAATTCTTGGGCTAATTTCAGGTAACTCTTGGCAAACACAGGAAGCTGGAAGAGAGTCTCATGCAAAGAAGTGGCTGTTGCATGTCAGCTTTTATTAGATTATAAAGAGTCCATGTCTGAGAGGTACAATTAGAAAGGTATTTTGAACACTCACAACTAAAAGGAAAGCTTTGATCATACCCTGGGTCAATCAACAGAGACAAATCCAGGGGATTTCACAGATCAAACAGGTTTGGGATTGCAATATCATCCTCTACCACTTTGAAAAGTGCAGCTGCTGCCAGATTAAGAAAATCAAAAACTGATTCTTGCCACCGAAAGGGACAGTCCCACTTCCTGTGGCATCCCTGGAGATGTGTTCACACAGCCTCCCACGTGTCAGCTCTGGCAAGTGTGGTCACACACAATGACTGCTCCACTCACTGATCCAGCAGGAAACCACAAATTCTCCAAGAGAAGAGGCAGAGGGAAAGGTGCTCCCATCTGTGCTCACACCCATGGAGAGAATACTGTGCCTTTGGCTCGGCAGGCAATGACTTAAGCCAAGTGTAAAGTCACAAACTGGCAGTGATTGGTCCCCTTTTTCCTAAAACCATGGATTTTTACACAAAGCCATGTGCACACACACTGGGAAAATTGTGGGAATTAATGCTTGAAGGTGGAGCTGGTACAGAAGGAGCATTAATATGATCTTGGGACCAGTGGTGCTCCATTCCATACCTTCTCTGACTGCATCCCATCTACTCAGCTCCCTCTCTGCAGTTTTCTCATGCTGATTCCTGTGGAGAGATTACTCCAGTGCAGGATTCAGCACCCAAGGAAGGTCTCTGCCAGCTTTCCCACCCCATGGGCACCACAAAAACCTCAAGGCCACAACAAAAATCACTGATGTTTCAGTTGTTGTGAGGCGTCCTGCAGTGTAAGGAAAGCTTTGTGGTGTGTTAAGGGACAGCTTGGAAAAATGATTGATGGCTGAGGGGAAACATGAGGGGCCAAAACATGCTGAATAAAGTAATAATAATTGAAACTCCCTTCTAAAACAAGGAGCTCTTGGAGAGAGACGCTTTCATACTAAGTTGAAGCTCTTTGCTGGATGATGCTGGTGCTTGCATGGATTTAAGTGTTTGGATAAACTCACAGGGGAAAAATCCACATGGGACTGCCTGGCACCATCACCCCAGCTCTCGTTCAGAAGGTCTCTGAGCCCTGCCCAGCTTGGGGTGGCCCAGGGATGTATTTTCAGTGCATTTCCTCAGGTTTTGACATCTGCTCAGGGCTGCACTGCTCTTTGCTCCAACCCATCCCTGCAGTTGTGCCATCCCAGGGAGAGGCTCCTGCCCAGATGCCTGAGGGATCACACGGTGGGAACTGGCTGATTTTCTGCTCCCACCTCACTTTGGGCTTCTCACTTCCCCTTGGCAGCATCCCCCTCTCTCTCCCCTCTGCTTTCCTGAGCCAGATGTGAAAATCCAGCCTCCCCTGCACCCCCTGCCTTGTCCTCCTCTTCCCTCCCAACTTTCCCTGCTGCTGTCCTGTTTTCCACAGCGGGCAGCCCACACCAGCAGAGAGATGCCAAACAAAGGGGCTGACGTGATGCTCGTTGCCCACCAGCTCCTCCAAGTTCTGCCAGAGCTTTGGTATTAGAGCTGCTGGGATTTTTAAAATTCCCCTTTAAAACCCCGCCTGGAATTTGTTGAACAATTGTTGTGAACAGGGAAGGATCTTGGTCTCTGTTTGACACCGCTGTGAATCAGAATGGAGAGTGTTGAAATTCGGAGTGGGGCTGTCTCCCCCTTCCTTTCTGCCCCCTTTTTGTCCCTTTCCCTGCCCTTTCCTGCAGCTGCTGGGGCTTTCTCAGCCTAGGAAGGGGCAGAAGGAGGATCCATGTGAGGATGAAGCTAAACCTGCCCCACACACCTTGTGCCCACCAGCAGCACCAGCAGCTCTCCCACACCCCACAAAATGACAAAGGAACCTTGATTACTGACTCACCACGCCAGCTGAAGGAGAGGGGAGGGAGGAAAATAATGCATTTATAATAGTGGGCTCTGAGCCTGCTGGGAGATTGGCTGGCATTTCAGCAGCTGAGGGGGCTGCCCCGTGCCTGAGCTGTCACACTGACTCACCTGCCACAGCAGCAGCTCTCAGAGGCAGTGGGAGAGGGAGAAGCAGGGCTTGGGGGAAGGTGTGCACTCTACAGACAGGCAGAGGCAGGGTCTCTGCTCCCTCCCCTCCCATTCTACCCCAGAGATGCACATTTGCATCTCTCTGTCCTTCATTCAGAAGCAGGACAAAAATTCATGTTGTTTCTCAGCCACCCACAGCACCCCATCCACGTTTGTCACAGGATAATGTGGCATGAGGAAGTTCAGAAGTGAGAAAGACAATTGTTCTATCTCACCTGCTGCCCCACTTCACCAAAATGTCACTTTTTTTTGTGTGCAGGAGCCCCCAGAAATGTTTTTCTGGGTGATGGACCCAGCCTTGGGACAGGAGCAATTTCCCCTCACCAGGGTCTGACCATGGCCATCCCCGCTGAGTCAGTGCAGTCCCTTCAGTCCATATTCAGTCCCCCTGAATATGAAGTCAGAAGACAAATTCTGAACTTTTACAGGAGCTTCAAACTCCCTTTCCAATATTCATCAGTGATTCCAGCACACTGTGGATAATATCAGAGTTCATTTTAATGCCAACTACCTTCTCTCTTTTGGAATTTCCCCAGTGTTTTAGGACCATGGGGTGAGTTCCTCTTCCTGTCTTGGGTGCTGCTCCCTCTTTCTGCCATCCTACTTCTCTTTCCTTTTTCCTCTTAACATTTGTCATGCCATATCTGCCCTCTCCAGCCCATTTCCATATATTAATCCCTCAATCCTTGCTACTTCCTCCTGCTTTTGCAAGTCTCCTGTATGATAAAAAGACACCCGAGTATCTGCCTTTGCATTGACAAATCATTGGAAAATAAATGGGAAAAAAGGAGAGTTCTAAGTTTTTTCATACTTCTTTTCATTCTGCATTGAAACTTTATCCACTGCTCAGAGCCCAATCCACTCACCACTAATGGCATCCTCAAAGGATTCAGTCTCTGCTCTGAAGGTGTGTTTCCAGCCCTGAGTGGAAAAGCAGAGCTTTGATAAAGGGTTATCAAGAAATCAGTAAAGAAGGATGAGGAAAAACTCCTCCAGGTCTGGGACCAGGGAAAGGAACATCAGTGGGGCAGAGGGGTGGTGGGTAAGAGGTAATTAGCAGGAAAATGGGGTTGATAACCAGAATGATCTTTTGGGTTCCATCACCTGAGTGGTTAAAGCACCTCTCACCTGCCATGAGCCCTTGGAATGCAGAGCCCTCCTCACAAGGAGGTTCGTGTGTGTTTGCAGCTCCCAAATGCTTCCAGATTAATAAGAATTCCAAATAATAATTGTTAACTGTACACTGTAATAAACTTCCTCTCATTTCCAGTCCTCCTACAAGCCAGAAAGCATCAGAATCCCCAGAACATTATTATTCAGGACATTAAACCCTCAAAGGAGAAACCTAACAGTGTACAGGCTGCAAACCACAGGACTTCCATCCAACGCAAACAAAAACTCAATGAGAGAGAAAGGGAAGAAATCACTGATTCCAGGGGATTTTGTTCCTCCTTCCAATACTGTAAGCACATGGGTGAAACTTTTCCCTTTCTCCCTACATAGAGCACTCCAGTGTTTGATTTCTACCCTGAGGCCTTGTTTGCTGCCTTGCTTCTGAATCAGACTTGACTGGCACAAGTGTGATTGGGGGAAGCTCACAGTTGGTTCACTCCTGGCAAAAGGAAAAGAAACAAAAAGAAAAAAAAAATAGGGGAAAAAAACCCAAACAACCCTGAGGGAAGAAGGAGGGGAACACCACAAAAGAGTTTAAAAGTTCGGGGAAATGTTGGTAGCTCTATCTTCATTTCCAAGGCTTGCTCCTTTCATATCCAATCAATACTGAGCTGGGAGTAACTCCCCAGGACTGATGTGCAGACTACACTGAGTTATTTAATTTCAGCTTGTACTGGAAAATCATTTCAGTGGTGTTTTCTGGTGACTGGTACTGTTCCATCCACCTCTGACGCACTGGGTTTGGCTGGGAAGTTCTGCACAGAGGAGAGAATGGAATTAAAAACACTGGCAAAAGGTCAAAGCAGAGAGAAACCCTTCAAAAAGAGGGAATGGGGAAAGATGAGGCAGCCACATGGCAAAGGGAGAAGAAAAGAGTTGGTTTTGTGCTGGGAAGTGTGGTTTAGTGTCCAGAACTCAGCTGGTTTTCACTTGGGTCTTTTTTTTATTATTATTTCCTACAATTGTTGGTGTCTTTGGTTTGCTGGATGATGGCTTGAACACTTTCCTCTGCAGTCTCTGCCTTCATCTTCCCAAACTGAGGGAGATGGGAGCTGCCCATGCTCTCCTGTGCCAACCCTGGGTTTTTTACCAGAGGCCAATATCCCCACGCTGATGTTGTAAACCCTTTCTCATCTATGAAAAGTTATTTTTAGTGGAGAGAAGACCCTGACTGGCAGCAGAACAGTTCCTTTTGCTCAGCTCTTCATGCCAACAGCCAAATTTCATAGGCAGAGCTGTACTCTTCTTCAAGGAGCCACAGGTCAGGCATTGTCCTGGTGTGGTACCAAGCTGGTCAGAAAGGAACAGCGACACAGATGGGAATGGGATGTTTTTGGAAGTCGTGCATTGATCTTCCCTGACTGGTTGGGTGCTTTCCCCACACCCTTACTCCAGCAGAACAACCCCCTGGCTCTGCTGCCATGTGCTGTCCAGCGTGGGATTGTGGGGATCCATTCTGCATTCCCTCACAAATTCTGGGAATTGACCTCCCAGCAGTTCAAGGCAGAGAGTTCTGCCCCTCTGCTCCTCTCAGGTGAGACCCCACATGCAGAGCTGCCTCCAGCTCTGGATTCCCCAGCACAGGAAGGACATGGAGCTGCTGGAGTGAGTCCAGAGGAGGCACCAAGAGGATCAGAGGGATGGAGCAGCTCTGCTGGGAGGGAAGGCTGGGAGAATTTGGGTTGTTCAGCCTAGAGAAGAGAGGGCATCAGTGGCTTTGCAGAACCTGAAAGGATCCTACAAAAATTTTTGGGAAGACCTTTTATAAGGATATGGAGTGACAGGACAAGGGAGAATGGCTTCAAACTGAAAAAGAGTAGGTTTACTTTAGATATTGAGGAAGAAATTTGTATCTATGAGGGTGGTGAGGTCATGGCACAGGTTTCCCAGAGAAGCTGTGGCTGTCTCATCCCTGGAAGTGTCCAAGGTCAGATTGGACAGGGCTTGGAGCAGCCTGGGATAGTGGAAGGTGTCCCTGTCCATGGCAGGGGGTGGAATGAGAGGATCTTTAAGGCCCCTTCCAACCCAAACCATTCTATCATTCTCTGAAATTCTTCAATAACGTGATGAGTCTGGCCATGTGAATCCACTGACTGACAGCTTTCCAAGGAAACCTGCAAGCAGCAGGTTCATGGCAGGGTGGCAGGGAAGCAGGAGTGCCTTTCCCTTCTCCTTTTCTCTGACCCAAGTTCTGAGTTGTGGAACCCAATTGCCATTGACTTTGCTGTCCATCCTTTTTTACAGACCTCTTCCAGCATGAATTGCTTCTTAGGCTCTTTTACATTACATTGACACATTTGAACTTATTCCTCTGTATCTCCTCAAATCCAGCATCATTTCAGTCTTTTCTGGCACCACTTCTCCATTATGAGCCATCCCATCTACTTTTCTTCCTTTTCTTATTGGTTCAACCCTTAGTGCTTCAGCACCTTTAAAAAAGAAGTTATGAATGTGTTAAGAACTGACTTTATAACTGAGATAATTAAAACCTCTATGGGTCCTATTTCTATTCCATCTTCTGTGCTATGCCTGACCTTCCACTTGCAGTTTTTACCTGGCTTCCTATTAAATAAATCCAAACTTCCCTAAATCAATGCTTTGAGCAAATTTGTTGAGACACACAGGCTTTTTGACATTTTCTGAGTCTGGATTAACCCTTAATGCAGCAGAAAAATGTTACTTAGAATAATTTGCAGGATAGGTGGTCCTCCTCTTGATCTCTGTTGATAGGTGGATCTCGTGGTGTTTTATTTTTTTTTTCTGCTGGATTTTCAGCTGGTTCCAGAGGAAGCCCAAGGTAGGAATGAAGTGTTAGTCAGATTCCCCACCAGCTGGCCTGTGAATAATCAAAGCTTTAGCCATGCATAACTAACATTTTATAAGGATGTCCTGGATGAGCACAGAGAAAAAAAGTTCTCCAAGCCTCTCCCTTCCCATCCCTCTCACCAAGAAGTCAATAAATCCTTTCAGCCACCACAGCAGCAGCTCCCAAACCCTACAGAGGGACGCAAGGAGCTGACCTTCTTGCCTCTGCTGGTGTCAGAATCAGCACAAGAAGTTCCTCTCCCACACACAGCACTCTGCTCTCCACTTCTGATCCCACTGGGAATGCGGGCACAGCACATGCCCCCACAGCCCCTGCAGGCAGTCAGACACACCAGGCAGGATGCTGTTACCTAGGCAATGGTTATCACAAGTCCCTGGGAAGGGAGTTGGGGAGAGGTGCAGGACAATGCAGGACTGGGGAAGGAGAAAATAAAGCCAACAAAAGAGATCAAAACTGAGATATGAGACCTGAAATGCTGTGATAGGGGCAGCAGTGGGTAGTGGGAGACTGAGTTTGGGAATTATGATTTTTTTGGGGTTGGTTTGGTTTTTTTTTTTATGCTTTGACTCTTGATTTCTTTCCAGCCTGAGAAATGCTGTGAGCCTGTAGGTTTGGGATCTAACCTTGCAGAAGGGCAGGGTGCTGGTCAGACCCCCTGTGATGTCATGGCTGGTCAAGATTTTAGAGTAAGGCTTGTCCTTCATTCATAGCTGGGCCTGAGGAAAATCCATAAGGAAGTGTTGCCTGAACATTTTTTTTTCCTGGTTTTCCCATAACAAAAATGGATTTTCTCTTGCTGGACTTCACCCCAGACTCTGTCTTTTTAAACCAACCCCAAAGAGAACAACAATGAGTTTATGACACAACCCTCCCTAAAGAGAAATCCTTGTTAGAAAAGTTGATCCCAGGCATCAATACATGGATCACACAGGGATAACACAAGAGTACAACTGCACTGCTAATGAGCTCATCTGGGAAGCTTCAAAGCTTTCAGAGGCAGCATCTGAACTGTTTTATGGTGTATTTAAGAACAAACTGTTCCCTGTGAGGGTGGAGAGGCCATGGCACAGGTTGCCCAGGGAATCTGTGGTTGTCCCATCCCTGGAAGTGTTCCAGGCCGGAATGGACAAAGTTTTGAGCCACCTGGGATAGTGGAAGATGTCCCTGCCCCTGGCTAGAGGTTGGAACTGGATGAGCTCTAAGGTCCCTTCCAGCCCAGGACATTCTGTGATGATGATTTCAGCCACAGCAGGACTGTTGAAGTGCCCTCTGCAAGGAGCTCAGTGGGCATCATGTGAATGCAGGAGACTAAACAGGATGAAATCCTTCCCCTTCCTCTTCGAGCATTTGTGTGTGATGCTTGTGAAAGTAAAGGAAACATTGGGAAGTGGGGGGAGACAAAGCTCTGCTTGCAGGTTTTGTTGTCAGTTGTTTTCAAACCAACAAGAAACGTGGAAAAGAGGGCTTAAAAAAGAATAGGGAAGAAACAGAAAACACCCCACACATACTTAAAAAAATAAATACCTCCCCTCCCTGGCAGCTCAATATCACAGAGCAGGGAGGTATTTTCCTTGCTTGCAGCATTTCCTGTGTCCGCCTTCCCACTGGGTCTTTCTGGATTTGTGAAAGGGAAAGGATGTTGTGTACAAAAGGAACCAAGCTGCCTGGGTGGAAAAGCGAGGGGGGAAGGACCAAAGAGAGGGAAAAAGGAGTCAGGAATAATAGAGGACACACAAACATCTTGTGCAAAGCAGAGGGGTTTGGAGCTCTTAAGCATTTAAGCCTCTTGTTGGATTGTTTATTCCCCCCCCCCCCCCCCAAAACAAGAATTGCTGATTGGTGACCAAAACAGCATTTTGATGGTTACCAAGGGGGTGGAGAGAGGGAGGTGGGGTAGCAATGAGCCATTTTCTGTGCATGGCTTTGAGGGAGATTCAGTGTGGCAGGAAAAGAGAGGCCTTGTTAACACAGCATCAGGGTGGTCCCTGTGATGGACAAACCAGACAGGAGCCCTTGGCACGGCTCAGCACCACCCCAGCCTTGCTGTGCACTAGGGCAGGAACCCTCCAAAGGAGGAGAGAGCTCCTCCAAATCCTCCAAAGAGCCTGGAGAGAGCACTGGGAACATTCCTGGATTTAAAGTGAGCACAGACCAACTCACAGCCTGAGACACGGGGGGAGTAAGAGGTCATTTAAATTCAGGAATTCTGCTACAATCAGAATCTACTCAATCAGGGCTCACCTCACTCTTATCTCTCAAAAAGCAGTGGTGGATGTAACAGCAGTGGCACTGAACCACAGGAGTTGGTTTAGTTGTGTTGAACCAGGTTCTGTGATATCCAGCAGTCCCAGTTCCCAAGATGTCCATAATTCCCCAGATCCAGTCCCAAAGGACAGGCTGGAAGGTTCCTGAAGGCAGTGCTACAAGAGGTTACCCTGTCGGCATGATGTGGCTTGCAGAGATATTTTGTCCTCAGTGAATCCAGCAGTGTGGAAAAAGGTCTCTGTGCTGAGTTTAGTTTCTAACCCGTGTCTCTTCTATGGTTTGCTACAGAACTTCAATTCTATTTAATTTCAGCACACCAAGATTTGCCAGGCCAACAAGGACCAGCAGTGCATGACTGCAGAAACAAACTTATAGTTGGATGGACATTCCTGCTCACCTTGGATTTACTTCTTGTTGAACATTTCCTCCAGGGAAATGTTGCACTGGATGTAGCTAATCTAGGTAAAAACCAGACTTTTCCAGGCAGAGCTCTGGAATTGACCAAGGAAATGGTGGATTCACCACTCCTGGGGGGATTTAGAAGAAATGTAAATGGGGATGTGGTTTAGTGATGGCTTGGCAGTGCTGAGTTAATGGTTAGACTCTATGACATTAAAGATCTTTTCCAACTTAAACAATTCTATGATTCCATGATTCCATGACTGTATGATTCAGGGATTCCATGAACAGCTCAGTAGCAAACACCATGAATTCCTGCCTAGAATATCAACCATTTCTGTGAGATGGAAATGTTTGCTGGAGCTTTCAGCCTCAAAATGCATTTCCATATCATGCCTTTTAGACAGTGATGATTTAAGAACTTCTATTCTCTGCCATGAGTCACTTTGCAAAGGAAACTCTGGCAAAATCTGAAAATCTTAATTTCAATTTGAGGATTGGAGCCTGGTTGTCCTTATCTCCCCCTGCAGTCCATGGAAGGGATACCTCACTCCAGAGAGGCATGCAGGGACCTGGTCTTTGTGTAGAAATGTTTGGGTAGGTGGGAAGCATTCAGTCCATATGAGGATGTCCATTTATCTCTGTTTTTAGCACAGGTACCAACCTGAAATTACCTGAATCAAGGCCAGCTCACTGGATTATGTTTGCACTGACTTCTTTGTGCAATACAGATGAAGCACTCAGGACAGGGCAGGAGAAGAAGAAATGAGCTCAAACAACTCATTCTAAAAGCTGCTCCACAGTCCTTAACCTTGATATATTCCTGCTGCCTTGACAAATCCTTGTCTCTGACTATTAATCATATTAAAGCAACCCAGAAGTTGTTATCCCACCATTAACCCTGGACTGCTTGTTCTTTGCTTCGCTTGCAGAGTCTTTTAAGAGCAGGAAGATGCTGCATCTATTCAAACACCTCCAACAAGCACTGTGAGTAAGCAGCCTTTGGTCCTCGTTGAGGAGTTTTGGAGAGAGAGTCTTTAAAAACCTAATTTATGGAGAGGGGTTTTGTGTTAGAACAGCCACTGCTGCTGAGCTCAGTCGAATGGGAAAGGAGGGAGCACAAGCAGGAAAAAAAATATTCAAAAAAAATAAAGAAATAAAGGACAAGTAATATCAGCCAAGATAAGGGACCAGTGAGTGGTCAAAGTGTTTACATGTAAATGTTTGTGTCAGATGGAAAATCTTAGATTGCTTGAGGAAGCACAATATGAGATTTCTTCCTGGACAGGGAATGTGTCTCTGCTTTTGGCAGGGCTCGGAACTGGGTGATCTTTAATGTCCCTTCCAGCCCAAACCATTCTGTGATTCTCCCTGCCAACATCTGCCAGGCAATCCTGGAAGAGTTATAAAAGCAAGACACAGGAGTACAAAACATTTCCAATGAGTAGGCCAAACTGCTGGATTTCAAGCTGATAGAAGCTGACAATTTGCAGACATAACAGGTAAATTAGTTACACCAGGAACATTTATCATAATCAGCCGTGGAGTGTGAGCAGTCCTCCAGGAGGAACAGCAAATAACCAAAGAAGGATGCTGTCGAATTTTTTTAAGTATTTCCAGAAAAACAGCTCCAAAGGAAAAAAAAATAAGGCAGGGCCAGGGAAAGACAGAAGAACATAGAGGAACACTGAGAATGGATCTGAATATCAGCTCCAGCTCTCTTACTGAAAAACAGACACCTGAAAACAGGGAGGCCACCAAAGTCCCAAATGTGACTGTGACCAGCAGCCCACAACATCCTTTTTAGCCAAAGTTTGTCTGGATCTGATCTGTTCCTTACAGATAATTATTATGTGAAAAATTTTAATTAATCTCTAACGGATTAAAAAACCCCAACAAAACAAAAACTATAGAAAACATTTCTCTCTTTTGTCTTCCTTTTAATCAGACACAAATAAAAAATGTGCTGCCCTAGATAGATTTGACTGGAGCTGTTGAACCCTTAACTTGTGAAAGGAGCTTCATCTTCTTCATGGTGACACCAGAATGTAAATTTAATTTCCACCATGTGCCCATCACTCCTCTGCCAAGGAGAACACACCTCAGACACCTGGAGTCTCCATCCCTCCTGCTCTTCTTCCTCTGGCTGAAATCTCAGCTCACTGAGAGGATTGATTCAATGCACACACCTTTTTTTTTTTTTTTTTCCTCTTTTTCTTTTATTTTCTTTTTTTTTTCTCTTTCTCTTTTTCTTTTCTTTTCTTTTTTTTTTTCCCTTTTTTTTTTTTTTTTCTTTTTGCTGATGTTGTTTTATCCCTTGTCTCTAATGGGAATGTATTATCTTTAACTCTTCTCAGAGCACTCAAGATGACGGGAAAGCTGTTGAAAATAAATTAGACTAAAATAAACTCCAATTGGAAATGCTAAGTACTGCATGTTCCTGCTTTAGGAAAATGAAATACTTCATTCACATTCCTGAAACAGGACTTGGGACCATTTCAAGTGTTGTGACTTTTTTTAAATCCTCCAAAAATAGTGAGCAAGTGTTATAAATTCTTACTTTTCTCATATGATAAGGAATGAATTCATTATTAACAGAGCTTTCCTCTCTATGCATTTAATCAGAGCTGGGCCTCATTAGCTAAAATGAACACATATTACAAGAGATTTTTGTCAAGTGCCTTTTTGACTGGTCGCTGGGGAGCACCTGAACACATCTATGCTGTAATTAATAAAATCAAGATTAAAATGTTGTTGCACCTTTACCTTACCTTTAAAGGCGAATTTGGCTTTCTGCTAAAAGCTGGGTTTAGTCTAATTTGGAAAAGAATCATAGATTCAAAGGATGATTTGGGCTGGAAGGCACCTTAAAGACCATCCAGTCCCACGAATACCTTCCACTATCCCAGGTTGCTCCAAGCCCTGTCCAGCCTGGCCTTGGACACTTCCAGGGATGGGGCAGCCACAGCTTCAGGAATTTTCCAGGGATTTCTATAATTTACAAATAGGTGGAGGGAAAGACTGCACTGGGGAATCCGGAGGAGATGTGTACTCCACCTTCCTTTGTGTCTCATTTGTGATCCCAAATTTATTTTGCTTAGAGCTCCTGTTCCCATCATATTTTTTCCAAGGACAGTATCCATTTAGATTAAGCTCAGACAAAACACCAAAGTACAAGAAAATGACATACTGCAAGAATCCTTTCCTGGAGGAATAACCTTCCAGAATGAGCTACAGGATTTTCAAGGGAAAAAAACACGATATATGAGGGTGGAGGGTGACATCCCCTGGGGGTACAAAGGCTCCAGAGAAGTCCCTCTCCCATAACTCCATTTGTCCAACATATTTTCTCTTCTTTCCCTTTCATTTACTCCACCCCAGCTGGTCCTCTTAAACCTTTAAGTAATTCCTCTCTCCCCTCCCTGTCTGCTTCACCTTAAAACTCATGGTCTGTCCTTCCAGGTTATATTTCCCTCCTGAATAGTTCTTCTCCAAAGTTCCCCGGCTGGTCCTTGCAATCTCCATCCCTATTTATCCCTTTCTATCCCCATTCCCTGTGTCCTTGTCCTGACTAAACGGCCTGGGGATGACCAACATTTGCTGCAGCCTGAGACCTTGAAGTGAGAAGCTTTGAAAATGGAGCAGGGACATCTCATCTCTTTTGAGGCTGCCCCACAGGGGAGTCAGGAAGGGAGTGGGGAAATTAAAGAGCAGAGAGAACCTTCTGTCACAAAGATTCTTCACCCTTTACACTTTTTCCCTCTTATCCCTAAGGCTCCTCTGCTCCTTTCTTACCAGACAGAATGGGGAAGGGAGATGGGGTTGCTGTAGGGGCACGGTGTCCAGCTCCACAGCCTGAGAACTTCTGCAGTAAGGTGAAGCATAATGCACACCGAGCAAATTCCTGCTGAGATTTTGCTGTGTCACTCAGTGCGCTTGGCAGAAACACAACTCGGGGCTGAGAACCCTGGGATGATTAAATTGCAGCAAATACTACTATGAAAAAGATGTTTTGTGGATGGTTTGAATCGGTTATGTTTCAGAATCGCTAAAAAGAGATTAAAATGTTAATTAATGGTTATAATAAAGTCACCATTATACCAGCCCCTTAGGGTATTGTGTTTAGATATCCCCCCCAATTTAAAAGGGTGATGAAGATGATTGTCCCAAGCTTAGACAAGGAAAACACTGTAGGCAACACTGTAAATAATTTACTTTGTATCTCATCACGCAGCTTCTGTTGTGCTGCTCACAAGTTGCTCCCACCTAATTTTGTTAAGTGAAAAGCTCCGACCTTTGAGTTTCTGATAAGCCCCATTTGTTTTGCTGATAGCCAGCCAAACCCACCTAATTTTTCACTTTGGGCCAGCTGTGACAGGACCTGGGTTAGGGCTGTGGCTGGGGAGCACTCCAGATTCTCAGACTGTCAAGTCCTGTATTGAATAATATTGACTCCTTCTCCTGCTGGCTCTCACTTTGTGTCACCCACAGGTATGGCTGGTGTAAAATTCTCTCCCAGCACTGCCCTGCTCTGCACTGCAGCCATCCTGAGCCCCCAGAGGATGGTGCAGAGCAGGGGGGCAGCTCTGGGTGCAGCAGCTGGCAGGGCATGCAGCTCAGCAGAGATATTCTAAATTTTTAGAACTCTAAACATTCTAAATGTTCTCCCCTTCCCCGCTGCTCTGTGTGCACAGCTGTGCCCCTCTATCCTGCCTGCAGGAGGAGAGTGGGGTGGACAACAGGAATGGTCAGACATCCCTGAACACACTTTTTCCCGTCTGTGCCAGAACTATGAAAAGCCCCAGTGAGCACTGGGGAGAGAAAACTGAGGCAGAATCCAGCAGCTTGGCCCAAAAACACCTTCCCTTTCAGCCCCTCCGTGCAGCAATGTTTGCTATCCCCACATCTCCCACCCCCTCCAAAGAGCAGAGACAAGGCTGATAATGCAGGGCAGTCCCTCCAGCCCTCTGCCCACGGCTGTCCTTCTTTCCACCTTCTTTCCTTCCCTGGAATCTCCCCTTCAGCTCTTCCCAGACTTCACTCATCATCAGTCAGAATAACAACCTTGGATTTTGGTGAGGCTCTGGCACAGGTTCCCAGAGATGTTGTGGACTCCTCATCCCTGGAAGGGTTCAAGGCCAGCCTGGATGGGGCTCTGAGTAAGCTGGAAGTTATCCCTGCCCATGGCAAAGGGTTGGAGCAAGATGATCTTTAAGGTCTTTTCCAAGCCAAACCATCCTGTATTTGATGGTTTTGTGGTTTTGCTCACAGCAGACCTGTCTCTATCATAACTATTTAAAATGGTGTTTTGTAGCCATGAAAATCTAGAGAGAAATTCTAATTCCCAGGAAAGATGGCTCAACTCTGGACACAGGATATGAGCCCTTCCTTCCTACAGTCTTTTTTTCCCCCTGAGGAATATAATGCCTTAGGTCACTGGATGAGCCTCACTTCGCATTAAGGCAAATCCTGAAGCCTTCAATTAATTTTTGAACAGTCTTCATCCAGTAGATTGGACTGTCTGCTTAAAAGACACATGAAAATGAATGTTCTCAACTGTCAACTTTGCACCTCATTAGGAGCAGTGCAAACCAGAAGGAAAAAGAGACAAATAAAGGACAGCAAATCTCTATTTCCAAAATAGCACTCAGTGCAAACACACAGCTCCAAAAACAAATGGTTGATTAAATTAAATCAGATTAAATAAAGAAAAGAAACAAAGGGAAAGCACAGATAAGAATTTGGCTCTATGACTGGTACTATTAGGCGGGGAAAAACAGTTAATTTAAATTTTAAGAAGGTTACTGTTTGTCAGGGTGGTTTCATTAGAACAGATCTATTCTGTCCATGACACATTGCCAGATCTCCTCTTTGTGAAGCCAACAGGGAAAATCAGTGTTATTTTACAAGCCCTGTGCTGTGGAGAGATTGGAATGTATAGACATGAAGTTTTCCTATCAGAAAGAACACTCTGGGCAGGATTTATTTCTGCTTTAAAGCATTTTGTACATGGGCAGCCCACCAAAGCCTGCTGAAGCCACCTGTGTCTTGGTGTCCAGGGGTGTCCATGTTCCAGAGCCTTGGATATATCCCAGCACCAGTTACCCAGCAGAGCTTTCACTGGTACCAGTGCATGTCAGGGGATAGTCAGGAATAAAGTGAAGAGTTATCTGAGTCATACAGATTCACTCAACCTTACAATTCCTATTTTTTCTCAGTGTTCCTGGTTTAGTAATGTATCCTTACCATCTTCACAGGATGACTCTGGATTCTTTTTTCCTCTTTTCTGGATGGAAACAGGGTCCAGCTGAAGGTTTTCATTGTATGTCCTTGATGAGGATTTCTGGTTTGCAGTTCTGCCTTTTCCCCCTCAAACACTCAGCCATGGGGGAATGTCACCAGTGGCATTCTATTATTTCTCCAAATCATCAATATTAATTAAACAGGAAACTGCCAGCATTGATTAGGAAAATACTCCCATTAGCTGCACAAATGAACACCAAAGGAAAATCAGCAGGGACATCCCTGTGGAGAGGATGCCACAGTCAACACAGGGTTCAGGTCTGAGCAGGGAACAATGAATGTTCTTGCTTATCAGCCACCCAAATATTCCTCACAGCAGAATTAAAAGAAGACAGATTTTCCTCAGAATTGTGTGCACAATATTTTGTAAACAATCCTGCCACCACATCCCCAGCTTTCCTCTCATGTACAGAACCATCTCCTCCTACTGAGATAAAAGAAGGGCCTTCCCAAGTCCCAAGTCTGGCAAAGTATCAGCTTTGCAGATCCCAACATCTCCAGGCCTCCACAATCCTCAGACTCCCCAAATCCCTCCAGTTCATCCTCAGAACCCCTGAGCTCCCATCCACACTGTCTCCAGTCCCTCTCAGGTACCCTCATGATCAGTTTTTCAGGAAGCAGAAGCAGCAGCAATGCCCTCAGCACAGACACACAGTGACTGATGTGCCACCAGGGAAAGAGGAATGGGTAATTCTGGTTTTCAGGCTGAAACCCTGCCTTCCTAAGGCCAACAGATGAAATCTTCTGTTCATTTCTAGGAACAAATTCTCAGGGATTTGAGTAATTCTTTCAGTCTCATTGAAACTGGCAAGCAGACAGAAACAGTCCTAGGAGGGGGAAGCCAGACTGACAGTCAGCTAAGACAGATGGACAGTTGCAGTGTGATCATGTTAAAAATGAAAATCAAGGTAACAACCTATTCCTGAAATGCATCCAGAGGTTTAGCTACCTGTCACTCCATCTTGAAGTGCAGTTAAATGGTTTTGAATAAGTTAAACCTCCAGTGGGATGGGGAAAGGAGGGATTAAAACAAAAGCAGCATTTCAAAGCTTGAAATCTTCCAGGAGGTCATTGGTTCTAATCACCAATGTTAGCATTTTTTGTGGTATCATATGAAAGAGATCACCCCAAGGGGTCCTGTGCTGTCTGCTCTGGAGTCACTCCTGCTTGAGCTCTCTGAGGTCTCAGATCCAGACAAAAATTTGATCAGAATTTCAAAAAACCTCGAGGTGAAAGCTGCCATCCTGAATAAAGGTGTCAGGAGCACAGGTGGGTCCATAAAGAACTTCAGGAAACACAACAAGGCCAAATGCAAGTGCTGTACCCAGGTCAGGGCAATGCTCAGTATCAACACAGGGTACAAATTAATTCCTTGAGACTAGCCCTAGAAAAAAAGGATTTGGGGACAGTGGTGGATGAAGGACTGGACACTAGCTGGCAATGCGATCTTTCAGCCCAGAAAGAAAATTGTAACCTGGACTGCATCAAAAACAATGTGGGCAGGAGGCTGAGGGAGGGAATTGTGCCCTTCTACCCATCCAGGAATGTTGCATTCCAAAATAAGGGGGATGTGGAGTTGTTGGACCAAGCCCAGATGAGGCCACAAATGTGGGATGGAGCATCTCTCATATGGAGACAGGCAGAGAGAGTTGGGATTATTCAGCCTGGAGAGGAGAAGGTTCCAGGGAAAATTTAGACCCCCTTCAAGTGCATGAAGGGGCTCCAAGAGAGGGACATGGGGATGCAGGGATGTGACACAGGGGAATGGCTTTCTACTGAAAGGGAGTAGGTTTATATTAGCAATTAATAGGAAGAAATTCCTCCCTGTGAGGGTGGTGAGGCCCTGGCACAGGGTGCCCAGAGAAGCTGTGGCTGCCCCATCCCTGGAAGTGTCCAAGGCCAGGCTGAGGTTAGGAACAATTTGGGAACAGTGGGAGATGTCCCTGCTTATGTCATGGAATTTGGACAAGATGATCTTTTAAGGTCTCTTCCAACCCAAACCACTCAACATTTCAATGTGAGTCACCTCGTGTTCCCCATGCAGGACTTGGAATGTAAAGATAAATTGTTCCTACAGCTGCCTGTAACAGCTCAGGTTACTGAAGAAATTACACAGAATCCCTGGTGACTGCATGTGGAGCCTTGACCTCTCCCTCATGACAGAAACACATAATATGGGGTTTTATCACCTCCACATGGGCATGTTCACACACTGATGATAATCCAGAAGAGAAGAGGTCTTCTAGGTCCTCTGATAGGTCCTCTGTCACCCCTGTCATCCTTGTTCACATCCCTTGGACACCCTGGGAACTCTCAGAGTGCAAATTTTTCATGCATTTACAAGCAAACCCCAGCTCTGGATGTAGGCGAGATGTACCACGAAGTTCTGATGGGTTACAGATGTTCCAGGCAAGGAAAAACCTTCCTGCACTTTGCACAGTGGGATATAAGTTGGGAATGCAGACCTGGCCACAGTATTTTTAGTTGTGATAATGATAATAATAATAATCACAAGGACTCAGATGTTTAAGTTCAGCCCTCGAGAGACTGTGACCACAGAAGTCTAACAGCAAGAAACAGCCCCATCTGCTTTCCCATCTGAAATTAGCTGGAAATAGTCTTGTTATCCACTCGGCCCAAGCATGTCATCCCAAACCGCTTCTCAGCATATGCTTTTCAAAATATATTAGCTTGGTTCTGCAGGGTTTTGGCAAAACATTTTCCATCATGGTTTGTGAAGTCATCAGAATCTCAACCTTCCTGATTTCATTTCGATGTTGCTTAAAACCAGCTCTTACATAACATATTTCAGTGTTTAGTTGGTGGAGTTATTCCATTTGAAATGTATATTTAGGATACATTGTTTATTCTGATTTATTTTATGTTAGACGCTTATTTATTATGTTCTCTTTTATTCAGCATTTATTTTCACGTTTAATTTTATATTCACTTTCTTATTATAAGTTCATATTCTACAGCTTCATCTAGTAAAAAATGAAATACTAGAAGTCAAACAAAAATAAATGTTGGAATAGTTTCAGTGATATATTCTCATTGGCCAAAAAATGTGATGTTTTTTAAATTCACGAGAGGCAAAAATCAAAATATAGCATTATATTACAGATTGCAATGGAAAAAAATATCAGAACTACTGAATTTCTCATAAAGCTGAGTCTCAATAACTCTCCTGGCTCACTATACATGCTGATATATTTATTCAATCATGCAAATATAAAAGACTCTTTTCCTAATACTGACATTGCTTGTGTCATTAAAAATTGATTTACAAATATTTTTGCTTTTGTGAATAAACACTCCACTTGCTGTGATTTTTTTTTTTTTTAATTACATCATTATTATTCCTGAATATTTGACGTTGCTTGTTTACACTCGCTGGGTTTGGATCCTCTTCAATCTGACTCTAGATACATCCTGCTTCTCATTAGGAGAGCTAAAGAGCACACAGATCCTCCCTAAGCATATGTGGCATGTGCTATTCCTTATCCTCAGGCTGGAAACATTGATTTTCACAGTGAGGGAGAAGCAGCAGAACAGTGCAGATCTTGCTAATTATCCCTACACTGCAAATTCACAAGGAGAAATAAAAGTCTGAGAAGGACCAAGCCCCAACAGTTGTGTGAGATTTTCTTCCACCTGTAATTCCTCAGCAAGTTTTTAGCTGACAAATGCATTTGGTGAGAGTCAGGACTCACACATCACTGGTGTTTTAACCAAAATATTTGTGGTAAACTCATCTCCAGTTTATCTTTCCTCACCCTGCTCACAGCAAACCCTCAATCACAATAATCTGCCATCCCCCCTCGCAGTGAACAGAGCATTAGGTAGAGATCTGCTTTTGTTTGTGATTGCTTTTTAATGTCTTTTCACTACAGCAGATAGGCCTGACGTCATTAAGGCTATTGTTGTTATCTTTTGAGAGGATTACTAAACACATAATTGGTATCAGTTTCCCTTCCATTAGAGATTTAGGAACTTTGGTGGTATTTAAACAAGTGGGTTTTTTAAAAAAAATATTCTATGAGACAAAAGAACAAAAGTGTATGATTTCATTGTGTTCCTCAGAGCTGATTTTTGCTTTTGTTTTCTGGATACTGAATGTTGCTTCACATAACACTAAACTTTATGCAGATGCTGAGGGGCCAATAAGGTTGAAAGCTGAGAAGAACTGATGCAGAAAGATGTCCAGGAAAGCCACTTCCAGCTCACGAGGGCTCTCCTGGTCTCAGTCTTTTTTTTTTTGGTATTCACTAATAAGTCCTCTGTTTATTTTCTTCCTTCTGATCTCCCTTGAAATTCCTTGTTTCCTAAAACTGCTGAGTAGAGCAGCATCCAGTCAATGCTCCAGTGAGGATCTCAGACAGGCAGAGAAGCACAGACAACCACCACAGACATTTTGCAGGATCTCACACTGGAATTGCACAGCTTTATTCATTGAACCTGCACTGGTAAACAGCATCCAGAGCTGGTCCTGATTTATCTCAGCTCCTGCACCCACACCCTGGGGAAAGGGACTTTTTCTGGCTCAGAGGATGGGCATGGATTGGATGAGAAGGAAACTCTGATACACCCACAGTGAATCTCAGGGCATAGCCAGACATGACTTCTCCATTTCTCCAGCTTCCATATAGGGTTGAACTCGTAACACAAAGCTGGCTCTGAAGCAGGAAAATCCAACTGCAAAAACGTTCACATTCTGCTTGATCTCTTCTTAAAGATATTATTCTTTATTTCTCTTCTATATTAGACAGAAAGGAAATGGGGAAAGACAGCAACAACCACAAAAACAAGCACCAATTCCTCAAGGCAGGAGTGAAATTGTACAGAACTAGATGTGCCCACTGCAGAAATGCCTTTGCAGAGCTCCAAGGCTCATCAGAGGCTGTCTGAGAAAAGCAATAGGAGATTCCAGCAGCAGCAAGGACAGCTTAATGCAAAGGTTTATTTGTGTCTCCTCTTTCAATCCCACTTTGCAGCCTGGGGAGTGAAGTCCCAAACGTGCTTGACACATTTCTATTTCTCGAACCAAGCTTTTCCCACCAGCTGCTCTTTGTTCTGCCTGATCCACTGGCAATATTTCCTCAGGGCAAACTGGAGTCACCTGCCCAAGATAACCCAGGAGGAGTCCTCACAAAAGGCACTCAGCTGTGCTTTAATCTGTGGAGCTGCTCCTTGTGGTCCCACGCTGGTCCAGGCTGGTGCCCTGAATTATAAAAGACCAAAACAATTAACACTGATTTACATCCTCCCTCACCTCACAGAGCTGCTTTTCTATTTGTCCCATGATGGTGGAAATGTCTTGTGCTTTGAACCACATTCATCTATTTTTCACAGGAAGACTGAGCCTGCTTTTGAATTCACCACAGTGGTAATTTCCCGTTTACTTGGATTTGGTAGGTGGAGATCTTGGAGGTCTTTTCCAGCCTTAATGATTCTATGATTCTTTAAGTGTTTCCATTGCACTGAATATATGAGAACTCTTTTGCTGGTTCTTACCTCTTCCTTAGCTTTGGTTTCCCTCATGTTTCAGAATATTTGGATCAGGGACACAGCCAATCAATCTCTCAGAGATACTGAGCTCTCTGGTTACTTTCAGTCCTGGTCCTTGAGGTGCAATTTGGATGCAGTCTTCTCCAAAGGAAATGGATTTGATAGCAAGGCAAAATCAAAGAATCATTTGGCTTGGAAAATACCTTTAAAATCATGGAGTCCAACCTCAGCACTGCAAAGTCCACCACTAAGCCATGTCCCCAAGTGCCACATCTACAGCTCTTAAATTCCTCCAGGGATTTAAGCCACTTTCCTGGACCACAGTGACCATAATGAGGTTCTAACCCAGAACAGAGCAGGGACAGTCCATAATACCTTTGGGAAATGTAAAAATTCTCTGATGCAGTGTGTATACTGAGTTTCAAATCATATGAGTTGGGGACTTTTCCACTGCTCACCAGTTTCCAAAAAAAGACCCCAAAATCATCCATTCAGTGCAGGAGGCTTTCATTCCCTGAAGGGTGAAGCTACAGGTAAATCATCTGTTTAACCAGGGAGAGGCTGCCCGTTAGAAAAAGGTGATAAATCATCCTGTGATTTAAAATCTGAATTTAATTTCAGACACATGCAGAAAAAAAAAAAAAAAAAAAAAAAGGGAGGAGGGGAGATGGAGCCTTAAGAAACTGCTATTTTGTCTCCAAAGCAATTGAGCAGCGTGTAATGAGGACCAGCAGGGACAGATATTCAAGGATGCAGCACAGTTTCCTGAAACATGAACAGATGGAAAGCAACTCCTGTGTGTTGCTGATGACTCCACCCAGATGCCTTTGTGCTGCTTCAGTGCTCCCACCTCCAAATTCATCATTTCCAGGAAAGGACTGATACTGCAGCCCCACCCATTCCATCACTTGGGAGAAGTTCTTGGAGGGAGGTATCACCTGAACTACGTTTGGGAGGCAACAGATGGGTTATCTCCTGAGAAGAAAGTCATAGAATCATAAAATGGGTTGGGATGATGGAGTCCCAACTCCCTGCCATGGGCAGGGCACCTTCTGCTATCCCAGGCTGTTCCAAGCCCCATCCAGCCTGACCTTGGACACTTCCAGGGATCCAGGAACAGCCACAGCTTCTCTGTGTGACCTGTGCCAGGACCTCAGCACTCTCCAGGAGCACAGCAAGGTCTGGAGGTGTAAATCACCTGGGTTCATAGGACTCCTTCTGCCCTACAAACTACTGAGCTCCCTGAGTTTACTCCCAAGTCCTGGTATCTCCAAATCTGTGCCAGCACCAGCACCAGAGTCAGGACCCAGAGTGACTCTTCAGAAAGAGGATCTGCAGGTAGCTGAACATGGGCTCATGTATGAACTGAAGAGGTTTCCTCTGCCCTTGTCCTCGCAGGAGAAAAATTTGACCTTGAGAACATGGAGACTGTAAAACTCTTAACATCTTTACCTGTTTGGTTTTTTATTTGGGTGTTTTTTTGGTGGATTTTTTGTTTTGTTTTGTTTGGTTTGGTTTTGGGTTTTTGCTTTTGTTTTTGTTTGTTCCTGTGAGATGTAACATGAAACTGTTTCTGTATTTTTTTTTTTTCCCTCACAAAATATTCTCTTGTTCCCTGCCACAGTGGACTGGAGGAAGCCAAGGGTGGAACAAACTGAAATCTCCAGGTACCTATCAGCCATTTCAGCTTCTCCACATGGTCCTTTGCATTGCTGGGGTTTCTGCAGTCGGGTTGTTGTTTCAGTTGACATCTCCAGTCATTTCTATTCCTTGAAGAAGTGAAAATGCTGAGCCCTGTATCTAATGGGTGCTGATCTGCAGTGCCATGAGAGCAGGACCTATCTAGGCAGCCTTTGGTGAGAAAGGCAAGACAACCAAGAGCAAAATATTCCTTGGGAGTCATTTCTTTTTAACACATTCCAATTTCCTGGCCCTACTGCTTCTGCATGAACTGCTTCCACATGAGTAAATGATAAAATTCTAGTTCACGAATTACCACCAACTAGTGGATGGCTCCTGTGCTCAGCAGCTACCCACTCACATGATGTCTGAAGCTGTGTGTATATTATTCCCTGAAGTACCAGGAATGTTCTTATACATCTAAATTCAGCTCAAATTTTGCCATGGTTTGTGCAGCGATTAATGGAAGGTCTGAGCTTATTTCGTGCTGCAGGCACTGTAATCAGTTTACTTGGGGATTCACATCGGGGATTAACAATTTTGCAAAGATTGTTACATCAGATACAGTTCCCAGAGGTGAAAATGCCATTTTTGACATGATTAACTGAGGGAAGTTACAATTATAAATAGACTTACATGGGGCTGGCAGGAACCAAGGAACTGAGTTGCAAGGGGATGCTCAAAGCTTGTTTTTCCCTACATGATGGTTTCTGTCACTGTTTACCAGCACCGTGGTTCTTGGGCATTGCCCCATATCTGTTGAACTCCTGGGACCAGGTCTTTTGCCAGTGTAAATTTAAATCTCTGCCCAGTTTGCATTGGGAGAGGCCAGTTGATGTCTTCACACCAAAATATTGCACGTTGCATTGCAAATTGCCCGACACTTTAAGCAGAGAAGAACTCCAACTTATTTCATTGCTGTTACACCCACTTTCATGTGGTGTGAAGTGCAGCAGATTTCAAGATATTTCAGTTTAAAGGACTGAATTTTAATGAGAGTATCTGTTAACCTCTCCAGTCCCAGCTATTTCAAACACTCTGTAATTCAATGCAAACTCACTGTGACAATTATTTGGCCTCTTCAAAGAAATCCCTGCCTATTGAGAGGTCTAAGAAGGCTGTAAAATGTCCTTCCTTATTCTTTAAGCACCATATAAAGGTGTCTTTATCTGTTGCTTGCTGGAGAACACTGTGCCCATGGGGATGAGCCCAGGTTTTGGATTAGCTGGGATCATGGATCAAAGACCCCTTGATCCAGAACATGTCCAGAGTGATCTCTCATCCTCCCAAAAATCTCTATGGACAGCTTTGGGATGAAGGAATTTATACAAAGCCATTTTTGGGAGCCCTCTCTGTGATAGATAAAAAAAGTCCTCAGTCATTCATTTATGAAAAACATGTCACATAATGGATCTGAGTGCTGGATGAGTTTCCCTGCTCTCCTGCAAACAAAAATAATAGCATCTTACACACAGATAAAAGGAAATGGGAGGGTAAAGAAAGCTGCCCGGCCCCTGTTTGAGATACAACAATTTCAGAGCCTTTCTTCTTGCTTTTTCACTTCCAGGTCACTTCCTGGACCTTTACGCACATTTTCTTCCATCAGCTTTTGCTTCAGTCACCGAAAAGAAAAGAAAAACACAAACAGAAACTCGATGGCCAAGGGTGATGCTGGTGAGCAGAGCCCCCTCCCTGCCAGCTTGCTATTTCTGGCTGGATCCTTTTAAACTTGTGGACGGCTCTGTAAGCCTTATTTACACTTATTTACCAAACTCCATCTGACAGAAAACACGGCAGCTTTCCTCCCCTCCTCTCCATGGCTCTGCAGAAGGACTCACGCAGGCAGAGCCACAGTGCCCGCTGAATGGCAGAAAATGTGATGGGAATGGGTGTGAATCCTTGCTGCTGCAGGAACAGGGGAGGGAAAGGAGCAATGCATGTTCAGACATTTTCGGAGACAACTCTCCAAGTGACCCCTGCAGACTCAAATGAGGAGAGTAATGTTTCACACTGGGTGAATAAAACACCTTCTGATTCAGGGTTTGTTTGTTTTTTTTTCAAGAATGGAGAAAAGCCCACTTAGATGTGGGACAGAGCAGCTGTTTAGCCACACAGAGCAACGCCCAAAATCAGTGCCAGGCAGAAAATCTGTGCAGAAATGAAATGTTTGGGAAAACTGAAGCAGGTAGGATGTGATTTCTTGGCAGTGTGTAATCACAGCACCTCCTGGAATAGCACTAATCCAATTGAGAGCACAACCTGCTTTGCTGAGATCAAGACCACCCTTAGCATCGAGGTGGGACCCTGAAGTGAAAATAACCTGAAACTGCTGCACTCCCAGACAGGACCTAGAGCAGAACCCTCCAGATTTGGGTTTTTCTCTGCAGAGTTCATCACACATGGATGAGCTTCTGCAATATGGAAATCCATGTGAGATAAATTCTTCCAACCCATAGCAGGGATCTTACAGCTTTTCAGCCTTGAAAATAAAATTAAATGAACATGGCCTAACCAAATCACTAGACAAGGGACAAGATGTGCCATCACTAAGCCTAGAACAGCCATGAATGAACCTGCAGAAGGATCATTAACATTTAAAAGCTAGGCTCTGGAACAAGATGATCTTTATGGTCTTTCCAATCCAAACCATTCTAAGATTTTATGATTCTATGATTCATGGGTTCATCAGCACTTTCCTTGCTAAAATTCTTAGGTCTTTTCCTTTACAGAACAACAACATCTTCATATCTCTCCCACAGGGGCTTTAGGCTTCCTTGTTACTTCAGGTCAGTGTAAACTCAGAGTAACTAGGATTAGGGCAAGGAAAAGTCACTGGCAGATTTCTCTTTTCTCTTCTCTTCTCTTCTCTTCTCTTCTCTTCTCTTCTCTTCTCTTCTCTTCTCTTCTCTTCTCTTCTCTTCTCTTCTCTTCTCTTCTCTTCTCTTCTCTTCTCTTCTCTTCTCTTCTTCTCACCTCTATAGCCTGATCATTGGAATTTCAGCCAGAGCTGGTATTTACCTGCATTTAAAACATGATTGCTTTTGGCATAAGGGGTTTTGGGAGTTTCAGAGCAGCTTTTGAAATCAGAAAGATGCTGTTTTATAGCAGAGTGACTTTCAAAGGGAAACAGGGGCTGGTGGATTTTGAAGCAGCTCGATTGCACCTCATGAGAATGAGAGAGTTGATGATACACTGATACATCAGCCAGTGCAGGGAAGGCTGGAGGACACTGAAAAATAATAATTATGGTCCCTGGCATGACTTATTCCCTCTCTAGAAACTCTAGGAACTCTAGCAATTACCTCAACCCCTCAAAGGCCATCCCTTGCACATGGTGCTTTCTCCAAGAGATTGGGTGGGAGAAGGACTTGGAGGATCAGGAGCTCCCTCTGCTCTCCTGGCTGCACCCCTTGGCCAAGCTGAAGGGTTTCAAACACATCATCAAACACAACTCATCTTCCTGGTGAGATCCCAAGGGAGATCAGACAATGGATTTAATTTGAAAACAGCACTGGATGACTTCTAAAATAACCAATAACTAATGAAAAGTGCGCTGCGCAGAGAAATTGTGAAATCACAGAAACCCCTGGAATAAATAAATAAAAGCCCTGCTTTACTGGAAGTGTTTTTGTGGTGAAACCAACTGCAGTGAGACACGGAACAATCCTGCCAGTAATGGGTAACATTTATCACATTCACGGATTCATGGAGCCATTCTGCACACCTGAGGCTGCTAACAACGTGGGGGACGGGGGGGAGCTGCACTAAAGGCCAACATATGGCAGTAAATCTGGAACAGCTGAACACTGGGATAAATTCACAGCAATATTTCCAAATTTTAGGGCCGTGACTTCCCAGTTGCCCCGTAAAGAAATATCAGTGTAGGGGATTCAAAACATAATTTCATCTGTGAGTTACATGGAAAAAACAAAAGTGAAATTCAGTTTTAAGAGCAGATTTCCTGCAGCTAATTCCAATAATTAGGCATCTACTGTAAGGCAGGAGAAACAGCCACCTCTGCACATCACTTCCCACTTCACCTTCCATTGGGAACCTTGTTCACCCATCACACAGGGAAATAAAGATGTGTGACCCTCGTGAAACTGGAAAAGGACACAGGGTTTAAATTACTAGATCACAGAAAAGAAAATTGATGTCTTAATTTTTATTTCACTGATTATTTATCCTGGCCCTCTGTTTGCATTATTCCTCCAACTCTCAGAGGCATGTGAGGAAATAATTAAGGCATAATCTGTTTTTTTGCTTGGTAAAATATGGAGCAATAAATGCTGCTAAGACTGATTAGAGGCTGAAGTGAAGCAAGAGCCTGGGGTAGATTTCACCTTGCTGTTTCTCAGGATGATGCAAAGAAATTGAAGTTGAACCTTTTGCAGGTAAATCACAGGCCTAAATTGGGAAAAAATAATCCCTGTGCACGGCTCCTTTCCTTGAGGTGAATGAATTGTTCTGTAGCATTTCTGCTTTTCCTTGTCCAGAAAAACTGGAGCAAAATCAGTTTCTTTGAATGGCTGACCACACTTCAAAGGAAAGTATATCTGAAAAGCCAGTGTGAAATTATTTTGAATAATGTGAAATATATTGAAATATAGGATTTTTTCTGAACTAGCTGAGAGGCTGGAAAACAACTTCTGTCTGCCCCAAAGCATCCCCAAAGAGCTGTGGGGCCAGGACTGGTGCCAGAAATCAATCAGGAGGTTTAAATTCCAGGCTGAAGAGAAAGTGGGGCCATGAATAACCCAGGAGGACACAGAGGACACAAGGACGGTTGCACAGGGCAGAAGTGGCTGGAAAAAATGCAGAAGAAATAACTGAAAATGGGAAATCCCTCCTCCAGAAAGATGCTTCATCTTGCAGTTTAACAAGAAATGGTGTCCTAGAACCAAATTGGCTTTTCCTCTTTTTCTTTCCCCCTTTCTTTTACTGTTTCTTTCTATTCCTTTTGAATTTTCTCTTTTTATTTCTATTTCCATTTCTTTTCCATTTTATTTTTCATTTCCTTTCTCTTTTGCTTTTCCCTTTTGTTTATTTTTTCTCTTTTTCCTTTTTTCTCTTTTCTTTTTTTGTTCTTTTTTCCTTTTTTCCCCTCTTTTTGTTCTTTTCTTTTTCTTTTTTTCCTTCTTCTTTTTGTTCTTGTTTTTTTTTCTTTTTCCCCCTTTTTTCTTTTTTAGTCTTTTTTTTTTGTTCTTCCATTTTAGAAAGTGGTCTATGTTAGCTCATCAGCTGCCTGCCCACATGGCTGAATACCTGTTTACCTGATTTCTCCTCCCACTCTTGGGTTGGCTCCTGTTCCCAGCTCCCTGCCTGAAGGCAAAAATGTAAATGACAAAGATTGTGGAGGTTGGCAAGCAAGGACCATCACTTCAATTTTTGCTGATAGACAAACAATGCTTTTGTTGCAAAAATAAGTGTGGGAAAAGGTCACATGAAAATTAACATGTTAAAAATACAAAATATTATTTTTGTTAAATAAAAAAAATAGAACATCATCCCAGGTAGGTTTTCCCCCCATTGCATAGATCACAGGGAATTATTTGTCCTCTGGGCAGAGGCAAATGCAGGATTGGCTGAGATTAGATTTAGATTTAGATTTAGATTTAGATTTAAAAATTAGATTTAGAAATAGAGGATGTGGGAGTCAAATCTGAACATGGGCTGAGCATTCACAGTCCCCTCTGGGTGTCCACTGATGGCTCCAGCCACACCTGTGCCAAGTATTTTGATTTGATGATCCCCATTCTGTGATTTTGACCCCATGTGATCCACAAGTTCATAGTCAGAAATATGGAAATAGAGTGACCAGTGAGGTGTGGAGTGAAAACAAACTCTGATCAAAAGTTCATGCTGGTAGAGCAATATTAGTGTGTGTGGCAGAGACCTGCAGCTCTAAAAAATGATCATGCAACAAATAGTGACAGTCTGCTTTTGCCCTTTCTTGATCCCACAAAGGCCATAAAATGTGCTCAGCTGAAATATTTAACACTTTACTTATGGATGGGATGATGCCCAGAGCCAGGGAAAGCAGATGCTGTGGAATGTGAGCACTCTTCAAATGCCACTCATGGCTTCACACTTCCCTCCCTCATATTCTTGTCATGTTTTCCTTCTTATCTGTAGGTCAAGTATTAATATGAAACAATAAGGACAGAGATAACTTCCTATTGATCTGGAAAATAAAGTGGGAGACACAAAGTGGAGAGAACAAAAAAGACAACCCTGCTGTGGTGCCTTTGAAAATTAACTCAGCATCTGTGTTTGGACCTTCTCCTGCAGATTGTGGCAAAGGAGGAAGCTGAAAGAAGAAGAAAGATGTATAAAAGTAACTTTAAAAATGTTTTTGTCCCAGATCCAAAAGGATGAAGACACCAAAAAGAGGAAGATTCATCTTGAAGCTTCCTGGAGATTGATGGAAGCAATCTTTTTTAACACAAGGAAAACACTTGGATTTGATCAGTGGCAACTTAGAGCTATCTCTAAACTGAATCAAATTCCTGCTATTTTTGTGATTTTTAACTTCCTTCTCCACCTCCTCCTCCCATTTCTGATTCCCAGGAGAAGCCTACCAGGAGCAAACAAGGAGATCCCAACCTGCTGCTGGTGTAACTCAGCTTCCCCCTGTGGGCCTGGGGGGACCTGACCTGGATTGTGGGACTGGGTTGCAAAATCTCCAAGCAGAGGGGAAGGCTCAGAATTCTGAGCTTATGAATTTACTCCCTGAGAGGAAGGAAAAGGCTTGGAGAAGGGTATGGAGAGCTCATTACAACCTGTAGCTTTCCATAGGCTCCTGCCACACACATCTATGGCTCCACCTCACTGAAGAGCATCATTAAAAAAAACAAAAACCAAACAAACAAAAAAACTAGGCTCGGTGGTTTTTTAGTCCATAACGTGTGAAATTTAGCATTGACTTCCATTAACTTCAGGGGAGCTACACAAATTGTGCCAGCTGAGATCTGGCCCTCAATAGTCCATTAGCCTCCTAATCCAGGTAGGAAAATATTAGGAAAATATTCCTACATCAGCCCCACTGTCACCTCACTCCTCATCTGCTCTTCCATCTAACACCACCTCCACCACGATGGATTTACTGTATTGTGCCAGAGGAAAACAAACAGCCCTCGACTTGAACAATAGGATTTGTTTTCTCTCCTGCTTTTCTTTCCCTCGAAGGCCCAGCACTATCCTGGCATTCTGAACTGAGGATGAAACAAAACTAGTTCAGGTGTAGGGCACGAGAAGAAAAGACAGTCAAGCTGCAGAGGATCAAAGAGATCATTTCTCACAGAAGCATCCACAGAAATGAGAAGTAATGAGCTGAGACCTCCTTAACAGCTTTTCAGAATTCAAAGCATTGGGCAGCTGGTCAGGTGGAGAAAAAGAAATAGCCAACCAACCCTCTTTCTTCCTATTATTTTTTCCCATTTCCTTTTATTTTTAGCCAGAAGATGTGTTTAATCCGGGGTGAAAAAATCTGTCATGTTGGTGAGATTGTCCCCACCACAGCACCACTGTGAAAAGCACAGCTACTCCAAATGGGTCAGTTCTGCCATCAACCACAGGGCCAGCACAGCAGTGGCTGATTAACAGCGTGGGGTAAAAGCCATGTAGGACAAGGATGAGATGAAACCTTGCTCTGAAACGAAGCTGTGGGAGAAATGAGGTGGGTTAGGTTGTAATTTTCCAGGAGTATGCAGCCACAGCTGCAGCAGTGGGCCCCTGAGTTCACAGCTCTGGGCTGTTCCTGTTCTGCTGCAATGCTGGGCATGTCTATGCCCTAAAATAGTCCAGGCTTAGGCTCACAGCTGAGTTCAGTCAGCCTGTGAGGGTGGCAGGTGTTAGGATAGAAATGTGTCACCTGAACTGAGAGTCTTCAGAGAGAAGGATGTCCCTGCAAAGGCCACTGCACTGGGGATCATTTTAGCCACGTCACCATAGCTGAGGGAGGAGTATCCACACCCATCTGTTTTAGGTTTTCACCTATGTCATGGAATGCTTTGGGTTGGAAGGGAATTTCAAGATCATCTTATTCCAATCCTGCCACTAGACCAGGTTGCTCCAAGCTCTGTCCTACTGTGTTTTATCTTCTTTTTTCTCTTCCTGCCAGAGTTGGGATTAAAAGCTCGAGAGACGGTATTTCATGTTCAGACTCAGATGTTCATTAATTATTATCTATGTTGCAATGAGTGCTACAGCACCTCTAGCTAACAAGCTAAAAATGGCAAAATATCTCTCTCTCTACAAGGTCTTTTAAACCTAAACTGTCCAATTAAGTACAGACACCTAAATTATTTTTACTTTTGACCCAATAACCAAACACTTGTGACCTGCAATGTGGAATTTTCTATCCAATAACAAAAATACCACCTAGACTCATGAAGAAGAAGGTGAAGAAGAAAGAAACCTCTGCCCTAAAACCTCCATCTTCCTTTCTATATATTGCTGTGTTCTAAAATCTGAAATTCTAAATTTTCCACCATGTGGTATTACACACTTCTATTCAAACTACACACCAGTGATCTCAAATCACTCAATTTTGGAAGCCTTCTCCAAGGCCTCAGGTGAAAAGCAGTGTTTTCTTGAGGGTCAGTGCCTGTAAGCACAGAAAGTCTAAAATTCTCAGTATCCAGGGTTCCAACACCATCCCTCCTGGGTTTGAACTCTTCAGGGACAGGGCATCCACAAATTCTCAGGGGAGCACCTTTCAGTTTCTCACCACCCTCTACTGACCTGAATCAACAGATTTTCACAGTCTCCTTCTACACCTGACAGTGAGAGAGTATAGGTGAGATTTGTTTTACCTGTCTTCAGGTGTCTATGTCTGCATGGGATTTCTGTCTTCCTGTAATAGTGGATGACCAGAGTCAGTAGAGGTAATGTCACAGATCTGCTCGTGCTAAGAGACATTCCTAAATTTTGTCAGACAAATCATGCCCCGGATTTGTCTCTGTGAAGAGAACCTGAGGTGATTTGTTCAGATGGAGACACCTGTGTTGAAGGTACCCATCCAGGTCAGATAGATTTCACCTATAGGAGAGTGTTTGGAGAAGGTTTCTGTCTTGGATGTACTTTATTGGAGTTCACTCCAATGACTCCAAAGAAGACCTTGTGTGATCATTTGGCTTCCTGTTTTGACCACAGAACTGTCATGCAGACATCAGTCAAAAATCAGAGCTCATCCTCTGACATCTGGTCTAGCACAGGCCACCAAAAACCTGTCAATAATGACTTTACTGGGAAAAATTATCACAGATCTCTCCTTGCAAATGGAAATGACTGTGCTACCTAAATTGTGAGGCATCTGCCACAGAACCTTAAAAGCTTCCAGACTCCCATATCTGAAAGGGAAGAGCTTTCCTCCTGAAATTAAGCTTTTTCTTTTTTCCTTAACAAGGCATGCAATTTATTCCAGTATGACCCAACTACTCACCACAATGAGTAAGAGAGGAGTAAATGTAATCATTCAAATGCAACTTCATGTAGATCAGTAAAAGAAAACCAAAGGAGAGATCCAATAGGAAAACTAAACTGTGGAATTTGAAATCACATTTGAATCTTGAGATATCCTGAGACTCGATCTATATGGATGGAGAGGATGATTTCAGCTTGCAGCCTTTATTTAGAAGAACTGAGCACTGATGTCCAGCCAGCGAGATGTGGATTCATGTTTATGAGCCGCCTGGCAAATACTTACGCACCTCCCACAAAAACCCTCTAATTAAATGTTAATTAAATGCAACACATTAGGCTTAGCAGACTCTCTGCTGCTGAGTTATATACATACACTGCAGACACTCTAATGAAATACTTGACTTTGATTTACGAACATGAATGCAGCTAGAACTGGGGCTCGCGCTGGTATCTAATTTTGCACTAAACAAAGGAGGCTGCCTTGCCTCTGCTAATGGTTCCAGCTTTTAAATGAACACTTCCAGCCATGATGTAATTACACAGTAACTTACAGGCAGGGAAGTGACACAAGCAGAGAAATGCCCTGCATGGAGGGGGACCTCCTCTCCTGGCAGTGGGAAAGGATTTTTCCAGGTCTCCAGCAGCAAACGCCCTTCAGCCACCGCCGTGATCTCATTTCAGTCCTCGTTGCTCTCGCTGCCATCACAAAGCCTTCCTTGATCTGAAGGGATGGAAACAGCAGGTGAGGCTCAGATCGTGTCATGCCCGTTACAGTCAAGATGATGAAGGGCCACGGGTGAAAATCCTCAAGAGGAAATTAGAGGTGTCACTTCAGGAGTGAACTCGCTTATGCAGATGGTTCCTGATGGAGCTTCTCAATGCCACATTCACTCGTTTCTCATAAAAAATAATCAACACATGACATTATTAACCTTTATTCAGCTTCTGAGTAAGCAAATATCACAGAATAATGGGATATTCTGAGGTGGAAGGGACCCACAAAGATCACTGAGTCCAACTCTTAAGTGAATGTCCCATATGGGGGTCAAACCTACAACCTTGGAATTATCAGCACCATGCTCTAACCAACTTAATTCTGGGCCAAGTATGGAGTTAGCTCAAGTTTTCCTCCTTTTTATTTTCCACCTGACCCCCTTAATTTCCAGTGCAGACACTGACGGGGAAATTTAGAAACAAATTCTTAAGTACTTCTTATCCCCAGCAAGCAAGGTGCAACCTGCACATGGGACAGCTAAAACTCTCTAGGATTTATAATATTGCTCATTTTCTCCTGGGCTTTTTGGCAGAATTCTCCTTTAGTGTCCAGAAATGGAGGCAGATCCTGTCATGCCATGTATTACAACTCATCAGTGATAATCAGCACCTAGCACAGGGTATGAATCCATGACATCCACAAAATACACTGGTAGAGGAACAATATTTTTACAGTTTCCAAAAAGCTCTGAGACTACTGGAAAGTATCCACCTGCCAGAGAAACTTTCAGTAATCCTTCCCAAGGACTGGCTCTTGGGCAATGGCCCACCCAGCAAAAATGCAGATTAAATTGCCCCATGAATTTCTGAGGTTTTGTAATGAACTCCGTCAGAGTTTGTGGTGCTGCACTGATGTCAGTAGCTGGGTTGGGACTTAATATTGGCTGAGATATTTATTGCCTCCACTGTGACTGAGTTATCTTTAAATCTATATATATTTCTCCTTAAAAAGGTGTAGATTATATCTCAATGTGAAGGAAAGTATTGCTCTCCAAGCAAACCCAGCAATACAGAAAGACAAACTTGAAAATATCATCCCTTGCTGAAGTGGCAGGAGGCTGAAGTCACTCGTGTTGTGTAGTACTTTGAGATCCCCAGAATGGAAGACACGGCTGAAATGCACATTACTGTCTCAGGGACAAAAAAAAGGAGCAATCAGATGAAATAATGATAAGAAAAGGCAAAATAAATGAGTTACTCGCCTCCCTGAGGGCAGGCTGTGCTGGTATTATGAATGTGAGAACCTATTCTTGGCCTTGCACAGGCATCTGTGAAAAATGTGCCACTGCTGCATCCCTGTGTGAGTGTCCCATCAGGAGCGAGCGCGGCGAAATTCGGCGCTCCTGACACGTCCCGCAGGAAGGGACTGACCACATCATCCCAGAGGGCTCTGTGTGCACCACGGCCGACTAAAGGACCAGCAAGGTCAGAGACTACCTTGGATGTAGCCCTAGAAAAGCATCCAGGCGCACTAAATAAAGCAGAAGCCAGCAGGCATCTGGGGAGGAGTGATCTTAATGCGTTCGGATCAGAGATGTCGCCGGCAGAAGGCTCCAGCAGAAAAGCTCAGGGCACAAAGACTATGGGAAGCTTTACCTTAAACAGAGGTCCTTACCTGTGAGGAAATAAAAACAGGTGCTGGAAAACATCTCATTATTCCGTATTGCTGAGTGGGACCTTTCCTTTAGAAGTCCCAGACACAACGACAGAAGAGGCTGTTGTAGGAAGAAGCCAGAAAAAAATGGACATTCAGGCACTTTACTTGTTAGCACAGAGCTGCAGAAGATCAGAACACTCCATACTCACAGAGAAAATTATTTTTAAGGTATCAGAAAGCCTACTGTAGATACCTCCTCCAGGATGAGAAGGTTCACACCAGGCAGTGCCTCTACTCTAAGTTCAGGGAAATGTTACCCCTCAGCCCCTATAAATAACTCTCTTTTTGGCAAGACCAGGGGGAATTTGAAGGACTTGAATTCTTCAAGGGACACCATGCACTGGTTTTGCCTACAAAAGAAGTACAGAATGTAATTTTTGGGACTCAAAAGGCACCTTAATTAGGTTTAGTCATCCAGGAGTTGAACATACCATTGAACTCAACTGATGAGCTACAAAGACCAAATTACACTGGTGTTAACAAATTATGCTGTTTGTGGAGAAAATTGAGTTCTTGTGTCAGCCTGGCCTTTGTGGGTTAAACTATTCCCCAGCCCAAGGGGCTGAAAATATTGAATAAATTTAACGTAGCTCCAATATAAAGCCTATGAATCCCAAAGCTGTGCCTGTTTCAAAATATTCCTTGATTTTTGAGATTTATGGCCTGAATATTCAGAAATTCCATTAAGTTAAGGTACCTATTTCCCCCCCTAAAAATCATTAGTTCTTTCCTTCTCTACATGGAACTACATGTAACTTTTTCCCCTTGAAAATATGATAATATATCACTGGATCTCTATCTGGGTTTCAGGGTAAGGTTAATTTCTTCTCAATAACTGTTTCACTCCTGTGTTTTGGGTCTGGAATGAGAATGGTGTTGTTAACACACAGTTTTTATTTTTGCTAAGCTGTGTTTAAAAACTCAAGGACTTTTTCCTTGTCTCATGCTCTGTCAGAGGAGGTTTGCAAAAGGAACTGGGAGGGAGCATAGCTGGACAGGTGACCCAAACTGGCCAAAGGGATATTCCACACCACAGAACATCCTGTCCAGTAGATAAACTGGGAGGAGTTACTGGGAAGGGACTGATCTTGGTTTGGGAAGGGGGTTCTGGCACTGGTCAGCAGGTGTGGAGTAATTCTATTGTGCATCTCTTGTGTTTCACTTTTTATTATCATTTATCTTTATGACTGCATTCTACTTTCTTTTAAGTTATTAAACTGCTCTTATCTCAACCTACAAGCTTTATCTTGATTCTTCTCCCCATACCACCAGGGTGGGATGGAGAAAGGGGAGCCTGAGTGAGTGGCTGCTTATTTTTCAGCTTGTCGTAAACCATGAGACTCACAAAGTTCTTAAAAGATGCATATAACTTATAGCAGGTTTTCCTTAAAAGACTTCAAGAGAGCAAAACAGTCAGTGAGTTTTAAAACTGGCTGGTCTTCCTACAGGCCAGACTGATCTACTTCCAGGGTGTAAAGAATTGAGAGAAGTAATTAAGGGTGATAAAATCTAAGAAAATTCTGATTAAACCCAAATGTTAAGCACAACAATGAAAATAAATGCTGCTTATCTGTCTGTTGAGGGCACAGTGAGAAATTGAGCAGAGAACTACACAACATGTAAGAAAATGCACAAGTGAGTTGTTCACTATGAATGAAGTATGTGAACAAATCAATGGCCACCAGAACTTCAGGTTGGCCACCATGAAGTTAATTTTGTAGCAGCAGCAAGGACTCAAACACAAAGCTGAGGAGTGTTGGATTAGGCTGTCAGTGGCATGAGATAACAAGGTAATGCTTTATCTATAGAATCTCATGGTCTGTAATCCTCAGGGAAGAGTTCCAGAGGGTTGGAAGCAGATGATCTTTAAGGTCCTTTCCAATGCAAAAAATTCTATGATTCCTCTCCCTGAAGAAAAAAGTGATTTCACAAATGAGCAAGCTCAAAACGTTGTATGAAGAGAAGGTCGCTGGTCCTATGGATGTGGGAAATAGTAAAACCTCATTTCCTGGGAAACTGCATCTCACTGTCTGTAAAGGATTATGTTGAAATTGTATTTTGAATTCAACCCTATTGGATGTCAGATAGAAAGAGATTTTCTTAATGCCCAGCAGAAGGGAGCAGGAGGGAAATCACACTTTGGTGTCTGCAATAGTCAGGATCATTCTCCCAGTGGAACCAGTAATTCTTCCTCTCTTTACCTGGGAATCCAGCCATTTCCACCCAAGCTTGTGAGAATTTAATACTTTCTTTCTGTCAGATTTCACTTATATTGGCCACCAGACCTAAAAGTCATGAGAAAGGAACAAATGACAGGCTTAAGTGTGCAGTGTCAGCTGATTAAGTCCAGAACTCATCAGTGGTGAGTTATGACATGCAGAGATGCAGAGGTTGCCAGGCCAAGGAAGATGCACTGAGATCGAGCTTGTATTTGGCAAAAGAAAAAAGAAAACAGAAATATGTGCATAAGAAGTCTGAAGTGCAGGGGAAGGACTGAAAAGGAGATAAGTTTGAAGAAGACACACAGCTGGGAGGAATGGCTGCTATGCCATGGGACAAGAAAGTCATGGGAATTTTTGTGGGTGTTAAAATTGCCTTTCCCATTTTAAGGGAGTAACTAGTGGTCTGCTCTAACAATAACACACTGAATCTTTCACGTTGCCCACAATCAATTATTCCCAGAACTGGGATCACTTTAATAACAGAGGTGTCAGCTGCCTGTGCAGACAACCTGTGATTAGGCTTGGCTCCATCACACCTACCTAGGATATGGGCACCCACTAAACCTGCTGGTCTTGGCTCCTCCCTCCCTCAACAGAACAAGATCAGCACCTAGAGAGGTGATTCATCTTCCTCTCTCCCCACACCTGATCCCCCTCCCAGATTATGGTGGGATGAATCACCCTATGGAGGTATCACTCAAGCCCTAATAGATATTGATGAAAATCTACTTAATTGTCTTAACAAATGGTATAATTCTTAGTTGGCTTGAAGTATAAATCCAGCCTAGAGCATGACTTGGTCGCTGCTGTGGCTTCTCTCCCTCTGGGGCATGAGTTTTCTGGGTTTATGAGATGGGAATTTCTCCATCACAGCAGTATTCCAGGTGGCAGGAGCAGCCTCCAATCCAACAGAGCCCCATCCCTGCAGGAGCAGCTCAACTTTATCCAACTCCAGCTGGAAGCTCGCTGTCACGAATGATCAAATCTCTTGATATTGACAGGAAATAATTTAGAGCTACATGAAAGGAAAAAACATCATTTTTTTTCCCTGTGAAAGGCAATGCTTGTTTTGCCAGTGGTTGCTGGTGTGTGTTATGTGGATATCAAATTTTGGGGAATGAGGGAAGACACAGATGACTTTGGAGACTCATCTTCACTGCAATTTGCTTATACTCTGCATGAATAAACTCCATTCAAATGACCTTGAGGAAAATATTAATAATATGATAATGGGTCATTTGCATACACTGCTGAATATGTTGTGAATTCAAACCAGAAGAGTTTGAGCAGATCTCTTTGTCAGCAAACAGAGAAAAAGTCACTCTCATAGTAACTCCTACATCAAACTCCCCAGCTGATATCTGAAAATATAGGTGACAAACTTGACTTTTTGGTAAGATTTTTTGAATGCCAGATCACAGCAAGAGGCAATAGGACTTGGGCATTTTAAAAACTTTTCACACTGTTTGGAGCTTGATTTCACTCCATTTTCACTTTTCCTCTTCTCATGATTTCTTGCATGCTTCAGCGTTCCTTAAATATCATATAAAAATATTACCTGACTGTAAGACATGACAAATTCATTTCACTTGTGCATTCCTGAAAATCCACTTGAATTTGAACTTAATTTTATCATTAATGAGCTATATACAAAGAACAAAGCATGAAACCTGTCTTGCCCACACAGTTTTAGATATTTTAACAGTGCAGTATCTCTCCCTGAAATGGAGCTCTGATAATTTCTTCCAGGTGATCTAGAAACTTGAAAATTTCATCCAAAGTTGAAAAAAAATCACACTGTGGACTTATCATTTTCATCTCCCTATCATTTCCCTGTGGTGATCACATTTATTATGGGCATGGAAAGGACAGTCTCAAACATTAAATATGTGCTTTGTGTGCTAAAAGGGCTCATTCCTCAAAGCTGAGAAAAATTTTGAGAGAAATTGACATAAGTGTAGACAGGAAATTGTGAATGAAAATTGAGAGTCTTTTAGGAATAATTTATTAGATGGCCCAAAGCCAAGCATCCACAATCAAGACAAGATAACTTTGACTAAAAAGCCATTAGAATTTCCTGATAAAGTGAAACCCTCAAGTAGAAGTATCTATATAGAGGGCTGTTATCTTTGTGTTTCTGGTCATTTATTATGGCTATTTGCTTCTATACTTCTTCTGTATATACTGGATTTTTTTCATGCAGATAAAAAAAGGCATTTATGTTTGTTTTGGTTTTTTTTTTTTTTTCATAGAATCAGAGAAAGGTTTGGGTTGGAAAAAGACCTCTAAGATCATCAAGTGCAACTGTTAACCTAACACTGTCATCTTCACCAATGAACTGTGTCCCCAAGTGCCACATCCACATGTTTTTTGAGCACTTTTAGAGATGATGATTCCACCACTTCCCTGGGCAGCTTAGTCCAATGCTTGACTCCTCTTCTGGTGAAAAAAACTTTCAAAATATCCAGCTTGAACATCCCTTGGTGGAACTTGAGGCCATTTTCTCTTGTCCTATCACTTGTTGCCTGGGACTTTGTTATCAGTTTGCTCAAAGCCTCAGCAAACCTGGCTCTGAACCCTTCTCCTGATGAGGCATCCTCAGCCTCTCTGGGGATTTCTCACCACATTGTATTGTCCAAATTTTCATCCACCAGTATCCCCACATCCTTCTCCTCAGGGCTGCTCTCAATCCATCCATCCCCCAGTCTTTATTGATACCAGAATGGTTCTAACACAGGTGCAGAACCTTGCACTTGACTTCTTCTGCACTTTTTTTGCATTATTTATTTTACTCAGCATTTCTTAGAAATCTCAGATGGGAGGGCAAACAGAAAAGGACAAAGTTTTAAGAAAGAATAAGTAAGGTGGGAAAATCTCAAACTGTCATGAAATTGATATAAGAATGATGCCAAGACTTAGAAAGACCAAAAATTTAACTGTGTGCAAGTAATGCCATTATGGAATATCCTGAGCTGGAAATGACCCACAAGGATCATCAAAGTCCAGCCCTGATCCTGCACAGGACACCCCCAACAGTCCCACCATGAGCCAACATTATCCAAACACTTCTTGAACTCTGTCAGATTTGGAGCTGTGACCACTGGAGACCCCATTCCAGTGCCTGACCACCCTCTGGATGTGAAACCTTTTCCAAAATCCAACCTAAACCTCCCCTGACACAACCTCAGGCCATTCCCTTGAGTCCTGTCACTGGTCACCAGAGAAAAGATCAGTTCTCCCCTCATGAGGATGTTGAAGACCACAATGAGGTCTCCCCTCAGCCTCATCTTCTTCAGGCTGAGAGACCCAAGTGACCTCAGCTGCTCCTGAAGCCTTGAATAAACATTTTTTTACTCTGTTTTAGGACATCTCAAAACTTGCTGAGATTTTCAGCCTTGGCAAGGTTAAGTTCCCACACACCTGGGGATGCCAGAGACATTTCCAAAGGCAAGCAGGGCAGGGGTCAGTAGGAGTTATGGCCACAGCAATGGGTCATGGGGATGGAGAAGTCCTTCAGGACAACCTGGGCCCATTCCAGCAGTGTCATCCAGCCAAATGCCAAGAACAAGGAGCACAGGCTGCACTCACAGAACAGAATATGATTTTCCAGCTCACAGGGGTTGCAAACAGGAATTTGGGAGCTGAATGACAACCAGCCATGACCTCCCAACACAACATTGTGGCAAGAGCAGCCCTTGGCTGGCTGACCAAGGGAGAAGTGAGTGGGAGTGAAAAGCAATTCTCTATTTACAGAGAGAGTTGGTCAAGCTGGTGTTGCTGAATTTGCGTCACTTTGTGGCTGATCTTTTTCAAAAGGTCACTGGGGGTTCTGGAAAATACTGCACTAGAAGTTAAGATGAAGAGAAAGTTTCCTTATTAAATGAGACATAAAGAGGTCATGCTGTTTATTGAAAAAATATTAAAAAAAAAAAAAAGAAAAACAGTGCCTAGGTTGTGGCTCAGACCTACCTGCACCAGAGGAAACTGTGGCTGTTCAAGCTTTTCAATCTAGCAGAGAAAGGCAAAGCAAACACCACAAGCAGAAAACCAAAGACAGAAAAATCCAAATTAGAGGAAAGACACACATTATTAACAGTGATTAATCACTGAAACAAACTGTCCAGGGAGGAGACAGAATCTCATCTCCTGATGTTCTCAGAGCAAATGTATTTGCTTTCTCAGGCAGGATGCTTTCAGTAAACATATATTATTGATCTTGATACAGGGAGAACCAATAGGATTTAAGAAAGAGTTCAAAAATATGACTTAATTACCCTTATTCTCTTATCTCTTCTTCTAAAGATTTTATGAGTCTATGAATTGTACCTAATTAGCAATATTTAGTCATTACAGAGATAATGAGAACACCCTGGTTACATCAGAACCAAGATCATTTGCATAAATCACCTCCAAACAGACACAAAAGTCTTCCATACAAAAATTTTCTATCAATTGACAATGGGAGGAGTGAAAATACTCTTTTTCTCTGCCTCATTGATCTTTATTCTCATTTTGTCTCTGTGAGTTTGTTCTGGCCTGGACATCTTTGGTCTGGGACACTCTGTGTATCCACACCTGTCATTTTGTTTGCAAACCTTTAAAATAAATTTGATATTGTCTCAAAATGTACAATCTCCCCAGCTTGCTTTTTGTTGCAGAGGCTGAATACAATGCCTGAGTTTCTTTTCAGCCTGAGTGTTCATCATTGCTTAAAAACATCACTTAGGGGATGTCCCATAGGGCCACCCAAAGGGAGTGGATATTCAGATGACTAAAGGAAGACAGTCATGGATTAGTATTTGATAACAGCAGGAATATTAAGAGCTGTCATATAATATCTGTGCAAGAGTTGGTTTATGTTAACATGATCTCAGAGAGAATTATACAGTCCAAAATTATAGCATCACTGTTATTATTATGACATTATTAAATAATGCCAAAATTAGCATTTTAAGCCATTTTCTTCCCTTAACTAGCTAATCTTCACCCAGAACAATGCCCTTAACAATATTTAATGCAAAGTCTATCAGGCTGGGAACAGAATGCTACTGGGGGCTGGAACATTAATTAGGAGCAACAGGATTCTGATTTATTCTATTCCCATTCATCAACACGGCTTGGGTCCTCTTTTCCTGATCTGGTTTCTGTTGTTTACCTGCTTTTCTTTGGCTTGTTGGTAAAGCATCCAGGATTCCCAAGCAGTCTCCCACCTAAATACTGCCAGACTTTGAATGGGTTCATTTCCAAGAAGAGATGAAAGCAGCACAGTTGTTCCAAAATGGGCATAGGCCAAAACATTCAATGCTCACAGCCAAGTGCTCATGAACTGTCTACACACCAAGAGTTATTGGCAGGCAGCGTATGGCAAATGTGCTGCTCTTCAGAAAGCTGTGATCTCTTTGTGAGCCACTTCTAAGTAGATAAACGGACCAAATGGTTTGTTATGAATTATACACTCCATTTCTATATGTCACCAGATGTGTTTCAGTGTAAAATCACCAGTCTGCAATGATTAGTTATCAAGTTGGAGATGAGGAGAGCTTGGACAGGCATTTTCAGCTCGCTGGCTTTTAAACTCTTGCCAAGCTGTATCAAATTATGCCGAGATATCAAATTGTGCCTAATAAACTGCAGTGCTGATAATGAGCACCTGTATTTTTCACTGCTATGTCCCAGTGTTGCAGCAAAGATTCATTGGGAAGAGGAATTGTTGTGTGTCACATAAAAATGACCACTGCAATTGCTCCAGTAATTGCTGGCCACAACAATATTATTGGTAGCAAGTCAGATGAGGAAGAGTGGGACAGGTTTGTCCCTGTGCTAAATGCAAACGTGGATTCACATCATCTTTTGCCATTTTGGCTTGGAGGGTATCCTCGCTCTTTTGTGTAACTTCAGCTTTCCATCACAGTAAATTTCTGCAATATTTTTCTAGACTTGTGTCCTGTAATTCACTTCAGATCAAGTTTGACCCCTTCACTCTTGAATGTAGAGAAGTATCCTACAATTTAAGAATACAGATGGACAGTCACACAGAAGCTGTGAGCTTTTATCAGCTTCTTCATGCAGTTTTCTCTCTCCAACAAAAAAGTTCATAGAATTGTTCAGGTTGGAAATGTCATCCAAGATCATTGCATCCACCCTTTCCACCAGCAATTCCAAAGCCACCCCTAAAGCATGTCCTCAAGTGCCACACACAGCTTTTAAATCCCTCTGGGGATGGGGACTGTACCACTTCCCTGGGCAGCCTATTTCAATGCTTGCCAACGCTTTCCATGAAAAAAAATTTCTTAATGCCCAACCTAAATCTCCCCAGGTACAGCTGAAGGCCATTTCCTCTTGTCCTGTCCATTGTTCCCTGGGAGAAGAGCTCAACCCCCACCAGCTACACCCTTCTGGCTGGGAGCTCCCCCTGAGCCTCCTTTTCTCCAGGCTGAGCTCCCTCATCAGCCTTGGGCTCCCTTCCCTGGCCACGCTCCAGCACCTCAATGCCTTTTTTGTTGTGATGGGTCCAAAACTGACCCCAGGACTCGAGGTGTGGCCTCCCCAGTGCCCAGCAGAGTGGGGCAATCACTGCCCTGGTCCTGCTGGCCACACTAGTGCTGATCCAAGCCAGGTGCCCCTGGCCTTCTTGCTCACCTGGGCACCAGCTAGCTCATGTTCAACCAAACCAACATCTCCACATCCTTCACCATCAGGAAGCTTTCCAGCCACAGGAGTCTTTAGATGAGGTTTACCTCAGAGGGGAATAAGTTCAAGCAAAATCGACCTGGGAAGTTCATTTGGGAAGGGCAGTGGGGAACCCAATCTCTGAAAAGCCAACTGTATAGAACACAAGAACACATAAAAAACTTCATCCATCCCTCTCTCCCATGCCATAATTTCTGCTTGAATAGCAGCCTGATTGATGCTGGGGTGCTCACCCAGGCTGGAAGGTGAACTTTGTCTTCATGCTTACACAGCCTGATTTTAATTTAACGTTTCTCTTTCTCCCTTGTGGGTTCCTCTCCCTGCCCTGCTCTGTGAGTTCACTGGGTTTTATGAGTTATATGCTAATCATTCTGCCAGGGCTGGGCTCATCCATCATCTGGGCTCCAGTGGATGGATGAAGCTGGGTGGCTGCTCCTCCTCACCCCACACCCCAGAGCCCCCAGCAATCTGCAGGAACAGGCTGTTGGGTAGGAAAACTTTCCCCTGCTGGGAAAAGGGGAGGAGGGCAATGGGATGCCCATCCCTCTCTATCATCCTGGAAGTGGATCTCCTCTCTCCACACAACTTTTCCTCAAGACACAAAGATCCTGCCAAAGTCCAGAGTGAGGATGGGGTGCTGGGAGCTCCAGAAAACAGCATCAGTGTCAGTAAACTGTCAGGAGCCTGCCTTGCTCATCACAGGGTTTGGGGAACTGCCAAGGACCCTACAGTAATTCAGGTGAGTTTCTTCCCTGCTAAATGAGTTTACAGTGATGAATAGTGTTTTCTGGGTAATTTAATAATATTAATGGGATCTCATTAGGCTGGCATTCATTAACATTCTTGAAGGTGTATCCCCTGCTGGCAGTCTTTGGAAAGACTGGGATGGAAAAGGAAAACCAATATCCTAATTCATTCACATCCCTAAATACTTCCAATGAGGCAAAAGGTTTTAAAGCACTTTATTGGTTTGGTTTATTTAATTTACGTCGCTCTTTGTGTACTGTGGTTTTATTTCCTACACAGGCAGTAAAACCAATATTGTTTAGCTGAAAGTGCCCTCAAGAAAAATGATATTAGAATTAGAAATAGATATCAAATGGCCAGAATTATTATTATGGCTATTATGATCCAAGAACCAGATGATGGAAATGCAATAATTTACTCAAAATAAATCTGTCTTCAGAGCTCAGGTAACCTCTCTGTATGAGATAGCAAAGCTGATAGCACTGGTAGCTGTCATCTCTGCCACTGCTCCAGCTATTGAAAAGGGACTGGCAGAGAAAAGGTATTCACAGAGTTTGTTTTGATCTTTCAGAACGAGATTGTCTCTTTCATTTGCATTAAATTACAGCTCTCACTCTGTGGAACTCTCTTCTCTTTTTTTGCTCTGCAGGACACATGAAGGCAACAATCACCACCACCAACAACCAGAATAACAGGATCAGGGCAAAGAATCATTCCAGAAATCAAGGTGCTGCCACAATGCTCCAGGAGAACCACAGCGGCAAAGTGAAAGGGAAATTTAGGTTAAAATTTATATTAAAAATAAATCTCTCAAAATATATTTCTGTGCTTCATGGTCTCGCTGGCCAGATAATAATATTGGGTGCAGTTTAATTTTCTGAGCAAATGACAGTTTTCTGCAGACTTTTTGTTTGTAGACCAGTGCAGGAGATTTTAACTTTAACTCATGTGCTCCCTGATACTCACCTTATTGAATTTCTCCCAAATTTTCATATTCATGTAATTTGTCAATAACTTTAAAGAAACCTTTATTCCCAGAAGCTCATACAGTCAATTGAAAAATGTCTCATTTTTGAGAGAAACTCTTATTTTCAGTAAATATTTACTTCTCTTTCTGGAAAAAATCTCCAACAACTCATCCTTTATAAAACTGAAATTTCAACTTTTAAATATTTTTAATTCTTTTTATGCTGTATGGTGATGAGTATAATTTTGGATGGTGAAGATTTAAACAAGCTGTTTCTGTGTTAGAATACAAAAAAAAAAGTGTAGACAAAAGAAGTGGTATTTTTAATAAAATGTGTTATTCGATAAAATACTCCCACATTTTTCATCACAAATCTCAGATAGATTTCTTTTTTTTTTTTTAATGCCAGCTGTAGTTTACCTCTGGTACCAGAATGAAATCCCTATCATGATAAAAGCCTCCACATCCTCAGAGCTCATATTTCATGCCATTTTTGCACCAGAAGAGTGAATAATTCAGCAGATTGGAGTAATGAATCATTTTCTCATCCCAAGGTGGCTGCTGCTCACGATGATTAATACTGATTTATATATTACTCATGACAGTCTCAACCGGGTCAGGGCCTCGCTGTGTGACATCCTGGATGGGAGACACTGAATAAACACTTCCTGCCCCAAATTGCTCCCAGTGTAAGGTTTTGTTCTTTTGGTTCTTGCCAGTGGGTAACTGACCTTAGTGAGCAGCCAACCCTCACCCACACCAGCCTTGGAGAGGAGTGGGGAAGAGAGGAAAGGAAAAGGAAGAGGAGAGATGAAGTAAAAGGGGAAAGGTTACCTGATTGCACAAAAACCTTGCCAGTTTATCCTACCTTCGATAAACACCAGTTACTTATTTTCTTTTTCAGCAGCTTTGCCTCATGTCACCTGGAAAAATCTGGATGGTGAAATGTTGCTGCAAACAAGGGACCCAGAAAAAGGCATTTCCAGGCTTCCTGACAGCATTGCTGGGAGTTGCAGTTACATTATTCAGCTCCCCATGCTGGGATGTGTTTAGGCTTTTTGACAGGCTGAAGTCCCTGGCCAGCGAGGAGCAGAGAGATGAAACACAGGTTATGCACAGCTCCATTTCTGTGCCTTTACTTATCCTCTTAAAGAAAAAAATAATGTATTTTCAATATAGCAATGCCACCAGTTATGTGGTGGTCTCTCTGCAAAGATAACAGTTTGCACACAGATGAGAGATGAGCACTGGACACCTGTGAAATAATCACACAACCATTGAATCTTCTCAAAACAGCAAAATGGACTGGACTTTCTGGTAGCAGGCTCTGTAGATATTAAAAAAAGTTTTTTAAAAAAATTTGCTTTTAAGTGGAGATTATGGCTTAGGATCTCCCATTTTCTCACAAACACTGAAGAAATCTGTTGCTGTTGTTACTGTTATTATTATTGCTGTTGTTTCATGATTATTGCTAGAAAATAATTGTGTTAATATTATTAAATTAAACATTATTACTATTCTGTCCCAAGCACAGATTAAAAGGGCTATTATCAAACAAAAGACATAAAGATATAAAAAAGAGGAAGCCTGTCTCTGTTCCCTGCTTTGGTCCATGACATGGGACTGCCCTGCTCTCCCTGGCATCCCTCCAGCCCATCCAGATGCTGTTTCCACACTGAAGCAGGAGAAGGATGGAGTGGTTGGTACCTTTTGAAAAAATGCTGCTTCCATTCTGATCCTTATATTGTGCTCAGATTTATCTCCTAACTCATCCTGCCTCACACATGACACCTTGGAGTGCTGTACTCAGTGGTGTGTGATGCTTTTTAACCCAGAATCTCATCCTTCTGCCTCCTTTGACAGGTGTTTTTACCCAGTCAGCTTTGGAGGGGTGAAAATTAAGCTCATGTAAATTCAAGACAGTGGAGTTTACCCACAATTCTCTTTCTCATTCCTGTCACTCCATAGTGAGGAATGGGATTTCTCTTCAGGAATCCTCTGCGATTTTCTCCCTGAAGGGAAAAATTAACTCAAGGGAACCTGACTCACACATGCCCAGCTCAGATGTGAAGTGGTATCTGCAGGCTGGGATCAAGCCTCATCTATAAATAGGACAGAATTGGCTGTGGAATAAAGTCCTCTTATCTGAGGGTGGTGCCCCTGTAAAAGCATCATCCTGGAGGAGAGAGATAACTTTATGATTCAAGAGAATCTGTCCCAAAATATTCAGGACCTGCAGATGCAGGGCTGCACCAGTGATGCATTGATACTGGCAGAGTGTTTCCTCCTCTGCTTCCTGCCCAAACAAGCATCATTCATTATGTTATCCTACACCAAGGAGGGACAACCCAGCATTGCAAATGCCTCCAGTCAGTGATGAGAATAACAAGGATATAATTTCTTTTTAAAAAAAAATAAAAATTAATTTCAGCCTGCACTTTCTGCCAGAGAGCCCAAAAGCAGTGGTGTCAGTTTATCCTGATCAATAATTTTTCCCTTAAAAAAGAAGTGCTGTTCCAAGTTCATGTGCATATTCTAAACTCAGAGTGTCCCATACCTTTTAGGAATGGAGAGGAGCTGCCTATTTGTTGTTCTTTATCATCTGTCTCCTTTCTTTGCACTGTTTACAATTGCAAGGTTACAATCTTTTCTGGTTTTTAAGATTTTGTTTCTTCTCAGTTCCTAGAATCTGATCTTAACTTCTGGGGTTTTTTTGTTGTTTTTCTGATGGTGGGTCTCCAGACCCCTCCTCATTACTTTTCTCCAGGAAAATTAACCCACAGGCACATATACCCATCACTGTCATGCAAAGGTCCCATAAAAATACCTGTCTTTGCCAGCTACATTCCAAATGGAAATCTCATCCTTTCTCCTTGACACTGACCCATGAATGTCCTGTTGTCTGCTCAAATCTGTGCTACAGACTCTCCCCTTCTCAGAGGTTGTAACCAGATGATTTTAGGGTCCCTTCCAACAAAAACCATTCTCTGTTTTTAAGATTCTCTGCTTCCCTGGATGATCCAAACACCAAAACTCAAACACCAGTGAGCCAACAGAGCAATTTCTTTTGGCTCCTGCCTTTTGCAAACACCATTTCCTTGACTGCCATACATTCCTTGAATGTCCATCAGCTCCAGACTGGATTTGTCACTGGTCCACCCATCCAAATTGTGCCTTGGTTTTGCAGGTTCACCCTGGCAAATAACTCTACAACCTCCCCTTTCTGAACCCTCTGCCAAAACCAGTGGGCCAAGGTCTTTTACATCTCCCCTGAGGCATTTTTCTCTGCATCCCTCACATCTAACTTGGGGAAAGTCACTTCCTCAGGTTATTTTTACACATCTCTGTTGACTCCAGCAGTTCCCTGTGTACATAAGGCTACTGTGCAGTTTGTTAAACACTGTCTTGCTTCTCACCTCCCTGATCTTCTGCTGCCAAGGTGCAAAACCTTCCTGGTGGACTCCCCACCCAGTAACCCTGTGCCCTTCTCTGGTGTGAGCATCATCTGGAGAGCCCAGCAGGCACCAAGCCCTGAGATTCAGGGCAGGATTCATCTCACCAATCCTGCTAAGCCTATTGTAGAAACATCTATACCACAGCTCCTTGCCTGGAGGTTCCCTTACAGTCAGGGGGAGAAAAAAAGAAGATACTCCAGGGTCCAGCTGACCCACTTTATTTTGGGATGACTATTCCTAATGACAAAAGGCTTTGTGCACAGCTGTACAATGCTCCACTGCCTGAATTCACTGGATCTCTCCCAATTAGCTGAGGGCAGGTGTTTCCTGTGAAGACATCACACGTAGATTAAACCTGCTTATATTACCAAGTGTAAAAAGAATTTGCTGCTGTCAAGTGCACCACTTTTTTTTTCTTTTTTTTCTACAGTGAGGTGAAAGCATTTAGCTTTCTTGCAGGAAGAAGCCACTGGCAAGGTGTAGGCTCTGAATACCAATCCAGAAATAACACTTTAAGTACTGACTGCTTCCTTGGGAATGAAAGTGCAGACAGAAAATTTATGTGCATTCAGCCTGGGCCTTTTATTCAGCATCCACAACAATTTCCACACAGGACATTTTGGGTTAATTAGGTCAGCTCAGATTAGTCACAGCTCTCCTAACGAATGTTTTTAAATAGGTTTCCCTCCTTAGGGCTCTGTGGAATTAGTAAGAGTCTCGTCAAAATACGTGGACATAATAGCCTTTTCTGGGCTAGGGCTTTACAAAGTTTATTTAGAGAAAGCTATTTAAAAAATCCAAGTTCTAGTTCAGCTCCCTGTGAGCACAAGGAAATAAATAGTGTCCCTGTAGTGCAAAGATGTGTCCCTGGAAGTAAACAAAATAAGGGATACTTGCCATCTCTGCCCTTTGACTTCAGACCTCCAGACCAGACTGATGGCAGGCTGCCCACAGACTCAATAAAATGTGTCCATTATTGCAGTCTGTAAAGTAGAGCACCGAGGTCACACTGCCCTGCAGAAAATACTCAGAGGAGGGGAAAAAAAAGTCTCTTTTTCTGTTTTGTTTTGATTTTGTTTTGATTTTTTTTTTCCTTTTTTTTTTTTTTTTTTTTTTAATGTGAATGCTGTTTCATGTCACCCATGCCAGCCTAGATCAGCCACCCCTTGTCCCTGGCTGTCACACTGACCACTGCAACTCAGAAATTTTCTGAGCTGATGGAAAAGGTTTTGTGGGATGTTATGGGCCCATGCCTAGTAGTGATCTTTGTGTGTGTTCCCCAGTGCCCTGGCCCATAAATCTGGGGTCCCAGCCACCACAAATCCCTTTGGAACCATCTCTCAGAGAACTGCAGTGATGCCCATGTCCATGGTTGGGCACGGACACAGCTGGGAGCTGTGGAATATCCTTCAAACCTGGCTATTATCACGCTTGTATACATCAAATATTCTCAATGATAATGGTCCTCCTGCTGCTTGAGCTGATCTTGAAGGTGTTTCAGCATGGCCAGGAGCTTGCCAAGAGTGCATTAGTGCTGGGTGAGGCTGCTGTCCCCATGGCTCACTCTCTCTGGATGGATACAGTGGTGGCCAGAGCTCCGTCCTGCCTTGTGCTTTATCTCACCCCCACAGACACACAATCAGTGATGGTCAAGGCCATTCCAAATGTAATTGATGTGTCTCCAAACCAAGAACATCTTGTGGATGTCCTGGAGGAGAAAAAGAGGAGGAATGGGGCTAAAAGTGTGAAGCTTTGGGCACTATTTAACCCGCTGCCCATTTCTGCTCCCTCTGACCCTTTGGGTCACCCATGGCTCTGACTCCTCTTTTTATCCTGCTGGGGATCCCCCAGATTCCCTTCAGCTTTCACTGAGATAAGTGACTCAGAATCTGTTCCCAGTGCTTTGTCCTTGTCCCTCAGCACTGGCCTGGGAATGTCGTGTCCCCCTCATCCTCAGGGATGGAAACAGGACATGGGGGCTGTCAGTGCTTCCTGAGGTATAGATGAGGAGATCATCAAACAATCCTCTCCTCTGGGGGCTGCCAGCCCACCCACAGTGGCAAAACACTCTAGGGAAGAAGATCCCTCAGCCTGAGAAGGAATTGTCAATCTTGGCCTCATTCTAAGTCTCTTTCTGATGTTTAACTCCAACCATGTGCTGGTTGCAACCTTTCCAGGGCATTCCTTAATGTGTTCTCCTCCAGTTGCCGTGATCCTGTGAATATTTTTGTTCCCAAATGGGGAGGAGAAGAAAAGTGTCCTTCTCCCAAATGCAGACTGGGTTACAACCTCATCTGATGGAGAAGCAACATGGAGATCAATAAAAGAAATAAAGGCATTGCCTTTACTGGGAAAATTTGAAGTGACTAAAGATGAACAAAGTCAGGATCACTATTTCTTAGGAACAAGAGATTCTTGGGATAGAGAGGGGGCAGTGCAAACCCTGAGTGCAGCTCTTCCCTGCTGCCTCCCTGGGGATGGACACTTGTGCACAACATCACAGGGAAAAAAAGCTCCAGTAATGATTTCTGCTAGGGCTGTCTCCCAGAGTAGAGTAGAAACAGTCCTGAGATCATCACTGGAAATAATCTTTCTAGAGACTGATGTTCTGGGATTGCATAGCTGTAACCCCCAATAATCCCTACCAGGAACACTTCAGACCCCCAGTGTTTATCTGAAGGTGATTTATCAAACCCCAAACACTCCTGAATCCTGGAAGAGACCTGGATGGGACCTCTCTCAAAACATTACAATTTTGGATATGAGAATGGAGTCTACCAATAATCACCTCCCCTTCCAAATGGGTACAAATGGGTCTATCCTTGCTTCATCATTGAAATAACACAGGGGCAAGCATTTGCCTTTAAAACAACCTTTCCATGTGGATTCATTGCAGCAGAGATAGGAGCCCTCTGGAACTGACACTGCTCCCAAATCCACTACACACTTGAGGGGTCATTTTCACAGGAGGGAGCCAAAGAATTCAGATACTTCCACTCCTTTGTGCTACAGGTGTATTCAGCATGCTAAAACAACATAAAATAAAATAGAAAGTAAAATGCATAAATAAAATGCACAGAGATAACACGGTAAGAACTGTCATTCCAAAAATATGCAGCACGTTTATGCAGCCCTAAAAATTATGGGCACTATTATTGTGAGCTGAAGTGGTTCCCCGAGTTTAGTTTTACATCTACCTTGTTTAATGGTGGCTACTCCTATTACCTGCTGGCAATGGTGCACAGTTCACAATACAACAGCCTGGAGAGAGTCCTGGGGAGCAGAGGGTGTGGAGAAAAGAGGGATATCTCCAGAGGTACTGGACTCCTCTGTCACTTTCTGGCAAACAGAAATGCTGCAACTTCTAAAATAAATTCCTGCTTGTCTCATTGGATCATGCACTGACATGAAATTGTACAGGTTGAGGTCAAAGCTGGGTAAATACAGACAAAACATCACAGCTCAGCAGCTGTGTGTGAATCCCTGGGCAATTGGGCACACAAGTGTACAGGAAAAGGCTTTTGGAGCAGCCCCCAGCTGAGTGCTGTAAAGGCCACCTGAAGTTCCCAAAGGGATCAGGCACTGGATGCAGGTGCATCATTCCAGCTCCTGGAGTGACTCTGACACTGCCCAGACCCTGTTTCAGACCTTGTGTTCTCAGACACTCCAGGGTGCACTGCCACCAGGAATGACAGCTTTGGGACACCTCGGGAAACTGGTTGGAAACATCTCAGGGGGTTATTTTTTAGCTGGGAAATCAGCTCTGGGATCTACTACTGGGAAGGCAAAGGAAGAATGGAAGCAAGGAGGGGGAAGAAGTGGAATATTTGCTGGTAAGGAAGTAACAGACACCAAATGATCATAATTTGGGTACCTGAGCCCTGATCCTCCCCTCAGCTTTAGCGTCTTCCTCCCTTCTTGCATCAGCAGAAATGAAGGAAGGCTGAAGTCATCTTTGCAGAGAAATTGACATTTTGGGGAGGAATCTTTTGTCCCCTTAGACTCCTTCATATTCTCATTCTGAATTTTTCACCAAGACTCTGCAAAGGGGAGTTCCTTCATCACCATCAGTTGTAAAGAGTTTTTGAGATAGGGTATGAATATGCCTGACCACTAAAGACCCTCCAGACACCAACATTTGGATGTTTCTGGCCTAGAGCTGATGTTATTTGAACACCTGGAGGGCCTTTATACACAGTGAGGAGAGGTGTCAGTCACCAAGAGAACATCCAGAAGAGTTTAAGCCCCCCTTGGATGTGCATTGAATACTCTCAAGTCTCCACGTAGATGAAAGATAGGGAGAAACTCCTAAAAAATATCTCGATACCAAGTTGGAATAAAACTTTGAGCCCCTTGTAAACTGAAAGTCCCTGGAAATGGCTTAATCACCTTGGATGTCTTTTCCAGCCTAAATGATTCTGATTGTAAAACAGGAAGTTTTCAGTGAGGATTCACAGGGAGTGGTACTGTGAGAAAAACAGTTTGGGGGCCTATTTTAAGTGGGTGGGATAAAGCCTGTGACAAAGACAAGAGACAAGGACTGGTGGGGATAGCAAATGGTCCATGAGAGACACTTGGGAAACAAGGTTTACACTAAATGGAACTACTACAACCTCCTCTGAAAACTGGGTGTTTCTCAATCTTGGAAAAAACCCTGTCAGAGCCCTCTGTCTTCCAGTCTGCTTCCACTTCTCCTTGGTTATTAATCACCCCTGGAGAGTTTGGGAAGTCCTCTGTATACCTGCGCCTCAGGCAGAGAATTTCAGAGCTTTGCAAGGTATAGAAAAGTGAAAGGAGGGGTGTGAAAATGAGCCACACATGTTGTTTTCATGGCTGAGACTTGTGCCATGGATTCAGAAGCAGCCCTGATTAATACTCATCCCACACTCACCAAATTAAATTAGGCTGCTTAAAATTAAAAATACATATTTATTTTAGCCAGCCTGGGTATTCTGAACGAACTGAAAAGGAAAAAGGATGGAATATTACAAATGAGACAATTAAGCAAAGCGAGCAGAAGAGATTGTATAAATTACAGTCCTGTGATGAACACAGGGCTTTGATGCAAGAGAAGGGAGCTGGCAATGATTCCAGAGATGGAGAGTGGTGGGGATGGCTGGTGGGAAAGGATTGGAAGTAGAAATAAAAAAAAAAAATTAACTCAGAGAAAATCCATTAGTATTGATTTAGGGAGGTAATCAAGGGGAAACAGTCTCAAAGGGGCAGGATGGAGTGTTCATGGTCACACATGAATGCCCTGATGCTCAGGGCCTCACAGGCTCTTTCAGCTGCACGATTGCACTTCTGGGAGAGCCTTGATCCATCCCTGGCACCTCCTGACCTGGCTGGGTTCCCAGCACCTGCCAGGTGTGATGAAGCTCCTGGGTGTGAAAAAGGATTAGATCAGACCTGAAGGCTCTTCCCTTGGACAACGCTCAGGATGGAGCCAGGAGCAAACGGAAAGGACAGGAGTGAAGGTGGTTGCTGCAGTCAGAGGAAGACAATGGGAGAAGAGACAACTTTCAGAGCAGCACCTTGACAAATTTTGATGCTTTTGGAACAAGTAAAATTCCCAAAAACTCTAGAAGAAGAAAAAGACAAAGTTGGACATTATTCACAGCTTGTTGTAAACTAGGGATGCTCAGCATATTGCAGAATCTGGTCCCAGACAGGTGAACTCTTCCTGAATGCAAAGCAAACAAGATTTTCTGGTGAAGACACTGAAAATGTTTCCAGAGCACACAAATTGTACTGACATGAAAAGGATCCTGGTTAATGTGGCAGGGACACCCTCCACTAGACCAGGTTACTTCAACACCCATCCAGCCTGGCCTTGAACACTTCCAGCCACAGCTTCTCTGTGCCAGGCCCTCCCCACCCTCACAGGGAAGAATTTAATTTGCATTGTATACGTGTGGTTGTGGAATTTCTATGCACGTTTAAAATATATGGTTTACACTTTTTTTCTTGAACTATTCAGCGCAGTAATATTTTGGTCACAACCAAATCAAATCTCTTTGGGATTAGTTTTTCAAAGGGAAAAATAATTTCCATGCAGAGGCTTGGGCTGTCAGTGGAGGAGATTTAGAGACTGTTGAGTAAGGCGTGAGCTGGATTAAAGCAGTGTATGGGCCTTCCATACTGATTTTTACTTCATCCACCTGTCAAGCAGGCATTTTCACCTTTCACAAGTCCTGCTGTAGCTACAAAATCCTAAAGTCACAATTTCCACTGCACCCAGTTCCTGGAAGTGATCAAAGCTGTGTTGGACAAGGCTTGGAGAAACCTGGTCTAGTGGAAGGTGTGCCTGCCCATGGCAAAAAATTTGAAATCAAATGGTCTTAAAGGTCTCTTTCAACACCAAGCATTCTGTGATTCAATGAAATAATCCTACAGAAACCCTTTTTAATCCTCCATATGAGTGTTTTGTGTTTGATTGGTTTTTTTTTAAATCCTGTGGATCACTGCCTTGAGAAGTAGATCTGATTGCCTCAGGCTGTGTTACAGATGAAGGGGAATTTAAGTGCTCCTTCAGTGTCTCTTGGCAGGTGTTTCTTTCCAGAGCTGTTATCTGTAGGTCTGAGATCCTAGATCTGCTTGATCACTGAATATCAGTGCTCTTGAATACAACATTCACTTTCCTTGAGAGCTTCCTGTAAACCCCAGTTTAGCTATGCACTGAAGAATTATATATCTAAATACATACTTAACTACTATATAAATGCAAAGTGGTTATTATTGAGGGGAGAAGAGAATTGCTGTATCCATCTAAATAATATGCTGGTAACTGTCAAAGAGCAAATACACTTTCTGCTAACAGGGTTTTTCTAATTCTAAGAGGAAGAATAACAGGGCTGGAGGCTGGAAGACATTTAGCAGCAAATATGAAAATGGGTTTGTTTGTTCCCCTCCTTTGTTCTGCTAAATTCTCGGTGCTTTGCTGCCTGCCTGTTTTCCAAAGCTCCAAAGCACTTTCACCCTGCAGCAAGCTCTGAAAGCAATTTCACATGGCCAGCAGAGCTGAAGGAGGGAGTGAAGGGGAAACAGATTGACTTTTCAATCCAAGGAAATGGAACAGGGCATGGAGAGAGGCCTGAGAGACAGGCAGGTGTCATGAACCAAGACAGCAGGCACAGGTCTGGATCTCACAGGGCTGCCTTTCCCTCCCTTTAGCTGGTTTGTGCTGAAATGCATATATACATACATACATATATATATATTTTTTTTTTTAAATATATATATACACACACACATATGTGTTCATTTAGACATTTGGGTGTCTTTTGGGGACAAATACTTTGTGGAAGAGGAATTCTCCAATTCCATTCTCAAATCCTTCCCTGTGTCCAGGTCTGAGCCCTCAACACAAGAAAGGTGTGGACTTGTTAGAGCAGGTCCAGAGGAGGCCTTGAAGATGCTCTGAGGTTTGGAGCTCCTCTGCTCTGCAGCCAGGCTGGGAGAGCTGGGGGTATTCACCTGGAGAAGAGAAGGCTCCAGGGAGACCTCAGAGCCTCTTCCAGAGCCTAAAGGGGCTCCAGGAGAGCTGGAGAGGAACTTGGGACATGGTATGAAGTGACAGGATAGGGGCAACAGTTTTAAACTGAAGGAGAGCAGGTCTAGATTAGCTATTAGAAAGAAATTGTTCCCTGTGAGGGTGGTGAGGCCCTGGCACAGGTTTCCAGAGAAGCTGTGGGTGCTCCCCACATCCCTGGGAGGGTGAGGTTGGGTGGAGCCCTGAGCAGTCTGATCTAGTGAGTGCCATCCTGCCCATGGCAGGGGATTTGAAATAAATGATCTTCAAGATGCCTCCCAACCCAATCCCTTCCACGATTTTATGATTCTATGGCAAGGGAATTATATTTAATGCAACAAACACCCCTTGTAGCTCAGGTGGGTTTCTGCCCACCCTGATGACAACAGAAGGCAGAGGTTTTCCACACTGCTCTGTTTTTGTCAGCTGAACGCCACATAAGAAACAAGCTGAAACTTGAACTCTGCTCAAGCAGATGAATGGTAATGTTTTCTTCTAGGTCTGCATTGTACACTCTTATTTTTATATCATTTTTTTTCTGTTCTAAAAAGGACATGGTGTTGTTCAAAAAGGGGAGTTTTTAAAATTTTTTAATTTTGTTTTTATTTTATTTTCTCTTTACATTTATTTTTAGCCTTCGTAGAGTGCTCAGGAAGGAAAGGGAAGCAGAACTGCAGTGGAGCGACAGTGTGTGTTTACAGATTGAGGCAGATAAAAGGTGATGTCAATCATTTTGCTTCATGAGCAACAGAAAGCTGAACGAGTGCTCAGGAGAGTTTATGGGTGTTCTCTGTGATTAAACTGCCAGACATCCAGTGCCACGTAAGAGCACAAAAATGAGACAGCCATCATGAGAAGGCACTACAGAGATGCCCAGCCCAGATCCAGACGTGGTCTAACACAAGTGGTCAGTGTTGTACCTCATCTAACAGCCCCTGACTCTTCTTAGGCTATTCTGTCCTCCTCAACACCTCTTCCCCAAGTTCCAGCATCTTCCTGCTATTTCAGGCAGGGATATCCCAAAGGTGAAGAGTAAAAGGGGTGAATCAAATGTGACATCCTTTGACACGTGTGGGACTTGTAGGGATGTCCAGCACAGTCCCTGTGTCTTTGGAAAAGAGAAGTTCCATGGGAGAACTGAGGTCCTGGGATGTGAGGACCTGCAAGGTTCCAGCTGGTGGTGATGCTCATATTTTGGATCTAGAGGATTTGCAGGATGTTGATACCTGTCATTAAAAAGCAGCCAGTGAGGAGGGTTGTGGCTGAGGAATACTTTAAAGCTTTTTCTTGGACATATTAGACCAATTAGAGGTCAGCCACCAGAAGATGTCTGTGTTACTGTTTTGGACAGAAGGGTTAACATTCTTCTCATTTAACTTCACATTTCTGTACTGCAGACTTCTCTCAGTTCAACACCAAGAATCCCTCCAGCCACTGGAGAGACACCAATATTTCTCAGTGCTTTGTACCACATCCTTAGGGACATCCTGAAGAACCACGTTCCAAGAGTACCTGTTAATTCCCATCAACTACAAAAAGAATTTTCATCGGCAGCTCAGATGCAGAAGTGTCTCTTGTACCTGAATAATCCAGGCAAGATCAATCCCACCTCAGGAGACATCTGATGAAAGGGAAACTCTTGAAGCAGCTACACAGGGATGGCAATTAAAGGGGCAGATGACACCAGCAGGGCCATGAGCTGGTGGGAATCCCCAGCCAGCAGGAGGATAAGGAGAATCCCTCACAAGAGCCATGAGAGGGGTGGAAAACAGCAACTGTGGAAATTAAAAGAGAAAAAGGAGAGTCCATGGTGAGTGAAGAGAAAATGGAGTGCTGGTCTTAGCTTTGGCTTGGGAAAAGCCATTGAGGATTTCTGAATGAGCAATTTCAGTGCTTGGGGCAGGCACTGGAATACAGATTTGCAGGTGGAATTGCCAGAGGGGAGATCCATACCTTGAAAGCAAATGATTCAGGGAGGTTGAAGATAAGTGGTAACAAGTGAAGTAACTCTTGGTTTCGATAAAATAAATAAAATAAAACCTTCCAATCCATTATCACAAATACATATGTGAAATAAGGAAATAAAAGTGGAGTCAGGTACACATCCTCTTTCTATTCAGCAGCTCACCTTTTGAAAATCACTGATACCACAGAAGAGGGACAAACTCTGGAATAATGACTGGACTTGGTCAAGGACCAGGCAGAAATACCCCCACAAGCATAAGCTGGATTTTTCAAACTTTATCAGAACAGCTTTGTTCAAATGGTCCCTAATGTGGGTATAATCAGCTGTATCCCATCTCTGGAAATGTTCAAGGCCAGGCTGGATGAGGCACTGACCAAGCAGGTCTAGTGGAAAGTGTCTCTGCTCATATCAGGAAGTTGGAACAAGATGATCCCTAAGTTCCCTTCTAACCCAAACTATTCTGTGATTCTATTTTAAATAGTTTGGGGAGACAGTTTTTAAGAGTGTTCTTGTCATTGAAGACTTTGCTCGAGAGTAAAATGATGAGAATCCACTCATTGACTGTGGCACCAATTCCTTCTGTAGTGTCAGCTTAAACTCATTAAAAACCACCTGCCTCAGTTTCCAGTTGCTAAACAGGTGTAAAACCATCCTTTGCCCTGCTTGTTCAGACTAGAAATGTTCTGGGTTACTTTAGGATGTACAGAAGTACAACCCTGATCTTTTCTGAGGTCCTGGAAGCACCACATTATAGCCAACAACCACAAATACTTACAATTTTACTAAAAAATACCTTTTCTCCTTATGCCTGTCTCCATACCCATACCCATGAATACTAATCCTGCCAAAAGAAAAGGGGAGAAAAACAGAGAGGGAAGATAAAAATTCAGTATATCCAACTGACTGCTTGATTTACAGTGGGTAATTATCATTCTTCACGCATGGCTGGTCCCCTCTTGTGGGGAAGCAGAGCAGGTGGAGCAGTGCTTGTCCCAAATCCTTCCTCCCCACAATCGCCCCCACCTGCAAACTCCCCACACAGAGAGGAATTGTCAGGACCACACAGAAGGACAGGTGGGAAAGATAGGTGGAGGCATCAGTGCAAAGACACCTGGAAAAGTTGGGTTAGCCCACACTTGAAATCTTCCTAATCCACTTTTGCATTTAACGTGCCATGACAATGGTTCTGTCTTGTAACTGAGGGGGAAAAAAAAAAAAAAAAAAAAAAAAAGAGGCAGTAAAATTAAAGGCCATAAAGTAGTATGAAATGATAATTGGAATTATTCAGGTAATGGATTAAAACTATTCCTAGTACCATGATCTAAATCTGAATGGTGAGGGAGGGGGAAGAGGGGAGTAAACTAATAGAATTTGGAATTGATTTTCAAAGAATACAAAAAAATTATTACTGGTAAAATTTACAAGCGCCGTAGATCACGCTTGCTGCTGCCTTGTTTGTAACAGAAATATCCAGTTCCAAAATGAATTGGTCTCTGCTCAAACTAACTCTTGCTGATGGTGGCATGTTGTTAATTAAATGACACTTTTGCACTGTTCGTTTTGAAAGTCTATGGAAAGATAACCCGAGGTTCTCAGTTTCAGAAATGAGTGGGGAGAGGTGAGCAAGCACAGACTTTTTAAAGACTTCAGGGGTAGGGGAAAAAAAACAACAAAATCCCTTCAGGGATATGCTCATGAGGACAGGATTTTATCACATAAGCTCTCCACGGTAGGATTTTAGCACACAGCTTGAGTTTGGCTCAGGCCATGTAGCTGTAGATGTCTACAGAATCGAGACTGAACATGTCAAAGCAAGTTGTCTCTATAATTAATGAAGAGATATAGGCGCTTTTTAGCAGTGAGTCACCTGACCCTTTTTTATAAATCTGCTTCTTGATCCAATGAATCATGTCCTAAATTCCACTGTCTGTGTTGACTAGCTGTCCATTTACTGACTCAATTTATTCCCCATTCGTTTTGACAAAGATGTTTATTTAATCAGATGTACTCCAAGCCAGGAAATGTAAGAAATTACCTCTTTATAACTCCCATTTCATGCTCTTAGCCTAACTGTTCATGAGACCCAGCTGTCACAGACAGGGGAGTGGGGCTGATGGACAGGCTGATCCACTCTGACAAACCTCTTCAAATCATGTTTCCGAGTAATTAGCTCAAATTCTGAGTAACAAGGTCTAGGGGAAGGTTCTCTGCCTCTGGCAGGGACGTTGGAATGAGGTGATCTCTAAGGTTTGTTCCCACCTAAAACATTCCACAGTTCTGTGACTCTCCACCAAATCATCTGCATTTAGGATCTGGAAATCTGACATTGTGCCAGTGAAGAGACAATTCCTGTAGAGAGGTAGAGACAAGAGTCCCAGTTTCCATTTCCAAAATTGCCCTCTCTCAATTCAAATCCAAATCCAAACCAGAATGGCTCACAATACTCACCAAAGACATTTCACAGAATCATTGTAGAATCAGAGAATCTTCAAGGTTGGAAAAGATCTCCAAGATTATCGAGTCCCCCCAGCTGCCAGCAGTAGCTGCAGTTTCTGATGGGATGATCACACTTTTATTAAACTATCTCTACTCATTTTTCCCTGAGGGCATGAGCAGAGCAAGGCCACCTACCCTGGAAGGCTTTACTATAATTTGGATGGCTCCAGTGGGATTTTTCTTCCCACTCTCTTTAGAGAGTCTGAACCTAAAGGCCCAAATTTTGGCAGCAGGGACATGTGGTCTTTCACCCTGTGGAAGAATTCCCAGTGGGAATCTCCACTTTAGATACCCTGCAGTGTTCAAAGTAAATGCTCAAAGTAGAATTCCAGAATTCTAGAATCATGGAGTCATTTGGGTTGGAAGGGACCTTCAAGATCATCTCATTCCAATCCCCTTCCATAATCAGGGACAAGTTCCACTAGACCAGGATAACCAGAACCTGACCCAGCCTGGCCTTGAACACAAATAAAATTTGAATGGCCTTAGTGCATTTTCTAATGGTCACTTCTCCTCATCCTTCAGAGCTCTTCTTCCTTCCCCATCCAAACAGCCAAAAGAGCAGCAGAGCCAGCTCAGAGCAGAAAACTCCTTGGAATGTGGGACTGGGAAGGAAGAAGGGGACAATTTCACTCATAAACTTGCCCACCTGATTATTTTGTGGCCAGGACCAGTCCAGCCCTTCAGGTGAGAGCCCCATGCACAGAAGTGTGGGGTGAGGGAAATAATGACACCATGAATTGTGTCACCTTTTGAGTGGTGAGCAGCAGGGGATGGGTGCAAAAGGGGTGAAAGGAATTACAGCATGAAAAATTGCTTTATTTGAAAGAGTTATAAAATTATTGGGTGAAGGGAAATTTGCAGATTTAATATGCCAGTTAATGACTTGACATTTGAAACAGTCTCACACAAAGCACTGCTCATGATATTAATTGATATTGTCTGTGAGAGTACTGCTGAGTTTAAAATTGGTGGGAGCATAGAAAACAAAGAATAACCTTTATCCAGGCTGGTGTGCACCCACAGAGAGGTCTCAATAAACTTCAGTTTTGGTAAAAAGGACTAACAATGTCTTTAATTAAGTACTAAAATCCAAGGGGTTATTTTTTTTTTCTTTTTTTTCTTTTTTTATGAGATAGAAAATCAAGATACTTAAAGTACTTAAAGTAATTCACTGTACACAGAATTTGCAAGATTTGCTCTCTCTTGGTAACTGAGGAAACAATCACAGCAGAAGATTGATGGACACTCCTCAGCTCTGGTCCCTTTATCTCTAGTGACTGGAGGAGATGCCCCACAGAAGTACTTGAGATGACAAAAATTCATATTTGCCTTTTCCTGAGAAATCACAGGATAACAAAATCTCTATTTTTGTGATATACAAAATCAACTCCAGACTGGCATCCAGCTCAGCCAACCAGAAACTCCTCAGTGTGGATATCTTCATGTGGCCACAGGTAACACAGTGCCCATAGCAAATTCAATTAGTATGTCCTAAAAATTGTTCCCTGTGGGAGGGCCGTGACCTTGTCCATGCTGTACCAAAGGAGAAACAGTTCACAGGGAATAGATCCCCCGTGCAAACACAGCAAGAAGATAAATGAGAGAGAGATGGACAAGCACCAGACCTCCAGAATCCAAATCCAGTGCTTTAATAGCAGCATATCCTGCTTTGGGATATAAGGGACATGTGAGTCACAGGAGCTGTCACTTGGATCACAATGTGAATCAATGTCAGATCAATCTGCTTAAAAGCCTTCTTAGCAATATGGAAGACAGAGGTTGGAGAATCCTATTGGCCACTGTGAGCTGGAGACTGGTACAGAAACCAAGACATCTTTCACAAGGGAAGAAACACCAAAATGGGTTTAATTGCTCAGGCATTAAAGTTCTGTCAGGAAGCTCATTAGTGGGGAAGGTCATGGAATTCTAGGCTGACAGAATGGTTTGAGTTGGAAGGGAACTTAAAGATCATTTATTTCCACTATCCCAGGTTGCTCCAAGCCTTGTCCACACTGGCTTTCAACATTTCCAAGGATGGGGCAGCCACAGCTTCTCTGGGAAACCTGTGCCAGGTCCTCCCCACCCTCACAGGGAAGAATTTATTCCTCATATCTAATCTAAATCCACCTTCCTTCATTTTAAGGCCATTCCCCCTTGTCCTGTCACTCCAAGCCCTTGTGATAAATCCCTCTCCAGCCCTTTTGGAGCCTCTTTAGATGCTGGAAGGAGCTCCAAGGTCTCCCTGAAGCCTTCTCTTCTCCAGGATGAACAGCCCCCTCTCCCAGCCTGCCTCCATAGCCAAGGTGCTCCAGCCCTGTGATCAACTTAGTGGCCTCCCCTGGGCTCGTTCCAACAAGTCCAAGTCTTTCTTTAGATGAGGTGCAAGAACAATGCAAGAAAAACAAGTCCCTGATGTTCTGCAGAAGTGCTGTAAATGGGTTAATTGCACCACTTAATTACTGGCTTGTCTTCATTTTCCTCTGCCTTCACTCAGAATCAGGATAAAAATCACAGAGACAAATTTCTCATGTTTGGGTTTGGTTGTTTATTAAATCTTATCTAAAGTACAGAGAGTTCTTCAGCACTTCTAGCTACCAGCTAAAAACGAGCAAAATGGAGGTGAATTTAGGTAGTTAAAAGATCTTTTAACGCTAAACAGTCCAACAAAGAACTAACACCTATATTATTTATACTTTTGACCCAATAACCAAACTCCTGTGACCCACAGTGCAGCACTGACTGTCCAAACAAAAACTACTGCCTGAAACCATGAAGAAGAAGGAAGAAGACAGAAAGGAGACAACACCCAAAATTCTGCATTTTGTCCCATACCTATTATTTTATTCTAAAAACCCCAAATTCAAAACCCTTTACCATGTGAAATCACACACTTCTATTTTAACTACACACCAGTGATTCCAACTCCATCACTCAAATTTAGAAGCCTTTTCCAAGGCCTCAAGTCAAAAGCAGTGTTCTCCAGGGGGTCAGTGCCAGAAAGCACAGAAAGCTCAAAAATCCCAGGTTTCTGAGTTCCAACAAAGTGCTGCAGGTGAGGTGTTGAGCTCATGTGGAAAAAGACGTGTGGTGAAGAGCCCACTTTGAGAATCTTTGCAGAACATCCCCTCTTCATCCTCCCCCTTCTTCTTTGGAGAAGGCAGAAGCAGCAGTCAAGGAGAGACTGAACTGCAGGACAAGTTAGGTAACAGCCTGTGGTTTTTTTTTTCCCTCCCAATGACACAGCATTGTAAAAGCCACTGCTATTGCACAAGATGTTCAGTAAAACACAATAAACCTCTCATTGTGAGCGACCTGAAAAATGCTGATTAGAGACTCAAAAGCAGTGTAATAACTTGTGATGAAAAAAGAAAGTGATAAAAACTGGGCTGAATAATGATATCTGAAGTGCTGAGAAGCCATCAAGGGAAAAAAAAAAACGAAAGCATCAATTAAAAGGCCATGCACTTTGTGATAGAAATGGAAAAATAGCAGTGATATGTGACCTAATGATAGATGGAGATGGCTTATGATGTCTAAGAAAAAGTGTACAGTGAGTGTTTCTTTTCATCACTTTGGAATAACAATAACAGTGGAAAATTAATATCACCTTTGGGTGTCAAAGCCTTTGCAGTTGTTCAGAAACCAAGAGCATTGAAATGTTTATCTGCTGACAGAAATACATTGGATGTTGAGGCAGAGTGATCTGCACCCTAAAATTCTGAAATACGGGGGCAAATGGCTGCATTACATTTGGGGTCAGCTTTTGAGAAACCTTTAAATGCGGGAGAAAATGCAGAAAGTGTGGGAGTGTGGATGTCACATGGCTGAAGTGAAATTAAACTGATCTCGGGCTGCAAAGCTGCCTTGTGCATTCTTCTGCAGAGGAACAAACCTTCCCAAAGCATTTGATGCAGCAGTGATGACAAAATTAGCAGATGGAGATATTGATAAAACACGTGGCCAATAGATGAAATAGATAATCAATAATGACTGGTCCTCAGTGGGGAAAAGAGGAGTTTTAGAGGGATACAGAGAGATGATTTCTTCAGTTCATCTACACAACATATAGCATTAGTAAAAATAGATAAATAATGCATAAATAATAACAAAATGATTGAGTGAAATGTTCTATGAAGAAGAGCAGCCCAGCCCTGGAGACTGTTCCCTCCATGTCTGGATAAGCCACTGACCATGAACTCCCAGTGCAATACTGTGGCAAAAAGATTTAATTCAGTTCTTGCTTTTAGAGTGGTGAATATGAATAGGAATTTATTGATGTCTCTTGCTTCTCTTTATTTTATATTGTTTCTCTCCAGCTTCTCTTTATTTTGATTCTTTTTTATCTTTTGGCACAGGCAAAGAGGAATTCAGAAAGAAGGAAAGGATGGGTAAAATGCATATTGAATGCTGATAGATTTTTCAAAAGGTTTCACCAGATACCACTAAAACCAGAAAAATGTGAAAATTACAAACAGTCGTGTTTTGTGTTTGTTTGAGGAAAAAAGTCATTTTTATCTAAAAGAAAACTTTAAAAGAAAATATTGCAAATAGCTCTATTTAGGACTCTGGAAGGAAGACTGAACTTAATGCCAAGGAAGGCTCTGTAGAAAGTAAATGAGGCACCAAAAGACTTTCTAACTGCTCCATTAGCCCTCTTTCATCTTCTCCATCTATGACACAGCCAACAGAGACACCCTGAGAGTCTCAGAGCAGGGTTTTTACTGGCTTGCTGGGGGATGCTATCAACTGACTGTGGTGCAAACCATCCAATTTGCACTGAACTCTCCCAGCCCAGTTAATTTCTGCTGTAATGGGACAGACAGAAGCTTCAGTGAGATTTATCATTTCTTTCCTTCCATCCAGAAAAAACACAGGAACGAAGGGCACAGAGCCTCTGCCAAGAAGTTGGACGGTTGTCATTTAAAGTGTAATTCACCCAGAGCCACTGGAGAAGCATCAGCATTGGTGGGCCTGGAGTTGCAGGATTAATGGAGCTGAAGCAGAGCTGAAGCTTTTTGCATGCAATTCAGGAAATGTCTAGACTTTGGGAGAAACCTGCTAAATTAGAGTGGCAGGATTTCGGGAACAGGGAAGCTCCTCTTGCTCTTGGCAAGGGGATCGGCTGGTGGAGGCGGGGGAAGCTGTAGGATTGATGGCTGGGGGGTGTCTGTGTTTGGAGAGTGATGGAGTAGTTGGCAAACTGAGGCATTATCTGACTCAGGACTCCTGTCTCTAAATAAAAACATGCCCAGGAGGAAAATAATTAGGGGGCATCTCTTGGTGAAAGTAATGGCCCTATGGCAAAACTGCTGTGGAGCCCTGCAACAGCTGAGGAGGGAGGAAGAAGAACTGTTAAGGCTGATGGATCACAGAAACCATTTTAAAGTCTCCTTTCCACAGGAAACCATCCTGCCTTATCTTCATGTCTTTCTTCAGGTGGGATTTTCTAACAAGCAGAAGAACAAGTCCCCAGGAGCCAAAGCAGTGGCACAAATGGCTGCCCTAGGAGATGTGATGATGGTATCTATATCACATGGAGTAAGCTTACAGGTTAACCTGGACAAGAATTTCTGCTGTTTCAGCCTGTGTTTGTTTCTTGAATTCCCTCGGTCCTTCCCCTCATCCCAGCTTATTTCCCACACTCCTGTTATTTTCCTGGTTACTGCACGAGCTCCAAATCTTCAGCTGATCAGAACCAATTATGTCAGACAATTGCTGCTGTTTTCCCAGGACATGGTTGATGCCTGGAGAGGCTACCTAGAACAGAGGCTAGGCAGAGTTAAAGGAATAAAGCAAGCATTTATTAAAAACCTTTAAAGGATACACCTGGGGCAGTGCAAGAGCCTGGCCAAGGCTCCACCCAAGATGGACAATGGGTCACGAGTTTTCACACTTTTGTAAGTTTTGGTCCATTTACATTTTGGGGTAAATTTTCCAATTGCAACTCCAGGTTATGAAGCCTCATCCTCCCAGATTGCTCTCCTCAATTCACTGTTATTTACATTTTTTGGGCCTGAAGCTGCAATGGTGTCCTTGGATCTGAGGCTGGAAAAGGATTGTTTTGTCTGACTGAGCTGTAGAGAGAAGTTGCTAACACTTTAAATGAAGTTGAGAGCTGCACACTAATGCAGTACAGAATCTGGAAAATATGAAAGCTAAAGCTTGAGGCATCACAGTGATGGCTGTTGGGAGCAGAGGAGAAGCAGCAGAGGTTAGGAGCTGGCAGAAAGGCTCTGGATAGTGTTTCACATGACATTTTCCTCAGGAAAGAAAAGGAAATGTGGTGAAGATGGATGTGGTACCAGCAGAGGGGTGATGCTTGTCACGCTGTCACAGTGAATGTGTGCATCCAAGGGGAACCTGCAGGAACCTGCCAAGATATCCATGCAGGAGCCAAGCTTGCAGGACTCACCCACTCGACTTTACCCACAGATTCCCATCCAGTTTTTGAGCCCTAGAAAGGTCTCTATACCAGCCATGGTTTTGAGCATCTCACTGCTGCAGCAAAGGCTGCTTAGGGGAGAGCAGGGAGAAGAAAGAGGCCTTAGAGCACCTTCCAGTGCCTAAAGGGGGTTTATGAGATGGATGGAGAGGGACTTTCCACAAGGACATGTAATACAACAAGGAAGGATAGCTTTGAGCTGAAAGAATGGAGATTTAGAATAGATATCAGGAAGAAATTATTTATTAAAAGGGTGGTGAAGTACTAGCACAGCTCGGTCAGAGATGTGGTGAACTCCATGGAAATGCTCAAGGCCAAGTTGGATGGGGCTTGGAGTAACCTGGTCTAGTGGAAATTGTCCCTGCCCATGGCAGGGGGGTGGAATGAGATGATCTTGAAGGTTCCTTCCAACCCAAAACCTTCTAGGATTCAATAAGAATTCAGTGCCAGAAAATTGCCTTCAAGGTGTGGTGGCCACGTGATGCTTGGCCTTCCAAGAGTGTGAAATAATGAACCTGAGATGACCCTGTAGTTACCAGAGCTTCTTTTCTGGGGGTTGGAAAACGAAGTGAGAGGGAAGAGGTTGGGAATGGGGGTTTCTGTGGAGCTTAAAAAAGCAGTGAAAGATGTCATCACACCCATTTTGGCTGCTTTGCACAATTTGTGCTCTGGCTGGGGGTGGGAGCCCAGGCAATGCAGAGATTAAAGCTGGTAATCACAGGGAGGGGAACATTTGAGGGCCTGACAGACCCACATAGTCTCATCTAGTACAGAAATTGGTCATTTCCTAAATCTTTTATAGAAGACACCAGGGAATGGGTCTCTTTTTTCACCACCTGCTCTCATTCTGTCACTGCTCTTTTAATTTTCTTTATCTATAACATTAATAATCCTAAAGGTATTTTTAGTGGGTTCCCTAGGAGATATATCTCTTCTAGTCTATGTGTTTCCTTGAATACCAACAGTTGAATATCCTGATATCATAATTATCTGCTAAAAATGATCTAAGTTTTTTTCCCCATAAAGAGTTTCCCACTAAAAATACCCAATAAAATTTGTTTTCTAAATTACCTCCATCCTGTGAAAGTGCCTGTGACAGAAAATAGTTTTTAAAATGTCATTTGTTGCTGCTAAATTTTCAAATTAACTGCAACTTTAATGAGAATTATTGCTCCAGACAATCCCATATGAGATCTTCCAAACTTTTATCTGTTGATATTTGCCAGCTACGATTGTCTTTCATAAATCAGAGCGCAGAACTGTTCAGTAGTTTTAAGTGTGAAAGCTCATTTGCTTGTTTGTTTACCAAAAATATGTAAAGAAGAGCCTCTTTTCTTACTGAACAGGCATTTATTCAGCAAAGCATTCAAACCTCTGCTGTTCTTTGCAGGTTTTTCATCGAGCCCAACTTGAACAACTGCAAATTTTGTCACACTGCTGGTACCTATTTTTACATCCACCTGCTTGAACACAGCACTTGTTAACACAGCCTGGCTCACACCTGGGCACCCTCACAGCAAGAATCACAGAAGGGTTTGGGTTGGAAAGGACCAAGACCCTGCCATGGGCAGGGACACCTTCCCCTATCCCAGATTGCTCCAAGTCCCATCCAACCTGGCCTTGGACACTTGCAGGGATGGGGCAGCCACAGCTTCTCTGGGCACCCTGTGCCAGAGCCTCCCCACCCTCCCAGGGAAGAATTCCTTCCCAATATCTAATCTAAATCTATGCTTCTTCAGCTCAAAGCCATTCCCTGTGTCCTGTCCCTCCATGCCTTGTCCCCAGTCCCTCTCCAGCTCTCCTGGAGCCCCTTTAGGCACTGGGAGGGGCTCTGAGCTCTCCTTGGATCCTTCCCTTCTCCAGACAGAACAATCTCAGCTTTCCCAGCCTGTCTCCATGACAGATCTACTTTCTTTGATCCCTTGACAAGACTGCAACTCTTCTCCCGAGGCCACACAGATTCTTAATAGTCTTGAACATAACATTACCTCAAGGCTTTAGTTTTTTTTCTGGTAATCCAAATAAATTCACCAGGACTTCATCTCATAACCCTTTGCAATGTATTCTTGTTGATTATTGAGATATGGTTTTCCCTTCCAGAGGACATTGTTTGTTTTCTCTATTGCACCACTGCAACCAATTTTCCTTCTATGGAAAGGATCTCTTTCTGGATAACTCTTTGATACCTTTTTTAATGTGTTGGATTTTTTTTTTTTTTAATTTATGTATTTAATTTTTAAAAAATGATGCCAGGTTCGTTTGATACCTTTATAAAGTTAAACCTTAATACTGAAGTTATTAATTTCATAACATTTTGAAATCATAGATTTAGAGAATAGTTTGTGTTGGAGGGGACCTTAAGCATCATTCAGTTCCAACCTTCCTGCCATGGGCAGTGAACCTTCCACTGGACAATATTCTACGCCAGAATAACTACAATTAGTAATTCCAGGAGCAAACTGGAACTCAGAAATATTTTTTCAGTATACTCTGCATGAAAAAAGTCTATCACCTCTCATTGCTATTGTATTAATTCCTTGCATTCAGACTGCAGTAGCATCCAGACACTCTATCAACATCCTGCTAAAGGACAAACCCTTCCCCAAAGAGCTTAATACTGTACCAGTTTTATCATATTGCTGAACATCAATTATGCTCCAGCTGCTCTCTCCACAAAGGTAATAACTCTGTTCTTTACAGGCAGGGTCTCAGGCAACTTTCTCATATCTCAAATAAAAAGTCTTTAGAAAACAGATCTGATTCCAGATTATTACAGGACCGAGGAAACACTGACCTTGCACATTTAAGTATATGGCTTAAAGAGGAGTGTGAAATAACACTCAAACTTGTTGTCCAGGGAGAGCCTATCTTTGCTTTTCCCTCACCCCCTTTCAACAAAGCTTCTTCCACCTGATATTTCCGGGGCAGGCAAAGACTTTCAGGAGAAGGGAGCAGGAACAGGTAGTGCAGGGGAGATAAGACAGCAGTGATATAAAATGAAGGTATAAGGTGCCCCCAGCCCTGCATAATCAATGCCCTAAATCAGCCCAAACATTCTGCCCAGGTTCAGAAAAAGCAGCAGTTTCAGGAGGGGCTTTGTTTGCCTTCTGCTTGGCCAGGGAGAGATTTGACAATTTGGAGCAGTAGCTCAAACTAACAAGTGTCTGTGTCCTCACCCTGCAGGAGAGGCAACAAGCAGGCAGTGGATTTATGTGCTGGTGAAAAGCTCCTTGTTATTTTCAGCAGCCAATTCGACTCTGCAGAAAAAGAGCTCGCATACTTTGGCTCACAAGCATCAGTGCACACTTATGTGTGACAGTGCAAACATGCCAATATTGAAATATTTGCATAAGAGCAGAGATGAGCCCTCAGAAATGTGGTTGTAGAAGGAGAGACCATCAAGATCATCTCATTCCAACCCCCTGCCATGGGCAGGGACACTTTTCACTACCCCAGGTTGCTCCAAGCCCTGTCCAGCCTGGCCTGGGACATTTCCAGGGATGGAGCAGCCACAGCTTCTCTGGGCACCCTGTGCCAGAGTCTCACCACCCTCACAGAATTCAAAAATTCAAGAATTTCAGAAGTCAACAATTTCTTCCTAATATTCAATCTCTTAATGTAAACCTGAACTCCTTTGGATTGAAGCCATTACCTCTTGTCCTATCATTCTCAAGGCCATGTAGAGTTAAGGGTAAATCCCTGGATAAACATGGAAATCAGTAATGCAAAATCTCAAACAACTGCAATGCAGCTGCCAGGCTGTGGGGAACCACCTTTGTCTAACAGCAACAACCAAACCAATGACTTCCTTAAAACAGGGAATTTGTTAAAACATGGGACAGTTTCTCTCAAGAAAAGTTATTTTTAAGTTAGTTTTTTATTTGTCCTAATAACTATTCAGACTTATTCCTTCAGATGTCTGCAAATTCCAGAACTTGCAGGCATAGAAACAAGATGCTCATCTCTGGACAGCAGTGGCTACATCCTTCAACTCACATAATTAAAGGAAATGCTAATTTTCAGAAGCATAAGGCTCAGATCTGTGGTTCTTTCAGCACAGTCCCACCTGTCAGCTGGCTGTGGTAGCTATCAGACTGTATTGTTCCTGTGCTCACTATGGCTAGGGCTCAATCACAGAAAATCCCAGTGGGTTGGGCTATGAACACACTTAAAACCAGTCCCTGCAGCTGAGCTGAGCTCATGGGCTCTCTGCTCCCCTGGCTCTGGGACCTCTCAGGGACCTCTGCTTTCTCAGATTCCTGCAGGGGTAGAGGAGATGCTGGGAGGTGACTCAGTCAAGCAGTTGGTAATTCCCAAGTGTACAGATTCCATTGTCTTCACCAGCATTCAACTCATTCAGCAACACCCAAACAGCCACAAAGGATGGCTTCAGAAGGATATATTAGCAAAAATATGTGTCTGTAACTGCTTTTTCCTTTGTTTTGCACCAGAACAGCTTTCCTACATATGGCAGAGCTCATCCCAATGATTGATCTGCCTCATTTGACTTCCCAGTTCCACAGCTGACAAAGATTTTGGGGAGGAAGTCCATGCAAGCATCAGAGAGAGGCAAATTGGGCTTTCATGGCCCCATGCTACTTTATCCAATTATGCTTCCCCATGTGAGGGCATCCCACTGGGGGCTCACCCTTGGATTCACTCTTCTTAATGACATTCAATCATTTTGTGCTGAAGACAGTCATTTTCATAGCTGCTTGCATAATAAATTCAGTTACATGCTCACTGGTTCTCTAATTACACCCCATTCCTGCAAAAAACAAAATGATTAAACTGAGTTTTCACTGAAAAAAATGGTGAGTCAGCGGTTTTATTTTACTGATGAAGTTTGGCCATGTTTGGTTTTGTTTGATATTTTCTTCTGCAAATTAAAAGCTTGTACTTAAAGGTAAAAACATAGAAAATGATTGGGCCAGTGGATAATTGTCCATTGAGATTGTAGGACATTTTGAATTTCCCTCCTGGCCTAAAATGATCTGAGTGACCTTGGGAAAGTTAATCTGCATTGAGTTTGGAGTTTGTGGTACTTGGTTATGCAGAGGCAGCAGGACTCATGTAAACTAAAGGAGTTTCAGACCTAGAGACACCAAAAAAAAAAAAAAAAAAAAAAATCATTCAGTAACTGTCTGGTAGATAATGGAGAATGAACTATTCATCTATATTTAGATCAGTCCAATCACACACCTTGACATCAGAGAAGTAAATTTGGGAAGCTCCAGAGGAGGTGGTGGAAACCATCAGACCTACAATCACAGTGATTAGACTTCCTTCTATTTTAAGTAACCAGTGCTGAGGTTTGCAAGTGAATGCTGGCTCAGAGGTTTTCTGGGCCTCTTGGGCTGACAGATGTTATTGAAATTTACTCTGCAGTGGGTGGTACAGGTTGAGGATGCAATTTTGGGTGTAGAGCCACTGGAATTGGTCATACCAGGTGCTGATTGTGCCAACTAATTGCAAGATGTGAGATAAACGCAGCTCAGATTCTAAATACAGTTGAGCATGGAAAAAATAAATAACCAGAGGGATAGGCACAAACAAGAAAGCTCCATCAGGAGGAGTCTGCCAGCTTTCCTAATGCATTCTCCAATGTCCTACAAGCCTTCTGTAAATGGCCCCAAAGCCCTCCAGCACTGCTGGCTACAGGAGCTTCAAGATTTGGGACAGAATTGTCCCAATGGTGAAAATACTCCTGTGACCTTGCTGTGGTCACCCAACCAGTCCCTACCACTTCCCTCCTGTCATGCAAGGGAATATTTTCATTTAATTATTTGTGCACACAACCAAGAGACTAGGAAAAAAATAAAAGAGATAGATCTCTAAAGTTTTCCATATAGAACCAACTTTCCAACTTGAAAATTTTTGTTAAAACCACCTGTGCAATCAAAACTAAATCTTATCCTAGCCACAAGCCACACATGCCAACACAGTTTCTATTTCAGCTCAGGAAGACTTTTCCAAAATATCATTAAATTATCTCATGTGGCTACAGCCAGGAGTGTGTTTGTGGTAGCAGGGAGCTTAGTGAGGGTTTTATCCCCTAAAATGAATTTAGTTTTCCCAGAAAAAAACCAAACTACTGCAGTGTCAGTACCTGAGCAGTTCTTTTTGGTATAATCTGCTGCAAAGGCTTGGCCTGAGGTGGGATTCATCCCACCTGACACATGGGACAGGTTTTTCTGATCAAATAAAGAAGGAGATGAGATGATCAATGCTCTAAAAGCCTCTGGCTCTGCTGACTCACTCTTCCTTGGCCTTAAAGGGAGCACTGATGGCCTCAGACATTGGCACTTCCAGAATAGGCACCTCTGTTGCTCATCCAAATCCTGCCCTAAGCAAGTCCAGCTCGCTTCACCCAGCTTCTTTCCACACCCACACAGAATTTATCTGCCCTTGCACATCCCTTTTCCTTCCTTCAGCTCTGGCAAAGATGTGGTAACACTGGTAGACGTTGACATGGGAAATAAAAAATCCGTTTCCTCCTCCTGCTGGCAGGGAGCTTGATCTGTACAATCGTCATCTGTGGATCCAGCGAGCATCAACTGAGCTCAACAAGCCTGATCTCACTCAGGCAAATGGATCAAAATGCAGGAGTTTTTCTTCTGGAAGGGCAGCTGGTACATCTGCTGTGGGGACATCACCTTGTGGTGGCTGCAATGTTGAAATGGTTTTGCTTGTCCCCTCTGTGTCTCACTGCAGATCCCCTCCCCAATCCTCACATTCCCAGCTCCTTCATTTTTAAGGCCCTACTGGAAATCTCTGTAGTCCTTGAGGGCATGTCAATAAATGAACAAAGTGAATGTGATTGTTGCTGTGTGGATGGAGGATTTATGCCACCACTGTTTGTTTCCTACTGCTGGATTCTGTCACCTCCCATCCTTCATCTTTGTTGCCTTGTGACGTTGTAAATTCTTCCCAGCACAGAACTTGCTCTCTAATTTTTCTGTTAAATGTCTAGTCTACAAATGAGTCCCAGCCATCCTCATTAACAATACTTTGTACTTATTCCTTCATAAACTGATGGATGAAAAGCTCCATAAAAGCACCAAAAAAATGTATTATTTCCCCCAAGAGGAGGGTTTGCAAAGTCATTGCTCAAAGGAAGCCAGCAGACTTTCCCATCTCACTCAAATCCAACACAGCATAACTCTGTCGCCAGAAGCATATCTTGTTTTCCTCTCCATTTTTTTTTTAATTTTACTTTATCTGCAGGTTGATTCACTTATGAAATTAAAGGAGATTACAATTTTAACTCTTTGGTTTTAGAGCCATAAACAAGGAAACATACGAGAGCTGCCATCTGCAAATTGCAAGGGACATAAGTGTAAAAAAAAAGGGAAAAATAAGCATTTTCCACTTAGCAATATATTTCAGCAGAAGATTAATTTGCTGTCTGACACTTGATGCTTATTGTTTGCAAACTCCAGATCTGCAACTGCAAATCAAGCTGAAAAGCATCATCTAATCAAAGAGGGGATAATTTAGCAAGAAACCACTCAGATCTCTCTTCCTTCCAGGTTATCCGTGTGCATGCACATGAAAACCGAGATCCACTCACCTGGTGCACGTTTGTGTCCCTGACAGCCTCCTTGGACAAACTGTGACTCACTGACCTTTATTTCAGGTGAGGGAAAGAGGTGCTGATGCCCTTTCACAAAGACTCAGGAAAACACCCAGCCCTTGAGCTCTGCCAACTCCCATTTCAGGGAGATGCATCCAAACGGAAACAGAAGAGAAAATCTAAATCAGGGAGTGAGTGAAATCGAGTTCCTCTGCCTGGTTTTTAAGGTGTGATGGTTCAGGTGAGACGCTGCCACAGTGATCCAGGAAATTTCTCTTCCCCCCCCCCCTTTCATACGTGTAAGATGTTATTAAAGGTGTGAACCTGCAGCCTGGAGCACACTGCAGAAAAAGCACATTTTAAAAAAAAAAATCTAGACTTGTTTGAGCCCTATTAAATCTTTGCTTCAATGGTTCTAAGCCTGTCCAAGTCAACCTGAATGATTATTTTTATTATTAACAGAGTGCAAAGTGAGAAAGGAGGGGATTTTTTTATTTAAATAGGTTATTCTGCCTGCAGCTGGCTGTGCTGCAGAGGCCTGGCACCAGTTCATATTACAGGCATTACCAATTCCTTGGAGCTTTTCATGGGAGAAGCTTGCTCTGACATTCTCACCGACTCTTCTCTCCCCTATTTATCACCCATAGATTGGATGATGTCCTCTCACAGCAATAACTGCAGTTTTAGAAGCCATCTATGCACTTCTGTCCTCGTGCTGGGACTTTTCTGTGGGATTTCTCTTTCCTGCTGTTTACCAAATAAATAATTTTTGTGATGTCAATGAGACTTTCCTCTCCTTTCCTACCTAATAAAGTCAGCTGTGGCTGTGTAAATCTGTAAGAATTCAGCAGAAAAACCTCAAATATGAGTATATTAAAATAAAAAATACTGTGTCCGATAAAAAAAAATAAAAATCGTCGCATGTTTTGACTGAGAATAGTTACAGAATGCAAAAGAAAGGCAGCCAGACTCTGATACTAAACAGTGTATTAATAAACTTTAACAGGCTTTTTCCATTATTTTTTTCCCTAGAAACAGCCTTATCCCATGGCAAGGAATGCTGCAACTCAACCACACTGCCTGTGGAGAATCTGCTCCATTTCCCCATCCCTGCTCCACACCCATCATGACTTTAGCCTAAAACAAAAGCTCCTTGAAATATATTTTCTAAGACTGAAGTGTGCACATCTCTTTAATCCTTTTCTGTGCTGCTGCAGCTGTTCCTTATCATCCTTCTGGCATCTTCTCAGAGCCTTTTCCAGGGCCACTAAAGCCTTTTGAGAGGGCAGGACAAGCACCAGACACAATATTCGAGCTGCAGGTCCAAAATGCATTTCTTCAGTGGCATTATGATGATTTCTGTTTGGTTTTCTATTCCCTCCTTAATAATCCTTAACATTCAATTTCCTCTTTTGATTGCTACAGAACAACGAGCTCATAATTTCATTCAACTGTTCATTATAAGACCCAAATGCCATTCCTGGGCAGCAATAATCAGCTCAGAGCCCATCACCAGGCACAGGGTTGGAATTGTTGTTTTCCTTGTGTGCAATGCCTGGATTTAATGCTGGTGAATCCCACCCAATATTTTATTACCCAGCAATCAAAAATTCTTCATGGATGGTGTCAGGAAGCTCCAAGTCTGGGCTGATCCACAAGGGAAGGTGGAATGAAGCACAAGGGCAACAGCAAGGCAGGCAGAGACTTCCCCAACAGGGTGAAGGAATTTTGTGGGATGATAGAATTGTTAAAGTTGGAAAAGGCCTCCAAGATCATTAACCAGTCACTAAACCGTGGTCCATCACTAAACCATGTCCCTAAGCTCCACATCTACACATATCTTGAACACTTCCAGGGATGGGGATTCCTCCATTTCTCAGGGCAGCCTGTTCCAGTGCTTGACCATCCTTTCAGTGAAGAAATTTTCCCCATTATTCAATTTAAACCTTCCCTGGAGCAAATGTGAGACTTTCTGAACAGAATTCACTGCCCCCTCACTTCTCCCTTGGGGAGAGAGCTGGGGTAAGATTCTTTCTGGTCCAACCATTCCTTCTTATTTTCTTTGCTAGTGCAGCCTTATTTAAAGGTGGGTGTTTGAGCCTTGCAGCCTAATCGAGCAGTTTACAGCCTGCCCAGATGACAGCAATCATTTGGCATCAGAAGTTTGCAGCTCCTTTCAATGTACGTGATGTACCAGATCCTAGAGTGTTTCTCCCAAAGTATCTCTGAGTTGTTTGCTTTTCATACCAAAGAGTGTTACAGAAAAAAACCTGAATGCTCCCAACTTTTAACCAAGAAAAGCAGAAAATCCTCCCATGTAGCCAGCTAAAGTTATGCATAAATTTATTCCCTACAAATTTAGACATTTGAGACAGGTTAGGTTTTTTCCAGGTGGGACTCCAGGAATCCTCGAAGGAAGGATTGTGCACAAAGTCTTCTTCTTGATGACATGGCCAGAGATTCAAATAAAGTCTTCACTTGGCAGTAGATCCATCTGAAAAACTGGAAAACAGGGTGGGTATGGATGCCAAAAACGAGGTACAACCAAGACTTCCCTCTGGCTGTCCAGAGAGATTGTGGAGTCTCCCTCACTGGGGATATTCAAGAAGTTCCTGGATTCAACCCCTGTGCCATTTGCTCTGGGATGACCCTGTTTGAGCAGGAATGTTGGACCAGATGATCCCACTGTGGTCCCTTCCAGCCTGACCCATCCTGTGATTCTGTGTTAACAGGACCCCTCTCATCTTTGGAATCAGGGAACTCAGTTTGGAATCAGGGATTCCAGACCAGCTCCACACAGCAGGGCACGGAAAAGCTTTGGCAAACAGAGGCACAAACAGTGGTCAGAGAATCCACCATGAGGAAAAAGTGCCAGTGAGATTTGCTTCTATAAAAACCTCATATTGTTCCTGCTTTAGTAATAACTCAAGGTTCACCCCAGGGGAAGTAGAACAACATTGCCCCAGCACCATTTAAAGTGCTATTAAAATATTGTTTAAGGGGATTTGGGAGAACAGGTAGGGAAATTATTCTTATCATAAGAAAGTGCACAAGGAGATGGGCATTTGGAAATGTGCTGAAGGCTGGATTATTGCAGTGCTGTTACTAATGACAACAATACATCATTTCAACTTGTTGACTTTTCTTACTTTAATTTCCAGATTATCCGGCTGTTGCTTATCCTCCACCCATTCTGGGAGTAAAGAGAAACATGTGCTTGAGCTGCAAAAACTTACTTTCAGCAGAAATTAACTTGTGTGGGTTTTTCCTGGTTTAGTGTGTTTGTTTATTTGTTCGTTCTGTGGTTTGTTTGTTGCTTGTCTATTTTTAAGAAAAGAAAATCTTTCAGCTTTACCTGCTGGTTTTACCTTTCAATTTACTTTTTCAATTTTCTTTTGCAATTTCGCCTTTGTAATATTTGCACTGATTTCAGAAAATATTATATCTATTCTAGAAATACGAGAAATATTGGCAAAGGGTAGTTGAAATCTCTTGCATAAAGAGATTTCAACTCTTCAACTCAGAAACTGCTGCTTGGGAGTTCCAGCTCAGAGCACTCAATATGACTGAAATGATGGGCTCTGACCAGGTTCCAGCAAGAGGGGATTTTTTTTTTTTTTTTCACACCTTACTGAGATCTCAGGCATAGGAATCTTCTAGGATTGCTTTGGGAAAACTGCCTTTCTTTTCCTTTAGAATCTTAGAACAGTTGGTGTTGGAAGAGATCTTAAAGATCATTTAATTCCACCCCCCTGCCATGGGCAGGGACACCTTCCACTATCCCAGGTTGCTCCAAGCCCCATCCAACCTGGCCTTGGACACTGCCAGGGATGGGGCAGCCAGGACCTCACCACCCCCACAGGGAAGAATTTCTTCCTGTTGTCTAATCTAAATCCTCCCTTCTCACAGGATCTTGAAGAAGTTCTGAAGTGCACTGCCAGCTTCAGCTGCAATAACTGCGTGCAACTCTTTTTCAGATGAATAGCTCAAGGAAATACAGGAAAATCCCCCAGAAAACCCTAGTGAGACTCCAGTGATCTTGATGAGACTGCCCAAAGTTCCTCTGTAAAATATACAGAAGGTCTGGATCTATCTGCTATTTTTTCCTTCATTGCTTTGGAAGACACCCCAGGGGGTTGTAACTGGATGATCTTCAGACTTCCTTTCAACCCAAACCATCCTATGATTCTGTGATTTTTTTTTCTCTCACAGAGCTCTCACTTTTTTTTTTTTTTTTTTTAAGGGGGGCAGCTCTGATTTGAAAGGGCCGTGAATCACATCCATCAATCTTCAGGGGAAAAATAATCAACATATGGTTATTTGAGATCACATGGTGCCACTCAGATCAGGAGATGCAGGAAGAAACAAACTCTCTTTCCCTCTTGCTTATACTTTACTGAGATCAGGTGAATATACTTTAGTATATTACACTTTAGTGAAGTCAAGTCACATCCAGCCTGGGAGGAAACACATGAAATCACCAGTGCTTTGTGTGTGGTACCAAAATCAGGCCACAAAGCTCCAGCCCCAACCAGAAAAAAAAGTTTCTACCTCTTCTAAGTAGAACGTGAAAGACAAGATTGTTTTCAAGCCACATAAAATAAATACTGGATTGATGGGAATCAAGTAGTTTGATCTCAATACTTGGTGTACAGCCTGCAGCTATTTCTCAAGCTGGCATCTTTCATTCCCAACAACATCAGCAAGGCCACATCCAATTTTAATGCCAACAGGGAGACTCCTCAAAATGCATCTTAGGCATCTCTTATGAAGGTATTTTAGATTAGCTATTAGGATTATTTTTTATTATACAATTTATGTTATTTATTATTAATTATATATTCTATAATATTATTATATTTTTATATAAATTTATTTAACTATTCTATTATTTTAAATTAGGTATTAAGATGAGATTCTTCCCTGTGAAGGTGGTGAGGCTGTGGCTCAGGTTGCCAGAGGAGCCAGGTTGGATAGGTCTTGAAACACTCTGGTCTGGTGGAAGGAGTCCCTGCCCATGGCAGGACGTTGGAATGAGGTGATCCTTAAGGTCCCTTCCAAAACCTTCCAAAACCTTCCCAAACCCAAACCATTCCATGTTTCCAGATATTTTCATCTGAACTTGAAGTGAGCCTCAGAGGTGCCAACAAACCACCCATCACAGTACAGGATTAACTTAGAAAATTACTGCAAATTCTGATTATTTTTGCTTTGGGCAGCTCATTTTTAAATCCCAGACCAGTACAAAAGATGGAATTTGTCTTTGGACATTTATGACCCTCCTTTGGTTTATGTTTATACAAAACTGGACTTATCCAAGAGGGGAATCCAGGATACAACAGAATTTTCTCCCTGCCTTGGAGCCAGGGGCAATTCAAGTTGCCAACAGGCCCTTGATATCCTGGAGAAAAATGGTTTTGAGGTCTTTTTGTGTCAGGGTATCCAAGTCTAGGCAAGTGAATTCATTCTCCATGACAACAAGAAGCCACTTGATGCTATTACAACAGCTAAAAATTGAACTGCTCAAAAAGCGATGGCCTTTTGTTGAAAGACTCTTAAGCAGGTAGTAGGATTTGAGATAAGCATTTTTGTCTCATTAGTGTTTGGGTTTTTTTTTCTGGGAAAAAATGGAACTGTAGCTACAAAAAATTTCTCTCAAAAATATTTTTTTCACAGATCTTTTCTGAGCTGATTTCTAAAGAAGGAAGAAGTTCATGGTCTGGAATGCACAGACAATGTCCTGTAAAAACCTGTCACTGAAATTTTCTTATTGTTGTGTGGAAAAATACAGCAATTCCCCCCAACACACACACCAAAACCCCCCAAAAAACCCCAAACCAAACAAAAATAGAAAGTGTCTAGAAGGCCAGAAGGAGATCTGTAGAATTGCTTACTTGGAGGAAATAAAGCTTGTTCAGGGGATATTTTTGAGCACATTATTTGGAAAATAATAGTTCAATTTCCAGCAGATCTTAGAAATTTGTGTATATCCTGCAATTCCATGTCCTTCCTTTATTCCATTACACATATGAAGGATGAGGAGCATGTCCTGGTAACATCATTGGACCTTGGCCATTTGTTTCAGCCAGAGTTTCCTACCTGAGTATGGAAAACCTTCAAGTATTTAATCCCAACCTGCCACCTGCTCTTCCCACAGCTGTGGCATGAAGACTGAAATTGCAGAGCTCTTCAGAACTTTCCCATCATTTTCATCCTGCTCTTGTGAATGACATTTTTGTTTCCTTCACGCTTTATCTTCTCCCAGTGACCCTCTGCTTCAAAATGCACGTTGGAACAGGACAAAAAAATCACTCCAGATAATCACTCCCAGTTCCCAAAGCCCACCTGAATCACCCCAACATCAGTGTCTGTCGTGAGTAATGCATGGGATGGAACCACACACAGTCTGTTCAAGGCACTGAAACCATGGAAACCCTCCTGACGTGAGCTGCTCCTTGGGATGATCAGAGGAAGGGTGGCTGAAGGAAGATTGTCTTGCCTGCCTCTGTTGCCCCAGGCCAGATCATTATAAAATATGAGAGATTTCAGGTGTCAGACTTGATCCTCACAAGGTTGTTGACGGTTTTGGTTAACAGCAAAATTTAAACAAGTCCAGAAATGGGCAATCGTGGAGTTCCCTCAATGAAATGCAAACAATCTGAAGTGGGAGCATGGATATTGGGATAAAATTCTTCTCTGGCAGATGGTGAGGCCCTGGCACAGCTGCCCAGAGAAGCTGTGGCTGCCCCATCCCTGGAAGTGTTCAAGGACAGGTTGGATGTGATGTGGAGCAATCCAGACTAGTGGAAGGTGTCCGTGCCCATGGCAGGGGGTGGAGTGACAGGTCCTTAAGGTCTTTAAGGTATTTTCCAATACAAATCACTCTGTGGCTCTGTGATTTCTGGTCTGAGACCATGGGACCAGACCACCTTCACAACCTTCAGCTGACCTTGGAGGCACAGGAAAGTTCTCCCTCATGTCCTTGTAGAACTTCCTGGGATCAGTTCCTGCCCGTTCCTCTTGTCCCATTGCTGGGCCCCTGGAGCAGAGCCTGGTCCCTGCTCTGAGCCCTCCCTGCAGACAGGGACACACAGGAATAGGGTCCCCTCTCAATTGCCTCTTTTCAAGGCTAAAAAACCGTGCTCATGATAATTAGACCAACAACAAGCACAGATTAGATTTAATATCCCACCCCTCAGTGTCTCCCAGTCCCAAAATCAGTCTTACCATCCCTTAGCACCATCTTTTCCATGCTCAGAACAGAATACCCACTACCAGTAAACTTGATACCTCTCCTATCTATTTGGAAGTATTTCCTCTGCCCCCTCTACTTTTGGGGCACATTTAAATGATCCAGAGCAGCCAATGCATCTAAAAACCACATGATTTGGCATGAGAGCAGCAGCTAAAATTAGGCTGTACTGTGAAAGTGTAGAAAGGAGAGAATCTCAGGGTAGATATCCAGTTATTTTACAGCTTCTTGAGTCATCCATGTGGAAGCAGCAGCAGCTGGGTGCCATGGAGTAATGCAAACACTGCAGTGGAAAGGCCCCAGTGCTAACGAGAGCATGCATGGAGGGTCTTTCACTGCCCAGCTTCAAAAGGGACCAAAAAGAAGTAAAGCACATACTTGGAGTGCATCATCCACCCCTGCAGTGATGTGGAAGAAAGGTTGGATGGACAGATTCCCAAAACATCTGCAGGCTTTCAAGGACATTCCTACTCAAGAGTAATGAAAAAAAACCTAGAGCAACACCAAAGCCTGATTTGGTGAACTCTGGAGTAACTTTTCTTACCTGAATAGGTTCAGAAGAAGTGGATACAGAGCTTTAAATAAACATATTTTTAATTGAGTGGCTTCCAAAATCTTCCTCATCTGTGCAGTCTGGTGATGAGTCTGAGCACAGCTGGGAATAGACCCCAAATCTGGGTGTGAACCAGGGCTTGGTCAATATTCCCTGGTCATGTTTTATGTGTTATGTCTTTCTTTACCTTCTGTCATGAGAAGGTGATGTCTAGTGTTCATGAACACAGCTTGACTTCTGATCTCACTCCAGCAAAGAAATTATGCCAATTTTCAGTGTGTAAAGCTTGAGATGAAGCAAAGCAAAGCAAGGCACAACCCTACTGAGTAATGGGCATGTCTAGCAATCAAATGAAGTTTCTGCTCCTACGGAGTTACTTAATACCAAAAAACCTCCACAATTCTTCATTCAGGAGAGGCAGCCAAACAGTGCTGCAAATTGCAAATTATTCCATCACAAAGATGTTTTCTAGGTAATTACTGCTATTTAAATTATCCTGCATATACAGCATGAGTGGCAGATATTAAAATGAAGAGATGACTTAATAAGTTCTAGTTATCCAGATGTCTCATTCTTGTAATAAGATGAAAAAAAGAGAGTGTGGTTATATTTCAGACTTACCAGGTGTACAGTAAATAAAATTAGTTTATTGTATTTCAAAATCCTTGTAAACAATATTGCCCCTGCTAGAATTAAGACAAATGACACCAATAAAATAAGCAGATTAGGATATATTGTTTTTTTAGGTGTTGAATCAAAAGTGTGTGTAACTTGTTGACATGAACATTAAAATCGATGTGAATGAAAAAATCAACTCCCATTAAAATCTAGTGGAGGGTGTCCCTGCCCTGGCAGGGGGGCTGGAACTAGATGATTTTTGAGCTCCCTTCAACGCAAACCATTCTATAATTTTATGAAAATGAGTGATTAAAGAAGCAAACCCACCGTGAATGAGAATTGGGCAGCTTTGAGAGAACAGAGAAAAGAATTCCTGGTGCCTGAGTTTCTGTTGAGGCTGCACAGCAAATATTTTTAAAACAGGGATTTCAGCTGCTACTCAGACACACCATAACTGATCCACTGATAGACTTCAAGCAAAGCAAAGACCCAGGGTGTAATGGCATTTTAAGACTCTCTCTTGCAGTGAGAGCTGAGAATTGATCTTTTTTGATCAGTCACAAACACAAGAAAAATAGGGGTTTGCTCCTGCACCTCACAGCTGAGGCTGAAGCTGGGGAATTACCAGACAAGCTGGGTTTATCCCAGTACAATGTGTTTAGATTTGTCTCATTGCAAGGTCAGGTTTTAACAAACAATAATAAACAGGGAAGGGGATTACGCCTTGCAAAACATATTCAGCCAGGCAAGCAGAGTCCTGCTAAAATGGGAAACGCAGTCTTGGATGTCTGGCCAGGGAAACCCTGAGTAGAGACAATTATTATTAATTATTATTTTTATTGATTGTCATAATTATTAATTATTATTAATTATTATTATTATTAATGCACCCAGCTCTAAAGCTGTTCCTCGCTGCAGAAGAGGCTGAGAAAAAGGAATGGGCTCAGATTGAGAAGGTCTTCACAGGCATAACCTGGAAAACTGGAGGGATCAAAGAGATTGGAAGAAAAGAGGGATTGGATTATCCATGTTTGGGAGCTGCAAGAAAACTCTGCACTCTTTTTGGATGAGATGAAGAAATTGTTCTTTTTAGGCAGCTGAATGTGTTCTGCAAGACCCATTGCCAGGTTGTGCATCTGTTTTAGGTTTAGCAGAGCCATGGAAGGAACCAGATGAGAGTCTCATTCGACACATACATGGATGTAAAACGTGAGTTTTCTTCTGCTTTCTCTGTCCCTTTGATGCAATCATGAATGTCAAGGCTAAGAATTTTTAATAGTTTCTTTTGGAAAGCTGGATGCCCTCTTGAGTGGGATTGAATAATCTTCATATATATCTTTACCCAGAGGGATTGTGGACTCCCCATCCATGGAAGTTGGATGGGGCTTGGAACAACCTGGTCTAGTGGAAGGTGTCCCTGCCCATGGAAGGGGGCTGGAACTGGATGATCTTGAAAGTTCCTTGCAATCCAAACCAAGCTATGATTCTATACATGAAAAAGCAGCATCATTTCCATTTAATATGCACTGGTTTAGAATATATATATATATATATATATATATATATATATGCATATATATGTATGCAAAGGATATTTTTCACAAGAATTTTTTTATCTGAGAAAGTTAACTTTACAGAATATCAACTATTTTACTCTGGAAAAAAAAATAATCAATTATTTCCCCCCAATTTTCTGCAACATTGTATTTGGCTTTTGTTCAGGATTTTCAGGACTGTTTGGGTTCCCATCTTTTCCAGAGCTGGCAGATTGGTTTTCAGGCTCCTCAGAGAGCCTCAGACATGCTTGAAAAAGATTTAAAGGGAATCCCTTCACAACTTCCTCTAAACTGGGTGTGAGAGTTCCCATTCCACAGGAGATTTGAGTTTCATTCTATCTCAGAATAATTATCTCCAAAAAGAAAACAGAGGGGATTTTTCAGTGGAATTCCCAGGGAGTTCAAATTTTGAGCCATATCTATAGATAGGGTCAGTTTATTCTGTGATCAGAAATAAACTGTGAATCTTTCTAGCCAGTATGGAGAATCCCTCAAGACTCTGACTTCAGACAGGAGTCCACAGAAATAGATGGGCTGATCCCCTCAGTTAAATCCTTGGCAGAAATCCCACCCTTAATTCAACAATGTTTATAGTGAATACACCCCTTTCTAGACCCCAACCTTCTCAGGAGGGCAGAGCAGATCTGGCTGACAAAAAGTGTGAGAGAACACAACTTCCTTCCATTTTCAGTGCATTTCTTGGTTTAACAAAGAGTGTTGCCTCCACATGCAACTTATGCCTTGCCTAAAACAAGGATGGCAGTACTGGGAGACCCCATTTGGGCAGGGAAGTGGCTGGATTTGAAATGGGGAATCACAAGACATGGAAAAGAAAAAAGTCAAACTGAGCAGTGCCATCTGCTCCCCAAAGTTAGCAAGAAAGAGAAGCATAAAATCATGAAGGCTGAAAAGACCTCTGAGATCATCGAGTCCAAGCATTAACCCAGCAGTTCATCATTCACTACTAAGCCATGCCCCCAACTGAGACATCTCCATGGCTTTTGAACACTTCCAGGGATGGTGATTCCATCATTGCCCTGGGCAACCTGCTCCAAAGCCTCATCACTTCTTTGGTGAAAATGAGATTTTGTAAAAGCCAATCTAAATTTCACCTGTTGGACTTTGAGTTCATTTCCTCTCATCCTATCCAGGTCAGCTGGGAGAAGACACAGAGCCTCATCCCCCGGGTCCAGCCTCATGTCTGGGAGTTGTGGAGAGCAGTGAGGTTTCCCTGGAGCCTCCCTTCCTCCAGGCTACACAACCTCTTCTATTGATTACAGAGTTTTGAAGCTCATTGCTAAAGGCTCAGACCTCAGGGAGAGCTGGTGGGCACCAAAGCCTGAAGTCCCAGCTGTGACCATCAGCTTTGAAATTGAGAGTCTTCCTCTCCTGTTTTGGCTTTAGTCTTCAACCCAAGTCAAGAGAATGCAGTGAAGAGAAGACATTGAGAAGTCTTGTTAAAGGAGTTCTTGTGCTCCTAAACCCTTAACCCTTTACAACTTAAGGCTTTAAGCTGAAAGAGGGTAGATTTATGTTAGCTATTAGGAAGAAATTGTTCACTATGAGGATGGTGAAAGGCTGGAAGAGATTGTCCAGTGATTCTCTGGGCTCCCAATCCCTGGAAGTGTTCAAGGCCAGGTTGGATGAGGACTGGAGCAACCTGGTCTAGTGTAAGCTGTTCCTAACCTTGGCATAGGGGCTGTAATGAAGAAGTGATGTTGAAAGTCCTTTCCAGCCCAAACAATTCCATGTTCCTATGATTTTATGAAGTGAAAACACACTAATAAGCTCATGAACCCTAACACCTCTATACAGAAAACTTTCTGGGTTGTTGGAGCTGGGTCTGCCACACAACCAGACTGTGTGGTGGAGAGAATAGAGCATGAGCTCTTTCTGCCTGTATTTGTAGTTGGTGCAGGATAAGTTCTCCTCTGAAAATGTCCTAGACCAGCACTATATGTAAATTTTGAGGCCAATCTCAGAAGATGTAGGCCCAAGATTTTGTAAAGCATCATGCTGGTGTGGCTCCATGCTCCTCCATGTTGCCTGTGTGTTGTATGAAAGTCTCCTTCTGTGTGCAGGCGATTCCTGGGCAATCCAGTTCATAGAATCACAGAAAAAATAAATAAATGGTTTGGTTGGAAGGGACCTTAAAGATCATCTCATTCCATCCCCCTGATATGGGCAGGGACTCCTTCCACTATCCCAGTTTGTTCAGAGCCCCATCCAACCTGGCCTTGAACACTGTCAGGGAAGGAAAGTTCAACTTCAAATTCCCCTGAGTGTCCTGAAGCCCTCAGTACTAAAATTATGACCCTCAAAGCCTTCTGTTGCTCAGCCCTTCTCTGAGGGTCTCTCAGCCCATTTGTTGCCTCCTAGGAAGCTGATTTGTCTCTCTACCTCAGGCAACAACAACTCCTGCTCTCAGTGAAGCCTCCCAGGTTTCTTCAAAAAGTTTTTGGTAAAGGAAAACCAAACAAATCAACAGGGGCTCAGTTCACCTCCTCAAGAGCCCCACCTGGCTGCTCCTCCCTGCACCGTGATCCACATCAAAGAAGCCATGGACTGTTAGAATCAGATAATTCTTTATTCCAGGCAGGCAGAGGGTTCGAGTCCCGCGGCCACGCCTGCCACAAGCGGCAGAGCCGGGATGGGATGCAGAGGCACAAACAATCCCTCTGTACTGTATGATAATCAACAAAAATTAGCTGCCTAAGGGAACCAGGAAACTCTGCCATGAATGCAGCAGTTAGAGACTGAGCCTATTTATTTAACAGGTGTCCCCTGAGCTGGGATGCCAGACTCTGTTTGCCAAATTTGCAGAGAGAGGAAGACAGCTTGAATAAATACGGGCAAGGGGAGAACAGTCCTGAAGCCATTTTCTTTGTGGATTGTTGTGTGATTCTGTTTTTTTTCTTTTTCCCAGCAACTTTTTATTGTAAGAAAGTCTATCCTAGTTCTTGGCTGAGAGTATTTAGACAGCAGGAGCTGTGCCAAAATCCAGTTTCCCTTCTCGTAGTGGTGCAGAGTCCAGCTCAGCCACAAAGCAAAGTTAGCTCTGCTGGATGGCTTCGTGATTGGTTTGTTTGTTCAGTTTAATTAAAATACAGTATGGGGTACATTTTGGATGAGAACCCATCCCAGGCTGTCAGAGACCAAGAGCCAACAACAGCTGTGCTGAAATGATCTCCTTCCCCATTCCTGTGCAGTGGAAACACAAGTTGCTGTGTCTGGTGCTGCAGCACCGAGAGGCCTCGGGTTGTATCCGATGTCACAGCTTGAAAAATTCCACACAGAGCATCTGGGTGGTCCTCGTTCAGTTTTTGGAGTGTTTTCACACAGTCTGGAGGAAAGGGATAGAGAAGGACGTAGAGGAACTGCTGTGGGGATTTATTCCAGTACAAAGCCAAGCAGCTCATAAATGGGTTTTCACAGAATCACAGGATGGAAGGAGCTCAGTGGGGTCATCTGGTTCAACCTCTGCTCCAGCAGGGCCATCCCAGAGAACAGGATTATGTCACCAGAGGGTTCTGGAATATCTCCAGGGAGGGAGACTCCACACTCTCTCTGGGATCTGTTCAGTGCTTGGTCACTGCACAGGGAAGAAGCTCAGCCTCAGGACCAGATGGAAATTCCTGGGATCAGTTCCTGCCCGTTCCTCTTTTCCTCTCTGACCCCTCCCTGTAGATATTTAGGCATTGATAAATTCCTCTCTCAGTTGTCTTTTCTCAGGGCTGAACATCTCAGTCTGTACTCACCAGAGAGGTGCTCCAGTCTTTTTAATTTCACTTTTGGTGAATCTTTGGGATTCACCCAAGTGAATCCTGAGCCTCTTTCTGGCAGGTCTTCTGAGGGATCTGTTTTCCCTTAGATTTCCTGTTGCCTTTCAGTGATGCCAGAAAGCCAATGCAAGACAGAAGAATCAGCAGACTCATGGAGAGGGGACTGCAGCAGCCCTGCCTGACAACACAAGCTGAAGGCAGTGACTAGAGTAAACAATCTGCTCATCTGGCGAAAAATGCACAGAGAACATCCCAGACAATCACACCAAAAACTCTGTAAGCAGCAGGGGAAAAAAAAACTTTGGCCAACCAGATGTTTTGCTTGAGAAAGGGAGAATTTCCAGACACTGTAGAAATTTTTACTGACTGCTCCTTACAAGCTGCAGCAAATATTTGCCAGCTGCACTGAGGAATAATCTGATAAATAAACAAGATGACATTCTTTTCACTTAGTTTTTGTGTACAAGGCACTGCCCCAGCAATATCAGCTACATGAAGCACACAGATCTCCTGGCTGATCCCAGCCATCTCCAAGCCATTCCTTGCTGATTTCAGTCATCAGCAGGGCTGACATTTACATCTTTACAGCCAAGGCACACATCTGGGAGATGTTCATCCCCGTGGTAAGGCAGACATGTGAAGGTGCTGCTCATTCCTCCCTCCTCCAGCAGGTGTGAGCTGAAGGGGCTTAAGGGGCACCAGGTGAGCCAAAGCTGTCCCAGGTGTCACTCGGAGGTGGCAGCAGTGATCAGTGTGTGACAGAGGGCAGATCACTCCAACCCTGCACCACAAACACCTGTGCCACCACGGCAAAGGGGGGCTGAAAGGCATTTTCAATGGTGCAAAACGAAATAAGAGCAGATTTTGTCTTCCAGCTTTGATGGGGACACAAGCTTGAAGGGCAGGGCTGGATCCCCTCTCTGGAGAGTTTGGAAGAGCCCAGTCCTGCTCTTCAATGGCTGAATTTATCCACACATCCATTTGTGCTGCCTCCCACGCTCTGAGCAACCTCTGCCACCACTTCTGTGGCAGAACCTTCTCCTCCCTAATCCCCCAAATCAGCTCCTCATGGGTGACCACGAAATCTTTGACCACTGTGCTGTGGAGAAACAGGAGCCAGGACAGGGAAACTGCACCCTGTGCTCCTGCCAGCTGTGATTAAAGAAATAAGGATTAAATCATTTGTGTTGCTCCTCCAGTTTCTATCCTAAAAACCCAGCAAAGCCTAAATTCTTCTTGAACCATGCTGCAGGGAAGAGAAATGAAGATGTCTCCATAGGAATAGAAAGGTAAAATAGCTGTTTCATGGACCTTGCTGGAGTGTCATTGCCAGTCCCAATCCACAATCTAGTAAAGGGTTCTGTAATTAATTCAAGACACCCAAAGTGTTTTCACACAAATTATCAAGCCTGCAGGAGAGGTTTGTGACAGCATTACAAATTCATAGGTCTGGGAGAGAACTCAAGAGGTTGCATAGTTTATTTTCCTGTCCCAAAGCAAGACACATTATTTCTAGGTCACTGTTGATGGATCTTTGTTTAAACTGTTTTGGGGTTTTTTTTGTTGGTTTGTTTTTTTTTTTCCAAGGCTTCCCGTGATGGAGATGTTGCAGGCAATTAATCCCAGTATTTTGCAGTCCTGACCATTGGAAAAGTCTCTCCTGATATCACAGAATCACAAAATTATTTAGATTAGAAAAGATCTCTGAAACTGAGTCCAACTTTTGACCCATCCTCACCTTGTCACCCAGCCCAGAGCTCTGAGTGCCACATCCATTAGTTCCTTGGACACCTCCAGGGATGGGGACTGCACCACCTCCCTGGGCAGCCCCTTCCAATGCTTAACAACCCTTTCCATGAAGAAATTCCTCCTGATGTCCGACCTGAACCTCCCTGGTGCAGTTTGAGGCTGTTTCCTCTTGTCCTGTCCCTTGTTCCCTGGGAGCAGAGCCTGATCCTCACCTGGCTGCCCTCTCCTGTCAGGGAGTTGTGCAGAACCAGAAGGTCCCTCCTGAGCCTCCTTTTCTCCAGGCTGAGCCCCCTCCACCTCCCTCAGCTGCTCAAAAAACCCAACACCCCTCTCCCCCAAAGCATCTTAAACTTTTCCCCTGGATTTCTTCTCCAGTGATAAAACAACCCTTTATGGATTTAAACAGCACTACCGTGTTCTGCTCAGCCCTCCGAAGGAGATTATGATTTTAATATTTCCCCACAGGTGGTTTTTTCCCTGTTGGCTACTCTTTTGGTTCCCACTAGGTATTCTTGAAGTAGGACAACTCTTTCTGGAAATGGAGTGCCCCAATTTATATAATCTCCTCCAAGTGAGGAGCTCCCAGGGGTGAGCAGAGCATCTCTGGCAGGTTACACAGCCTAGAACTGTGTTCATCTTTTTCATGGCAGCCCAATGTGTTGATTTGGGGGCAGGCTGTGATTCATTACAGCCTCCAGATGTGGGTTTATTTCTTTTTATTTTTTTCTGAGAGCTGATGTCTGATCAGTTGTTCCCAGCCCTGAAATTAATCAGGAAATTACTGAAGTTAAACTTCCTGACTAAGGCCTTGCTGGAATGAAACCAGGCTATAGGTGAGTGTAGGAACATTTGTTTCCTTGCTATAAATTTACCATCATGGTCAAGACCTGAATCTCCCTTGCCCAGTCACAGATCTACTGATAATGGGACTTTGGGGGAAAGTAAGAAAGAAGGTATAAAGGGAATTTTATCTTTTCTCAGTGATTTTTCCAGATTATTCTCAATTAGTGACATTGTTTAACCTCAGTCAGCAATGAAACCCCACAGAGCTGCTCATTTACTCCTCTCCAGTGAGAAGGGGTAGAAAATTGGAAAGGCAAAAGTGAGAAAACTTGTGGGTTGGGATAAAGATAGTTTAAAAGTTAAAGCAAAAGCCACACACATGCAAGCAGAGCAAGAGAAGGAATTAATTCCTTACTTCCCATGGCCAGAGAGGAGTTCAGCCATGTCCAGGAGAGCAGGGCTCTGCACAAATCCACACCATAGCCCCACATCAGCTACTGTGAAGCAAATGAAATTAACAATCTAAAGCAACACCTTCTCCACCCGTTATTCCATGGCATTTACAACCTGCTCAGGCCCAACATTATCCAACACATTGTGTTACCCTCCACCCCCCTTCCCATCATTTTATATAATACATATATATCATTCCTTTAATCTATGGATCATTCCTGTAAAATGTTCATAAAATGCCCACAAAATGTCCATAAATATCCATAAATGTCCATTGAGTTCACTTAGTCCATGACTTTGGGCTCCAACTGTGATGGTGGCCACCCAGGAAAGGAAAGGTGATATGTGGTGTGGAGTTTTTGGGCCCCAAACCCAGTTCACTGCTCCACTGATTTGGGTGGGTCCTGCCAGAATAATTCCTAAAAACATGCAGCCTGGAACACAGGTTACAGCAATTTTAAAGTATTTCCATTACAGTCCCCACCCTGGGTCCTCTTAAGTCAAGTGACAGGGTTTAGTATTGCAATGAACTCCTGCCTTTTAACCTGCCTTTATCCTCCTCTTAACCCTGCTTGGATTTCTTCACAGACTGCAGTCTTTAGGAATGTACATGCTCCAGCTGGAACCTTACCAATGAGCTCTAATCTCTCCATGCTATAGATTTATCCCCAGTCCTTTTGGACAAAAACCTGTTCCAACACAGGCTGAGGTCCATCCAAGGATGCTCCATCATGGGCTTATCCATGGCCACAAACTTTGAGGCTCTCCAGTGTGACCCCATGCACAACCATTGATGCTTTGAGATGTGCTTTCTCCAGCCTGGACTTATTTTTTATCCATAACCCTTTCAGAGGTGTGGCACAGACAGCCCCCCTGTCTCAGACCCTTCAGGAAGAACCTGCTCTGCTGTGGCACAGATGTTTCAGAGTGTCCTTTTCTCTCATGGTCTCATCCACAGGTCATGCTTTCTTTGACTTGAACTCACTCTGGAAGTCCAGCCTGTCCAGGGAAGCAGCACAGGAGCAGCAGTGACTCCCTGGCCACTTGCCAGGGCAGGCACATCCCTGCTGCTGTTACCAGAGCATTCTCGGCACATTCAGATGAGGAGCAGAGCAGCACCACAGCGAGCAGTGGAAGAAAAGAGCAGCCACTAACAAGCACTGGGCTCCAACAGACACTCAGACAAACACAGAGGCTTCCAATTAACAGCTGAACAGTAATGACAGCCATAAATTCAGTCCAGCACCTCCCAGTCAAGCCTGGTGTTGTCTTGAACCTTTCCAGCCCCAACCTGGGTGCCACCCAGCCCCTCACTCACTCTGCCCTGGTGGGAGAAGGCATCAGAAGGGTCAAAGTGAGAAAAAGAGAGGGCTATGAAGAAAAGACAGTTTAATAGGTAAATACAAGTGAGGAAAGGAAAACAAGGAATTAATTCCCCATTTTCCATGGGCAGGCAGGTGTTCAGCCATCCCCAGGAAATCTGGTCTCCAGAACACACAGCAGTGACTTGGGAAGGCAAACTCCAGCAGTCGGAATGCCCCCCACTTTGCCTGCTTTTCACCCCTTTATAAGCTGAGCATGATGTCACACGGTCTGGAACCTCCCTTGGGTCATTTGGGATCAGCTGTCCTGGCTCTGTCCCCTCCCAAACACTTGTGGACCCCCAGCCCACTCGCTGGTGTGGTGGGGAGAAGAAAAGGCTGTGTAAGAGTTGCTCAGCAATATCTAAACATCTCTATATTATCTCTCACTGTTCACATCACAAATCCAAACCATAAGCTCATTTGTGTTACTGTGAAGAAAATTAACTGTATCTCAGCCAAAACCAGCACAGTTTGGTCTTCAGTTGCTGTCCCTGAGACTTTGCACTCCTGATTTTTCCAAACCCTTTCTGAAAAACATTTTATTTCTAACTCCCATGACAAGTTCCAGGATGTGTGTAAAAGAAGCTCTTTTTGTTTGCTTTAAACCTGCTATCTGATCACTTCATTAGTGTCCCTGGGTTGTCATGGTATGAGAAATAATGAATAACCTTTCCTTACTCAGCTTTTTCGTACTCGTCATCACTTTGTAGATGGCTGCTGGTGCACAGAATGACTCTCAGCTGCAGTGAGAATTACTATTTTGCCATTCCTCCTATTAAAACTACTCCACATCTCTGATCATCTTTCTTTTTACCTTTTCTAACTCTACCATATGCTTTTTTTTTTAATATAGCATGAATGGAAGTCAATACAGTGCCCCAGATTCAGGTTCACCAGGGATTTATGTACACATGCACTTTTAAACAGAAGTTCTGTTTTCCATCTGTTTCCTAGTAAATTCTAGGATTTTATTCACATATTTTGCTTGTGCTGACCACTGAGATGACACATAAAACCATTATCTGCAGTGACTCCAAGATCTCTTTCCTGAGGGGTCAGTGCTAATTTAGAGAAGGTTATTGTGGATGCAGTTATCACCTTTTCATTTCCCTTCTGGATGCTCCTTGGCATTAGCTCAGGCTCAGAGGGGTTGTAGTAATACTCTGAGTCACCAAACATCCTGTGTCCTCCCCCAAAAAAGGTCTCATACCCAAACTGGAGCTTCCTAATTTATTATGTGGGCTCAGATTGAGCAGTTGAAAGGTAGACATATGCTGGGTGCTTATGTGCATCCTTTTTTCTGTCATTAATGGAAAGGAAAACCAAGAGAAAAGAGAAGGTGCATCTGTCCACAGCCCTTTCCACTTCAAGTCAAAATCTGATCCATTTGGCTGATTTCACTGAGAGGTGGTACTTCTATTACCACTTCTCCCCACAGATGGGAGAAATTCCACCATCCTGTGCATTTCCTAGTCCAGAGGCCACTTCATACGACTGGGGAACACAGCAGGAACAAGCACAGCAAAATTTCCATGACTCTGAATCACGGGGCTGGTAGGAATCTGCTGTTCCTGACTTGAACCAAAAGAGGAAAAAAGCCTCAAGATGTATTCCCTCAGTTCCTTACAGTGTCAGTCATAGCCTGCAGAGGTGAGAAACTGGCTGCTAGATATTATTCTGTCACCTCAGAGGAGGTAGGAGTGATGTGGAGGAGCAGGGAGCAAAGGAAAGGTCACATTTGCCCAGCAGTCGCTCAGCCCCAGCCTGACAACTCAGAACCAGTAACTCCTAGACAATTTCATCATCCCACTTCTTCCTCTGAAGAGGAAGAGAGGAACCCTCCTCCGTGAGGAGTTCATACTTCTTTGTTTAGCATTCATAAGGTATCAGCCTTTTTGGCTTCAAACTTCACTGAGTTTTTTTGTCTAAGCTCACCAAGTCCTGGAGCACGAGATCTGCTCCTTCCTGGAGGTTCATTAATCAGCCCCAGAGCAAGAACCCAATTAACTGCAACTCATGGGGATGTCTGTTCTCACAGACACCTTGTCATTGATGTTGTGACATGATGCCACTCACCAGCACGACCTGGCCAAGCTCTTGAATGCCACCAAGGACTAAGCAAGGGATATACTGAGGTGGACATACAGGACCCCAACCAAGCCATGGAACCATGAACCCCAAGGCTGTTCTGGATGCACTGGAGTGAGATGACTGTCCAAAAAGTTCAGGTCTCCTTCCTGAGCTGTCAGAACTGGCAAGTGAAAGGTCCCTTCCAACCACATTCTAATTTTAAGGTTCATGCTACTGCATATTGCTGTCTTAAAGACAGTTCCTGAATCACAGATTCCTCTCCATAGCTGCTGCCAACAACGAAAGAAGTTCCTTTCTCCATCCATCTCTGATTGCCTTTTTGGACCTCCTTGGAGTGCAGAAGAGAAGCTGAACTCCATCCATGGATGTTCCCTGTAACTCTGGGCATTTTTGCACACCCACCACTGGGAAAACACTCAGTGTCTGACATTTCTACTACTCTAATTGTTGAGAGCCACATCATGAGGACAAATCTCAGTTCTAGAGCCTGGGGACACATTGTCATTTTTTTAATAGTCATTTCTATACTTTCGCAATCAGTATTTTGCTTCTAATTGCAAGCAGATGGGGTGAAAAAAAAAAGGTGTGTAATACATGTACAACAAAGCAATGAGTCCTGATAGAGCCAAGGTCTCTCCTGTTCAATTACATCCACATCCCAAAAAGCATTTGGACAATGATCTCAGGCATATGGTGTAACTCTTCAGGTGCAGGACCAGGAGTTGGATTTTGATGATCCTTGTGTGTCCCTTCCAAAGCAGGATATTCTATGATCCTGTTTGATTTTTTAAAAGAAAAATAATAATGTGATTTCCATTTCTGAGCATAAGATCCAACCATGAATTTTGAAATGCCAACACAAAATGTGCCAGTGTTAAAAGGATGTTGAACATCCCTCACTGCCCTGGCTTTTTGCACACTGAGAATCTCAGGTGGGATGTTAGTGACCTCATTTGCTTTTGGAAATTGGGCCTTTCTGGTCAGAATCCCTGCAACTCTGGAGGTCTAGGGAAATAACTGTATTGTTTAGGAGCAGAGAGTTGTGTGATTCCTAGGATCAGAGAGTCCCCTGAGTTTGAAGTGGCCCATTAGGATCATCAAAATCCAAATGCTGGCCCTGCACAGGACAACCCCAAGAATCCCACAGAGAGCCTGAGAGTGCTGTATAAACCCTTCTTGAGTTCAGATTGGTGCTCTGACCACTCCTCTGGGGAGAAGGGACAACCCTCTGGGGAAAGAACCTTTTCCTAACATCCAACCCAAACATCTCCTGACACAGCCCAGACCCTGCCACTGTTCAGCAGAGAGCAGAGATCTGTTCCTGCCCCTCTGCTTCCCCCTGTGAGGATGTTGAAGACTCCACTCAGTCTCCTCCAGGCTCAACAAACCAAGTCACCTCAGTCACTTCTCTTATGGCTTCCCCTGCAGATCCTTCAGCATCTTCCTAATCTCCTTTAGATGATTGTAACAGCTTTATAGCCTTCTTTTATTGTGGTGTGGAATCCTAAAAGGTGACCTGGGTCCCAAACAGGATCCCTGGCTGGGAAAGAGTGTGGAGACATCACAGGATCAGATTCTGGGAGCAGATCAGAGCTCAGTGGAGAGGGAGTGACTGGAGTGTCCCAGAGAGACAGGAGGGGATAAAATATGCAGAAGTACTTGAGTACTTGAGACAGGAAACTGCTAATGGGGAGATTTAACATCTCTTCCTAACTCTTTCCTGGCAAGAGGTGGTGAGCATTAAACAGTCATGGCATTCATCCCTCCTGTGCCTCTGCATCCCTGCCTGGCAAAAAGGGATGGTGCAGTTCTTCCAGGGACCTCTGCTTGCTCACCTTCCCCCTGATAAAATGCTTTGTCAATAGTCTCGATATGAATCTGAGTGATTTCTTTTCCTTTTCAAATAAACAAGTTATATTCTCTACACAGACTGAAACATCACTGGGATATAAGACAGCAGCAGCATGGAAAATTAACTTAATTTCCAGGCTGAATCCAAAGGAAAAAACAGTTACAGGTGTGCAAACCTGAAGATGAGCTCCAGCTTGTGTTAACACACCATTTTCTGGTGGTGAAAACTCCCCTGTGCAGAGCTTGCAAGCGGAATTGTATTTCTCACCTTTTCTCTGTCAACAAACACGAAGAAACCTACATCCAGATCTCTCAAAAAGTCAATTTTCCAGGGCTCCACGTTACAAGAACCCAAGTGCATCTACCCGTGGGTGTGTGGACGTAGGTGGTAATTTAAGGGTCTCGCCATGATCAACTCTTCTGAGAAAATTTAAAATACCATCCTGCTGTGGGTGGGGATTGGAGGACCTTCTCTAAGCAAATTACAAGCTTTTTTTTTTTTTTCAGTGCATGCGTGGGTGGTGAAACTGGGCTCACCTTCGGCAACTTCGATGTAAAAATAAAACTTGTAAGACACTTAAATCTTCAGAGAGGATTTCAGACCTTCCTGCAGACAAATTAGCAATGAACATCTTAGGCATGTGTGGAATACACAGAGATACAGAGCTGGTTATTATTAGCACAATATTAATATCTCTGGAGGTTCAAACTTAGACAGAGGTGTTGGTGTGCAGGACACTGCAGACACCATAAGTGGGACTAGCCAATTTTTATTTTTATTTAATTTGATTTTAGATTTTTTTTACCTCCTGATTGGCTTTTTGCTTATTCTTCATCCCCACTGCACATTACCCATCTCACTTTTGGCCACACTAACAACCTTTATAAATCTTGGTCAAGGTTCCAGATAAATTTAAATAAAATAAATAAGTAAATTAGAAGATAATGGAACTGCCAATCTTGTGCTCAGCAGCTCGCTGGGAGGGGGAGGTCCTTGGGGTCTGGTCATGGGGATATTTATTTCAGGAGAACTTCTTTAATTCTTGTGCTGGATTATGTAGATGTGGCCCAGGAAGAAACACAAAGCCCACATGGTGGTCAGTTAGAAAGAAAATAGAGCAAATATTGAATCTATAAGATACAAATTTAAATAATAACTGAATTTAGTCATTGCTGCATCAGTGACACACCACACCTGGGGTTAGTCAAGAATCCTTCTCCCATAAAACACTGTTACTGGAAATTATTTTTCCATTAAAAAATTCCGAACTATTTGTATTTGACTCATGGTGAAACAGGTGAATCACTTTTTGCGTGGCACTGGTACAGCTTCTTACTGACTAATTTTGGTATTTAAAGGTTTAGAATGATAATTTTGAAATTTATCAGTGATAAAAGTCATGGCTGAAAGTCATGGTAATGCAAAGAACATGGTAAATGCAACGTTAATTAATGTTGATTTCAATAATAGGAAATTGGCAGTACATGTTTTAGGAACCAGAATTGAATTATAGAGAGTTATACTTAAAAGGTTCAAATCAGAATTTCAAACCCAGCTTTCTTTCTCCTTTTGGGGATTTTGAACTTTGGACTTAAACTTCCTATTGAAGACTTGTTTGTAAAACCAGGAACAAATACTCCTCAGTCAGTGGTGAAAATTTAATATTCCTCTAGATCAGTTCCTAAATGTAGAATGTATTACCCACCACCCTGGAGGAGACTCCCATGCAGTTTTCCCATGTAGAAAATCCTATGAGAATTAAAAGCAATGTAATGCTGAAAACACAACCCATTTCTTCCTCCTAAGCCCAAACCCTCTACCCATAAAAGTGCAGAAATTCCTTTCCAGAAGAAAAAGCTCATCCAAGGTGGATATTTGTGCAAAGAGAGGGCTGGAGGAAGAGAAGTGGGAAACCAAAGACTTTGGATTGTGTTTTTGGAGACGTCAATCAGAGAATGGCTTGGTTTGGATGGGACCTTAAAGATCATCCAGTTCCACCCCCTGCCATGGGCAGGGACACCTTCCACTGTCCCAGGCTGCTCCAAGCCCCATCCAACCTGGCCTTGGACACTGCCAGGGATGGGGCAGCCACAGCTTCTCTGGGCACCCTGTGCCAGGGCCTCACCACCCACACAGTAATTTCTTCCTAATATTCCATCGAAATCTTCCCTCTTTCATCTTAAAGCCATTTCCCCTTGTTCTGTAACAGCATGCCCGTGCAAAAATAATTCTCTTTCCAGCTCTGAAGGGGCTCTGAGGTCTCCTCAGAACCTTCTCCTCTCCAGGCTGACCAATCCCAATCTCTCAGCCTGTCTCCAGAACAGAGGTGCTCCATCCCTCTGTCATCTTAATGACCCTTCTGGACTGGTTTCTCTTTCTCTGGGGGCCCCAGAGCTGGACACAGCTCGAGGTGGGGTTTCACCTTCAGGGTAGAAGGGTAGAATTCCTTCCTTAGAGCTGCTGGCCACTCTGTTTTAGATGCAGCCCAGCACACAGCTGGAAAATGGCATCCTCATATTTGTTGGCAGATTGCCTTTCCCAATTCCCAGTAATCCCAAGGTTATTACAGAAATGGGAATCTCTCAGTTGCAGAAGACCCAGCAGCACCAGCACCAGCATTGTCCATTGGCCAGAGGTGATTTGGAATGTTTGAACTCCACTCTCATTCTGGAGATCATCCTGATGAAATTGACCCCAGATAAAATTCATCTTGGATAGATTGCTGCCAGTGCTTCTGCCTCATTTTGTATCAGCCCTTGCTGGGATTCCTCCAACCAGCCTTACATTCTTAACCAGCCACTCTTTTTAAATGTATTTTTTAAAAGTTAAAGCAGAGAGAAGTTGTTTTCCAGTGGGATTTTCAGTTTCTGCCGAGCAGAAATGGACAGCAAATGGGACCATCTTTAATATCTTTAGTGTGCTCAGCTCTTCTCCTGGAGCACACAAATGTCCTGTAGCTATGTGCTGAAGCTGAATGCCTGAGTCTGGCCACCCAAGGTGACTCCCAGCTTTGTGAAGGGAAGATCATTTCAAAGCAAAAGGCTTGCCTAACATTCCTCTGAACTCCAGAGTCTGAAGGCAGAAAGGAAAGGAAAGGCATTTCCTTGAATTTCAATGGACACACTGCTAAGCTCCAGAGTTTCTCCTGGAGGATTGTCAAGGTTTGCTGAGTCTTTGAGGTGCAGAAGAACAACAGTGCCTCAGCTTTGTCCCCATAATGTAGCTTCCAGTAAAATCAGTTTGAAATTCAGGCGTGCAAGGCATGATAAGGTCTATTTCTCACAGTTTATTTTTCTTCCAGATACATTCCTGGCAAATACAATTAAATAAATCAGCTCCTCCTAACAAAGAGAACTATCATTAATGAAGGCAGTTACGACAACTGTTGAAAAAATGGGATTTCAGAGGCTTTTATTTCATTGTTAAAAAACCAAACAAACCTCAGAAAATACTGGCAGAAACAATATCTCAGCATTTGAGAGGGTAAGGGAAGATAGGGAAGGAGAAAGCAGAAGATGACATTGATTCCAGAGGACAAATAACACAACTTGGAGAAGGAAATGAGGGACTGTGATACTGCAGACGTCTTGGATATTATAATTTTTATTATTTATCCAGAAATTTATTTATCCAGAAAAATGTCTGGAAAACATTAATCAGTGAAAAAAAAAACCCCAAAACCAAAAAGTCCCAACAAAATATGTTCAAGAGCTGTTATTTTCCATGACCTATTACAGAAAACTTGGCATCCAGTAAAATAGTTGAGGTTGTTTGTTAAAAAAATAAAAAAAATAAAAAAAATTATTTGTACCTATTAAGATAAGCCATCAATGGGGAAAAAAAACCCCAACAGTATAATTTAATTGGAATTGGAATAAAAGAATTGGAATTATATTGCTAAGTATGTAAATCACTTTTGAGATCTCATGTTCCTAAACCAGCATCAGTTTAGGATACTTCACATCAGCCACCTAAAAAGTGAGCTGTTCCAAAAAAAATTAGCATTTTTTAAACGATTGAAAATCCTCTGGACAAACCAGTATAAGTCAAAGTCAGAGGCAGAGGAGGCAGCAGGGAGTTTGCTCAGGACAAAAGATGAGACATAGGCAGAAGAAATGGGGAGCATTGTAGCACAATCCATTAATATTTCCTAGGACATAGAAGACTCTTCAGAAGTCAATCTACAACCAAAAAAAAATTTATTTTCATGTGTTGGCAGTTTTCTTCTTGTCATGATTCTGTCATGTTACACAACAACCCCTTCCCACAGGTTTTCCTTCTCCAGGATTTCGGACCAACTCATTCCTACTCCAAACTTGTTTTATTTTTATATTCTGGAGAGTCAGGTACTTGGAGAGAGAGCTGAAGTGTCTGAAGTGCTGCATCATCTCATCTCACCTCTCCAGGCTGTTTTGTCCCAGGAGAGTTTTCCCATGAAAAACCTGGGTTTTTCTTTCCATCCTTTTCTCACCAGTTCACGAAGCTGATGTGCACAAACTCCAGTGGATGAGGAGCCCCTGCCCAGTTCAGCCCCAGAGGCTCATCCCAGCTAAGCCTGGGTAAGGAACAGCCCCAGTGCTCCTGATCTGGCAGCCAAGGTGCTAAAATGGAATCCCAGAATCATTTAGATTGGAGAAGTCCTTTAAGATCACCAAGTCCAACCATTCACCCAGCACTGCCAAGGCCACCACTAACCCATGGTGCCACACCCGTGAGCATTTTAAATCCCTCTGGGGATGGTGACACCACAACTGCCTTGGGCAGCATGTTCTAACATCTGACAACCCTTTCAGGGAAGAAATGCTTCTTAAGATCCAATCTAACCCTCCTCTGGATCAATCTGAGGCCATTTCCTCCTGTCCTATCTCCTGTTAGTCGTTCATGGCAAGATACAAACCCCACACACCCACCTGGGTGATTTTACAGAGCTGCTCCTCAGGTACCTCCCTCCTTTCCTCCTTCACATATTTGTGCGTGAAATATTGGTCCCAACTTCTGTGGAGCCTGTTTTCAATAATGATTGCAGCAAAACTTGGCTGTAATTACATGTTCTAATCAATGCTCCAGGCAAAGCACACAGAATAAGGACAATGCTTTGTTACAAGAGGTATTTTAGGGGAAAACTGCTTCTGTTAAAGCATCAGGTGTTTTCCCCTAGAGTGAACCTTATATTGCCCTCAAATAGACCACTGAATTATTACAAGCTTCGCTTTTCTAAATAACAAAAGGTCTCTAAGATATTTCATAAAACATTAATTTCAGAATCTATTTTTCTTACAGACATGATGGATTTAACTTTAATAGAATATGTATTTGCCAGCTTCAAGAACTTGTTTGCTTGCACAAAGAAAAGATGCTTTTCATAGCTGCTGTGAATAAATAAAATTCCACGATACTTTAAAAAATGGGAAAAGAGGTTCTTTGAAGAAAAAAACATGTGATCATTTCTGAGTGGATGTTTCTTGAGGCATGTAAACACACTCCACTTGATCTTTCACTTCATTCTATCCTTTTGCTGATCCCACTTATTTCATAATGTTTATGACATCCTGAAACAGCAAACTGTTTGTTTTTTTTTAAAGAGCATCAATATATTAGGTTAAGAACACAGTGTTCCATGAAAAGCAAACATTGGGTATTTCAGAAGTAGTTTATGTTGCTGAATAAAACTTTGTTTGTTTATTTATTTATTTCCTGTTTGACTATCACAGTCATTGGAGGTAAGATACAAATATATGACTCATTTTTCAGAATAATTCAAATGTTTTCTTTTTGTTCCTATGTTCTGTCTAAACTTCAGTGCAATTCTAAGCTTTAATGTTGAACCACAAAACTCAGACTTTTAACACATTTCAAAAGACACATTAAGATTGACTGAGCAAGTCTGTCCTCACTTTTATCTTCTTTAAAGAACTTAGAAAATTAAATTAGGCAACTTCACCCTAAAATGCAAAAGAAGGGGTTTATGGCAGGCAAACACATTGAAATGTATCATAAATCATGAAAAAAACACATTTTGTGGACGTGTGTAAGCGTTTTCCTGCTTTCAACGACCATGTGATGAAATATGTCCTGTGAATTTTAAACTCGTTTTGAAGAATTAAGAAGGATCATTAAGAGATCCTGTTCAACATTCAAAGCCTGGTCGACATGACTGAAAATTAAGTGATGTGGGGAATCCCTGATAACTTAAAAAACTGATCCTCTAAGAAATCGCTAGAAGTAAGTAAAACACAGCAAAACCAATAAATATTATAATGAGGAAAATATTACAAAGTATAAAGTCACTCAAGCCATTCTTCTGCCTGGAAAAATCAAGGAGTTCAACAGGAAGGACAAAGTGTGACTGAGACCCCTAATTGCCTTCTCTGACAGAATTGGATGGCTGGTGGGTGAAAGAAGATTGGTGAATGTCATGTCTTGTGCTTAATATGACTTCAGATATCACCTCCCACTGCACCCTCGTTTGGAGGAACAGGCTGTCAGGTAGGCTGAAAATTGGCTGGATCCCCTTGTTCAAAGGACAGGGATCAAGGGCTGGGTGTCTGTCAGGCAGCTCAGGGCTGACATCATCCTTCCCCTTCCTCAGTGTCCTGGGTGGTGGCACCTCACCAAATTTAAGGATGTGCAGCAAATTTAAGATTTAAGGATGGCACTAAACTAAGAAAATCATCAAATGGTTAAAAATCTTAAGATCATCGAGTTCCAACCACACTGCCATGGGCAGGGACACCTTCCACTATCCCAGGTTGCTCCAAGCTCCATCCAACCTGGCCTTGGACACTTCCAGGGATGGAGCAGCCACAGCTTCTCTGGGTACCCTGTGCCAGGGCCTCACCAGCCTCACAGGGAATAATTTCTTCCTAATATCCAATCTAAACCTAATCTGCTTCAGCTTTAAACTCTTCCCCATTGTCTTATCATTGGACAGCCCCACAATAAACTCCAAAACAACTCTTGCACTACAAAAGCACTGAACCTGTTCACTAGAGAGGTCACAGAAGTGTCAAGACTTGACTGGGAGAAGTCATTGGTGACTTGATCTCATGGTGGCAAGAGTCCTGTTTCAGGCAGGAGGCTGCACTAAATGCCTTCCATGAGTGTCCTCCAAGCAACATTTCTGTGAAATTCTCTGGCAATCCATGACTAAAATGAAGGTGAAAGCTTTGAAAACCAAAGTTTTCCCAAAAAAAACCTAACCTTGAGATAAATTTCACAAGTGTGGTTGGTAATGCTCTTGAGTATTCACCTGACATACTATTTGCTGTCTCTTATCTTTAAAAATTTCACTGTTTAGGAATGTTCTAGATCTCAGCCTTCAGCATTTTCCATGAATTATGAACACCCTCTCCCTATGTCCAGGAGATGCCAACCACTTCTGATCTGTCCTGCTTCCCACATCACTCTGGATCCACTGACACTTCAAAGCTTTTATTCCAAAAATTGGTTAAAAATAAATTAATTTAACTTTGAATAATGATTCCCTCCTTCTACTGAGCTTGGCAGGCTGCTGATTTTACTCTATATTCAAAGAAGACTTTGTGCACGTAGGGTGTTTTATTTCTTTATTTTTCTTTTTCCTCAGTTATACCACAGTCACAAAATCATTGAGGTTCGAAAAGATCTTTGAAATCATCAATTCCAGATGTCAACCCAACAGCACCATGTTTAGCACTAAACCATGGTGCAATTGGTTAGCTGCACCACCTAATTAGTGACTTGTCTTAATTTTCTTCTGTCTTCACTCAGAGTCAGGATTAAAACACAAAGGAGATGAATTTTCTTGTGTTTGGACTTGGTTGTTTATCAAATCTTATCTAAAGTACAGAGTTCTGCAGCCCTTCTAGCTACCAGCCAAAAGTGAGCAAAATGGAGGAGAATTCAGCTAGTTACAAGGTCTTTTAAAACCTAACTATCCAATTAAGAGCTAACATTTCTATTATTTATGCTTTTGACCCAATAACCAAACAGCTGTGACCTGCACTGCAGGATTTTCTATCCAACCAAAACCTACTGTCTAAAATCATGAAGAAAAAAGAAGAAAGAAGAAGGAAAGAGACAATGCCCAAGAACCTCCATCTTGTCCCATACCTATATTCTAAAAGCCCAAATTCAAAACCTTCACCATGTGAAATCACACACTTCTATTTAACTACACACCAGTGATTCCAACTCCATCACTCAAATTTGGAAACCTTCTCCAAGGCCTCAAGCCAGAAGCAGTGTTCTCCTGAGGGTCAGTGCCAGAAAGCACAGAAAGTTCAAAACTCCCAGGCTTCTGGGTTCCAACACCATGGCCTCAAGTGCATGTTCTGAACACTTCCAGGGAACACTCCATCACTTCCCTGGGCACTCTATTCCAATCTTTTTAAAACTCTTCAGTGAAATATTCTGCCTCATATCCAGTCTAAACTACCCCTGGAGTAATTTGAGGCTGTTTCCTCTAATCCTGTCCCTTGTTCCCTGGGAGCAGAGCCCCATCCCCACCTGGCTCCATCCTCCCACCAGGGAGTTGTGCAGAGCCACAAGGTCCCCCCTGAGACTCCTTTTCTCCAGGCTGGGCCCCTTTCCAGCTCCTTGAGCCACTCCTGATTCTCCAGACCCTTCCCCAGCTCCGTTCCCTTCTCTGGACATGCTCCAGCCCCTCAAACTCTTTCTTGTAGTGAGGGGCACAAAAATATCTGCTTGTCTAAGAAGAGATTTTATCTCTGACTAAGTACTTTGTTTAAGTCAAATTTCCCCATGACCAAGGACCCACAGCAGCACTCATCCCATGGAAGTCAGTGTGAGTCAATTGACTCTAATACACTTCTTGCAATTTCAAGCATTTCTAATGAATTTTTACTCTGTTATTAAAAAATAATTAAGCAGACAATAGATCACTTCTCTTTCTACTGTATAGGAATGAGCATCTGCCAGGAGCATTTTAACATTTCCACGGTTTAAAGCACCAGTGGCCACAGAGGAAAACACATCCTTTTCAACCAAGCCTTTAATGATTCTTTTGATTGAAAATGGAGCTAGCATATCACTCAGAACATGCAATGCTTTTATTCTGCTAAGATATATTATTTAACAATGGGTGAATTTTTCAGAAGAACTTGTTTTAATTTGTTCTTTCAATCTAATGACCCATAGGAATGATCATAGATACAATTGTGGCACATGAGTTGCTCCTGTCAAAGCGAGAGTGTGTAATTTTCTTCATGTCTTCATTAGGGAAAATATTTCAGGTCTTTAAACATTGTATTAAAATTGTTTATAAGTTGCTTTGTTTTCATGTTGCCTTATTTGTGATGGCCAAGTAAGGAGAATTTTCTCAGTCACAGAATCATGGAACCATTAAGGTTGGAAAAGACTTTGAAGATCATAAAGTACATCAATGCAGCACCACCACCATGTTCACCACTGAATTGTGTATTCAAGGGCCACATCCACACATTATTTTAACACATCCAGGGATGATGAGTCCACCACTTCTCTGGACAGCCTGTTCCAATACTTTACAACCCTTTCCATGAGAAAACAAAAAAAATCATAATATTTAATCTAAACCTCTTCTGGAGCAACTTGAGGCCATTTCCTCTCATCCTGGAGAAGAGACCAACTTGGCTAGACTCTGCTGTCAGGGAGTTGTAGAGAGCAGCAAAGTCACCCTGAGTCTCTTTTTCTCCAGGCTGAGCTCCATCCCTAACTTCTTCAGGTCCTCCTCACCAGAACTGTGCTCTAGAGCCTTCCCCAGCTTTGCTGCCCTTCTCAAATTGTTCATCCCAGAGTTTCTATTCAAACCTTCTCTGATATTTGAGCCAAGATCACTTCTTGATGTAGTTCAGAGATGTTCCTGCTGATCCAGGCTGGAGTCAGACACATCTCACGTTGCATCCACACTGGAGTGAAGACCCAGCAGCTTCTGGGCTAGGGAAGGCTGTTCCCAGAGACAGAACCCATTGGAAAAGTCTCACTTGCCATCACCTCTGGAGGCTTTAACCCACAGATAACCTCACTGCAGCCTTGCAAAGAGACTGATCTGCACCTCTGGTGAGCATCTGCTGCCTGCTGAGCTGCTAATGGGCCTTTCATAGATCTGCTTCCCTGCATGCAATTTCTCTACTTGAGTAAAAAGTGAAAAGGCAGAGTTTTATGTGGTAATAGCACATTTTGACAGGAAAAGTCCATTATTTTTATTTCAAGTGCTATTTCAGGACTGCTGAGGGCAACATGAATGGGCTTTTCTTAAAACTAATTTGTCCAGGCTTGGGCTCAGTATTGTTAAAAGGTTTCTCAAGGCAGGTTTTGCACTGAAAAGTGACATAAACAGCCACTCTGCTTCAGTTCTGTCCTGTAAAAATGTGGCTGATGATTAAGCTGATCTTTGACTTACCTAGAATAAATGGATGAAATAGGTGTCCCTGCCCATGGAACTAGATGATCTTTAAGTTTTCTTCCAACCCAAGCCATTCTGTGACTCCACGATTATTTCAACAAAGGAAGAGCTTGCCATCTTTAGATCTTTCAGAAATAAGGGATAACCACTTAAAAAGAGGATACTTAATCAAGTTAATGCCTTTTTCCTAACTAAAGTCTCCCTAAAACTATAACAAAATATTTTATTCTCAAATATCATCTGTCTTGGAGAACCAGCAGAAGGCTCAGAGCCTGTGTGATCTTTCATACCCACATGTTTCTCACAAGAGTCCCACCTCAGGGGGCATTCCATAGTTGAAAATATAGAATCACAGAATCATGGAATGGCTTGGGTTGGAAGGGAGCTTGAAGGGAATCATGTTTCATCCCCCTGCCATGAGCATGGACATCTTCCACTAACCCAGGCTTCTCAGACCTCCATCCAACCTGGCCTTGGACACTTCCAGGGATGGGGCAGCCCCAGCTTCTCTGGGAAACCTGTGCCAGGGCCTCCCCACCCTCACAGGGAAGAATTTCTTCCTAATACCCAATATAAACCTACTCCCTTTCAGCTTAAAGCCATTATCACTTGTCCTGTCACTTGTAAATTGTCCTTCTCCATCTTTCTTGCAGACTTCCTTGAGTTACTGGAAGGACACAGTTAAGTATTCCAAAACCTTCTCTTTCCCAGATTGAAAAAACCCAATTCTCTCAACCTCTCCTCATAGGAGAACTTCCTCATCCCTTCAATCATCTTGGTGGCCTCACCCCTCTCACAGGGAGGAATTTCTTCCCAATATCCCATCTAAACCTATTCCCTTTCAGCTTAAAGCCATTCTCCTTTGTCCTATCATGCCCCTGTTTGAAGTCCCTCTCCAGCATTCTTGGAGCCCCTTTAGGAGCTAAAAGGCTGAAATTGGGTCTCTCTGGAGCCTTCTCATCTCCAGTTTGAATAATCCAAACCTCCTCAGCCTTTCCTCACAGGAGAGGCACTCCCTTTGATCATCTCTGCCCATCACAGGTCACTGCTCCTTTGGGAGGGCTCTGAGGATGTGGAACCCCCTCAAGAATTTCTCTTCAGCAGCAGCTTCTCACAGACCCCTCAAAGCATCAGGAAACCAGGGAGCCTCTCAGTCAGGCACTGACTCCCAGCTGCAGCCCTGGCTGGGTCTGGCTCAGCAGTTCCTGCTCTGCCTGGGAGTTCCTGGCTCCTCTGGCATGGGATGAGATCATCTGCGTGTGCTTTGCCATATTCCAGAGTGCCCTGCAGACCACCTGCACTCATTGCCAAGTTCCTCCAGTGACTGATCTGTAGAGGAACCCTGGGATGACCAGAAACATCTGTGATTTTCATCCAACAGAACCAAAAACCTCTGATAAAAAAATCAACAAAAATAAACCTTCTTCAATGTCAGTTTTTATTTTTTCTTTCTTTTTTTTTTTTATTTTTGTCTTAGATTAATTCAGGTCTCACCTTCCAGCCTCTTTCCCCCTAAATTAAAATTACTGGTTTTGTTATTATTTTGCTCAAGAGAAGCTCAGGTTTGTACGTAATAATTTGGTTTTGAATCTCACAAGAGGCAGGATTTTATCTCGACAATTGGCAATGTTTCTATAATAAAAGCCCCTGTGCTCAATGGGATTTGGATCTGATTCACAAATAGGATGGAGGATGTGAAAACTTAAATTACAGGACCTCTAAACTTTTAGTATATTAATAATATGACTGGCTCAAATGAGCTGATAAACAGTAGTTTGGTACTTGTTCTTCTAATCAGTATATAAATATATTTCTGAAAAACACGATAAAAACTGAATGACTTCTTCATACAGGAGCTAATTATTATTGTAGGTGGAATGATTTGGCTTAGCTTCATGTTTTTTTCCTCCTTCTGTCAACAAACCAGCTCATATGCCAACTATGATTCCCTTTAACAAACTAAAATAGAAGCAAATACATTGGGATCATAAACTATTCTGTTCTGTACATGTATAATATAGCCTTTAATCTGGGGGTATTTACATCTCTCATGTACAAAAGATCATTTAAATAACCTAAACATTTTCATTTGAATGCCCCTTGTTTGTAGTTGGAGACTGACTTTGCCATCCTGAACTCTCCTGGATCTCGAATTTGGGTGGAAATTCCTCATTTTGAATAAAAGAGATCCAACAGGTCGGTGTTGTGGTGGTAGCACCTGGATTTGCACAGGTTTTTCCTGGGTCAGGATTTCCACAGCCAAGTGCAGTGACCACGAGTGAATCCAAGCAGGGCAATGGAAAATTTAATGTTTAAGGCATAGAGCCTGGCAGAAATGTGCAATCTCGCCCCAGATAAAGCTGATATCCATGTGGGAAATAATCATGATGAGAAATAAAAATATTGTCAGGTACTAAAAAAGCCATGTTTTTACAGGAGGGAATTGATGATAACATTTAGAATCAGCAAATACTGCACGAGCAGAGACAAAATGTGAGTTAGAAAGATGAAAATATGTGTTTCACAAGTTTTTTTTTTCTTCTTAACTGATATCATCTCACCACTGAATAAGTCATTGTGATATACATCAATGCCTATCTGTGCTCTCTGAAATGAAAATTTTCTAGAAACCCCTAAGAGAGTAACATATGGCAAAAAAAACCCCAAAAAACAAAAAAAAAAACCCAAACAAACAAAAACAAAACAAAAAACAAGGAATTTCAAGCATAAGTTCCATTTCCTTTGTATTTCCAGGCAATTAATTAACTCACATGGAAAATGGGAACCTGGACTGCAGGGTCAAAAGTGACTGAATGGTGTGGTAACACTTATTAACATGAGCCAAGGCCAGTGACACAATGAGATAACCTTAAACTAAATAGACCTTTGCTTTTTATTGCATTTGACCACTGCAGCTTCAAAATGCCTTTTTTTCTTGATTTGAGTTTGCCTGAACAGTACAAAAATGAAATTGGTGTGGCAGGGGGATTGGAAATAGATGATCTTTAAGGCCCCTTCCAACGTAAACCATTCTAGGGTTTTGTGATTCTGTAAAATAAGTGACCAGGTTTTTATTTGGTGACCTCAGATGACAAAGGGGGTGTTAAAAAATACACACCAAAATGAGGATGACAGTGATTGAATTGTCAGGAAATGGCACGTGCTGGCATGAAATTCCCTCTGCTGGAGTTGCAGAGATGAAGATGAGTTTGGGACAGCATTTTTGGATGGCTGTGTAACACTATATTGAACTCTCTGGGAACATCCTGAGACAGCAGAACACGATCCATCTATCTCAGCAAAAGTTTGGAGAGGCCTTTGCAGTGCCTTTGGGGCTCTCCAAATCCCTCCCAGGCCCCACTCCAGCATCAGTGCATCCCAGGGTTCACTTTGCATCTAAACAAGCTCCTAGCACAGAGGCTGCTCGGAAGGTGCCAGTTGCCCTCATTGCACAGGAAATTTTCCAAGTACATTTAATTTTCCAGCACAGACAGAGTCTCCCAGGAAAAAGAGCACATTGCATCTGCAGCTTCTGGCTTTCTGCTCTTGCTTTGCTGGTTGCAAATATCTGCAAGGGGCTCTAATTCAGGAAAGCCTCTGTTGATGTGCAGTGTTAAACCCCAGCCCACAGCTCATACAGGTTAAAGTCTTAAGGCATTACTTTTCCCTACATATCAACCGCAACTTGAATTATTTTTTCCCCTGCAAGAGCTGACAGTAAAACTTGAGGTGTGAGAATCACAGAATCATGGAGTGGTTTGGGTTGAAAGGGAACTTGAAAATCATCTTTTTACAAAAAGATGCCCAGCTATGGGCAGGGACAACTTCCACTAGCCCAGGTCATTCCAAGCCCTCTCCAAACTGGACTTAAACACATGCAGGAATAGGGAATGCACAGCTTCTCTGGGAAACCTGTGCCAGGGCCTCACCACCCTCACAGGGAAGAATTTTTCCTAATAGCCAATCTAATCCTACTTTCTTTCAGTTTGAAGCCATTTCCACTTTGTCCTGTCACTTGTAAATTGTCCTTCTCCATCTTTCTTGCAGGCTTCTTTGAGGTACTGGTAGGACCCAGTTAAGTACTCCAAAGCCTTCTCTTTCCCAGGTTGAAAAAACCCATTTCTCCCAGTCTTTCCTCATAGGAGAACTTCCCCATCCCTTTAATCATCTTGGTGGCCTCCTCTGGAGTTGCTCCAACAGCTCCATGTCCTTCAGAAGGCTGAGGATGGTGGGCACAAGGGGCACTTGCAGCCATACCTCTCATTTTACTTATTTATTTATTTTACTTGCATTACTTATTTTACTAATTTTACTTAATTAATTTCCCTGGTATATCACAATTACAAAGGGCCAAATCCCAACAACTATACTGAGGTTGTGCAGGACTTCAATTATTTCCATAAGAATTCTAGGAATAAAAAGCACTATTCAGTAGATTGCTGCATACAGTCTGATCCAGGGCAGTGATAGTGAAACATCTTCAGAGGTAGACAATCAGCTTTATGAGAGTCCAAGGCTGTGGTTTCCATCCTGGCAGAGCCCTGGATGTGACAGCTGTGACTCACACACAGTGGGTTACAGGACCTCCTCTGAAAATAGAAGCTGAGGTCTCCCAGCCTGCAGTGGTAACCCACCCAAACTAATGAGGGAGATTTGCTCAGCGTGTGTAACATTCCTTGTTCTGTGATTAAAGGAATGATTTGGCAGTAAATGTGCTGTGAATGAGCTGACAAGGCTCTGAACCAACCAGCAAATGACTGCAATATGCCGTTTTTATTAGAGCATGCGTCAGCCAGCAATATTTATTTAGAAATGGATTTCCAAGGGATGCAATGGACCTAAAGGTCGTCAACTCCCGAAGCTTTTGGACTTTTTAATACTGAGCTATCCTTCTTTTCTAGAGTAGATGAGTAACCTCTTTGCTTCACTCTTCTTCCCAAATTCCCTTGAAAATTATTTTGTTCTTGTCTGGCTGTTTGCATTGGTTAAAAGAAAGGAGGCTGGAGGTGGTGTGTGCTTGTTTTTTTTTCCTACAGCTTCAAAAATAGAGACTTTGGGCATAGAAGCAGCAAAAAACATGGCTGAAAGTAATTTTGGGGGGTTTCTCACCTTCTCAGGTGCATTCTTTGTCCCCAAATCGTGAACCTCTGTCCTAACTCCCTCCTCTGCACCAAGGCAGAATCAAGGAAACCTACACCACACCACAGCTTGTTTGCCTCGGGTCTCCTGGTAAACATCCAAGGAGTTTTCATAGGCTCTCCAGACAACATTCCCCCTTCATTTTCTTTTATGACATTTAATTTCTTTTCTTTGCTGGAAGTAGAACAGATTTTGTGTTGTTTTAGTCACCAAGGGCACAGAACTATTGATCTCCAAGGCCGCCCTCTCCTTTGTTGGAAGAACACACACCTGGCTTCCTTTAGGTTTCTCTTTTCTAGGCTAAACAAATCCAACTGTTTCACTTTCTCTTCACATGTTGTTTTCACATCCTCTTCTCATTTTCACTGTTATTCTCCAGAGGTTTTTCTGTACCTGTGGACTCTGCATTTGTACTGTGCCTTTTCAGCCACTGCTGAAATTCATCAGCTTACTGAAGTCTGTGGCTTTTCCATTACCCAGTGAAAGGAGCAAAAAAAAGCTATACTGACCTCCAGGGAATTCTGAAGCTTAACTCCTAAAAACCACCTCTAAGGAAAGAGAGGATAATTCCATCTCACTGGCCTAACTGAGCTGGAAGGGACACACAAGGGTCATCGAGTCCAGCTCCTGGTCCTGAACAGGACAGCCCCAAAAACCCACCTGGGCCTGAGAGTGTTATCCAAACACTTATTGAACTCTGGCAGACTTAATGCCATGACCACTCTCCTGGGCAACAGAGAAATTAGGACTGAGACTGTGGAGAAAAGAACACCTAAACTCCCCTAGAAATCAAGTTGTTCCCTCTGCTTAACTCAAGAGTCTTGGGGAAATTCTTTGCCCCTCTCCAGCGAGGAAGTAAAGCAAAGCTGGGATGTGGGCAGAGTTCTCCAGCCCAGGGATGGACACTGCCCAGTGCCCATCATGAGATCTCCCAGTGCCCTCTATGCTCAGGGAGTGCGAGAGAAATTCTGACCCTCCTCCTTCAAGGTCTCTGTGTAGAGACTTTTTTGCCTTGAGAAAGGTCTTCTTTGCTGAGGGACTCACAGGATTTACTAAGGCTGTGGTCTTTGGTGGGTCTCATATGAAATGGAACAGTCATCTGGGCCATCATGTCAGTTAATGCAAGGAATTATTCTGCATTTTGATGATCAGGTCCATAGCTGCACTGAGGAGAGGTTATCAGTCCTGATGGCACCTGGTGGCACCTGTTCAAATTTTAAGGTTTCCTTCTTGGCAGCATCAAAATTTGGGTGGAAAGTAGAGGTACTTGGCACTCCAGCCCGGATCCACTTCTGCTTCTAGACCCAGGATGCAGCCTAAAATCCATGGGAGAAA